>NC_081824.1:198422410-199022410 GCF_030867095.1 Alligator mississippiensis
TTCCCTTCCATTACTTCTAAATACTTTCCAGAAGTGTGAGAGAGATTCTCCAGAAATAATAGTTTTGGAACAAAAAAGAACAATTCCAACATAACCATTGGAACGTACCAGTAATAAATGATGAAGACTCTTGAGTATAGCCTCAGCTGGTATAGCTCTGGCTAGCTCTGTTGATGCCAGTTTGTACCAGTTGAAGACTAGTGTCAGGACCCAGGGCAGCCGGCCAGCAGCTCTCCCTGACTCCCACCCAGGCAGTGGTCGGCAGAGGGTTGGTCCGGGGGCCTTAGAAAGCCGTCAGGCGGGTACTTGTGACGCTTGGAGTGGAATTAATTAGGCGGACGCTTATCAGTTGCAAAGCAAGATTATTTACTCACGCCATCAAGGTGGTGAAAGACAGAGGTTAGAAATACTTGGTTAGTTACAGCTTAGAGTTCGTAGGTCGGTCTACATAAGTTGTCGGATAGAAATGGTCAGGCAGAAAAATGGTCGGGCCGGCTGGTCGTTGATTTACATCTGAGATTGGGTCGAGACGCGGGGAACTGACAAGTAATCAAATTGTCAGTTACTCTGACGCATACGTTCAGAGGTCTCCAGGTTGCGTGTGCGGAGGTCTCCCCTTCTTCACGGAAGTGAAGACGGGTTTTATTTGTATAATAGCCAATTGGTTTTCACCACATCATAAATTTAATTAGAATCACCAATTATCTAGCGGTCTTCGTTAGGGTGTTTGTAACAGGGACACTCCCCTGTCATTCCGACCAATTACAATGATTTATGTAAAGCAAAGAAGGCAAAAATTTTATCTCTGTTAGTGGCGCAGCAATAAATTTCTTTTTGACATTCACAACGAAAAAAAAGCTGTTATTATAATTTGTTAACCCTTAGTTAACCTAGTGCAGAAAAAAACTGTTTTGAATGGTTTTACTTGCTTGTGACATGGGCACTACTTAATTTGGTTGTGACAACTAGATCTTCAAATTTACCTACGCAGTCAGAAAATCTGAAATGTATAACAGTATCTTAAAAGAAACATGTCATTGAAATACTTCCTTTTTCCTTTTTAATCATATTGTAGTTTCCAGTTTGAGATGAGAATTCCAACTTCCTTGTTAATTTCCAAGTATATGCAAGAAGTTTTTCTCTCTTCCCTAGATTCTGTGTTCTTAAAAGAGTTTTTAAAGCAAGACATTTTGTTTATCTTATTTGTCAGTCAGGATTATGCTCTGTGCTCAAAGTAGTGTCAAAGAAACTCATGCCAAATTGTGGCATTGATTTTCTTTTCCAAACGATCACTGATAGGGTAGTAGATTATTTTAATGGGTATTTTTTTACATACCTTGCATTGATATAACACCTTTATCTGAAATGATCCACTAACTTCCTCTATAAACACGTGAACTACAGGGAGAACAATTCATCGAGAACTCAAATGAAGCCACGTTTTCTGTACGAAACAATGTAACTATTTAAAATTCCATAGCAACACTGGGAAATAAAAGACAATAAACTAAAATCAACTTTTCAAATTGAGACTATGGGGAAAAATATTAAAATATATGTTAAAATTTAGCCAGACATTAGGATAAGGACTTATCCCAAAGGATAAGGATCTTTTGAGCCATGTGAGCTTGAAACTACAATAGCTAGTCAGAACTTCTGTTTTGTTTCTGTTTTGAAAAACATCACCTTTAATTATGTACTTCTCATACAAACTGAAGGAGAGGTTACTATTTCTTTGAATCATCACTTTACAATCTAAAAAGAGTTTCTTCTCCAAAAATTGGGGTGGTAAACTAGGATAGGTTTGAGACTGAAATTATTTGAAATGGTACCAAAATAATAACCAATCAATTTTACAGTAGTAGTCCTATGCTTGGTGCAGGGGGCTGGATCCAGTGATCTTCCAAGGTCCCATCCGGCCTTACAATCTATGTATCTATGCTGATATGGGTAATACAGTCTATTCAATAAAAATGTATGAAATCAAGGCAGACAAGGTTCCTTGGGTGAATTTGATATCTTTTATTAGACCAACCCAAATGGTTGGAGAATAGTTATTAAGCAAGCTTTTGGGTTCAAAAACCCTTCGTCAGGCTAAGGAAGCTTTAGCAGTTGGTGTGTGCTCTTCCTGGCTGGAATGAAAAGTAAACAAGCCAGGGGCTGGGCTGGGGACCAACATGGCTACAACCCAAACCCCTGCAGTATGAAATCAAGTTCACTTAAGGGCTCAAATATGTATATCACACATTTAGTGTATTGTAATTCACTGTTTGAGAACTGCTTAAAGCAAAGGCTATTCCAAAAGAAAACTTAAGAGGTCTGATTTTGACTGAAAATGCAATAATTATAATTTCCATAGTGGTTAATTTTAATCTGCAGCAACTTGCATTGAAATGCCAGATTTATTTTGATGTTTCAGCTATATATTCATCACATACCCTTATTTTAATTACCTTCAAGTGCTTCAATTTGTTTCTGAAAGTAAAGTAGGATAAAATTGTATATGGAAAAAAGTGTTAAGGATTTATGTAATTCATTTATAGATAGTTCATAATTGCAGCAAACTCCAGGTAGCATCCATTTTAGTAAATGTTTGCACTAGAGCACCTCTCGTCACATGTTCACAATCTGGAATAATGCAGATATCCTATTCAATATATTTCAGGGTGTTACAAGGTTAGAAATTAAGCAAGATGCAGCTGTACATCTACATCTGTAATGAATTATTGGAGCCCATTAGTGGAGTTATGGAATAAGACACAGTAGTTAAGGTTCAGACCTGGGAGTTGCAGGACCTGGGTTCTATTGTTTGTGTCTTATATATATCACTATGATTTTGGCATGATATTTTAGCTCTTTTGTGCCACAATTGCCTGCCTCTTGCCCAGTAGACTAGAGCAGGGCTGTCCAGCTTCTAAGCCCCCGGGGCCACACTAGCAGGGGCTGCATTCTGCATGAACTGCATCAGGTGAGCTGGGGGGCCACCAGGCTGTGCACTGAGGATGCATCTGTCCTCCCCACTGCTCTGTCTGCCTGTGTGACCACTGTCGCCTCTTCCTGTCCCTCCCCCTACACACACGCACACACGCACACACTATTGCTGTACTGGGTGCTCTCCGCTGTCACACTGTGCAGGTGTAGTTTCTCCTCTCCTGCTACAATGCATGCCCTTGCAGTCAACCCTGCCCCATGCTGCCCCATGCAGGTGCAATTTCCCTCCTTCCCTCCCTCCCATGTGGCCTGGACTTATGCTGAGCTCCTCACACTGCACTGCACTGTCCTGGCTCCTATGGGCAGGAAGTGGCAGCCAGAGGTGGGAAGGGGAGCCCAGCTGGAGCAATTCTTGGAGTGGCATCCAGGTGAGAACGTGGGGGCTGCAACTTAAACTCTTGAGGGCCACATGTGACTTTTGGACCACCAGTTGGACAGCCCTGGCTTAGAGCACTTGCACAGAAAGTAGGAGGCCTTTCTTCACTCAGAGGCAGATTGTACCCACATCTCTCTCTTCTTCTGCCATTTAGCGGCGTGGGGGCCATTAAGCTGCAAAAAATCATAAAAACAGTGGTGGGCGCAGTGATCGGCCCATCAAATCACCCGCCTGCTTCCTCAGTTTCAGTAGGTCCCTATTCATGTGTAATGAGAAACCAGCGGTAGAAGCTGAGGCTGATATTCAAGGCTTCCTTCTTCCCTCCCAGAGAGTACTCCTGCATGCATGGACTCAGATGTGAACATGTACATCTCATTTAGAATGACAACAGTATTGAGCATGTGCAGTAGATATGTTTGCCCACTCTTGTCTAAAAGTACTTGAACTCGTTAAAGTGTGCCAGAATGCCTAAGGTTTCACATGCACATAAATGTTTAGGTGGGAGTATGCTTAGTCACCCATTTGACAAATGGCATGTGAATTTTGACTAAAAAATCTCTAGACTTAATCCCTTTTTGAATCTTGGCCTTGCTTTTGAGTCAGAGCACTAAATGAGTTTAGAATTTGGCTTGTAATTATAGGAGCAAAAAATGAGCTGCTAATAACGTACAGTTCTCCTAATAACTACATTTTGCTTAAAAGTCAAAAAAGTTCAGTCATCCCTGATCTTTATTAATGGGGTGTACAAATGTTTCATACTCCGAAAGGGTCTACAATGCATGGTCTGTAAACTATTGTTAATCTAGAGACACTTTAGAATGGAAGGAAAATGCAGGGATGTAATGTTGCTAAAATATAAAACACCCTTGTAGATGCAAAAGCAGAAACCAGCTATTTTAGTTTTTAACTCTTTCTCTTACTAGTAGATAACCTATCTTGCACATCAAACTAATGCTGTCAGCTCTTTTGAATTTATCAAATGAGATCATTTTCCAAGGCAAAGCATACTGTTCAGTTTGACTGTATCAGGAAGCCACAGAGTAGCAGCTTGCTGTATATTTTCAGAGATGGGGTTGTTAAAGCAAGCTTTATAACAAAGAGAATGGGATATGGTTTCAGATATGTGAGCTTTGTATTTTTTTTCCCTTCTACTTTAACTTACTTCTGACTGTATGTGTATGAATATGAAACACATTTCTGTTGCCCAAACTTCAACTCACTTCTGGGTAGGTTAGATGTTTTTGTTTGTCTTCATTGGCTCCAATAAATAACATCACAGGAAAGGAACTTCACAGGGAAAACCATAACTTTTATTCCTGTTTGATTTTTTTTTTTCCCCCCCTGATGAAAGTTGAGTCAGTAAAGTATACATAGACTTACCAATTACTTATTATCCAAGGGTGTATACATTTCCCACTTGACATTTATAAGGATTTGACATATTGGGCTGGAATTCAGACTTTCAAACATGTCTTTAGAATGCTGTTTTGGCCATTTTGTTGCAGGTTTTTCACCCTATGCAGCCTCAGTGTGGGAGGGGAGTAGGCCTGTGGACACAGTTCATTAAAGAATTTGGCCCCATATTTTATGCATTCCTAGTTCTTCTCTCCATCTCCCTTGTATTCAGGTTCTGATTTGGAGCCTCTGAAGTCAGTGGGACTCTTTCCTGTTCTATCTGTGTAACACAAGTACTTTGGATCAGGCCTTCAGAGTATATTATTGTCCTTGCAAACTGTAAAATATTCAAAACAGACTACACAAACAGCTTCTTCCTCCTTCTTCAGTAGTCCTTCAGAGCATCATCTGTCCAGTCCCACTAGTTTGGGAAAACAAAACCCTCTGAGGTAACTTGCATATCAGTTTATGAAAATCAGATGCAACTAATACCATGACTAAATTATTCTCCATTGGTGTATTCAAAACTGTGCCCCTCTAAAGTATTCATATTTATTAAACAGCATAGGCTTGATAATGTATATTGTGAAACACAGAGGAAAGCAGTGCATGCAGACTGCTTTAGATGAAGTATGGCATACTTTGTATTGTTTTATTTAAATATTGCTGGCCCCTGGGTATCTAAAGTCAATGAACCAGAGGTTAAGCAGGTCCTGTAAAGCCAAGATTCTCCAATAGTAGACTATAGTAAGCTGTAAATCTACCTTTTCAGTTCTTTATCTGAAAGCCTTCCAGGCTCCTAAAAATACAAAAGTGTTATTAAAGCTTCATAATCAAATGTTTTTTAGAACTACAAATGCTACCTACATTGCAAGTCCCAGAAGTCCTTTCTCAGAGTTATATTTGCATAATAATCAAATTGGGATCCATTCCAGTGGCACCACCTACTGGTAAATTCACTACAGTGCCAACACTTTTGCCATCAAAGGGCTATATAAATAGACTGTCATGAATTGTGCTGAATTTTCCCTGAGCACATTTTTGGTAAATCTGAAATTGGTGTTGCCTTGTTGTTTTCAAAACAAAAAAGACAAAATCCATGGGATTATTTCTGATATGCAGTCTCACTTTCTGTGATTCTGAAAAAGCCAGAGTTGTTTCACTGGAGCATCTAGATATAACCTCAGTAAGAGATTTGAAAGAGAATGTAAAAAAAAAAAAAAAAAAAAGTCCCATGTTTCAGTTGCACTTACAGCAAAAGGGATTGAGAAAAGAAGCTGTCTATAAACCTCTGGATCCCATTTGTTCCTTTCTGTTTTTCTTCTTTTAATTTGCGTTTTCCCTCCTTTATGCTTTCTCTTCTTCTGCACTCCTGGGAGTCATAGGTCTTTTGATTAGAAAATGAAGTTCCTTTGCAGGGCCATAATGCCTTACTTATTATAATAAGTTAAACATCCTGCTGCTAAATTTAGTTAGATTAAAACTGTGACTTGCTTTCCACTGTTCCCGCCATATCCTACACCTGACTAGTTCCTCCCCTCAGGCGGGGTTGAAAAAACATCAAACCCCAGAAACTCAGGACTAGAACTGTATAGGTCATTGGGAATTAGTTATAGAAGTGTTGAAGTTATACGGGTCAATTAAAGGTCCAGTAACTCAATTCCTGTTTGAATTGGTGATCTTAAGTGCAGTAGTGTTAAGAACACATAGATAATACACTTGTGCTTTTGTGTTGCTTTTTTGGCTGTAACTGAAACAAGTATTGGGAAGAAATAGAAAGAAAAATAACCACGAAACCTTAGTACGTGTGATTAAGTTATTTCATTTTGATGTTTCTGTTCCATGCATGAAAAGAATTTTTTCCCCTTAAAGCGTTGTCTGCAGTCACAATATCTTTAGTTAATTTTGTCTTTCATTTGGTAAGATATGAGCTCGTTCAGATCAGCAGGTATTTTATCATTGATTTCCACAATACCATGATATGTCCTAAAGTAATTTTTTGTACAAAATCACCTTATTGCATGATAAAACTAGCTTGTAGGTGATATATATAAAAATAGAGGCAAATGCTAAGGAACCATGTGGCTCAGCTTTTTGTAAATCTGGGTATATCCAAGCACTAGTTTAATAGAACATCATGATTTTCAGCGTTGTTTTGTGCCTTCCATCACTAGCTCCTGTCTTCCCTCTTTCTTCCCTCCAGAGAATGTGAGGAAAAGCTATCACAATAATGCCACATGCCCCCTTGAGGTGAATTCCCTTCTCCACAGGGAATATATGTGGGGTGGGGAAGAAGCAGTTGTTTTCATTGTTTTTTTGTTCAGATTTCAGTGGCAGTTTGGTGCCTGTCTTAGGCACTTTTGAAAATCCCACTAGGTATAGATACAGACTAGGTCTGTATCTTTAGGCACTAAGTACTTTTGAAGATCTCACCTGTGCTCTTTGCTGATGCAGTGGGTAATAAATAGTAGGGATGTGTGAAGCTTTGGTAGCTGATTCAATTCGGAAGAGATTCGGCCCGATTCAGCGGCTGAATCTTTGAATCTGAATTGAATTGGGAGACATGTTAAAAGCTCTGAATCAAATTGGAAGCCTCCAAATCAATTCAGAGAGATTCGGAGATTCAGAAGGCTTGCAGCAAACAGAGACTGAAAAGAGGGAGGGGGATGGGGTGATCTTCCGTATATGGAAAAGGCTAAGAGAAAGGAAAGACTGCTCCGATATTGACATCTAACTACTCTGATATTGACATCTGTAGCTGGCCACTAACTGTGATCTTTCTCTGAGTTCCCTTCTGTTTTCATCCTGCTCTCTCTTAACACATACAAGTGATACAAGTTTTGCTTTCAACAGTTTGAGGTGCACTTTCACAAAAACCCTTGCACCTATCTCCTCGAAACTTGGCAGGCTTCATGCCCTCAGAAGTGGCTACCATAACTGCTGTTTTCATCTGAATCTGCAAAAAAAAATGGCAAAGATATTTTAGTGATTCCCCATTATAGTCTATGGCTGAATCTCTGAATTGGTGCTGAGACTCCGAATCTCAATTGGCCAAATTGAATCGGGACAGTGATTCAAATCACCGAATCGAATCACTGTCCCTCCAAATCCACTGAATCTGAATACAAAGCGAATACTTGCTGCTTCACACAGGCTTAATAAACAACTCTGTAACAGCTTCAGTACATCTGAGCAAGTGTCTTCCATCACTGTAAAAATTAGGCACCTGTCATCTTATAGGAGCTGGAGATAAGTTTTAAAGTAACAGGATGGAATGAGGGAAAAGCAAACATTCAGTAGTACTCTAGTTGAATTTGGACCATTGAACTGCTGTCAAATTCCCTGTTGCTCCAGAGAACCCATTCCCCTTTGCTTGAGGGCAAATGTATTCTTCTGCTAGCTTAGGGTATAGCTGTGTCAGTTGTCACTGACTAGAATGCTCTTTATCCAATTGGAGAATAAACACCTCTTTTCTTCCTCCCCCCCGTTACTGTATCTCCCTGTACATATGGGGTCATGAGATGGCACAGGGGGCAGAAAGGAAGCAGCTTGCTCAAGGCATATTTTAGAAGGAAAGGAAAGTGCAGCCACCTGCTTTGCTGAAGGCACAGCCGTCTCCTGTGCCAAGGGATAATTTAAAGGAGGGAACACAGGGGCATAAGTTGGAGAGAGAAGCTCTCTAGTTAACGTCAGCACATCTCAGCTTTTTATTGCTCTGCGTTTACTATTGTTATAGTCCAGATCTTGTTTATGTTTTGGCCTGGACATGAGTGTGTGTCTTGTACTGGCTCTTCACCAAATATTGCTGATAGACAATAACTAGCATCCTCCTAGAGGCATGAAAAGGGCCCTTTGCAATAGGGGTGTGTGAAATGGACTGCATTTGTTTTGGATTTGGCCCAAATCGGGGACAGTGATTCGATTTGTTGATTCAGATCACTATCCTGATTTGATTCAGCCGAATCCGAATCTAAAGATTCAATACTGATTCAGAGAGTCTGCACTTTGGCCATAGACACAGCTTTAAATGTTTTTTCTACGTACCTCGAGGTATCAGGTGTGGCTCATGAATGCTGAGATGGTGGGACAGATGCAGCATCCCATAGGAGCGCAGGGGACCCACTGTGTGCTTGGCAGTGAACCCGGAAGTGGATTGGAAGTACTTCTGGCCCACTTCTGGGTCTGCCACCGAGCGCGCAGGGGACCCCCCACCCCATTACCCACCAGCTTGGTGATTGGCCATGGGGGGACCCCAGGTGACCCCTTCTAGACCCAGGAGGCACCAGTCACTAAGCTGGGGGATAGGGCAGGGTCCCCAACCAACCTGGAAGTGGACCAGAACTGCTTCTGGTCCACTTCCGGGTCTGCTGCCGAATGTGTTGGTGACCCCCCTGTGCTCCCGTGGGATGCTCTATCTGCCCCAACATCATGAGCCGCCTGGTACCTTGAGGTATGTAGAAGAAACATTTAAAGTTGTGTCTATGTCTGAATCATTGAATCAAGAGACCCTTTAATCTCTCCAAATTGAATCGGAAAACTCTGAATTGATTCGGAGAGATTCGATTTGGATTCGGAGATTCGGCCACTGAATTGGGCTCAATCTCCACTGAATCGAATTGGCAACCAAAGCTTCATGCAGCCCTACTTTGCAAGATGGTCTTCATTCACTAGATGTGTAGGGGGATATGACTTTGCTTTGTTCCAAGGACTTTAACATCCTACCTTTTGGAGAGCGTGGGGTTATGAATAAATGTTTTGCTGTGTTCATGGTGTTTTTTCTTTTTTGTTATGGTAGTAATATGATTGGCACTCTTCATTAATAACTGATTTTTAATTACTTAGAACTGAAAGTATTTCAAAGAAAACAGATCTTAAAATGTTAAACTGTAATTATGGCTAGCATATCAAGTATTTGCCCACTTTCCTTGTGAGTATCGTGGCAAATCTTCTCTTCCTGCAGGTTCCATAAAACTGCTAAGGTATAATCACCAGACAATCCACTCATCTTCTGTTTGGGAAGATGCTGTTTCAGAACTCTTGAGACTTTTTTGATCATCCATCCTTTTCCTGGCGGAAAACTTTTTAACTATTTATACACCCTTTGATCTCTTAACTGCCAGCTGTGAAAATTTACCCTTCAACTTTGGACTCAAGCCTGGAAGCAGGCAACTGCCCTGAAACAGTTTCCTTCCTGAGAAGGAAATAACTCTCTTGTCCTGTAAAACCTTGGTTTAGTTTTCTAAAGCAGAGCTGTTTCAATGATGGTTGTGAAAAACCCAGTAAGAGACAGAGGCATGCCTACAACTAGCAAATGACAAATAGTTATTATGTCACCTGAACCTTGATTAAGATGCCTAACCAGAGGGTTAGTTAAACCATTAGCACACATCTGATATTCAGAAAAGTAATTTTATTTATAAAGAAGCCCTTTTCATTACCAAGGTGCATGGGGTAGATTACAGAGAAAAGAGGGTAAATTAAAACAATTGTTGAAATGTTAGTATCTACATTGTAGAGCAGATTTTAATTCAAGATTTGTTTTGTGCAGGCCAGTAGGAATTTGGTTCTGTGAAGCAACCATTGAATTACCAGAATTAACAAGTTGGATAAAGAGACCACGGATGAGAAGATAAGCAAAGCTTATCTCTACTCACTAAGCAAAGCTAAGAATAATGTATCATCAGAGTGGTAATCTTAAGTCAAGATACATCTGTATAACAGGAGTTGAACACCCAAAACTATCTTGGATTGTTAAAGGAGTCCTTGGAGAAAGCTAAGTAGATTCTAGAACTTGTGGGATTGATTTTTCTCTCTTTCTCTCAATCTCTCTTTCTTTCTCTCTCTGGAAAATTACTGCATTTTACTTTAGAGAAGACAGTGGCTCTGCAGTGCATTGCTTTGATGCTTTCAGGCATGAGTGACTTGTGCCCTTAGTGACTGGGGGGGCATGGAGGCGGTGTGAGCATGGCGGCGATGGCGGGAGCACAGTGGCGGTAAGTGAGGGAGCTCCTGCAGCTGCCACCAGCACTGTTGGCGGTCATGGTGATGGTGGGGGGCAAGAGTCAGTGACCATCCACAGCCACTGCCAGCCAGCAGTGTTGGCGGTGGCCAGTGGGGATCGTGGGCCACCCGCAAACACTGCCAGCGGTGTCATCGGCGCGGTGGCGAACGGCAACCTCTTGCAGGCACGGCCAACAGTGTTGGCAGCACCTTTTTGTAGGGGGTGCACTGCCACGCTCAGGGGGTGCATGTGCACCCATGTGCACCCCCTATGCATTGACCCTGCTTTCAGGGACTTCTTGATTGTATATCCAGGTGGCCCCTTTCCATGGCTATGTATGACTTAGTAGGGCTAACGGAAACCTGGTGGGATTCGTCCCACGACTGGGCGGTATATATTGAGGGTTATAGATTGTACAGAAAGGACAGGGTGGGGGAAAAGGGGGGAGGGGTTGCGCTCTATGTCAATGAGCAATATACATCGACCCTCATCAAGACAGAATCGAAGGATGAGGAAGTAGAAGGATTGTGGGTTAGGCTACATGGGGGGCAAGAAGAAAGGGATTTGGTGGTAGGGGTCTGCTACAGACCCCCACACCAAGGGGAAGAAATAGATTCGGGGCTCCTGAGGCAGCTCTCAGAAACCATAAAAGCTAAAGAGGCGGTAGTTATGGGGGACCTAAACTACCCAGACATCTGCTGGGAGACGCAGACGGCAAAGTTCCACCGTTCACGCAGGTTTCTAACCTGTGTACAGGACCTCCACCTGACACAGGAGGTACACAGTCCCACTAGGGGGAATGCCATACTGGATCTGGTATTGGCAACGGGGGATGACATGGTAGGGGACCTACAGATTGGTAGCCATCTGGGGGACAGTGATCACCTAATAATACAATTCACCATAAGACGTTGAGTGGGTAAGGTAACTAGTAGGGTGAAAGTGCTAGACTTTAGGAAAGCTGATCTCAATGAACTCAGGCGATTAGTCAAGGATGCACTGCAGAGTAGGAGTTTTGAAGTGATGGAAGCCCAAGAAGGGTGGCTGTGCCTTAAGGAAACGATCCTTCGGGCACAAAGCAAGACGATCCCGATGCGAGGAAAAAGAGGGAAAGGGGCCAGGAGGCTTCCTTGGCTGACCAGAGAAATCCAGGGCAGCCTAAGGGCCAAAAGGGGAGCACATAAAAAGTGGAAACAGGGAGAGATCACCAAAGAGGAGTATACCTCCTCTGCTCGTGCTTGCAGGGAGGCAGTTAGATGGGCCAAAGCTACCATGGAGCTGAGGATGGCATCCCAAGTAAAGGACAACAAGAAATTGTTTTTTAGATATATAGGGAGTAAAAGGAAGGCCCAGGGAGGAATAGGACCCCTGCTAAATGGGCAGAAACAATTGGTGACGGACAGGGGAGACAAGGCTGAACTCCTCAACGAGTTCTTTGCCTCAGTGTTCCTAAGTGAGGGGCACGACAAGTCTCTCACTGGGGTTGTAGAGAGGCAGCAGCAAGGCACCAGACTTCCATACGTAAATCCTGAGGTGGTGCAGAGTCATTTGGAAGAACTGGATGCCTTTAAATCGGCAGGCCCGGATGAGCTCCATCCGAGGGTGCTGAAGGCACTGGCCGACATCATTGCAGAGCCACTGGCGGGAATATTTGAACGCTCGTGCCGCACGGGCAAAGTCCCGGAGGACTGGAAAAGGGCCAATGTGGTCCCCATCTTGAAGAAGGGGAGGAAGGAGGACCCGGGCAACTATAGGCCAGTCAGTCTCACCTCCATCCTTGGCAAAATCTTTGAAAAAATTATCAAGGCTCACATTTGCGAGAGCCCAGCAGGACAAATTATGCTGAGGGGAAACCAGCACAGGTTCGTGGCAGGCAGATCATGCCTGACCAATCTAGTCTCTTTTTATGACCAGGTTACGAAACGCCTGGACACAGGAGGAGGGGTGGATGTCGTATACTTAGACTTCAGGAAGGCCTTCGATACGGTATCCCACCCCATACTGGTGAACAAGTTAAGAGGCTGTGACTTGGATGACTACACAGTCCGGTGGGTGGCGAATTGGCTGGAGGGTCGCACCCAGAGAGTCGTGGTGGATGGGTCGGTTTCAACCTGGAAGGGTGTGGGGAGTGGGGTCCCGCAGGGCTTGGTCCTCGGACCGATACTCTTTAATGTCTTCATCAGCAACTTGGACGAGGGAGTGTAATGTACTCTGTCCAAGTCTGCAGATGACACAAAGCTATGGGGAGATGTGGACACACCGGAGGGCAGGGAACAGCTGCAAGCAGATCTGGATAGGTCGGACAAGTGGGCAGAAAACAACAGAATGCAGTTCAACAAGGAGAAATGCAAAGTGCTGCACCTAGGGAGGAAAAATGTCCAGCACACCTACAGCCTAGGGAATGACCTGCTGGGTGGCACGGAAGTGGAAAGGGATCTTGGAGTCCTAGTGGACTCCAAGATGAACATGAGTCGGCAGTGTGACGAAGCCATCAGAAAAGCCAATGGCATTTTATCGTGTATCAGCAGATGCATGACGAATAGGTCCAAGAAGGTGATACTTCCCCTCTATTGGGCGCTGGTCAGACTGCAGTTGGAGTACTGCATGCAATTCTGGGCACCGCAATTCAAGAGGGATGCGGATAACCTGGAGAGGGTCCAGAGAAGGGCCACTCGTATGGTTAAGGGCTTGCAGACCAAGCCCTACGAGGAGAGACTAGAGAAACTGGACCTTTTCAGCCTCTGCAAGAGAAGGTTGAGAGGCGACCTTGTGGCTGCCTATAAGTTCATCACGGGGGCACAGAAGGGAATTGGTGAGGTTTTATTCACCAAGGCGCCCCCGGGGGTTACAAGAAATAATGGCCACAAGCTAGCAGAGAGCAGATTTAGATTGGACATTAGGAGGAACTTCTTCACAGTTCGAGTGGCCAAGGTCTGGAACGGGCTTCCAAGGGAGGTGGTGCTCTCCCCTACCCTGGGCGTCTTCAAGAGGAGGTTAGATAACCATCTAGCTGGGGTCATCTAGACCCAGCACTCTTTCCTGCCTATGCAGGGGGTCGGACTCGATGATCAATTGAGGTCCCTTCCGACCCTAACATCTATGAATCTATGGCAGTTTGGGAGAGCATCTTGTTACACTGAGCATTTGCCTCTTCCATGTGTGTTCCCTCCCAGGCTAGGGACAGAAATTGCACATAAACCAGTTTAAGTGATCGGAAGCTGGTTTAAACCTGTAACAGAACAGAAGTTCAGTGCGCATAAACCAGTTTCACAATGGCCGAAACCGGTTTGAGATAAATTTGGTTGAATGTAGTATCAGACTTAACTGATCAAGGTCAAACTGGTTTATGGAATTATGGAATTTCTGACCCAGACCCCTTCCTAGTTTAAGTTAAATCAGAGCATCCCAGCATTCTCCACATCCCTGGATTGGGCTGTGCTGCATGCTCCAGTGAGGCAGGGCTGGCTGCGCCCCTCTGCTCTTTAGCTGGAGCAGGGGCACGGGTGTAGCCAGACACCACCCCCACCTAAGATTAAGGGGATAGGGAAGAGGTTTATTCCCCCCTCTCCCTCCAGCACAAACCCCAGCTGGCTGCTCACCCTCTGAGCAACTATCTCCCACTAATCCTTATTGCAGTGTAAAAGAGAGTGGTTAGTAATGAGAACATTATCTTGTTAGCAGTGGTGCAGCACATGAAGCATTATCCTGTCAGATAGTTTGTCCCTGATCATGTTACAGATTAAGGTAGCTTCATAGATTTCATAGACATTAGGGCTGGAAGGGACTTCATAAGATCATCGGGTCCAGCCCCCTGCTCCAGGGGCAGGAAGTCAGCTAGGGTCATAGGATCCCAGCAAGGTAAGCATCCAAATGTTTCTTAAACGTGTCCAGAGTAGGTGCTTCCACCACCTCTTGGGGGAGTCTTTTCCTTGGGGGCTCAGACAGTAAATAAGTTTTTCCCTGTGAAATCATGGCCTCTCAGGGCCTCAAGAACAAGCCTCCTGAATCATCCCCTTTGGCCAGTATCAGGTCCAGCAGCACCTTACCTCTTGTGGCTCTTCATTTGTGGCTATCAAGTTCAGTTGAGTAGTAAAAGAGCACCCTACATAACTTTCTTCTAAGTCATGATTGTGCTGATGACCTGGTGTAGTGATCATGCTCTTACTTGAATCTAAAGTTTCTCTCCTCTGGCATTTTCCCATAACTGACAGACAGATGAAAATAGCTTATGGCAATGAAGAGATTGCTTAGATATTACCTATACAGACCATAACCATGGAAATAGATTTGGGTCATTTTTCTTTGTGGATCACAAAAAGAGTGTCTTCAGAGTTTTGTTAGATAAAATAATAATTTGAGACATACAAAAGTGCCTCATCCCAGCTAGATATTAAGCTGCCTCTTTTTCAACTGATTTGACATTTTTTTCATTGCATCAGAAGAAGGCTTCAATGACTAATACAAGCCAACATAACAGGTCAGCTGAAATAAATATAGAAATCGATAATTGACAATGTTTTGGAAATCATGAGAGAGATCTATGCGAAAATTCTGATTTGTCTATAAATTTCAGGCTGAGTTACAATCATAGTCTAATTATTAGGTACTTCTTGTGGCCATAACTATGGGCACATCCACATGTGCAGGCACATGGGCTTGCAACAGCTCATATAGCCAGTAGCACAGATTTGTGCCAGAAATTGGTACCTCAGCACACATGGCTGAACATGTATCTTGATGTAGGACAGTTTGTGCCACATGGGGCAAACCTACCTTACCCAACTCCTCCCGAATATTCAGTCAGGGGGAATTAGAGACTCTGTAAAAAGCTGCATAAAAAGCAGTATAAAAGGCTGCTCTGGCAAGCAGCTCAGGGCTGTTTTCCCTCAGGAGGTTCTGAGGCACAGCCATTTGGTCTCTAGGGACACTACCCCTTGTGCCAGCTGGACTGCTGCCGCAGCTGTGACCTAAAGTGGCCCCTGCACTCTCTACCCACTGAAGCAGTCCGGCAGTGGAGGTTGCTGCCTGGCTGTGACCTGCTGCCACCTGCGACAGCATCCGACCCCTTGGACCCCATGGCTGTATGCCTGCCAGATCCAGTTGGGGATTGCGGGGCCACCTGGGCCATGGTATAGGCACTGCAGCACAGCTTCTTGCACCTTTGAGCCAGCTGTCAGTGGGCTATGGCTGCACAGTTGGCCTTTGTGTAGCACTGCTGTCATGTCTTCTGGTGCCTCTGCTGTCATCTGCCAACTATTGCCTGGAAGAGATATGCTTATTGCAGTGGCCCAATTTGAACTTTCAAAGTATGTCCTCCTGGCCCCAAATGGCCAGGTCAGCCACCTCATCTGCCCTCCAGCTGTGTCCCCAGTGCTGGCCCTGGACAGCTCTTCTGCCTAGGCCTTACCACTTGCCTGACCAGCAGGGATCCTGGTATTCTCTGTTTAAAAATTGCAGATTCTCCTTAAAAAATCCCCCCAAATGATATCATCAAAATACTCAAAATCTGTGTTCTTCCATGATTAAAATGAAATGCCGCTATATATAAAGGATCAGTTGGGCAATCTTTTATTGATATATTTACAATTTAAACCAATTTGGAAGCCTACCAGCACCTGTATCATCATAATAAAATGAATTCTATATATCTATACACTTTAACGTTTGCTTTTGTTTTTTTCATCATAGAAAATTAGAGCTGCCCCTGCCCCCATTGCTCACCAGGATGTGGGGCACTGAGCAGCACTGGGATCCCAGTGCCCTGTCTCTGCCCGTGCCCTTGTCCCCCCACTCACTCCCTTCTGGCAGCAGCTCTGTCCCAGTTCCAGGACAGGAGTCCCACCCACTGCTTTGTGGCTCTTGAGCAGTGTCAGCCCTTGCCATACTTTTCCCTTCACCTAGTAATCCCTGTGCTGTTCCTGGGAAGCCCTTGACTGGGGCTTAGGGATGGGCTGGGCAAGCCCCTTCCCTTCCAGGCTGGCCTCCCCTGGACAGGCTGCTTTAGGGGGACCAATGGGGCTCTAAGCCTGGCTCCGATGGCCTCTCCTACCCAGAGCTCTCTCCCCATCCCTGACTCCCATCTCTCTCTCTCTCTCACATACACCCCTGCTGCCACCTCCACCCCTCCACGCAGCCAGTCACCGCCCCCCAAGTGGTTCCTGGAACCAGGAGCCCCCCTATCTGGTGCCGCGTGTCCCAACACTGGTGTGGGCATGGGGCAGGGCTGCAGTGTGGCAGTTTTCCCTGCAGCTGTGACTCCCACCAGCAGGTCCCATCCTGTCTGGTGGCTGGGCATGCAGTGTGTCAGATTTGTTGGGGGGGATGTGGGGTTTGGGGAGAGGAAGGGGGATAGGGTGGTGGGTGTGGAGGTTGTGTGTGGGTGTAGGATTTCTTTGGGGGGATGTAGGGGGTGTGTGGGGGCTTAGGGAGCGGGGTTTGTTGGTGGATTGTGGGGAGTTTGTGGGTGTGGGTATGTGGGTGGGGTGGGTGGTTTGTGAGTGGATTGTGGGGGAGTTTGTAGGTGAGGGGACTTTGGGTGTGGGCAGACTGTCCCCTGTGGGCTCCCTGCATAATACACAGCCCCCTCACACAGCAACAGCAGTGGGCCATTGGGACACTCATGACCTGCTGCAGGCAGGGCTTTTTGGAGGCACACAGTACCACCTGAAACCTGAGGGCTACATGTGGCACATGGAGCTGGTCTGGTCCACTGGTGTTTGGCTTTGAACAGGATCAAGCCAGCTCTTGCTACCACCTAGGGTTCCCAGCACTGCATGCAGGAGCTGCACACCATTGGGCCAGCTCCTGTCTCCATGTGCCCTACATGCCATCGGGCCAGGCCCGTCTCCCAGCTTGGGGAGTGTGGGGTAGGACAGCCCTTGCTGTAGGCTTCTCCCTCTGCATCAGACAGACCCTGGCTGGGGGTCTGGCACCTGACAGAGGGAGAGGGGGTGTTTCCCCCTTGCCCGCTCCTCAGCCAGCTGGAGGAGTGATAGTGCCCTGGCTAGGGAGCAAAGGGGTGTGGCAGACCCTGCTCCTCCAAAGCAGACCACAGCTCATGGCTGCAAAGCATCCTGGGAGACTGTGAGTTAATTTGAACTGAGAAGGAATCTGGGACAGAAGTTCCATAAACCAGTTTGACCGAAATCATTTAAGTCTGATACTACATCCAACCAGGTTTTTCTTAAACCAGTTTTGGCCATTTTGAAAGCAGTTTAAGTGCACTGAAGTTCTGTTCTGTTACAGGTTTAATCCGGTTTCCAATCACTTAAACCGATTTATGTGTAACTTCTGTCCCTAGCCCTCGTGTTATCTCATGTATCAAAAAAAGCAGCTCTGAAAATGTTATAAAAATTAGTTAAAGATGTATTATTGTTGGCGCTAAGTTCATTCAGATTTAACATGCAACCTGTTGTTGAAACAACTAACATTGTTTTGTTTATAACCTTGCTTGTATCTGGGAATTGAAAACGTAGCAGTGCAACCCTTAAAAGGTAAAACAAACAAACAAAAAGGTACTACTGTGCAAAAGGTAGCATATTTGTTTTGATTTACTGTTTTATTCAGCATGTGCCACTGCTGCAGCAGGTTGTGGTCTGCCCTAGTTTCACTGCACAACTGAGATCTTTTTTGAAGCTTGTTACAAGTGAATAATACTGCACCGCACATTTACTTTTTATTTGACTGAAGGAAAAAAACCCTCAAGGCAGTGAATTCTCATGCCCTTCTAGCAACTGGTGACAAATTCCAGTTGACTTTCACAAAATAGGAGCAGTCTCTTTAATGTATTTGTTAAATTTCAGACCGTTATGTTTGGATGCTTCAAGTCAGACTGTAGCAAGAATGTATGGGTGGATTGTTTGCTTTTGTTTCCTGTTTCTACTTATGGACCACAGGTAATACTTGTATGTGGCAATCCCACATACATGCATCGTCTGCAAACCAAACAGACTGAAAATGAAAAACAAAAACCCGCTAACAGTTTTTCCAAACCGGAAGTATGTTAAATTGGGCACAAGTTGAAACAATTGTTTGTGTAACTGTTTGAAGGGTATTTTTGATGTTTGCCAAAATCTATTTGCCAATGTCTGAAAGCAGTTGTTACAAGGAAGGAGGAGGACAGGAATTAAGTTTAGAGCATTAGAATTTCTTTTTTTGCTTTAATCCTATTTAATTAGGAAAATCATAATCCAGTATAAATTAGAATCTTTACTTTGTATGCCCACTGCTTCTGTTTGCATAGTTGACTCTCTTGCTCTACAGGGAAAATGTAGTGAGGCCTACTGCACGAGGAGCTATTTGAACGCATATAGTCTTTTTCCTTTTACAGTAGTTTAGAAATACTGAGTAAACAATATTTGCAGTCTTCTTGTGAATTAGGAAACATTACATTGAAATTCCCATGTTTATAAATTGAGATTCTGGGACAGAGATTATACCAGTCATGAAAGGTATGATCCAGTAGACTGGGCAAGGGACAGGGATACAGAGGACCTAGGTTCAGTTCCCAACTCAACCATAGGCTTTTTCTTGTGTTTTTGCTCACATTGTTGAACTTGTATTTACCTTTTCATTCATAAGGTGAAGAGGGAGCTATTCTTATCCTCCCCTCTCCGCACCCCTGCAGAATTGCATGTAAAACTGATAAATGATTAGGATGGGCTCATATGTTAGTTGATGAGATCAGAGATTTGTAAATCCCTGGATAGACTACAGAAGGTGATAGCTGGATTTACACACAGGAATTCCAGGCTTTCACTCCTGATCTCAGACTGCACTTGGGAACTATCTAAAGCATCCAGCCTGCAGAGCTATTTGATCTGGCTTGCAGATGTGGGCCTTTGGCAGCCAGATTGACCCAGTTATGGGTCAGAGGCAAAAGGTGCTCAGACAGTGGGCACTAGGACTTCGCTGCTGCTGCTGCTGCCCCTTTTCCCATCATAGCATGGTGTCAGCGACTGTCAGCACTTTGCTCTGCAGCAGTGTGGGCTTTGGAAGTAGTCGCTTTTCTGTGCTGCGGGGAGAAGTATCAGCTACAGGCACTCTCCCTGTGCCACCATGCAGAAAAGTGGTGGCGGTTGGAGCTCTCCCTGTGCAGCTACTGGGAAAAGCAGCAATGATGGCCTGTCTCTGCCCTGAACTGGGTCAGACTGGTCCTCAGCCTGAAAACATTGCTGACCCCCGATCTAGAAATATATGGTGGACAGAAATAAAAAGAACCTAGGACTGAAAGATATACACTGTTATGTTGAGAGTTAAAGCATGATGGTGTTGCATAGTGTAGTTTTGGGGGTGTTTGTTTTACTTTAGCCTGTCAGTATATGTGTACCATTTGGGGGGTGGGAAGGGAGCTGTATTTCTGACAGAGTTCCTATCAGAGAAACTGTGGCAAAGAGCCAGGAGTTTGGTTTTTGCCTTAATCTAACTAGAACTCATTTTCAAGGCAGAGATGCTTTCTGGGAGCTGAACATTGGTGTTCAGGCTCAAATTCCTGAAACTGGAAATTGTTTGTGTGCTTTTTGTGACTACCTCTGTTAAAGGTGAGTACTTAACACTTACGTGTGTTAAAATATATGTTTACCTTCTTTGGGAATGCAAAATATGATCCAATCAGTTACAGTTTCATTTTGCGTCTGAGGGACGTTACCAGTTGGCTGGAGCAGATGCTGGTATTAACTGGCCTGAGATTCAGGGAACTGCAGTTGCCACCCCTCCGTCTCCACTCCTGTCACCACTGTGCCTAGCAGGGAACCTAGCCCAGGGCCTTTCTCTCCTACATGAATGATTCAGTGGTATGGAGTTTTTGAATTCTCACTTTAGCACCTGCTATCTGCAGGGACATGCTAAACTCACTGTAGGCCTCACTTGTGACCTACTTGAAGAAATTAAAGTCTGGGAGATAAATTAGTGTAATTATATTTAACTTGAATGTATTAGATATTAAATGTAGAATTGACTGAATTGCTTGTTTAGGCCCAGTGCTGTAATTCTTAGTCAATGGAAGTAATTAGGATTATTGAGATGAGACTGGCCCCCTGCATTCTTCCTTAGCTCCATGACAGTTTTAGAAACTTAGTTTTTCACAAACTGTTTCACATTAGATAACTAGTGCAGGATATTCTAAACCTGTTCCTTCTTGCACAGGCTTCTGGGAATATAAAGTAATTACAGTACCAAAATGTTTTAGAATTGCAAGGAGGGAGGCAGTTGATTGGGGAAAATGCCTACTATCCTCTCAAACTGCAGAGGATCAGGTTAGAACCAGGCAGTGGGTTTGTAAGGGGAAAATCCTGAGGTTCTTACTTTATTACTTCTCAGACTTTATTCAGGTACAACTTACATTGACTGGGATTTGGCCAAGGTGTATTGTTGCTAAAAATCTGATTTACATTAAAAAAAAAAAAAAAGCTTATTGGAAGATCACTTTTTGTAACTGAAAATCCTTGTAGGAGTTCCATAGTGCTTGATCATAATTTAATGTTTTCATAATGTTAACGTTTAGTTTGACGGTATTTCAGCACCATAGCCCTGCTAAAACAAAGATACACTCATTAATAGCAGAGAGAATGGATTTTGATTTGTAATTGATTAACTGCCTTAATGGGTTTACATCAATTGTAAAATGCACTAGCACAAGCAAAAGCACAATATTGCTCCAAGTAATTTTCCAGCCCTTTGTGTTACAATGGTTGATGGCATTTAAGGTAGCCATGCCATATAATGGATGCTGATTTCAGCCTATATTACTGTCCTGGTAGTGACTAATAGCCCTGATAAAAGGCAGTTGAGTATTAGCCTGGGGCATGGAAAGCGAGTCTCTAGGGTGAGCTGCCCCATGATGTCAGCATTGTTTATAATGCATGGATTCCATCATGGCTCTGTGTTTATCCTTTCTTTCACTGGTACTTATTTTGTAGTATAGGATTTTTCTGTTATCACTCGTATATGTCCCATGTTATTTTATTCTCTTTTCTATCAAAGTCAACAGTGAGCGCACCAGAAAAGGGAAGTGGGCAGGGGAACCCTGTAAGTCATCAAAAATCTGCTGTTGTTGCTTAATTTGAGGATATTCTTGGGTGGCCTCTGAAATCACTTGGTGGTCTAACTTCAGTTCCTAGTGGATCCATCACAAATAGTGCTATTACAAATGACACTTGCTGATGTGCCTGCCATAGAGGGCAAGAATTGAATTGAACAAAGCCTGAACTTCTTTGTGACCTTGACCCTTACCCACGACTTCTCCTGAAATAAGGTTTGCTTTGTGGGATGATGGTAGAGAAGATCGCATAGCTGCTGTCTGTGCAGTATCTTCTTTCTTTAAAGCAGGGTTTGATTTTCCATAAGAAGGGTGGTGCAGGAACTCAGTATGGAAATGTCTTGAAACAAATACATAGAAAGAAAAGGAATACAAGTTTCTACTGCCTCTACCGTTATCTGATTTCTGAGAGAGAACCTATTTTTAGCAAGATTTAGAACCTTGGGGCTCTATTTGGGTGCTTGCTTAATTCCTTGAAAAGAATATTCTGCATGTCTTGCCATAGTGCTGTTTTATATATCTGAGTCTTATCAGATTGCTTGCCTTCGTGCTCATTTTATTAATCAGTAAATCTTTTGTGATTTGTGATTACTCTGAATGTCAGATCATATCACTACACTTCAAAATGTTATGCAATACTTGCCAAAATTATGAAGTGGAATGAGGGAAATGGAAAACTCCATTGACTAAATGGCATTTACCTCTACTTTTGGTGTGCCCAAATTAATCTACATTCAGGTTCCCAGGGTGAATTAAACTGCCACACTTGTAAGAAAACTGCAAACTCAGTCTTGTATTGTAGTTTGAAGTTAGTTGATTGCTGTGAAAAATGTTCAGATGACAGAGTATAAATGTTCACTCTGTACATGGTCACTATCTGTTTTTGCAGATCAGCATATGTAGCTGTTTCAGTATGAAAATACATATCACTTAAAGTAATTGCAGTGAGTATACATGTGATAACCATAATAGATTGCAAACAACAATTCATCTTTCAATGATAATAAATAGCAAACACCTGAAGCTGGAAGTAGATCATGGTAACACATTTAACAAGGTGACTGAGAAACATCCTATTGATTGGCTACCTGTTTATTACTGCTATTTGATAAATACAGTTAAGCAGAGAACTAGTAGGAGTAATAAGGTAGGAGGTAGAGACGAAGGAAAGGTAAACACTGGGTTGTTACGTCTTATCTGTTCAAGGAATTAGACTTTCTTTATTGCAGCCAGATGGCATCAGAGATATAACAATAATTTATGCTACTGTAAAAGATGCAATTAATTTACTACACCTGCTGTAGCTCCAGTCTACAAAGTGGATACATTCTAATGCTACTTATACTACAATTCTTTTTAAAATTTAAGAAAAAGTGTGTTCAACAAAGGAATGACTCAACCTGAAAATCCATCTTCTGTCTTATATAGCTACTTTTCTAACTCAAGTCTGCAGTGTGAATAGTTTTGACTGATGCTTTTGGAAACATCTGATGCTTTTGATTCAGGTCTAATGGCATATCAAAGTAATCCAGGGATGTTATATTACTTTAGATGCCTTGTATTATGGGACTTGCTTCAGTGTTTATCATAATTTAGTGCAAATCGATAAGTACATAAGTAACTGAGAGCCACATAAATACTCTTTAGCAAATTAATTTGCTTGAGGTCACAGTAACTTAGGCTTTTGGCACATTTAATGACATCATGGGATATGATCCCCAATAACTGTATCTCCTGCCATGCCACACCTGCATGGTAGGGAGCCTGATTGTGGTTCAGGACCAATCTCAATTGTGCCATTACTACTAACCAGTGCAGTAGGAGCCTGGGATCATCATCTTCAGCTTCCTCTGCGTGGACAAGTTGGAGGGTGCGTGCCCTCTGGTTGAGCTGGAGACTTGAACCTGCTCTGGTTTTGATTCTTAGATCAGAACCAGCAATCAGTTGATTGCTAGCCTCAGTCCTGGGCTGAACTTGGGTTGATTACAGTCCCCAGTGCTGCCAGGGGCTAGAGCTGACTGTTGTTCAGGCCAGGCTGGTAATCAGCTGATTGTCAAAACTCCTTGTCCCATAGCACTGGCCAGACCATGAAGAATGGGGGATTGGAGGCTCCTGGGGGTGGGGGAGGAACCAAAAGGCTTCTCTTTTTGAAGACTTTAAACCCTACCGGATTTACAGTTCGATTGCCATGCCCAGTAATTGGGCCAGAGCTGCCAGGCATAGGATTAAAAGTCCCCAGCTGGAAAGCCTGAAGAAGCCACCTCAGCAGCATTCTTTAAAGCTCCCTGTGCACTGAGACCGTTGGTGCCAGGGTATGGGGAACTGGAAGCTCCTGGTTCCCTAGTCACCCAGGTCCCATACTCTGAAGCAGTGCATGTAGATGTGGAGCAGAGCTCCCAGCTCCCCAGGTGCCACTTTCACAGATGCCCCAGGAACTTAAAAAAAATGGATGTGGAGGTGGGGCTCCTAGCTGCATGCCTGAGTTTTAAAGGTCTGGGACACAGCAAGCCCAAGATTAAGGAGACGCTTCCCTCCATCTGCTTCCAGGGATGGGATGGGGTGCCAGGTTGGATACCGGGGGGGAAAAAACCTTCTTGACTGTGAGAATAATGAGGCAGTGGAATAGACTGCCTAAGGAAGTTCTGGACTCTCCATCACTGGAGGTGTTCAAGAAGAGGTTGGACAGCCACTGGTCGGGGATGATTTAGGTGTAGCTATACCTATGTTCTACTATGGGTATTTCCTGTGCTTCTGGGCTTTGCTGGTTGCCCCCTCCCCCACTTTTGTCTACATTTTTCAGGGTGTTTTTAAATCTCCCTTAGTGGCATTGGGTGTTGGCTGCAGCAAGGGCTGGGGATTTTGACTGGCATGTGCCAATGGTCTTGGTGGGACCAAAGCTGGAGGTTCCTGGCTAGAGGGTATTGCCCCTCTGCTCAGGGTCAGACTGATTGCCATATTTGGGATCAGGAAGGAATTTTACCTCATGGTCACCGTGGTACAGATGGTGGGGACTTTTGCCTTCATCTGTAAGGGGAGTCATGGCCCTCTACATGGGAGTTCTTGACTGCATACTGGCAACCTTTTATAGAAGCAGGGCATTGGCTGCTCTGGTTCCCCTCGTCTACCTGTGGCAGATTGTCTTGTGCTATGTGTTGTGTTAGGGTTGACGGTAGTGTTATGAAGAGTTTAGATTATGGATTATATAGGATGGTGTGAATAGGGGTGACCCTGCTTCAGGCAGGGGTTTGGACTAGATGACCTTCCAGCCCTGCTTCTCTACGATTCTATGATTAAGTTATTCCATGTATGCACCTTCCTTTCCTGCAGAATAATGTGAATATCCTATTATGTTGTATGTAACCCCAAGGATTCCATTTATCCATGGTTCTCAAAGGACAGGCTCTCTAGAGCCTTTCATTGATAACAGTGAGCAAACTTCTTGTTTGTAAACCACAGAATGTCAGGTTATTGTCATTCTGTCTCACTTTAGAAGAGGGCTTCTTGTATGTGGAAATCTAGTTGTGTCTAGTTTCAAGCAAAATAAAAGGCTTTGGCTCAAACTTTTGTCCTTGTGCCAGCCAAAAGAAAGGAGGCCTGCTAGAGACTAATTCCACAGTATATGGGTATGTAGAATGCTCCCTGTGGTGAGTGGTAGCAAATTCCTCTCTACTGCAATAACTTTCCGTAGTACTGCATGCCTATCCTTGAGGAGTGTTTGAATCAAGGACCCTTTCTTCCATCCCGTTCTCTACTCATGTAGTATTCCACTGTCTCTTGAGCCTTCTAAGTCAATGGTGTGTGACAGGATGTTTTGTTTTACTTTAAACAGAGCAATTAGTACTTCATGCACTTCAATACAAGAATAACCCACATATTTTCACTTGCAAGAATCTCCTCTGTGTTCTTTTGCCAAGAGAGAGAAGGAGAGACCCGGTCCCTGCAGGATTTCAGCTGCATGATCATGCTCAGTCCTTGTAAACCCCTTACATCTGCTTATGGTACTAGGACAATACCATTCCCACTTTTGATTGTCCATGTGCTGCAGGGCTCCCTTATGCTCAAACCGCAACAGCAGATAAGGAGTGAAATATGACTTCCAGACTAACAAAAGGAGTTTAGAATAGGTGAATATTAGGGTGGTTTTTTTTTAATTTGACTTTTATCCTGACAGTGTCCCTTAGCTTCTTTGCTTATTGGGCTGTGAATTATGAATGTATGCAGTTTAGTTATGTACAGGGTTGTATACAAACACCAGGTTAGTAACAAAACAGCAAAAAAAAATCCTGTTTTGATTTGGGTTTCTCTGCTTTAATAAATAAATCGGAAAGCCTTCAGGATATAGTTTCAAAGCAAAATAAGGCTGTGGATAAAAGGGTTTTTTTATGTGATTAAAATAATAATTAAAAAAACCCTTTCTCAAGGGATATTGAAAGGCAATGGAATCCTGACAGCAGCTGGAGGAGAGACAGGACAAACTACATCTTGCCTTGGAGAGTAGGGAGAGTTAATCCTGTTCCATGCTAAGCTGAAACGAGGGAGTACAGATCCATGGAAACATTGAGTCTGGGGTGTTTATTCTTCCTTTTTTAGCTTCAGCTTCAAAAGCTTGTTAATTTTGTTACCATTTTGCTCAAGCTTCATACGTAATCCATGCATAAAATCACTGTTGCTTTGCTTTAATTGCATCAAACCAGATCACTTCTTCCTGTAGAGTAATCTGTAAAAAGGAAAAGACGCAGAAAAACTCCACAGAATTTTCTTCATATCCTCTTTTACATTAGGAAAAATCTGAGAGGAGAGGAAGATCCAGGTATCTTCCAAGCACAGATCTGCATGGATGGCCTGGCACCAAGGAAATCCTGAATTGCTCTGGCTGTCAGAGGCATCTCCAGTAGCTATTTCTCCACAGTCACAAAGGCAGCCCAGTTTAAATATTAATGCCCAGCTATACATACTGATATCTGACAGGTGTTGAGGTAGATGGTATTGCTGAGGGATGGTGATGCTCAGGTCTCCAACATGCATCTTTTATGTAGAGAGGAGATGCCTCAGAGACCATACTTTCACATGTGGTGGAAAGGAATCAGCTGGCACGTCCAGAGGAGCACTTTAATCCTTTGTGTTGCAATGTAGCAATGTTATTTACTGGCATATTGAGGGACTGATCCTCACCTTGATCATTCCATGTCAAGTCAGTCCACAACAGCTTATCATCATCATCATCATATTACTATTCAGAAGTTTTGCAGGGCAAAAAAAGTCTTAAACCTAAAATTTAATTTTTATTAATGTCCTTGACAGGTAAAACCCAGTAATGTAGCATCCCAAACCAAACTATCTAATGTCATTTATACGTTCATTCTCAGAATTTTGGTTAGTTACTGGTTTGGGCCCATTGCCTTTCCCATGCAAGCATGTGCAAAGGGAAACATGCATTGCAAAGAAATAGGATTCTGCACTTTATTATTCCAGGCTTTCTGACCACAGAACCAGTATGAAGGAAGGAGCATTTACAGTGACTGAAGGATTGTATATCCAAAAGCATCCCCCCCTTGGCTGTGGGGAGGTAGTTGGACTTCACTGTCTCTCCTGGCCACCTTGCCCCTCTTTGCACTTCAGAATGTGTTGCTGTGCTACTGTTGGCTCGCTATCTTAGCTATCCTTTGTGACTCCACAGAAGAAAGGTGCAAAGTGCTACACCTAGGGAGGAAAAATGTCCAGCACACCTACAGCCTAGGGAATGACCTGCTGGGTGGCACGGAAGTGGAAAGGGATCTTGGAGTCCTAGTGGACTCCAAGATGAACATGAGTCGGCAGTGTGACGAAGCCATCAGAAAAGCCAATGGCACTTTATCGTGCATCAGCAGATGCATGACGAATAGATCCAAGGAGGTGATACTTCCCCTCTATCGGGCGCTGGTCAGACCGCAGTTGGAGTACTGCATGCAATTCTGGGCACCGCAATTCAAGAGGGATGCGGATAACCTGGAGAGGGTCCAGAGAAGGGCCACTCGTATGGTTAAGGGCCTGCAGACCAAGCCCTACGACGAGAGACTAGAGAAACTGGACCTTTTCAGCCTCCGCAAGAGAAGGTTGAGAGGTGACCTTGTGGCTGCCTATAAATTCATCATGGGGGCACAGAAGGGAATTGGTGAGTATTTATTCACCAAGGCACTCCCGGGGGTTACAAGAAATAATGGCCACAAGCTAGCAGAGAGCAGATTTAGATTGGACATTAGGAGGAACTTCTTCACAGTTCGAGTGGCCAAGGTCTGGAACGGGCTTCCAAGGGAGGTGGTGCTCTCCCCTACCCTGGGAGTCTTCAAGAGGAGGTTAGATAACCATCTAGCTGGGGTCATCTAGACCCAGCACTCTTTCCTGCCTATGCAGGGGGTCGGACTCGATGATCTATTGAGGTCCCTTCCAACCCTAACATCTATGAATCTATGAAAGTCCAAGCACATAATGGGAGCTCATGCTCATTTACACAGCTCTAACTCTGATTTTACCTATTACTGGCTAAAGTGTTTTTTCTTTGTCTTTGATGGAGAGAACATACTGTGTAGTATAGCTTCTCCTGCCCCAGAACCCGTGGCCCTGCCACCTTTGCTGTATGGCCTTTGAGGCATATGTTTAACAGATGAAGAGCAGGTGATTGTGTGTGTGCATTGGGGGGGGGGGAAGGAAGGGGGACTGTTTATCCATCTATCCTTCACAGATGCACTATCTTCTTTGTGGGTTTGCTTCACATCTCCAATGGAAGACCATATGGGAGATATTATATATTGTACTGTAAAATATACATCTCTGTCTACATATGCTTTGGTGGATCTTTACCTATTAGCTATTTTAAACGATTTCTGTGATTTGTGTCTGAAGTGTAAAATTATAGAGAAGTAGTGTTAGAAGGGACCTCCAGGGGTCATCTAGTCCAACCTCCTGCCTAAGACAGGATCATTCCTATCCAAACCATCCTATGCAATCCATAATCTACACTCTTCATAAGACTACCGTCAACCCTGACACAACACAAAACATAAAATACCCTAACCTGCTGCAGGTAAAGCAGGGGAACCATGGCAGCTAATATCCTGAATCCACATGAAAAACAAAGTGAAGAATGTTGCAAGTTAAGCTGTGATTATTTAAATAATACATGCTGTGCCCTATTTAGGTCTTATCATAAAGCAACACCTCTGTCAACTGAAAAATGGACTTATATGTTAAATATGATGAAATTTATGGCAAGATAAAAGATATTAAAAAAGAAACACTAAAGGGTTATATAATACTTGACATCCTGTTATTTCCTTACTATAAAAGGGCCATGTGGGCAGTGAATCATGGTTCTGCCCTTGGCTCCTCTGCCCTAGGCCCTGGCCCTATCCTGTCACTGTCCTGTGATCTTGCCCTTATGATCCCGGCCTTGCCCACCTATCCTGCTCCCGAACACTGCTCCCCACCTGCCCGTGGCCCCATCACATCCACCTGGCCATGTGCCCTTCCTATGTGGGTCCTGCCTCTGGTAGTGGGTGCAGGGCAGATGGGCTGGGATTAGAACTATGCAAAGCGGGCCCTATTTGATTCAGATTTGGAGTTGGCCCGAATTGGGGACAGTGATTTGATTAATTGATTCAGATCACTGTCCCTGATTCAATTTGGCTGAATCCAAATCTGAAGATTTGATGCTGTTTCAGAGAATCAGCGATTCGGACATAGACACAGCTTTAAATGTTTTTTTCTACATACCTTGAGGTACCAGCGCAGCTTGTGAACGCAACAATGCTGGGGTGGATGGAGCATTCCACAGGAGCATGGGATACTCATGCACCCCCCTAGCTCAGTGATCAGCCACGGGGGGACCCTGGGTGCTCCCCCAGACCCAGGAGGCACCAGTCACCGAGCCAGGAAGAGCACGGGGGCGAGGCCCAGTGCGCTCCCTGGTGAACCTGGAAGTGGACTGGAAATGCTTCTGGTCCACTTCCAGGTCTGTCACTGAGCACACTGGGGAGCCCCCCGCACTTCTGTGGGATGCTCCATCTGCCCCAGCACCACAGCACCTGCTACCTAGAGGTATGTAGAAAAAACATTTAAAGCTGCGTCTATGTCAGAATTGCCGAATCTTTCCAAATCGATTTGGAGAGATTAGAGGGTCTTCTGATTTGATTCAGATTTGGAGATTCAGCCACCAAATTGGGCCAAATCTCTGCCGAGTCAAATCAGGGACCGAAGCTTCCCACAGCCCTAGCTAGGATGCCTGGGCAGCGGGGCTAGGTCCAGTGGCTGTGGCAGTCAGAAGGATCCACCACCATTGGGTCTGCCAGGAAGTGAGTGTAGCTGCCGAGCAGGCCACTACACCTGGGGGGCAGCAGGGCTAACCGCATGTACTATGGCCTGGGCTGGGCGGGACTGAGGAACCCACCGCAGGCCAAACAAAATCCCTTGGCTGGCCAGATCTGGCCTGTGGACTGTATTTTGCCTACCTCTGCATTAGCCCATTATGTCATAAACAGAGTTTTTTCTTCTATGTGGATATTTAAAATTGCTTTATATAGCACAGACAATAGGCCTGTGTATTTCACAGGTGTGACCAATATTTTCTTTAGAGGATTAGATATAACTTTTTATATGGTAAGTCTATTATTTGATAAGTTGAATTCATTAATAAATAAAGCTTAGAAAAAATAAGGGGAAGAAGGCACACTCTGTGACACTAAGTACATATACAGTAAATTTTGCTTGTAATGGGGAAAAAGCACATTTGTCATGCATTTTTATTAGTCCAGTATAAGTAGGGTGTTAAAACTGAGTTTTTCTGTAAATAAAGGAGTCGCTGATGTTTGTAGGGTCATATTCAGTAGACCCAAAGTCAAGCCAGGCAACTTAATTCCGGCTATTAACATTTTTGCAGTTTTTATTACTGCAGCTTTCTAAGTTGTTTAAAATCAGTCTGCCCAAGGATAAAGGAGCATCATGAACAGGACACAGGATGGATTTATGCTTGATGTTTTGTCAGCAGCTATTTGGAGTCTTTGACTCGCATTTAAGAAACAATGCAAATCAGGCGTTCAGAATTCAGTGTAAGAAACTAGCAATGTAGGTGCATAGGGAGGAAAAGCCCAAATGGTTAAGAGTAGAAGACAAGAATATTTTAAAAAGGAAGATGAAGTTTGTTTGCCTCTCAGGAATGTTGCAAAGCTTAGTTATTTAGAATCAGATTAATCTGATAGCCATACTCACACTGAGTGGTACCTTACTCTGGTCTGGATGTTAACTGTACAATCCATTCTTGAGTGAGGGGCAGTATAATAGCTGTGCTGTCTCAGGAGTAAGACAGGATTATGACTAAATCAAGCTCTGGTGCTTCCTCATCTGCCCTGGCTTCAGGACTGAAGTTCTGCCTGCTTCTTGGTGGTTACTTGGATGGGGTTATCAGCTTGCAGGTGACTGTCAATGTGGGTAGTCTGGACATGGAATAAAAAGGAAGCTTATTCTCCTCATTCTTCTACTCGAGCAAGTCAAGCTGAGAACCTGTAGCTGATCTGAGTGGGGTCTGCTTGTGGAGCAGCAGACGCCACCATGGCAAAGAGATCAGATTTTGTTCTTAATGATTGTACAGATCCTGGAATGAATGGAAGTGCAAATTGAATATATTCAGTATTAATAAAAGTAATATTAATTGCATTTGGGGAGTCATTTTGCTGCATGTGAGTTAGATAATATAGCAAGGTGTTTGACTAGACATTCTTTTTTTCAGTGCTAATTCAGCTAAAATATTTTGAATGTGTGCACACTCTGCCAGTTAATCCAGGCCGAGTATCTTTGATTCTTCTTTACTTGTTGTATGATTAAGAGTTTTGTGATGAGGAGCTTTTGCTGACAGAGTCATATGCTGTTAGGTATTTTAGCTGCAAAACAGCAAGAATATGTGCTATGAATATTTAATTGTTGTTCCCCATGTGGAGAATCAGGTGGAAACAAGTGTTGCTCTTTCAGGTCACAATGCTTAATTGCTCCAAAGGTCCATTTGTACATTGTATTCCTATGTGAACTGCATATCTACAAATTAATTGAATTAGGTAAATCATGTTTTGAGGCCAAAATGTTAAACATAGATGCAGTAAAAATGTTAACTTGCTAAAGCTATGGGCTATGTGAAGAATAATAACAAGTGTCTTTTACTTCAAGCACTTTGTGTTCCTGTGTAATTTGCGGGGGAGAGGGGGGTGAGATTCTTTAAAACACTGCTGCTGCTTTGGAAGCAGTCGGTTTATAGGGCTGTGCAATCCAGGTCAAATCTTCAGTTTTTTTGCTCAGTTTTTACTCAATGATTATTCATGCAGAAATCTCTAAGCAATGGAAGTCTGTCTGAATGAAAGCTGAGCTCAGTGGTTTGTAATCCTTTCTCATATAGAGTACTATCTTGCTGTATAAATTGTTTGAAATCAGTAATGTTAGTAATGGAGTAAATTGCTGGATGAATGAGGGTGGCAGAAGCTGCCCCAATAGTTGCAGAATGGAACAAAGATGTCCCTATAGTTACAGTGAGGCTAGTTGTGGCACGTGAAACTACTCACCTGAATACGACTGGTAGAATCTGACACTGATTTATAACTTTGGCCCTGTGCAGCTTGATTTCACTTAATATAAATGTTTCATATTTTTAAGAGCTTCAGATTTCCAAACAGGAGATTCAGGGCTAAATTTATCCCAGATTTCCTTTCCTTGAATTAAATGGAGTTAGACCTGGGATGAACTTAATGCCCAATGTGGAAGATTAAAGTTCTCCTAATTATAATCAAATAATGTTGAATTGTTAAGTATTTTTGCTTCATAAAGACCCAAAGCAGTGAAAAATTATTCATTGACATGTTTATAAACATCTAAAGCATTTCCAGCCAGAATTAAGAAGCAAGTTATGTTGTTCTTATTTTTTTTTAAATCAGTAAGGCTCCTTTGCTTATAAGTATTTAAACTGGGCTTTGGTTTTGGGGCTGATAAACAGTATTCCAGAGTGCAGAAGATAACCACCACATTTTTTTACAGACAAGCCTCACTTCTGTGAGTGCAAATAGAATTGACACTCGTGATTCCTGGATCAAGCCTATACTTTCTGATTCAAGTATAAGACTTCAAGTGGTGGTAAAGTCAACATGTTCCTTGTTTGTTTTTTCTAGTTGCTATCTGCTTTTACTTAATTTTACTTCCTATTTCTGGTTTTAAATTTTTCTAGCTTCAGCTTTCAACATATTTAATATTTTATGCTTTGCCTCTCTTGAATTAATGAGCCCTCTACTATCAAAAATCTTCTCCCCATATGGATAACCATAGACTGTGATCATATAATTTCTTTGAAGTGCTGTATTTAACAGGAAAGATGCTTGGCTAAATCTTGGAAATCACAGAATTAGAGAGATTTGTATTAAGATGTTTGGGTTTCAAACCAGCTTACTGCTTAAGAAGCAGCTCCAGTTCCTACTCAGACAAGCACAGGTCATTCATTTCATCTGGTACAGGAATGTACCCCAATAAAGGATCTAAGAGAAGTTAGTCACAAGTTTCATTAGATCATTTCCCTTTCAGTAGGTTTTTAGCTATGTTGTCTGTGTTTCAGTGTGCTTCCCACACGTTTTTCCATCTCATGTAAGGAGACAGAGAAGTCATCAAAGTGATGTCTTAATTCAGGCAAATTGCTTGGAAATTCTAATAAAATGAGCTAGTCCACACGAAGGCATTGCGGTATGCAACCATAGTCAAGAGATTTATACCCTTACAGTGGAATACTTCAGAAATAAGCATACAGCTAAGTAGTGATTTGTGTAGATGACAGAAATTAAACACTTCCTTCTTTATGGGGTACCTGTGCCATTGGCTCTGGCTGACAGGAGGAGTGCTTGTCCACTGGTTCCTTCACAGGTGAGCAGAGAGGGAGCAGGGCATGAGGAGAGCCCTGATTCCATACTCCCTTCCCTGCTCGTTACCAAGAGTCAGTGAGGCAGTGCAGGGAGGGAGGAATAAGAGTTGGGAGTTATCGTAATTTATTAGTAGTGTAGATCAGCTGAAATTACTCCTCTATAAGCAAGAGAGGAATTGTGACTTGGATTAGTAAACAGAGGAAGGGAGTTAGGTTTCAAGAGGGACTTTGATAGTTGTGATGTGGGACTCAGCAGTGGGAGCTGGGCCAAGCAGCCAGACAAATACAGGCCTTTCAGCATGTAACATTGGCTTCCCTGTATGCTCAATAAAGTCTCTTTCCTGTAACTCTGCCTGCTTGCTGCATCACTTATTGCTAATGAAGCCTGGAAGCTGTAACTGAGTACTGTGGTCTCCCTGGGTTAGATGAACTTGTAGCTTGGACAAGAGCCCGTTTAGTCCAGCGCATGACTGAGGTGCTTTTGGTGGGCTAAGGGAAAAAGCCAGAAGCATTGTCAGAACTTATATCAGTACCTGTTGTGGAGGGGCGGCCTGATTGCATTTGTAAAACAAGGGCACATCTGAGAATCCAGGCTGGTCCCAGCTGCCCAGGGAGAATCTATAGCCAAGAGCACTTTTTTTTTTTTTTTCTCTCAGCAGATGGGAAAAAGAGTGCAGTGTTGGGTTTTTTCCCTCTCTAATGTTGGGACCTTGGCAAGTGCTCCGTGTCTTTGTCACAGCGACATTAGCAGTTTTAAATGCTCTTTCCATGGGAGCATACCTTGAGGTTATTTGGAAGCTGAAGGCAGCACAGGATGCTGAAAGCTTCTTTAAGGGGAGTTGCCTATTGGTAGCATAGACCTTTACAAATACGAAGATATGACATCAATGAATAAGACTCCTCTTGGGTGGTACGGCTTATACCCCTCCCTTTGTTCAGAGCAGTGCCTAAAGAAAGCAGCTAGCCTGTAATAATAATGCCAGTCCTTACACTACACTGTACAGTTTGTAGTTCAGTCAAAAGTAATCATATTACAATATGCCAGTATTAACAAGAGGGAGCTGTAATAACGGGGAAATTACGCAGCTGCATATCAGTAACTGTGCAGCATCCCTGCACCCTGTCTGTCTGAGACTCCTTACTTTCAAGACAGTTACATACACATATAGTGCATGAATTATCCAGATATCAATAAAAAGCTAAGCTGAAATAAGGAAGATCTATATACTCCTGCCTTTAAGTAATTCTGCCCATTCTTTGTTCAACCACCATTTCTGGTTTGGCATCGCTGCTTGGCTCCCTCTGCGGTTCCAGTGATCCCATTCTCAGTATGCCAAGTGTCTGCCTTTCCAGCAAACAGAATTGTGCTTTTTCTTGTACCGCCTTCTATGCATGGAACACCTCTCCAAGCTGGTTCAGTATCCCTTTGTTCCCTGAAATCTCCACTGAAAATGGACCTCTCCCAGTATAATAACCACTATTGTTTTAGACCATCCCTTTCTCTTCATGGTTTGTTAGAGGGTAATAAAATATGAGAGGCTGATAAAGTGCCTTCTCCAAAGCAGAGTTCTTCCAGAAAAGGTCAGGTATTAACAAGGTCAGCTTCAAGGGAGGTCAAAAAGCACACTTCACTGTATTCTTTATTTGGCTTTTTTTATTTTTATATTTCCAAAGAAAGACTACTGATGAATGCAGACGTGCTGAACAGTAAAAGATGCCTAATTGGAAAATATTTGCAAAATGCATTCATTCGGTACTTTGGTGCTGGAGAAGGGAATAGAATTTGTGTTTGCTGAATCACTGTGACATTTTAAAATGTTATATAAGAACCAGAGTTTTGGTTAACATGGGCAGAAAATATTGTGCAAATAACAGCATGCAGAATGACCCCAGTGACTGCAGCAAGCTATAACATAGTCAGATTTCTCCACCATAATAAGTGTTAATAATGACCAGTTAATATTAACTCTTGTTTCCTGCTGTGTAGCAACAGTGGCTTCCCAGGATAGTGTGACAGGGGCTATAGGGCTGCATGACATCTTGCACAAGGCTGGAAAAAGTCCATCATATAAATGCATTGCCAATTAAGGTACTGAAACAGACTTTTTTTTTTTTTGGCTTCTTCTCTTTTCCCATCCGTATTACAAGTTGTTGTTTTGAGTTAAAGGCCTGGATGAGTTTTCTATCTGGAATTGTTTTAAAGGTCATGACGAACTCTGCTTAATGAGTCCATTAGATGCAGCAATCAATATCAAGCTTCTAGCACTTATGTGTATTGATGAGCTGATTGTGGTTGGATGGCAGATGGGGAATTGGGATCCATTTTGATACTGTCAGAATAGTTGATAATGACCTTACCAGACTATGGCTTCAGTAATCCACTTAAAGCATCTTTGGGATTTGGTAACCCATATAATTAAGAATAGCAAAGCTATTATGCACTTTATAGAAAGGTTACACGCATCAGGGGTTGTGTGCATTATGGCACTAGCAGCATTTCTAAAGACATTCCTTTCACCAATACAATATGAGATATCTTCTGACATTGTGATTAGGCAACAGGGAATTAAGCTGTTCTGTGCAATAGCAAGTAACTTTAAGTCTTCAGTGACACAATATGAAGATCACTAATAATTCATGGAATAGCATGCTGTTCTCTTCATCTGTACTGTAGTACTCTGATTTCAGGAAGCTGTGATAACAGTTGGCATCTTGCATTCTCAATGATTTTAATTATTGATCTCCAAATTGCTTTCCTTGGTCTTGTTCCCATGACAACTTTTGTTGGAGACAGAAGAAGAGGGAAGGTTTGGATGGGGAGTCATGGACATGTGCAAATGGCTTAACACAAGTCAGCATCTCTTCACATGCTATGTATGGAGTAAGGTGGTAGGCTCATTTAGATGCTGTATGCAGCACAGACAGCTAGAAAAAAAATCTGTCTGGTTCTTTCATTGGATATGCAACAGGTTGTTGAACTCTGTAGCTCTGATATTGTGCAGAGTATCTTCTTTCACAAGCTCCTGTATTTCCACTAGGGTTAAGTAAAGAACTCATAAAAAATGAAAGCCTCATTGCTGGGGCCACTTGGGGAGGAAAAAAAAATTGGTCTTCAAAGTGGTTAATGTTCTAATTCAGGGGCTGGCAACTTACGGTCCATGAAACCTTGGTTTTGGTGGCATTCAGGAAGGAATCCACATAGGCAGATTGGGATAGACTGTGGGGTTTTTTGCCTTTCTCTGTGGCCTTCTACCTGGGATCTCTTGAGCATATATTAATAACCTTTTATAGAAGTGGGATGTTGGCTGTCATGGTTCCCTGCTTTACATGTGGCAGGTTAGGGTGTCATGTCTTGTGTTATGTTGGTTTTTGTACTTTTATGAAGAGTTAGGTTATGGTTTGTATAGGATGATTTGGATAGGGATGATCCTGCCTTAGGCAGGGCGGTGAACTAGATGACTTCTGGAAGCGCCATCCAGCCCTATTACTCCCTGATTCTACTGAAGTTGGGCCATTCTAGCCTCCTTCCCCTTGGCCAGAAAGTGTTGCCAATCCCTGTTCTAATTCATCTTAGCCTTGTCTGTCGCAACACTTTTAGTGATCTGTGCATCCATCTGGCCCAATTCACCAGACAAGGCTACAGTTAGCAGACTAAGATTTGGAAGATGCCAGTATGTGAAAGCATATTCACACCAGGAAAAATGGTGGGTTTTTACTATGCAGTAGCTAATGCACAATTTCTAACATAGTAAATCCTAATGTGAATAAGACAGGTTGTAGTTTTGTATATGTATTAACAGGTAAAGGCAAATATGATGAGAAGGACACTGAGGTTTACCTAGACCTCCCAGTGTATAAGAATTAAAAGAAGCTTTCTCCACGCTAGAATTTCATACTATATTTTAAGCCACATGGCTTAAAAATAAATAAAACCACCTACCTAATGAAGCTTTAAAGGTAAATGTCTTTGTCTACAGTAGGCTGATACCATCCAAATCCTAGACTGGAAAAATGAATGCTGTATTTAAAGTCTTTTAGTTAGGATTTGTTAACTAACAACACTTTTAGCATCTAGGATAAACCAAGTGATGTTAAAAAACAAAATGAGTTATCATTATCTGGCCCTTAATGGTTACTAATGACAAAGTTTTTATATATATATATATATATATATATATATATATATATATATATAACAGTACTGCCTTTGTGTGCATTACTCATTTACCTAGTCTAGACAAGGCTTTTGGGTCTAAAAGCAACCCACTGCACAGATTCTCTGCATTCAGTTGCCACAGTAAATCATATCTTGCTATGAACCTGCCCTCTGACTATGTAAAATCTTTTAAAAGTATAAATAAATAAATTAATGTCTAAAAGGCTGTCAGATACTCTAATGTTTGGAATAGTATAATTATATATATTTATTGATGCCAGTCGAACAGGTGGATTGAGGCCAGTTCAATATGTCTCCAAGTGAAGAACAAAGTAATCAAGGAGAAAGCAGGGGGGAGGGAAACGGAAAGGGAAAAGGGTGGGGAGAGAGAGAGACAACACACTAGTGAAAGGTGAAATCATTTTCAAAAATAAAAGTTAACCACTGAGATTTGTCATGTCATGAGAAACAGCATGAGAAACTAAGAAATAACAGCTGTAAAAATCATAACTACATTAGGCTTTGGCCTATAGAAAAGAAACTCTGTAAATTTTGTGTTATAATATTTGACACATTAAATTATTAAATTGGTGTTTAAGAAAAGCCAAGGCCATTTCTAGATCAGGATGGAGGAATCTAGTTTTGAACATGGCTCAGTCCCCATGGGATGAGAGATTTGAGAGAGGGTTTCACCAGCAGTAATAATCAATTTATGATGATGGTAGTGAAAAATCATATACTTGGTTTTTACTCAGTCTTTATATGCACAACTCCCCCCCCCCCCCCCCCCCCCCCAAAACAACAAGAAACTTCTCGAGGAAGAAGTTAGGTTTTATTTCAGTGAGAATTTTCCTTGAGTTTGGGCTGAGTGCAGAATTAAAGACTTAGTTTATTATTAGTTATAAAAATTAGAACTTCCTGATGCTCTGATACCATAGTAATGAATGCATACAGCCTGTGTATAGATGGCAAGAGTAGTGACCAAAAATTAGCACTGACGGAGGACATGAAAATGGTCTTCCAGATAGTAATAAATATTTCTTAAATGCAATTGTTTTTCAGTAACTAAAATAAACACCTAAAAATAAATGTTGACTATAAATAAATATTGGCTTACAACCAGATATTTTTGCTGTTTATAGAAAGGCAGTAGCTGGGAGTGACCAGCTTTCCATTATGTGACTGAGTTTGACCCCTTCTTTCATTTTGCCAAAATATAACCAGTATGTCTGAAAATTTTTGTGTGTAGTCTTCTGCCAAAGGAGCATTTGGAGATGCTCTGGAAAGCATTTGTAGATGACAGTTTGAAAAAGTAAACTTTTTCATGTAATGGCTCTCCCCCTTCCCCTGCAAATGCTTACTTTTTTTCCTTGACATGACATATTTAAAAAAAGCATTGTCCTAAACCAAATTTAGTTTGTTCACGAATCTTCAGTGAAGACTGGTATGCTTTGGTTAGCTTTGGAAAGTTGGTTTTGGAGTTTTGCTTGCTATGGCTTTCTAAAGGAGGACTGAAAGTTTTTTCTTAGGAGTAATGAAGCATTCATATGCCAAGCAGAGCAGAGAGATCTGCCAGATCCAAATTGCTTGTGGATAACAAATTCCACCATATCAGGGGAAGCTGATGTGACCAAAGGTATAATTGATACTGTGAAGTATATGTACTAGGGCCTTGAAGAGGGAATTGATAATGGGAAGTAGTGGTTTTCACTCTTAAATTAATAGTGGAGATATATCCCCAGGCAGTAGTGGCTCAACACTGTTACTCATACAATGTCTTCCTCTTCCTCAAAACAATATTGGTTTCAGTCCATTCTCTAGTGGAGAAATATTTATGTAACAAAAATCAACACCACTCTGATCAGATTTCCTTTGCAGTCTCATTAATAAGGCTAAAAATCTGAGGAGTCATAGAGAAAGGACCTAACGTTCACCCCATGGCTAAGGGCTAAGCTTGCATTTCTCTTTGCCTGGCCTGTGAATAGGCAGAAACAAAACAATCCTCCCAGAAAGCCTTTGATCCCACAGTAATTAGCTGAGCAGCATCATAAGAGATGGAGTTTACATGAGTAAGTTTTGAAAATAAGACATTTGTTGAAATAATCTTTGTCTAATAAAAATATATCCACCTTCTTTGTTTATAAAATCAGATGTGTTCTTGCCTATTTCACAGGTGCTCAAAGTGGGACAGTGGCCTTGCACGTCTTTAGGATCCCAGGACAAAAAGCTTTCTCCCAGGAGAAATGTGACATCTGTTATTATCCTGAGTGCAAGTACCATTGTATTTAGGACCTGTGCTTATGTACAGTCAGAGATGGTTGCTACCCTCAAACAACTGTTGTGGGCTTTCATGTATGATCTGGTTCATGTGGGCCACAAATCTCCACCCCCAGAGTGCTCAAGCCACTTGCACTTACCCTCTCTAATGATCCCTAGTCCCAGTGGCAATGGAGAGGGGGAAATTCTACAGCGAGAGTAACCACAGACATGAGAGAGCAGCAGGAAGGGCTGGAGAGGGGGACATTGCAGATGAGATGGGCAGTAGGGGTATGCAAAACAGGCCCTGTTTGATTCAGATTTGGATTCGGCCTGAATCGGGGGCAGTGATTCTATTTGTAGATTCGGATCACTGTCCCTGATTCGATTCGCTCAAATCCAGATCTGAAGATTTGATGCTGAGTCAGAGAATCAGTGATTCGGCCATAGACACAGCTTTAAAAGTTTTTTCTACATGCCTTGAGGTAGCAGGTGTGGCTCGTGATTGCTGCGATGCTTGGGCATGTGGAGCGTCCCACAGGAGCGTGGAGGGACTCTCCATGTGTTTGGCGGCAAACCCGGAAGTGGAATGGAAGTAGGTTCAGTCCACCTCCAGGTCTGCTGGGGAGTGTGCTGCCCCCCCTGGCTCAGTGATCAGCTGCAGGGGGACCCTGGGTGCTCCACCCCCCCCAGACCCAGGAGGCACCAGTCACCAAGCCGGGGAGGTGCAGGGGGGCTCCCCCATGCTTCTGTGGGATTCTCCATGTGCCCCAGTATCACAGCACTCACGACCCCCTGCTACCTAGAGGTATGTAGAAAAAACATTTAAAGCTGTATCTATGACCAAATCTTTCCAAATCTCTTCAAATCCATTCGGAGGGTTCCGATTCAATTAGGAGAGATTAAAGGGCCCTCTGATTTGATTCGGATTCAGAGATTTGGCCACCTTGTTGGGCCAAATTGCTGCCGTATTGAGTCAGGGACCGAAGCTTCGCACAGCACTAATGGGCAGCATGGTGACTCAGCTGTGCACCACAGCTATTTCTTCAGGTCAATCCAACTCACAGATTGTCGACTCCTATCTTAGAAAGCTTATAGTAAAAAAGATGAGTTAGAGAACCAAGACACACACAAGTGAAGAGACTTAGCCAGTAACATACAACAGGTCATTGGCAAAGGTAGGGACTGAGTTTGTCTCCTGTATCTCAGTTAAGTGTCTACACAGTTTCCTTTGGTTGTATGTTTAGAACTGAAATTAATATATCAGCCTCTTAAGAACCTCTTTATGACCTCTACACAAATGACTTGCATTGTTCTTGCATATAATGTAATAAAACCATATATTAAATTTGGCTACAGGTCTTAATTCCTTCCTATAAAGTTTTAAAAATTGGTTCTCAGTCTTACTAATTTCTTCCATTCGTTCTCTCTTCTGTAAACCACTTTCACATGAGATTGGGATTGCAGCATCCATTAGAAATTCCCTTTTGAACAAGTAATTCCTATTCTTTCAGTGTCTCCATATGATTCTTATAGCAATTGCATTACATTGTAAAGGATCCCTTTTTAATGTTGAATCATAGTCTTCATTAGTCCCTGTAACATGCAGGATAATGTAAACATGGTTCTTAACTGTATTTGTTCCAGTTATTTTTCCATTATTAATACTACATTTGGTTCAGAATGTTACAATGTATTTGCTCTCCCAGACAAGTTGTGTAGTTACCTGAGGCCAAATTCATTTCCTGTTGTAGCTCTGTTAATCAGGCTTTGCATATGGAGTGAGCAGAACCAGCAAAGAAAATGCTACTGTCCTAGTGGCTAATAAATTCCCCATCATAATCATGCATGCATGGGGGAGAGGTATCTGTTGATCCACATAACCATAGTTCTGCTGGGCATATGCCAGAGTTTCCATAGCACTCTCCCTAGACTACCAGGGGACACAACTTGATGGTAGACAAAGAAGGCTGTTAATTTGAATCCTGACTCTTCCCGTAACACGTATTGAAATGACAGTGGTTTTTCTAAGGTTGAGACCTTTGGACTTTTGTAGTAATGATTTGGCCACCAAAAATTTGACATTTGTCATTATTCCTCAAACTAAATTTGCTCTTTTGAGTTGGAATACAATTGACTGCAATGGTCTTAATGCAGAATCTCTTGCAATTTATAGTTATTCTTCTTCCCAGTATTAGTCCAGTTTTTATCTATACATAAAAAGACAGGTCTTTCTCAAATGCATTTTTAAACCACATAATTAGTATTCCTGCTTGACTCTTAGAAAACAATACATTTTAGAGAGTTGATTGTTTTCTGTATAGTTTTCTTTCAGTGTCTGCAAGAGATTTTGTAGCCTTTCTCTGAAATTTTTAGCAGCCCCTTCAAGAATCCATTATTGCCAGAGGGCATTGCAATTTAGTTTGGTTTTTGTCTTTATTTCACTAAAACTCATGGGTTCCTTATTAGAACAGAACTTTACCTGGAACATTTTAGTGTGTGACCCTTTTTTTTCAATTCACTGTAATTGTTTATCTTTTTAAAATCCTTTCCCAAAATATTAGCATCTTTATATTTTTGGGAATGCAGTATTGCTTCTTAGTAAAAATAAATGTCTTGTTTTCCAAGAGCATTGTTCTTATGTGTTGCTTGCTTTAACAGCTTTCACTTAAGCTTTCTAACTTTTAAGAGCTTTTTAAAAAAAATGTACGTCTGTGTATACTACATTAATGGACAAAGTGGGGGAGCCCTCTGGTGGCTGATTTAACACCTGCAAACTCTCCCATACATTAAACACTTTTATTGTGAAGTCAGCTACATGTTGAAGTTAATTACATATTTCCCATTAATTTCAGTGGGAAAAGGACTGAGCTGAAAGGAACAGATTCCTGTACAAACATAGTGAGTTAAAAACTTTAGTAGTTGCACCTTAATACAAAATTATAATAAACTTTTTTTTCCCTTTAGCTATAGATTATGACTAGTTTCCTAAAGGAAAATAATGAAAACAAATTTCATGATGCCTCCTCTCCACAATAAATAAATCATATTTAGGAATTGCCCCACATGCATGCATAGGTCTTCTTTGACCATTGTTCTCATGGATCAGTACTGTATATATTGCACTCAGGGATGTGACCTCAGGGAAGAACAAATGTCTGTCCCTGTAGGGTCACCTGAATGAGGAACTCCTGCAACTCATCTGAGGACCTGCCAATTTATTAAAGGGTGAAATCCCAGCCAGGAACCATTCAGTTTGTACTGACCACTGAAGGCAGTGTGAAGATGCTTTTCTGTGGCTAGTACTATCTGGAGTTTGTTCTTGTCATAAAAATTCAATGCATGCTGCTCTGAAAGCCATTCCTTTCCCAAATGTCCAAGCTTCTACTTTAAAGTCTATGTGTGGACACTCAGTAAAGATAAAGCAAATTAACTGAAGTGAGGTAAGCAATAACATATACAAGGTAAAGCACATACACCCTTCTGTAAACACTTCAGAAATGAACCAGCCCTTGTTTGCTGTAGAAGTATCAAGCTGCAATGAATTAAGCTTTCTTTACTTCTAAATGAACGTGTCCACACAAGGGTAATATTCTTTAAATTATGTGCATTAATTTCTCAGTTCCATCTAATTTGTCTCAGCTTTCCTGAGCGTCCTCTTTGTAGACATGCCTTGGAGTGAATGTGTTTACCCACTGTGGTCTGCTCTGGTAATCCTGTATTAAAACCACTTTTACTTCAGTAAGTAAATATTCTTTCAGCTGTATAGAAGCATGATTTAATAATCCATTAAGAAAGTGTTTTTTTTCCCCACAAGTAAACTATTCAAGACATGGTGAAGGTTAATTTTCTCCCTCCTTCTCCAGGGTACTCCTAGATTAAAAAAACAGCATACAGACCTTCTCTGAACTGGGGAAAAAGTAATCAAGCTGGTCAAATTAAGCTGGATCTGGTAAACATGTTTAATTAACTTATCCGCCCAAATATTCTTTTTTACTTCCCCTCCACTATATGGCTTTTATATTTTTTGACATAATTAACAAAAGAAAAAAAAAGATCTGAACTTTTCCAGTTTTTTCTTATTTCCCTACCCCTTCCTACCAGGTTTCTTTTTTTCTCTCTGTACAATTAAATAAGAAAAAAAAAAAGCAGAAAATAAAAACATCACTTTCAGCCCACCAGATAAATAAAAAACTTGCATCACAAGAGGCAATTTCATAGAAAATTTTCTAGGGGAGGGAGGGAAAGGAATCTTTACCTTTGAAAAATTTAATTGTAAAAAATTTGGTCTCTTTTTTACCTTAACTGTGTCTTTAATTTGAACATTCAGATCATTAGAAATTTTGTAATATGATTTTTCCCCCTCTCTCCTTCTGAAATGGATGTTACATGTCTAAATTCTGGAGTTTGCTTTAGGTACAAGTTCTTTTGGCTTTTGCATTCCTCCCACCATTTCTGTAATATCTGAGCACCTCATAACTAGCCTGTGAAATGGGAAAGTAATAGTATCTGCTTTGTATGAGTTAAACTGCACAGGGACACTAAAGACCAATCCAAAGCAGGACTTAGGTGTCTGGGTTGCACTTCAGTCTAAATTTGGTGCCTGACTTGAAGAGAACGTTTTAATCATTTTACATTAAGTGCATTTTTTTGTATTAAAGAATTGTTAGTAAAAGTATATAAATAGTGTGGAGAATAGGGAGAAGAACCCAGGAGTCTGCCCTTCCTCAGGACATCCCTAATCATTAAGCTACATGCTTCCTTTTGCACACTCTCTCTGGCTCCATTAATCTTGCTTTCCTTTCTACATAATAGCGTTCTAGCTTCAAGAAGAAATCCAGTGTGTTTCCCTGTCCCAGTCTAATCTGTACTCTGGTGGCTAGGCCGTTTTCATAGGAGGTGGTTGATGTGGACTTGAATCCCCACAAGCTAAGTAAAGGACGTGTCTCTTCTACTCCCCAGACAAGTGCTTTAATCTTTAGCTATTGTGTTAAAAATCCCCTGTCTTTGAATGGAAGTGACCATGGCTGTTGTGATTTATGCTGTTGCCTGCCAGATTGAGAATGAGTGCTTTGAGCCCCCTTGTTTCAGGCCCCTAAAAATGCCTACTTTGTAAATACCAAATAGCCTTAGGCATGAACAGATACAGAAATGTTCATCTCTACCAAGGTGGCAGCAGTTCTGGGCATGCACAGTGGCAGTCCTTTGGACACTAGGCAAAAATGTGGTCTTGTACAGCCCTTCATGCATCTAAGCCAGAGGCAGGATGTCTGTGAAATGCTCCTGTGGACTTAGGTCCTCAAATTCCTGCTTAAATTGCATTTTAAGGGCATGCATCCTTTTGGGGGTTTGGCCCTTACTGTGGAATAGGAACATCCACAAAAAGGACTATGGCAGAATAGCTATTCCAAGCTATTTCTCATGTAGACAAGTCTTTATATTGTTCTTGGCTTCTTTTTTAGACCACTACAGAGCTCTCTTTCTTTTAAACTTGGCAACCAAACCGCTGAAAAAATGCATTTTATAATTTGTGCCATTTCTGGAGAGTATAGCTGGTAATTTTACAATTCACAATGATAACTACAGAGAGACCGTACTATATTTTAACATACAGGTTAAGGTATCATGCCTCAAAAAATCCACTGACCTGATTTGCATACAAACTGTGTGTGACATTGTAAGAACTGCATTTATAAGAAACTTGATGTTTAGTTCTTTGTGTCCCAACATCAGCTCTAGGTAACAGGAATGTTTAGATTTAAATATATTTGCAAATTAATTAAGTCCTTATTTGACTTTTCAAGAATTCAAAATTTGTCAAGATAAGTAGATGAATTTATTCATGTTAAGTGTGATGACTGACAGCAGAACTCTACATTACCCTTTTAACTAACTACTGAAAAAATGTGTGGGAATTTCTTCAAGTTCATAATGTGAGCTTCATAAAGCATCATTTTTATAGCTATAGAAATCATACACAGTGCCACACACATTCTTGAAAATTCTTTCAGGATTTTTTTAAGTGTTGGCAGGCCTAATTTTTTTCAGGTTAAAATCTAATTGAGATCTAATTATTTTTTAGGTTAAGGGACTGACTGCAATGGAACTGTTTCTGTAGTGAAGCAAAAAACAGCGGGCCTGGGTCAAAACTGACCTCCTGGGTCAAAACTGAAATCCTGGATATGGTAAAATGGGAAAACAGCAAGTGAAACCAAGCATGAGATTAGCGGGGGGGAAAAAGGACACAACAATAAAAACAGAAAAAAAGTGAGCATTAAGGAATGTAACATACCTGTAGAAAGAAAAGGATTTTTTAAAGCAGTTCTCTTTAAAATGATTACAAGAGTAATAATAATTTTGCAGAAATATTTATGATTTTAAAACTAACAAGAGAAAGTAACTGTGCTCTGCAGAAACAATTAACTTGTGGAACTAGTTACCAAAGGAGGTTGTAGGAGGCATTTAGCATAGCCAGGTTAAAAAACGGACCAGATAAATTCACAGATAATAGATCTATTAAACAGAACAATCAGAACTATATCCTCTGCTCTCTCTAATCAGAACTATATCCTCTGGTGGTGGATGCCAGTGAGGTTAATGATCAGCAGATAGAAGACTCTAGATCAGGATGGGCAGTGTACAGCCCGTGGGCTGGATCTGGCCCAGGCAGCCTCTGCATGTAGCCTACAGAACTGCAAGGCTTTGCCTGGGCCCATGGCTGTACTGAGGTTGTTGAGTGAGGAGCTATGCCGAGGCTGGTAAGCTGGAAGCTGTGCCTCCCTCACAGCTGCTTCCCTTCGCCCCGCCTCTTTCCCATGGCAGTGGTGTAAAAGTAGCTTCCAGATAGAGGGGAGCTGATTTGGGGAGTTGAAAGGTTTGCCTCTGCCACTTCTATCTTGGCCTCCTTTCTCTTCCCCAAGGCTGTGATGAGAGCACAACTTGCAGCCAGAAAGGAGTTGCACTGGTGCTGGGCAGTAGGGCTGTGTGAAGCTTTGGGTGGTGATTTGATTTGGAGATCTGGCCTGATTTGGTGACCAAATCTCTGAATCCAAATCAAATCGGGACCAATTTAAAGGTCTGAATTGATTCAAAGCTCTCCGAATCTTTGGAAAAGATTCGGAGAGCTTTGATTTGGGCAGTCCCCGGGGGCTGCAGCAGGGAGCTGCAGCCGGACTCTGAGGTGGTAAGTACTAAGGGCACAGGAGGGAACCATGGCAGGGACCCCTGCCTACTCCCTCAGCCCCTACCATGGCTGCCCTCGCCCACCCCAGCTCCCGGAGTTTAAAAAAAAAGCCCTGGTGCTCACCAGGTGCTGCTGAGCGGGGGGGGGGGGCAATCCCTGTTGCCCTCCACTGCCCCGTGCTGGGTGGGGGGCTCTGCACAAGCCCTCTGACCATCCCCTTTGCTCCCCCAGCCCCCCAGTGGGTGCCCCACCCAGGCCAGCTCCAGCCCTTTAAGGAAAGAAAAAAACAAAAGCCCCAGGACTCACTGCTCCTGCAGTGGCCTCGGGGCTTTGGGAGCTCATGCAGATTCTCCCACATGGTGCAGGGCAGTGGGGGACAGTGAGGATTGCCTCCCTGCTGGTAGGAGCGGTGAGTGCAGGGTTTTTGGGGGGGGGGTTTCTTAAAGGGCTGGACCTGGCCTGGGCAGGGCACCCATGGTGCGGCTGGGGGAGCTGGGGTTTGGGTCAGTTGGGGGGCTGCAGGGATCACCCCCCACCCTGCAGCACCTGGTGAGCCAGGGCTTTTTTTTCTCCAAGTGCTGGGAGCTGGGGCGGGCAGGGCAGCCATTGCCAGGGCTGGGAGAGCGGGCGGGGGATGGGACTGGCCTGCCTGATTCAAAGATTTGGCAGCAGCCAGATCTCCGAATCGGATTCGGCTGAATTGAATCGGGACAGTGATTTGAGTCACCAAATCAAATCACTGGCCCCTGAATTAGCCGAATCCAAATCCGAAGCGAATACTAGCCGCTTCGCACAGGCCTATTGGGCAGCTACATGAAAGCAGCTTCCAAGCTTTCCGTGGGTTGGAAGCTCCCCCTATGCTACAGCTGGATATCAGGGTGTTGGGAGTGGTGCCGGTGCAACTCCCAGCTGTGTGGCTTTGCAAGGGATACAGGGAAAGTTTCCCTGCTGCTGACATGCTGCTGAAGCCACCTGACCTTTGCCAGACTGGGGCTAGGTTGTTCTAGCCTGCGGCTTGAAAAAGGTTGCCAGCCCCTGGTCTAGATACACCAGATTCAATGCTCTTCCTTTAAAGCAGTGATTCTCAATCAGGGTGCCATGGCACCCTGGGGTGCCTTGGCATCTTTTTAAGGGTGCTGTGGGGTGCAACACAATGTTAGCACTCTTAAGTGTGCCAGCATGGTTTACAAGATAAATGCAGTTTTTCAAATAGAAATGCATAGTATTAAAAACATTCTGATCTGCCATGGCCTTTCTGAGTTCTTTGCCACAGAAAAATTATTCTGTGATATTTCCATAGTTAAAAAAAGAGTGTAAACTAAATGTTGGCATTTTTGTCGGGGTTCCTTGATCTATTAAAGGTGTTTTGAGTCTAAACAAGTTGTGAACCACTGCTCTAAAGCATCTACTTCTGCCACTGTTTGGAGTCTGATCCATTAGTCTGACTCAGTATGGCGCTTCTCTGGACCAGAATGAAGATCTCTGTTTCTTAGGTTAGCTTATCATGAAACAAAGCTCAACATAGGTATCTCCTGGGCTGCTTCTGCTTTTCTCATTTTCTTTCTTTATGTGGCTTTGTTTTCTCCCTTACTGGAGTAAGCATCTAATCTTGTAGCCTCATTTATACTTGGAAATGTCTCTGCTCAACTATTAACTGTCAGCAATTAAAATAACTTCTCTGCTACTAACATCTCAACATACAGAGAAGGAATTACCATATTTACTTGAATACAGGACAGTTTTTTCCCCCACCAATCAGCATGGAAGAAAATGCCCCTTGTCTTACAATTTCATTCAAGGAAACCTCATTAAATACCTTGTCTATCATTAAACTGCTGCCAAAAGCAACATGTGCTCACTAATGGAAACTATGATGTTGATTAAGTGCAGCCAACACTGAACGTGACTATAAAATATATGGCCCACATTGGGCAAACCTAGTGATGTGAACCTACCACAAGGATAGGTCAGTGCAGCCCATCTGAATAAGACATATGGTAGTGCCCATTAAGCACATCACTGCTGACTCTTTTTCAAGTCGTGTAATGCAAACATTTTGTCTTCCTCTTCACTCCACTAATCCCATCTCCAATGATTCCTGTTTCTTCACCAGCCTTAAATACCTGGCAAATATCATAAAACAGGGCCCCAAACAGTTCACCATTCTGTTGCCCCTTCTCTCAGCATGATGTATGATTATTGTGGCCCCACTCTCCATGAGTTGGAGTCAGACCAGGTTGTGCTGCTTCTTATCTGTGTATACATTTTTGCAGGATCCCAGGTCTCATGACAAAACACCCCTCGGTGAGCAGGGCTGGGGGAGGGAGGGGGTGTTAATTAGGACATGGCTCCTTTGTAGAGGGTATCTGGAATACACACACAGGCTGAGAAGTGCTGAACTGTGGGGTCATCCTGGCTTGAAATGCTTTTGACTCTGGTGGGGCCCAGCCCAATGAACTGTTATAGTAAATCATGAGCCTTTTGGCTTGGGGCAGAATCCAAAACAGCCCACTTTGTAAAGTATTTTGCTAGGCAACTACAGTGGCAGGTGTGCATGACAAACAACACAAGCCCATGGGCCATGGAGTTGTCTTGGCTCTACAAGGTCCTGAAATGCCTCTGGGACAAATACAGACTGCATGATGAGGCCCCAGCAACCCTGGCAAACCACTGCAAGATATAGGCGGGGGTAAGGGCAAGAGACATCATATCGCCCATGGACCTACTATCTGGTGACAGCTGCCAGGCTGTGTGGGAGTGAATCTTCCACAAGAACTGGAGAAAGAGCACAGAGGCTCAAACTGGCAGGTACTCCTTGTGCAGGCATGGAGAAACAGTATGGGGCAGAAAGACCTATCTAACTATCCCAGGCAATCCTGCCGGTGGGAAGTGGAAACAGTTAACCACCTCTTGTGGGGCTGCCCATATGCTACAGAGGTGTGGAAGAGAGTACATGTACTCCTCTTTGTGGTGACACGTTTCATATACCTGACCAGAGAGGTGGTTTTTTACAGGTACTTGACTAAGTAGCAAGGGGCCTTGACAGCCCACTTTGACTATTTCATCTCCTGCTTCAGAAATGCCCTGTGGAAGACCAGGAGCTTGCTCATAAACAGACGCATGAATCTCTCAGTTGAGGGCTGTATTAAAATGGGACTGAGATGTACTGGTACTACAGGAAGACGGCAAAAGGTGATGGGAAAGAGATGGTGGACATCATATGGGAAAGAGATGGTGGGCATCATATGGAAGAGAGGGAACTGGCATAGACTTTTTGGAGGCAAGACCTCCAAAGAGAGCAACAAGGATGACGACAATGAGAATGACAGAGATGATGATGAATGACAGAGATGATGATGAAGCTGGTATAATAGGGCTTGCATCTTGGATGAGGACTGTAGATGCTGTTAATATGAATAATGATAGCTAATATGCTGTTAATATGAATAATAATAGATAATGGGAAGTTTTTACCAACTGAGCCAGTTAACATTAACCCCAATTACAAGCAGAGGTAAACCTCAATTATCTCATTTAGTACACATTTCTACATGTTTTGTCTATGATTAGCAAGCTCTGACATCTCCATAAATCGGCTTCTGTTCTTAAGGATTATTAATTCAAAGTTGTTTGTCTGAATTTGCAGAGAGCCTGAAACAAGTTATGAAATATGATATGTTTTGTTCATTTCAGCTGCTTCTAACTGCTGTGACTTCTAACTTTAGATGTTAGTGCTGTTACATATTTCACAGCTCATAAGAGCACCCTAAGAAAGGAGATTTAAGGAGATATAAGGACCTACTCTGCTTGGACACCTTTGTAAAACTTACTAGGTTCTTATCTGCGTCTTCAGAGGCCTAAACACATTTGTAAGTCTGAACTTCAAGCCATAACCTTTCTTGAGCAGTACAGCTACTTCTACTAGTTTTCATAGGGTGGATTTTCAGCTTATGCCATCAGCAGGCCAGTTAGGTTGGCTAGTGTTTGGTAATTCTGAGAGTCAATAACTAGCTTTGGGCACTAGCTTGAAGAAGTCCTTACATATTTTAATCACTGTCATTATTAGCCATTGTGCAGTAGGGATATAGTGATTATGCACAGAATTCCCCTCCTAATCTTTCTTGATCCCACATTTTAATGTGCATTGAGAATGTGGCAATCTACCCTTGGTTAAATTCAGCTTTGCAAGAGTGAAGCTATCATGAGTACTAATTTTTCAACTCAGCAGGCCTGTGTTTCAGTCTGATGGGAGTGTCAAATGTGTTATTGGTTGTTTTGCAAAATAGGAGGCTATAGTGAGAAACTGATAGCGTATACCATTATTTGTGAAGTTCAAAGCATGTCTTTACCCAAAAGTGGGTGAAGTGGGTGTAGCACTTGATGACCTCACCTCTAAATGGATGCAACAGAAATAAAAAAGTTCTAATAAAGAGAAATGATAATTTCTAAATTCTTGAAAATGTTCAATATTAGGAGAGATGATTTATAAGATGACTTTTTCATATCTTAGCAAGTGGGTGATATACCATAATTAAATGGTACATTCTACATGAATAAACCTTGAAGATATGACTTTTCATACCTCTCTGAAAGTTTATGGATAAACCTGCTGTTCTTGTTTGCAGTGTATGATCAATAAGAACAAATAAGATCTACCATTTTCAAGCTCAGTTGCATCAAATTATTTTATCACTTACACTTTCTAGAACACATGACATTTGCATTCATTTTAGGCTTTAAACTTTTGCTGAAGATGTGAAACTATTTCTTCATTCACTGCACTTTTTTTCTGTCCCCTTCTTCTTTGTCCTTGGGCAGAAATCTGAAATGACTTCTCTTAATCTTTCTGTTACCAGATTCTGTGGACTATTAACTTTATAGGCAGTGATATTTGTATCTTAGTGTATGTATTTCAATTTGAACTCATGAAATACCCACTAATCTATTTTTATGACCCCTCTAAACCAGCCTGGAGTTGCCCCCTTAAGCGACATGAAAAGACATAGGAGAGATGACCTCAGAAAGATTCAGAAGGATTTGAGATTTTTCTTGCTTTGCCTCTTGTCATCCTTGCTTTTTCCAAAGCAGGGCAGATGCTGTCTTCTAAGAATCATACAATTCTGTAACATGTGAAGGAAGACAGATGTCATGGGCATAATATAAAGTACTCATTCAACAGAATTGGAGGAAAAAGGACAAAAGAGGAAGCAGCAGGTTAAAAATAAGGGCAAATTTAACTTTCATACTCCTTAAGGGCTGAACTTTTCCACCAGTATTCATACTGGGTACATCTACATAAGCAATTAATGCAAAGCAATAAACTCCAGAGCATTTTGCACTGGAGTGAACTGCTCTCAGGTGCAGCATCTACATGTGAGCCCAGGACAGCAGCACTTTGAGCCAGGGCAGAGCTGGCCTAGGCTGGCAGCAGGCTTGGGCAGAGGTCATCCCTGGGCTCCAGGTTGTGGTGTCAGGCAGGGGAGGGGCTAAGTGGGGCATGAGGGTGCCCAAAAATGTCAGTTTGTTATTTCATACTGTAACTTAATGCTCAGGATTAACAGCAGAGGGTCTCTCCTTCACACAACTCCAAACGTGCAGAGCTGTGTGGCTAGGTGGCAGGCAGGCAGGAGTCTGGCCCCGTGCTGCCTGGGCTGACCAGGTGCAATTTATGCCTGTGTCAGCATTTGCATGTGTTTCACTGAAGTTAATAACTCCCCCATAAGACAGTACTGTCCCCAACAGTACTATCTTATGGTGGAGTTAGTTAATTTACTGTGCCATAATATTGGTGCACATGTAGACAGTGACACTTTACTGTAGGGCCAATTAGTAGGCCCCATGCAGTTTGCACCAGAGTTTATTGGTCCTGGCTGTGCCATTTGCACATGCACCAGGGACTGTAAGCATGTTGAGCCAGGGTGGCACAGCCCTTGCTGACAGGAGGCTCCAGGGAGTCAGCCTGCCAGCCCAGGGCTGCTCCGACTCAGCTCTGCATGCTGTCGAGGGTCGGCTGGGGCACGAGGGTGCTTCAATGCAGGGCTAGCTGGCTGTAGCAATTTACTCCATAAAAGTTCCTTGGGTTCACATAATTTTGACTACTGGTATTTGGGTTGCTCAAGAAGGCTTATTATAAATTCATTACCAGTTAAATCCTCCCCTGCTTTAATTTCTTGCAATGAAACCATTTCTTCAGCAAATACTTTTTATCATTTTTTAGTTATTTTCTAACATATTGTATTTAATGCTTTCTTTAGTCTTTTGGTCATATTTAATCAACATCAGTGAAATACCATTGGAAATGTTATTGGAAAGATGACCTGTAGATAATAATCATCTTAAAACTGATGACATATGATTTTTGAGCCTGTGAAGATGGTAGCAGCACTGAATAGCCTTTCAGCACACACAAGGCAGGTTAAGGTTAAGTTTTAATATTCTTGTCTTTCAACTTGGACTTTTTTAAAAGAATCTTTTATATTTCCTACCAGCCATTTTGGAGATGGAGAGAGGTAGGGAAGCAGAGTCAGTGCCACCAGTGAGACGTAATTTATGAACAAACTTTATCTTAATTCTTAACACTGTTATGGATGCCTCAGACAAGTGAGACTCATGGAGCTTTTTTGAGTTTTAAGTTATTAGGAATGGAAAGTCAGATGCTTATTAATCTTTGGTGATTTAATTTGCTCTTATATGATATGGGAACTGGACATGTAAGTACTGGAGATAAATGAAGGAAAAACTTCCTAGAGCGAACCAGATGTATTTATTATTTTTCATATGGAGTGTAACTTTAATACATAAAAATCTACAGAATCAAAATCCCTTTTGTTTAATTACTGAATCCTTTTGAAAACCTACCCCTTATGTTGGTAGTACCTTAGAGAGGACCTCTTTTGAAAATCTGGGCTCCATTGTGAGTATGGAACACTTGAAAAACTTGTCTCCAAGTTACGGCTATGATTTCAATATTGTCATTTTTAATACATTTTATAGCAGAGGTACAAGGAGAAAAAAGAGTGTTCCTGGAAATGGCTAAGTGATAAATCTCTTGAGTGTGCTCCACCCTGTGGAAAACAGCTGTCACAATCCTGGGGGGTTGATCCCAAAAGCTCCCGGCCCTCTCCCCAATCTGCCTGCTGCATATCCTTGGGTATAGACCAAATCTTGTTATAAAACAACTCTTCTCCTGGTCAAAATCTCAGTTTAACTGGCTTCCTGTCCTGGACATTACAGCTTTGTTGGAGGAAGGCCTCATCAACTTTCCAAGGTTCCTCCCCAAGTTTAAAAAAATGTTATATTCATGGAAACAGGTGTTTGTAGTTGTTAGCCACCTTGAAATCACCCTCATCACAAGGCAATGAATAAGGTATATAAAACAGACATGAGATTTATTACATAAGAAAGATCATACAAAAAAAAAAAGGAACTGTTAAGTTTGGAGACAAGGTATGCAAAAACAAAAATGAATAATATCACTGTGTCGTTTTGATTAAAACAGGTTTTCAGTAAATTCTGTTAGTGTCTCCTACAGCTAACACTATTGTCACTTCTTCTCAGATCATTACCAGTTTCCCTTAATTGGGTACTAGAATCTACCCTTCAGGTCAGGGTTTCTAGACAACTCTTCTCCCCTGAAAGCTTCTCTTAAATACTTATCTCCCCATCTAGTCAAATGGGACAGAAAAATTCACAACATTTTGCATCCAGTTTTCTTTCTGTATAGAAATCTAGCTGACAAGCTGAGTGCCCTTCCTGTTCATTATTATATTCAAGGAAGACCACAATATACATATTCTCCTAATCATATTTCCCTTAGGTAATCTTTTTTCTAGAGGGAGAGACACATCATCTTGACATGTGATTTCCTTCTCACTTGAGACCTAACGGATGAGTCCAAGTGTCATTTCCTTTTGAAACATATTTTATCATTGTTTATTATGCATTCTCTTCTGCATAAAATTTGAGAGCCTACTTTCACTCTGTCTGAGTGAAATAAATGTGTTCCAAAGGCTTTCTGCTATGCAGATGGTCATTGTCTAATGCGAAGTGTTTTCAACCCCTGATGTAGCAATAAAACCACTGACCATACAAAGATACATTGCTAGCAGATACTATGGCTTGTACAAGCACAAAAATCATAAAACTGAGCATAGTTTAACAGTAGCTCTTAATAGAGACAAAATATATCAATAGAAAATCCCATTTGGGGAAATGTCTATGTATGATAAATAATGCCTACCCCAAATTAATCACTACGTCTAGCAGTACCCATGACAACTGCCTTCTGGGAACTGCCAAATGGATAATACCTATGTTCTTTCCTGTAGGCTAGTAATAATCCTACCTACTGCATTTCCCTCCGTGCCAGGGGGAGTAGGGGGAAGATGGGGATTATCAGTGTAAACGGCTAATAATGGCGCCATTCTTTCCTGTAGGGCAACATATCTGGCTAACCTGTGTCTCCCATGGCTCTAATACATTCTGCATTCTGTCTGAGTGGCAAAGTGTCTAATGAAAGTCATAGAGCTTCTTTAAATTTAATTATTATTTCCATGACCTCTGTGACTGCCATGGTAAAACTGTAGCCATACGCTTCATGTAATAGAGTTCTAGCAAGCCCAGCCTTCCAGATATGTCAGCTAGAAGCTCTTAGGACCTGGATGAGCAGACATTATAGTACAAGGGCCTTATTTCACATTCATCTTACGTGGTTTCTGGAGCTCTTAACTCCCAGATTGTCCCTACATTAACAGCCAAAACTAGTTTTAAGCCCATTTTAGGCGGCTTAAAATTATGCCATCCAGGGCAGGTTTATCTCTGATCTTTCTTACCCATCAGACCTCTAGCAGTTACTCCAGCAGTCTTCCAGGTTCACAGGATGCAGTGTCCCCTCACCCACCCTTCTGTTCTGTGTGGACAAACTTTCCACCCCCTGTCCAGGGGGCAGTTCTGGCACCAAGCCAACTCTCCCTTCTGCCCCCAGTGATGCAACCTCATGCAAACAGCCTGCAGAGTACATGCCAGTTGGCAGGTCACAGGGCATGGATGGATCCAGGAGTGGGGGCCTAGGGGAAGTGGAGGGAACAAGGAAGGGGTTGGATTGGGTCACCATGAGCTGGGGCTTCCTTCCCACAGCAGATAAAGTAGCTCCCCCAAAAGTGCCTTTTTTCACCATTCCCACTTCCCACCTACCTCAGGAAGCATGACCAGCACTTTCCCACCCCAATCACAAATCCTAATTCATTAAAACGTGAGACCTTTAATTTACTTCCTCTTAGTTCTTTTTCTTTTTTTTTTTAATTCTTTTTATTTCATCGGTCAGTGGCTGGCTGACTTCATTTCACCACCCTTCCCCCACCCCCATTTCCTTTCCACCTCCCATTTTATTACCCAACCTCATTCCACTAACGCTTCACCTCCCAGCTTCATGTTCCTTTCCCACCCCCACACCCCGACCTTGAGGAGGGATGGAAGCCTGTCTTGGCTCACTACCCCTCTAGTGGAAGTTCACAGCTGCAACTCCTGGTCAGGCCCCTGCTTGCAGTCTCTAGTGGCAAGTCACAGCTGTTCACATGGGGAACAGTCAGAGAAAGCTTTTAGCCTTAAGGCATGACTGCTCCAAGCGCAAGCTAGCGCTAACATGGGTCGGCATTTGAGTAGCTCAAAGTGCAGTATGTAACAATTGCGTTTACATTGGCTTTGTATACTGATGTAAATTGCACTGGGATTAGGAGTGGATAGACATGTAGACTTCCCTGAGTAACTTATGCAACATCTGGCTATTACTAGCATCGCAACTTGCCACTAGACAGTGATGGAGCAGGTAATAGTTTGCCTTTCACAAAGGGCTACCCTGGGGATGGATGAGAAGAGATGAAATTTAGACTAGTGTAAGCTACAACAGCACAATGTTATCCCTCATTCTTTCAGGGGTAATTCTCTCTCAGATTGGCTGAAGTTACCACAGTTCAGCTGGTTGTCATTCAGCTGCTACATTTTTACAGTAGGATAATGCTGATTGCACCATTGTAATATTTTATCTATCTAGGACCTTAGACTAACTGTAGACCTGAAAAATGTGGTTAGCATATTTAAGATCCCTTTCTTCTGAGTGAAGATACTGAGATAATTACATTTGAGGTGTTGTGGTTGTTTCAGCTTCATCACACATGTGAATTTATTGGCTGCTATAATGCCACAGATTTTTGAGAGCCTGTCAGAAAATAACATCATCGGTACTAATTGTTCATGACTACATTTTACACAATTAGCAAGGCAACTGTTATCCTGGGGATGACTTCAGGTCAGAAGGAAGGCAGCTTCTGCATGATCTCTAGGCACCTGGCTTGTCTTAGTGCACTTAATACCACTTTTACTCTTCCTTTACAGGAAGGTGAGTCAAGGTAGATAATCATCCTTCTAACCTGAAATAGTAACATTGGTACAAGAACCATTTGTGGACCAGGCCTTTATTTCTGAAGAAATTTCAGGACAGTAGGAAGCATCTTAAATTGCTTCTGAAAGAACAGAAGTGTATGGTATGAATTCAGAAAGACCAAGTCCTTCACAAGTCAGAATGATATGACTTGTGAAAAATTCCACAACTGACACATAGCTTGAAGGGAAGCTGTCAAGTGACAAATCCAAAATGCAAAGTATAGTACCTTAATTATAACTGCTATCCTGAGGTTGAGGATTCTGTCATGACTCCAAAAGCAGCTTTCCAAGACAGAGTAGGTAAAAACTTGTTACTAAAAGCCAAAACTGACTTATGTTTTTCCCAAGAGAAATGCCTGATGTGTACTGTAACTGGTGTCCTTTTGGCAGCAGTTTATATTTGCTGTTAGCAGATGGGGAACACTGGGTGCATCTACACATGCAATTAACATGCAGCAGTAAACTCTGGCACATATTGCGCAGGAATTTATTGCTCTTAGGTGCTGTATTTACACATGTGCCTGGGACCTCAGCACATTGAACTACGTTGTAGCAGTCTCAGCTGGCAGGGGACCCAGGGGGTCAGCTTGCCCTCCTGGGGCTGCTCCGACCCAGCTCAGCATGCTGCGGAGGACCTGGCTGGGGCACCAGGGTGCTCCAGTTAGGGGGGTAGCCAGCACCTGTAACTGTATAGAAGCTCCATGCACACAGACTAATCTAAAAATTGGAGAACCCAGTTTCATATAAACCTGGATCTATGTAGTATCAACCTTATTCTATCTAGGTCAAACTGGTACATGAAACTTCTGCACACTTTTCTTGCACAGCCCTGGGGCTGGGAAAACCCAGTCACTGGCACCAACCTCAGGGCTGCTCTTTTCACCCCCCACCTTGCACTGGGCTGTTTTTTGCCCCTTCCTAGACTCTTGTTCTCCCCACCAGACCAGCTAGCCCTCTCAACCCTCAGTCTACAAGCCACTCCAGGTGCAGCCACTTTTATCAGTGTTAGCTGCTGCTGGAGCCAAGCCAGTAAGTCCCAGTGTGGGGAGGGAGGGATGAGGATGTAGGTTTGCTGGGGGAGAAGAGGATCCAACCCTACTGGTGGGTCATGCCTGCCCCCTCACCCCTAGTGAATCATGTGTGCTCCCACCATGGGTTGTGCTGGCCCCATTCACCCCATCCAAGGGTCACGCTGGCCCTCCCACCTCTCACAAGTCATGCCTGCCCCTCCTCACCCCACCTGCAGGTCCTGGCTGTGGGTTGTTGTGTCCCTGGCCTCCCACCTGTTGTGGATCATGTCCCTTCCCCCAGCCCAGCCCACCAATGGTTTGTGCCTGCTCCCCCACACTGCCCATGGGTCATGCCAGGCCCACCCACCCCACCTGCAAGTCGCTCCTGCCCCCTACACCGCCCATGGGTCATGCTTGCTCCCAACCCTCATGGGTCATGCCTCCCCTCCTTTTCCCATTGGAGTCTTTATCTCCTCCAGCCAACTGGACCCCGAACCACACCCCACCCCCGCTATCTCCACCATCCTGATTTACCTGATATTGGGCAGCCATTTTGATCCTATTTAACCTCCCTGCAGTGCTCCCAAATGTCTGTACTTAGCCCTTGGGATTTTCATTTTGCCTTCTTATTGTTTTCCTAATGTATTATTTTATGTACATTGTACTATAATATAATACAAGATTTTAAAAATAAAAGCAATTGGAATAGTTTGCCCACAGAATCTTGTCATGTAGCTTACTTCTTCAGTCTGTTCTTTCTTTGTTAGACAAGCTTGCTTTGTGGGGTTGGAAATTCAGTTTTTAGGATTTTGAAACAAGGACATCAGTTTGACAGAAAAACAGCTAGGTTTCCCAGTTTCCCTCCCTTCACTGTCCTCTTAATATTCCAGTGGTTTGGTAAGCATGCTGCAGGATCACTTGAGAAATTACAGACATTTTTCACCAGTAATAAGAAGTGAGTATTAGTTTTGAATCAGGATGACTTGTAGGAAATTCCTCTATGATTTTTTTCTTAGAAGATTATTATAGCTTTTGCCATGGGGAGGGAAAAGCAAGAGTAATCCAGGCTGATTACCATTATAACATCAAGGAAATGCATTGTTAAATTTCTTTAAAAGTAAACCTTCTGTATTATGTTCCTGTGTCTTTTTTGTCTGCTTTGTAGTCATCCATCTCTTGACCAATTAAATGTATAGTATAAAACTAAGAATATGAAATAGGAGAAGGATGTTTTCCCCTTCTTTCTACAATATATGGTAGATCACCTTAAAAAGAGCCCTTTTTAAATTTAGGTCATGATGAGGTCACCTGGAAAGCAGGTCACATGAATAATCAAATATTTCATGTTAGAGCAACTGCTTTTTAAAGCTAATTGTAATTAAGAGGTGGTCCCTTCACTACTATAGTGAGGGCTAATCAAAGACTAGTAGTTAGCTACTCTTGTATTACCAAAACAAAATAGTGTTCAATGAAAATTAAAAACAACACATTTTGGACTGTATAAAAGATAATATTTCATATGGTGTTTAGTGCTGTTGTGAAGTTTCTGCCACAAATACTCTGCAACATCCCAACCAAAATCTTTAAAAGCTAAATAGCATGAATATCAGTGGTCTGTCTGCCCAGAGTAGAAAAGTATGCCTAACATAAACTTTCAGGGACTTAGAAAAATTTTGCCACAGAGGAATCTATTGTCTAAATGGGCATTATGGAGGCATTTCACTTTCTGAAGCAGCTGCTATTTGGCTGCTCTTGAGACAGGATACAGGTCTAGCTCAGGGGTGGGCAAAATATGGCCCGCAGGCCAGATTCAGTCCACGGAGGGACTTTGAGAGCCTGAAGTGGGTCCCTCAGGCCTACTTGGCTTGGGAATCATCTGGCCCATGGTGCATCCCACCACCCCCTGTGCATAAAATGGGGCTGGGACAGCTCCACAGCTGGACTGCCTTTTTAGGCAGCCCAGGTGGCAGTGGCTCCTGGCTGCTGCCGTTGCTGTCCTCAAATTTGCCCTGGCAGTGTGGACCAGCTCTGGAGTAGCCAGAACCTGTGCACACAGCCCTGATGCTGGCCCACCCTGTGTGTGCTCCAGACTTGCTTGCCCACGCTGAGCGGAGGTGGCAGCCAGGCAGAAGTTGCTACTTGGCATGGGGGAAAAGCAGCACCCCCCCCCCCCCCCCCGGCTACTGGGCTCTTCTTCCTGCAGCTGCTCAGAGCCCATGCCTGGGCTGCCCTGTGGCTCCTCTGCCCTGCCAACGTTGCCTCACTGGGCAGCCCGGAGGTGGCAGTGATGACAGCAGAAAGGAGCCTCAGGACAGTCTGGGTGCAGGCTTCAGGTAGCTACAGCAAGATGAGCCCAGCAGCGGTGAAGGGGAGGGGCTGCTTTTCCCCCATGCCAAGGGGCAACTTCTGCCTTGCTGCTGCTGCTGCTGCTGCTCCGCATGGGCAGGTGGTCCAGAGCAGGTGCAAGGTGGGCTGGGGTCAGGGCTGTGCTCATGGATTCTGGCTGGTCTGCTCCAGCCAAGGCGAGTCCAGAGTGGGCACAGGGAAGGCTAGGGTTGGAGCTGGGGCTGTATGCTTTTGGTTGTGGCGGCAACGAGTCACAGGGTGCTCAGGCTCCAAGCTGTTGGGGGGCAAAAGGGGGTGCTAACCAGCCCATGGCAGCTCCCCAGTACTGCCTGTGTGGCCCTTGGGCCCAAATAATTGCCACCCCCAATCTGACTGGTCACTGGTCTGATTCAGTATGATAATTTAATGATCCTATTTGAAGCAATGGCTACCTGAGTAATGCAGGATTGGGCACTTGGTCCAGAGTCCTCTCCTTTAGGTGGTTAACTATTTATGTGTCTTTTATTAGGTATCCACACTGTCTGCTTCGGTTTCTCATCCACTGTATGAGTCCCTAAGAGAGACATTAACAGCCTGTAACTTAATTTTCTCAGATCTTATTGGGATCTAATTTCATGTACTGCTATTTGTTGTTATGGAAACAGTATAATGAGTTCAATGGTATAGGGGTGGGAATATCACATGCTGTTTATGTTCAGAGTAAAAATGACGAAATGGCATTTCTATAAATGGTTCTCCAAAATAAACTGCTTCAGTGGGGCTGTTGTGAAATCTAAATAATTTTTCAGCATCTTTCCATATAGAATGCAGAAGTCATATGAATTATATGTTAAAATGGAATAAACCTCATCATGAAGGTATTAGAAAACTAGCCTCCTCTCAAACTTGGCTTTATTTATTGTAGATTTAAACAGAGATCTGAATTTCTCTTGTGCTGTTTTATAAATTGAAGCAAACAATGTTTCAAAAACAAAAATTCTTTTCTTGTTTAGGCCAGTAGAAACCCTTAGTAACCCCATTTGAGTATGGACAAAAGTTTAAGCTCTATTTTATTTCCTTTCAGTATTTAAAGACGAGTTCAACTTTTTATTTTTTTTTAAGTTTGTTTTTGCTTACTTTTCATTAGAAGTATATCTTTGCTTCCCTGGTTTTTGATGGAGTATCCCTTGGAGGACTGGAGAACTAGTAAGAGCATGACAAAAAAAGATGAGCCTAAAACATGAACCATTGATGGCAGGGGATATTTAGTTACAGTTTAAATGTTTGATTTTATTTTTATTATGTTTTTGTTCTGTTCTGTCAATGTTTATTTAATTCAAATTTCTGATAAACACTTCTGAAAAAAGCTATCCTTGGGAAAGCTCTGTTAAATTTATTAACATCAATCAAATGTCAAGAAAACACAATCTTCAGGCTACCTCCAAGTCATCCTCCTGCAATAGTAAGGTGCACAAAATGTTGTGATTTGTGACATTTAAAGTAAAAAGAAAAGGGGTGGGAGCTCCTTTAGATAATGTAAAGATGGAGAAAAGGGTACCACTGCTATTTATTTGCTTCTGTAGAGTACCAATTAGATCCAGAAGTTGTAAGTGAGAGAATTATTTGTTCTTTTTATATTGTTTATTTTCTATGAAAATATTTAAGATGTTTTAAGCAAGCACATTCAGTAATGCCCATACAAACGATGAGGTAACTGATATTGCCTAATTGAGATATTTGTTCTACCAGGTCAGTTGATTCATGTGAGAGTCCAGTGAATCTGCCAGAGGCGAAGGCCTTCATTTTGTACCTGCTGAAGCTATAGGCTAAGTACAGACAGTCAAAAAGCCAGAGGCTGAACAGATTCAATCGTTGCAGATTAGTCTAAATGGTGTTGATTGAACTGAGAAGCAAGTGAACAGACATTCACTTCTGATTCTGGAAATGCAGGCACATGCCTGCAGTGGCTCAAGCCAGAAGCTGGGGGGCACTAGAGCATGCCTTCCAGCCACTGCTAAAGGGAAGGGAGGAGAGAAGCCCTCTAACGCTTTCTCCCCCTCTCTGCTTGAGCAGAGGGGGCATGGCAAGGCTCCAGCCTGGGGCCTCTGTTTCCCACCCTCACCCCCTTCTCAGCGAGCTGGAGCAGTGATAGTGCTCTGGCTAGGGAACAGAGGGGTGGGGCTGACCCTGCTCCACTAGAGCAGACAGCACAGCCCAGGGCTGCAAAGCATCCTAGGATGCTGGAGGGCTGTGAGTTAACTTGAACCAGGAAGGGCTCTGGGGCAGGAGAAGTCAGTTTGACCTAAATCAGTTAAGTCTGATACTACAGGTATCTAACCAGGTTTATTTTAAACTGGTTTCAGCCATTTTCAGAGTGGTTTAAGTGCACTGAAACTTTTATTATGTTACAGGTTTAAGCTGGTTTCTGATCACTTAAACTGGTTTATGTGTAACTTCTGTCCCTAGTCGTAGTAGTAGGAAGAGGTGGGAAGAGCTGCTGGATTCAGTCTCAAATGATGCTTATTCCCCTCTCCTTCCCCCACTTCCTGTCCCTCCCATGCCATTCACCTGCATGTTGCGCTTGGATCAGAGCCCTCTCCATTACGTGGTTAATAATTTGTGCTAAGCCATCTGCACCGGGGAAGTAAGAGTTAGTGTGGACCCCTTCTTCTCCCTCTGGAACCTGGGTAAGCAAAGGAACCTGAAAGTAGGTGTATATTTTACTTTTATTAATGTATGCATTTGTATTTTCTTTCTGACAAGTTGACTGGTGCTGGTGAAAATCATGCACTGACTCATCTAATGCTGAAGACCATGTTGACGGCTGCTACCTCCTGCTTTGTGTAGTCAGAAACAAAATCAAGCTTTGACATGGACAGTAAAATTCATAGCTGGTGTAGCAGTGTCTTCAGTGCATTTAGAGCAGGGATGACTTTACTGCATCCTATGTGTTGGTGGTACTATTTTTGTTGCTAATAGGGTTGCTGTAGTACCAAGAGCCACAGTTAGCGTCTGGGTTCATTGTATTAAGTACCATACACATGAAGAAAAGATGAGTCCTTATACAAGAGCTTATTTGAAGGTCTTTATACAAGATTTCTCCTATTTTTTGCCCCCTTAAAAATAACAATTGCTAGGTGGGCCCCTACTTCCTAAAATCAAACAGTGGCTTAGCTACTTTTAATTAAGGAGTCACTGATACAGAAAAGAACCATATGATTTTCAGGTTAAGCTTATCCAGTAAGTACAAATCCACCTCTTGGGCTGAGAGGGTTTAGCATCTGTGGAAGAGTTTAGGAAGGTTGCTGTGTTCTTTAGGACCTGTATGAAAGTCACAGGAACTTGAAGTCTTTGGTTTATTGTGTGCAGCTTTCAGGTACAAAAAGTTATAGGTTGTCCCCTGGCCTGTTGTTCAAATGATTTGTAATGTAATGAGAACTCTGGAATAAAGTTTAATTCAGCTTCTGACTTATACTGCTGTGGTGGACTCCTTATGCAATTATTTTGTCTCAAAAAAGCTCATGACTTACTCCTCTATGCTTTGTTACACTCTGCTAGCTGATTTGGTATTACAGGTGAAATATTTTTAGGTGTGTTTTAACATTACAGTTTGATGTGAAGACAGTTCTAGGACACCTATTTGTAAGTGAGTTTGTGACATCCAAGGTGGTTTAGCTAGACAGCATAGAGCTTATTTTTAAGTTAATGAAATCATCTTGGTAAAATAAGACTATAAAATGTTCTGAAGTCAGAGGCATTAGCAATGGTGATTTATCAGAAGATGCAATTGACTGCAATGCATCTCCATCCTGGGCAGACTATTGGCTGGAAAAAGATACTGTGGGATATCCCCTTACGGCAGCAGGATGTGGGAGACCTCCAAAATAGGCAGGGAAAGAGATGACAGAATTTTACCTTCAGGAAGCACAAAGCCCATAAATGATTTTTGTTTCTAATTTTATTCAGCTCTGAGTCACTAAGACCTTTTGTTTTCTGTTGAGTGGATATAGGAAAGTGTTTATAACTAGTAAAAGTCTGTTTTTTCCCCAGGACCTACGATTTTGTTTGTAAATCTGGTGAAACCCTTGCTGCTTTATAGCTATCTAATTATAGAGTTTATTTTTTTAATTCAGTGTGATTTAAACATTAGGTACAATAATACATCAGCAAAGAGCAACACTGATTGATCTAAAATGTTTATAGTTAGAATTTCCCTTTTTTACTACTCTTCACAGAAAGTTGAGATTTGTTTTATAGTTGTCGATAACTTCTCTAAAGCTCTGAAGAAATTCCAAACATCTATATGTGTTTAATTAACAAGTTCTTGCAGTGTTTTTAAGTGTTTTAGTTTTATTTAATCAAGAAACATAGAAGTCCATGTGGGACTTCTTACAGTTATGGTAAATAATGCTTGCATAAACCACAGTTGACTCATTCCTGGGCTGGCAGACGATTCCCAATGGCCGTTTGATGGCCTTTTGCTTGGAGACTGGCTGATAGACAGCACCGGTTTTCTGACTGTCAGTGATACAAAATAATCAGGAAAAAGGCCAGGAAAAAATGTCTAGCTACTTCAGGGGATTTTTAAAAATAGCTTTTTTTTAATTTTATGGGTTAAACCTAAAATTGAAACTTGGATTTTAGTGCAGAATACATTAAAGAGGATAGGCATAAACCTAAAAGCAGTGTCCTTGTTTGGTTTTGTGCTCACGTTTGAAGAATGTATTATATATCACTCTGAGCCACTTATACAGATAAAGAAAGTAATATACCATATGCCTATGAATTGTTTTTGTATAAGAATATTTAAGCTTGGTGAAATTAGACCCATACCATTTGATCAAATCCTAGAGTCCCTTCTCAAGCAAAACTCACTACAGAGAAAAGGACTGGAAATTTTGGCTTGGTTGCATTAAGAATTCTCTGTCCTTGTAGTTTTTCATTGCTGTATCATAAAATGCTTTCCTGGAAGCTTTGAGGACCCAGAGAGTTGCATGTACAACACCAGAAAGGAGTGTATCTATACATTTCAGTGGCTGTATACACCACCAGAAAGTGTAATCTATACAGTTCAATAGCTGTATATTCCAACTTCCAGTTTCATATGTTTTGCAGTTGCAGCTAAGGCACATGGACAAAGGATGAATATTGTATAGGGAAAAAGGAAAGATCTGAAGGGGCAGATACCATGTGCTGTTCCCCTTGGCTTTGATGGGATAGTACCATTCAGCTCTTACCGTGATGAAATCAGGATATACCCTCAGCTGGAATAGGCAATGAAAGAAGAACCACAGATACAACAATGCAGAACCTGGTTACAATTAGCAACTGCTAATATGCTACAGTTTCTGTAGTACACTAGTATGGTTTTCTTCTTTCTTGAGTATTTTCAGTACTGGCAAATCTGATTTAGTTGTTTTTAGCTAGGCATTTTTCTTAGTTCTAGGGTCACAATATGTTCTCTAGTTTTAATGAAAGCATAGAAGTAACCCACTTAAGTAGGCCAAATGTTCAAATATAGATGCCTGAAGTTAGGGAGCTAAATCCACATTTAGACATCTTTGAAATCTCTGAAGAAACACAGCTCACATTGAATACAGTGGGATTCACAGGCATTTCTTACTGCTGAGAACAGAGGTTTTAATCATATGAATACTGCTTTAGACATTATTTTGTATGTATGACAAACTGTATTTTTGGGGGTATTTTTTCCGTATATCTCTTTCTAAAGGTTTATTTGATACATGATGAGCTGATCAGGACTACTCAGCTGTTCACTGTCCAAATGCCATAGCCTTTAGGCAATGTTTAGAGTATACTTGCTGGTAAATGTTTACAGATTTTCTGGGGGACATCTTACTAAAAGTTGTCCCATTTTTCAAACTTCTCTGGGACGTCTATAAACAACAGTGTAATATCTCTCCTTATTACTGTGAACTTTTATGTGGAAAATCTTGAACATTCTGCCAAATAAAGAAAAAAAGAATTAATATACTTTGGAAAAAAAACAAATATAGGTGTTTCTCTGCTGGCCATCTGGTACAAATCCAGAAACTTTCTTTATTTTTCTTCTGATCTTGGCTCCTTACTTAAAGAGCTTTGCCAATATGATCATAAAGCAAAGAGGATAACTGAACAACACAAGCAATTTTTTTTTAAATGCAAAGAATTCTTTAATACCAGCAAAATGCAAAACCTGAAGTCAAGATTTTTTTCCTGGCAGAATGGGATGTGTTACTATCTAATTATAGTCATGATGTAGGATAGCAGATTTTATTATTTTCATCCTCAGGTTCTACTCATTACACAGAGAAAATGAATTCTGAAAAGTTTGGCTTCATATTTTTCCCCTTATGGGCCTTTTATTTACTGGTTTCACCTTCAGATTGTACTGTTATCTCAATTTTTTTAGGGATGAGGAAAGTAAGTATAAGGAAACCTGGCTCCTTTCTCCTTTTAAAACAGTAGGTCAAAGTGAAGGGGAAAAAGAATATAGTGTCTGGTGCTTAGGGAACAAAGAATCTGTTTTTTACTTATTTCCTCAGTCTATATTGTCCTATTTTTTTACAATTATAAACGTTCCTTCTATAAAATTAGAGAAAAAAGGTGGAAAGTGTCTTGTCTTATATATAAGGCAATGGTCATTGACTCTGTAGGTCAGGGCCTTATGGTAGAACTGCACAGAAAAATAATTAATCTTTCTCACCTTTTCTCACCTGTGGAAGTTCTTATCCCATGGGTACTCATGCAGAGAAAAGAGCAGTCTCACTGGGGCTGTTGTGATTCCTGATTCCTTTTATGCATGTGAGTCAGAAGGGAGTAAAGGAAGAGAGTGGGTCTTTGGCAGTGCTCTACACAACACAGTGTAGCTGGGTCAACACAATAGAGGGTTTTGGGCTCTATGCAATTTCTCTCCCTCTTGTGGCAGAGACAGGAAACTAGGAGGTAGGTAGTCTGTGTCTGTGTACAGACATTCCATTTCTCCTGGGAGAGTTGCTGCTCTTTTAGTAGAAGCCATAAGTATATAGGCATTCAGGACTTTTCTTCTGGAATAAAAATGGCAGCTTTAGGAGAAAAGTAGCCCAGGAACAACCAACATTAAATTACTCCCAGAAGAACAAGAGTTTCTCCTAGGACAACAAATATCTGTATAACTTATGCTTTTTAGGGAAGTCACAGCACAGTTCTCCAGCATTTCAGGGTGCTTTGCTCACCTTTCACAAGACATACTTGGTTGCTCAGGCTGAACAGGGCAGCCAAGCAGGGAGTAGAACACATCCACTTAACAATCCCACGTTGTACTTCAGGGAGACGCAGGCTGAGCCTGAGCAGTCTGGGTTAGCCAATCAGGGCTGTCCTGTGTGCTGCTGCCATCTGTTCCATGGATACTGAGGGAGCCTGTAGAGCATGCTGAGATGTATGCACAGGGGCCCTCTGGCAGTGCAGCATCAGCACTGCAAGCTCTCTGTTCTTCAGGGGCTCAGCAATTGAATGTCTATTCAGGTGTCTCTAGGTAAATGTTATACCAGGAGAATAAACCTGGAAGAATTCTGCCAGAGTGTCTGAATGTGTGTATGACTGAATTATCTGCTTCTCCTGGGGAGAGTGCCCATACCATACCCTGTTTGGAGTTTCTGGCAAAGGCAGAAATTACCTCTGAATTTGTATTCAGTGTTATCCCTAGTTTTGCCATCAGTAGCTTGGTTTAATAAAAATTTTGGCCAGGAAATTTTCATGCTTAGTTTCAGGGTAGACAAGACATTTTTTGAAAGACTGAAGGAAATGGTCCAAGTTGTTTTTTGAGTTGTAGGGTAGTGAAAATTTAATGTTTCTGTTTTTTGTTAAAACTGCATAACTCTGCCCTCCCGCTTCCCTTCCCCATGTGTAATCTAATGTGTTGACTACCTGGCCAAAATAAATGTTCTGTTTCTTTCAGGTTGAGTACTCAAGAGAATATTTTCCTCAGAGTTTTGGTACAGTAAGACTACAAGCATATCTCATGTTATTTAGTGAAAGAGAGCACACGGTTCTATTGATGTTTGTTTTCCTGGCCTTTCCTTATAAAAATTATTCATCTACTCTTATCTTTTCTGTAGATACTACATCACTATTGCAGGGAAAGATCAGGTCAGACGCATCTAGAACTTGGTTGTGGAGATCAGGAAGGTTTTGTTATGTGTCTTAATTACCTTATTTAATATTGTATTTGCTTTTATAAGTTACTTTGTCTTTTATCATAAACTGCCCTGAGTCATTTTTGGGAAGGATAGAATATAAATCTAATAATTAATAATTCAGAGGGAGCAATAATAAATGGAAGAGTAAATCTTGTCTGTAGCATCTCGGAGAGGACTCTACAAAGGCACTTAGGCACTAAAGTCCATCCTTTAGGCACCACTGAGGTACATGTATCCCCTGCTCAACTGCTGTGTAATCCTGCAGACACCTGAAGTATCTTAGATTAAGTTTCTGGTGATTATACACAAAACAGCTTGAATCTTTATACACTGAGGAGCCCTTCCTTGTGCCTGTGCCCAGGCAGAGTTCTGACAACAGGTGTTGATTGCTCTGCAGGTTTATCCAATTCAGTAGATGTTGTGAGAGCACTGACTAATTGGACCTGATGTAAAGAGAGCTCTGGGGTCTGGAAAGCTTACACCTGTTCCAATCTACTCAGAAGCCCAGTCAATTACATCTTTTCTATAGGAGGTTGGAAACTTGTATTCACATCTTCACTCTGCCAGATTTAGAGCAAGCTTGGGAAAAGAGTGTCTTAACTACCATTCTACTGAGTACTGTAGGCTAAACCTTCCTCAGTCTCTTCTTTGGAAGCTGGTCTGCTTTGTGTATATAACAAGCAACTTTTAAACTAAGACATTTGATTAGGGAAGCACCTCTAGTCCACCTGCCTCTGACCCTGGGGTGGGCAAAATATGGCCCATGGGCTGAATCTGGCCTGCCAAGGAATGGCCCCACCTGGCCTAGGCATGTGGGGCAGCCCAGGCTGTAGTGTGTGCAACTGGTCCCATCACCCCCAGGTGCATCATGGGGCTGGGGCAGTGCAGCTGCTAGACTCCACATCCTGACAGCCCTGGGGCTACTAGACAGTGACGGCACAGGAGTGGGGCCTGGGGCAGAGCCATGATCCACTTCCCTCATGGCCCTCTGGTTTCACCACTCCATGATCCTGGTCCCACCCCCACCCAAACCCAAACCCACTGGTCCTGCTCCCAGACTCCACTCCCCGCTCACCTGTGGCCCTATCCCATCCACCCAGCTGAGCATCCCCTGCCCATGGGTGTTCCAGGCTGGTCTTCATAACCCTGCCTGCTTGCTCCATCTGGCACTCCTGCTGGTGGGTTCAGGACAGATGCACCAGTAGGGCCAGGTCCAGTGGTGGTGGTGACACTAATGGAGGCAGCCAGAAGGAGCTGCTGCTGCTAGGTCTGCCAGGAAGTGAAGTGGGGCAACTGTTGTCCCAACCCTGCTGCGCGCTTAGGGGCAATAGGATCACATGCACCATGGCCTGGGCTGCCCCCTGTGCCTGGGTTGGTGGGGGTCAAGGGACCCTCCATGGGCCAAGATCATGAGCTGAAGGGCCACTTAGGGAGTTTTGGTAAGCTGCTGTGAGGGTGGGGGGGGTGCTGACTTGACTTACAACAGCTCACCAAAACTCCCTAAGTGGACCTCCAGTCCAAATAATTGCTCATCCCTGCTCTGATGTCTTAGAAGCAGCTCTGATGTGAGCCACTGCCTCTGCATTCCTTCCAGGGTGCAGTTGTTCAGCAGCTCCCTTGCTAGCCACACACTGGATTGCCAAAGTAAAAGAAATGGGAGAGCAGCTCATATGGCTTTCTTGAGTCCAGGCAAGAGTCAAGAAGGAATTGCCTTTCTCTATATGGGGCAACTCAAGACAGTGTTTAGTGGGGGCTGTGCTGATTTATGCCACCTGGCTTTAGTTCTCAAAGAGAGGGGAGCTGGAGTGCAGCAGTCTTCAGCTATTTACCCTCTCTGCCAATATTCCTGTGCACCACGAAGTTCAGAAAGCAGGAAAGGAATTGGCTCTGTGTCTCTAGGGCTGGGGAATGCCAATGGAATCCCTAGTACAGGTTTCTCTTTGCACCTGCAAAGGAAACAGGGCAAGGCAGGAAATCTGTCCCTAAGTAATTGAAAATGAGCCTGGAGGTTTTTTGAAATACATGCAGATCTCTGGCTGCAGAGGTTGAACACTACTGCTTCAGAAGCAACCATGTCCAATGTCCCTAGTGAGAGGGGTGAGTTAGCTGAATGCAAGGTCTGAGGGGAAGTGTAACAGCACCCAGCAATTCATCCATGTGATTGCCCAGTGTTCTGTAAAAATTGCATTTACCTTTTATATTATAATTGTGCAAGTGTGTAATTAATTATAAATTAATCAAGTAAACTAGATTTAGAAATGATTTAAAGGTCATGTTTAACTTAATAGCCTGCCATAAAGCATTTCAGATCTTTTTTGCTAGCTGCCATAGCAACATAAATGAATCCAATAAATAGACAAGATATATGTGAACATTTTCAGATGACTTATGATTTACTCAATTTGCTGATGAGGCTTTTATGCAGTAGATGTTACATAAGACTGATATATCAAGCACACAGAAAGTTCAATGATAAACTATTAATCAGCAGCATTTTAAAATGAATAATAAATTGCCAGTATAACCCCAGTATGCTTTGATCCTTTTGTACATAATATGGTTATGTTCTAGTGTATCAGTTTGCTCACAAGAATGCAGCCTGGAAATGGATCTCTAGTTGCATTGAATTCAGTGTATTGTTTTAGAAAGAATTTGTAGCAACGTATGTAGGAGGATATTCATTGAGAGTAGCCCACATGTGGAGCTCTTGACTTTTATGTGAGTGCCACATATTAAAGATTAGTTTGGCCACTCTGTAGTCATTTCTGAACACACACACACACACACACACACACACACATATTGTTAGAGTCTGCACAAACCCTTTCAAAGCCCTGTTCATTAAAAGAAATCACTGGCCCAAAGTCCTTAGTGGCTGTAATTAGAGTAACAGGGGTTTGGCAAGGCAGTATAACTTCATTCAAAATCTGAAATTAAATCTGCTGGTTAATTAAACTTTTATGTTAATTTGTTTAAAATAAGCCTGCTTTGATCAAACATGTACATGTTCATGAAGTTCCAAGGACTGAAGGATGGATTATTGCTGGCCCTAGGAGTTGCAAATGGAGGCAATGTTTTGTATGCATCTTGGATGGAGGCTGTTCTCCACTGTGGAACCCCAAATCTGTGGGAAACTATAAGTGTTTTCTTTCTCATAATTCCCTTCCCATTGGCAGATTTGCAGGAGTGGATGCTAATAAGGTTTTTTCAATATATTAAGCCAAGGGCTTATAACCATGCTTATTTTTAGTGTACTCTCTATTATTATTTTTTTTTTTTAAGTGTACTCTCATAAATTAAATGTGTTCAATTGCCTTGAAAACATGTTGATTATATCACCCTATAAAACCAAGATGTCTCTAGAATTGGGCAATGATATTTGTGGACTTTAGTTAGAATGAATATGTAGAAAACAAGATCTGTCTGGAAACATGGAGTGTCCAGGAAATGTGGCCCCACAGGAGACAGTCTAGATGAGGCAGCAGAAACTTCCTGGTGTGGCAGGACAGCAACAAGGCCCGGCCCCCTGACCCTTGCATTAGCAAGCAGTAAGACCGTTACTTCTTTACTGTAAATAGTTTGTTATATAAATGCTTGTAAATAATAAAGTGGTGTTTCTGCACCATGAGCCTCAGCAAGATACTACAGACTGTATGCAGCAGCTCACTTGCCCTCAGCCACTTTAGTGGCTCCTCAGCCAAAAATGTACTGCCTCACCAGCTGTTGTGAGAGAGTTAACACTGGACTCTGCCCCTGGTGTTTGCAGCCCCGAGGAGAAGCAACAACCATCTTGGCAGCCACAAGCCACAGTTTTGGCTTCCTCTACGCCAGCAAAGAAATATCAGTGCTCCTTCTTAAGACATTCACACCAATTTTGGAGTGCTAATTTTAAGGGGAAAAGGTACATGTGATAACTGAGTAAACATGGTATATTATAGGCAGTGCAACCTAGTAGACTAGATATGAGTCTTTGAGTCCAATCCGAAATCTGGCACTACATTATTCTGTTACCTGGGTACACTGACTTACTCCAGCCTTACTTTCCTGTCCATAAAACGGGATAAATAAGGGCACAAAGAGAAGTGATAATTTTTGCCTGATCTGGCCCCAGAAAGCAGTCTGCAGAAGTGCATGGCTGCAGACCACTTTAAAAGGGCTCAATCCCATGAAAATCTGAACCCTCATGGATGAGGGTTCAAATACACATGCTGCAAAAGAGAGTACATCCTGTAACTTATGTCTGCAGAGCTCCCTCAAAATGGAAGTGGGGAAAAGGAATGGAGGGAATTTGATCTGGGTTTTTTTTAGCCAGCATTGAAGGGTGGGGCGGGTGGATTGGAGCCCCCCTGAGGTAGGTGGGGCTCCAATCCACCTGTCCCACTCTCAAGTGCCATCTGGGAAACCCCAAGAACAAGTTTCCTCTGCTCCCTTTCCTGCATCCCATTCTGACAACAGCATCTGGGCTGGGACGGGGAGTGGCACTGCTGGCAGCAAGCATCTGGAATCCCCGGCTCTCGAACCCAACAGCAAACATCAGTGGGGTCTGGGAGGAGTACAGCTTATAGCGCTTCCTGCAAAGCAGTATGAGTTGCAACAAGGAGCTGCTCTTCTGTCTGCGCTCTAAGTTCCTACTTCATTGAGTGCTGAGCATCTTAACTAAATTATATGTAAACATTACACAAGTATTAGAGTATCTTTAGTTTCATTGGGAGCTTATGGGTGTAGCAGTGCCTATCACTGCAGATACTTTCATACTGCCAGGGAGAGAATCCTTACTTTTTATGTTTCCTGACATTTTTGTAGTTAAAATTTTAACTGTTGTTCCATCCATTTGCATTTTTATTCAGTCCCATAATATCGAAATTGTATAAATTCTATACAAAAAATACATTTCTATTTTGTTTCTTTCTAAGGGACAGCAGGAACAGGACTTTATTTCTTTTGTGTAGGGATATTACTTGCTTTGTTTTATTTATTTGTGGTGCCAATATGGAAAGAATGGCTTGAAGCAGTGAGTCTTGTGTTTTACCCCCCCAAAATTGAGGTTTGGGGTCATCTTGATTTATTCTGGTAATAAGTACCAGACCTGTGGGCCAGTGGCTGAGAAATCTGTCTCCTGCACTTATAAATTACATTTTTTGAGGGTTTACAGTCCTACTGTCCCAATGCAATGCAGCTGGTATGACTGTTGTCATGATTACACAGCAAGCAGTAGGTAACTGGACCAGTTTTACCAAAGGCCTTGGAGGATGACAAAAAACATGCATCTGTCCTGGTGTTCCTCAGGCGAGCACTACAGAAAGTGGGGCACTGGGCTGACAGGCTCTCAGAGGCCTGTTTTAGTGAGCAGATGAACTGCTGTGGTCTAAATCAGTTGTAACTTGCTTTTTAAGGCTAGCAATTTCATACCTAAGGTACAGAGAATGTCAGCAATCAGGACTAGGGATTAGAGAAGTATGAATCATCATGGTTAAGTCTAAATCTAACCAGTGTTTATGCATTTCTTCTTACCTGCTTTGAATGGAGAAAGATGTGTTTTCCAGCTATTGCTATTTGAGAACCTTGATAAATACTGAGCCAACAAACTACCTTAAAATCTCAGGGCCACTCCTCTTTGTGAAAGGTGATGCTAGAGCTTAGTGAATGTTTTATAGTGTTTCCTTAGTTGCATCAGCATCACCTGGTATGTTCCCAGGATTGAGTGTAAATCTGGTGCTCTTCTTCCACTTGTTGATCTTAGCTTTCATTATATCACTGGGGGATATAGTGCCTCTTACATTTTACTCACATCTTACTCTCATTTGAAGGTGTTATGTGGCTTAGTGTCAGCTGTATATAGCAGGTCTTTGTTATTGCTGCTTCTTCCCAACCTCCCCTTAGAAATTTCGTCCAGGGCAGCGATTTGCAGACAGGTCACTGTGAGATCTTTTTAGGGGTGCTGTGTAGTATGTAGTATTAGCACTGTTAGATGTGCAAAAACTTAAGCATGAATCATTAGATTTTAAATATGAATTCATTGTGTTAAAAAATATTCTCACTGGTTCTGGTTTTTGTGTGTCCTTTGCAACAGAAGAATTTTTTTCCTCCATAGTCAAAGAACAAGTGAAAATTAGAGCAGGAATTTTCCAAGGGGTGACTTGAGTCTAACGAGGAGTACCTTGATTCTAAAAAGTTTGAGTACCACTGATTGAGAGGAACACATGACTCCAGACATATAACTTGGGAGGAATGATTGATGCCATATCTGCCTGATCCTACTCACCCCTCTTGTGTCTGACAGCATGCCTGCATAACCAGCTTCAGTGTAGTGTAGAGAAGCAGCCTAGCCACAACAGCACAGAGCCTTGCTTTTGCTCATTTACCCTTCTGGAAGGACAAGGTGGATTCCATTGTATACTACTGAGCAGTAATGGATATGTGAAATAGCAAAAGGGTCTGTCTGTACCATCTGTTTTGTATCCTGGTCCAAATTGGAACAGTTTCAGGATATTGGTAGCAGGTAAGTAGATTTGGAGGTGACCCTTGGCAAGCTTCTCAGCTTGCTGGGAAATGGAAAAGTAATTGTATTTGGAGAGTTGTGCTGAGTGCTAGTTTCCTAATATACTGAATAGGGAATAGGGTGTGTGTAGGGGTGCGTGTGTGTAATACTATAATAGATACATGCATACACAAGTATTTATATCAGTTTACCTGTCACATACACCTGCACACACACACACGTGTGTGTGTGTGTGTATATGTGTGTGTATGAGAGAATTTCCAGCAATGTTAACAGTATTCTGATGCTTTCCAAACAGAAAAGAAAGTGTGACCTCTGCCTCAGTCTTAGCAAAGTCAAGCATAGTGAACAGTGCAGTAATGGGTAGAAATGTACGCACGAGTATGATAACTCTTTAATATGTAAACAATGCCTAACTTATTCCCCAGGCTTTGTCATCAGTCAAGAAATTCCATGTAGGTGTTGAAGCAGGAGTTGATCTTGAGAATGAGGACTGGCCTGGTAGATCAGCTCGGCCTTTTAGGGGGATGTAGAGTTGTCTGTCCACAGAAGGTGGTGAGTATTTTAAGTATGGGCTCAAATGCTTAAGCTTCAATCCTTAAGGAAGGAAGACATGCAAATGTAGTTGGCTTGGTTTTTTCTGATGTTCCTAGGATTTCCTGTTTTGTGAATGGGACAGAATAAAGAAGGAAAGTATTGTTTCATGGAGTTAGACCTAACAGTCCATTGGTGACTAATTCAAAACTCATAGGCTGTCTTGTCTGTGTGTGGGCTGAATGGGATTAACTTCCATTCTACATTGTGCTAAGATATGTTACAAGAGGTCTTTCAGCCTGCTTGCAGCTTGGCTGTGGATCCAGGCCTGTTCATCGAAGTACTCTTTCACTATAACATAGATGTTGACCTTTTTTACTGGAAGGAAGGACATTTTCAGGTAAGCACATATTTTGCCTATTTCACTGCCTCTTACTTAATCTGGGCTGATTATTCCCCAGGCACAGTGTTCAGACTTCAGAATATAGTTATAGTGAAGAAGAAGTACCTTGTGCTGCCCTTCCATGACCTGTTCGGTTTTGCTGAGGATGTCATATCCAGCCTTTGTTGTGCCAGAAGAATAGACTTCTTTGTTTAGGATTGTTATGGAAAGGAATATTGAGATCAATCCCAAAAACACTCTCAGACATGATAGTTACCCTGTTAGTAAGACAGTCACTTGTGCTGCCATAGTTTTCCTGCAGCATCAGTTCAGTTAATAAATGCTATTCCAAGATCTGTGTTGACATTATCAGTGATGCTGATGTAGCAGCTAAGAGATTTTTGGCATGATAAGGGGTTATATAAATTGAAGTTGTTGCTGATGGTGTTAAACTAAAACACTTGTGTTCTTCTGTAGAACTGGATACATTGGAAAAATATCAAATGGCAAATGACAACCCTGAGAGTAGGAGTAGGAGCAGAATCATTGCAGACAAATGCTGACAATGGTAATGCAGCCCATGGAAAGGAAAAGCTGCCAAAAAATGTTGGACAGAACTTCTTCAAGGTTCTAGTGAGAAAATGATATCAGTTGCTTATTATGTGTATGCTTTACATACTAATTGCATAGCACAAATGGCTGGGTCATCTCAGCTACTCACTCATTTTCCAAAGTATGTTGTAGTAATACTTGCACCATGAGTATGTTCTGAGATGAAACAATGGCTGAGCACAATAGGAGAAAGAAGTCATTTGTACAAGAGACTTTAAGATTACATTTACCATTGCTTTAAAAGAACACCAGATTTTTTTTCCTTCTCTAAACTAATTCATACCCCTTATATGAGATAACTGCTGACATAGGGTCAGTTTTTGGGGGGATTGAGATTCCATCACCTTCATTACTTGTATCCAGCTACTCCCTGGTAATTCAAGAAAATTGACAGGTGCCTGTCAGGTAGAGAATAAGATGCTGTAATATGAATGCGGTAATCTTGCAGCTCTTGGGGACTCTGCCATTGTGCATGGAAAGACGAGAGGACTGAGGTATCTTGTTCTGACCATGAGTGTGACCTGTAAGATTACCACCCTTGTTCTTATTAATTCATTGGCAGAAATGTCCATGGAATACAATGAAAGATAAACTTTGTCACACTAAAACTCTCCTCTTTTTAAAAGAAAAAAGAAAATCCTAGAATACCAGATTACTGTAGTAAGTGCTGAATACAAAGTACTGTAGTGCTGCTATTGTGAACTGAGGCATTTTGGCCCATTACTGCAGAATACTATAATATATTTTTATTTTCCAGTGATGGTTTAACTCACAGTTTCCAGTGTAACAGCTTAGCAGATAGAGCCCAGAACAAGCAGAGCAGTCTCTAGGAGGTTTCCCAGAATAGATGGGACTTTCAAAATGTATTGAATAAGGAGAGGGGAGAGCATTTGGTTCCCATTGCTAGGATGCTATATTAAACACAGAAAGCGGTATGAAAAAAGACTTGTAATTGGAAGTTAGCAAAGAAACAGAGAGAACAGTGAATCTTGGGTGCAAGATAGAGAGGGAGAGACACATGCATGGATGTTAGGAGAGGCACATAACTTTTGTGTAGAACACAGCACTACTTTCTAAACTCTCCCTATTTTGATATTCTGCCATCTGTATTTTTGGCTAATGTCTTGGGATAGACATGTGGAATGTGGTGTGGCAGGGGGTGTGGGAAATCCAAAAGGGGACATGGAAAATAGAAGGAACTAACTCAGCTGGACAAGCTGTCCTGCTTCACTTATACAAAACACAGAGGATCTTTCTTACAGTTGGGTGAGCTAGTTTAAGCAGCCCTTGGTAGCTATTAACATTGCAGTCTGCATGTGTTGGAAGATAACCCACAAAATGTAGATGATGATCCATTTACTAGGCACAAACAGGCTTTATGTAACCTGCAACTTGCCTTACTCTTCACTCTTCCTCTTGAGCAAGCACATTTGTTGTGCATAGAAAATCCAGCTCTTTGAAGATGCTGGATTCCCCTGGCATAATAATGTTTCTGAGAAGTGGTATTGTACAGACATTTTTCCAAATCCAAGCCATGGATTATGCCCTTTCTTAGGGCACAGATTGCCTTAAAGAGCTGGTGTTCAGATGATTATTTTCAGGAGTCATTTTTTTGTTGGCCATTACAATTAATTGGCATCAGCTGTACAGTACATTGTGTCTTAACTTCCTCACCAAGTTTGCAGAGGTATTGGCAGCAGAGAGGCTGCAGTCAGGGCTTTCAGGACTTCTGAAATGACAGCATTAGGAACAACATCATGAAGCAATTGAGGCAGTTCTCCCACATGCTGCTATTAAACCTTCTGGTTCCTGTGCACTGTGCAATGATGTCAGGAAGAGGCTGCTTTTGTGGGGCTGGCTATCATGTCAAGTCCCCAGGGGGCTTTAAAACGCTGCTGTTGCCTTTTTGTTTGTAAAAGAGGAATTTGAAATCTGTGCTTTGACACATGCTTGATCAAACCCCACCAGATGTCCGGCTGTGGTTATGTATTGTAACGGATCTCTCCTTGGTTGTGATAAACAGTGGTAGGATACTCAGGGTCTGAGACACTTAAAAACAAGCAATGAAGAATTTAAAAAGTTCTTCCTAGGCCCTGCGAACACCAGTGCCTAGGAAGGTATTTCTAGCTGTTTTTAATAAGCTTGTTCAAGCCTATTGGAAGGGTGCAAAGCCAGCTTTCTCCCTGGAGGTACTGCAGGCAGCTATGAACCTTCTCTTTCAAGTCCCCTCTGACCTCTGTCAGTTCCTCTTTCCAGCGCAGGAGGGAATATGGAGCCCTGTGCTGGCTGGCTGCTCAGTACAGAAGTGATAGCAGTGCCTACCCATGACAAGGGGTATATGGAAGTACTTTGTGGTGATACTTCAGTGGGAAAGATCCTATGTAAATGGCAAGTCATTTTGACATTTAAACAGCTCTGCTTACAGTTGTGGTCCCAGCATGCTAATAAATGATGCTCATGATCTGATAACTAGGCCTTAATGCCTAATTCACATTGCAACCCTTCCTGGTCTAACTCTTTGGAATAAGTATTAAGATGCTTCAGGAAGTATCTTTGTAGGATTCTGTGACACCTCTTCAGTATGTTGAAATTACTTGGTTTTCAGTCTTCTGGCTTGCAGGTATAATTGAGTTAGTGGGGTTAGGATCTCTCACTTCTTTGTCTAAGTGCTCTGGAGGATTAAAATAGGTGATTTGGCATCTTACCCTGAATCAGAAGCAGCTCTGTAATAGCAGTGCTACTCCTTCTTGGACTGCTGTTGCTTAGCAGCCAGTTTTGTGGCCATGTGATTTCATGGTGTTTGGGCTTCGGGTAATTTTTTGTTTTCTTCAGTTATGAAGTATACATGGATCAACCAATGCTGTTGCTTGTGCTTTCCTCGAATTTTATTTTATTTTAATTTATTTCATTATAATTCTACACATGATCTCACTTTATGCTTTAGTTATTTGAAATGAAATATAATTTGCTTGTAAGGTCTTCTATCTGAGACCTCGAGGGCTGTACAAGAGTCAGCAAATGAAGTCTTGCACTGCCCGTGATATAGTACTTTATCCCTGTTATTATAACTAGAGAAATGGAGACATCAATTAACTGAAGTGTATGTCATAAGCCTATGGCAGAAGCAGGGAAAGAACCTAGGTAAGCCATCAAATTCTCCAGCCGCTAGGCTTACTTATCCAACAAATGGAGGCAAAGGCTTACATGGAAGTGTGGTGTGTTTAATTCTGTGCTGTGTTGCTGATTCTAACTGCCTTTACTATACTTTACCTGTTCGTTATGTTCCACAAAGAGGTTTTCCCAACTGTTCCTCTGTGTGTCTTAATCATTCCTAATCTTGTACTTTCCTGCAAGTCACCCTGTACAGTTAAGGCTACTTCCCAATTAATGGACTCTAGGCTCCATCACTTCACTCCTTGAAGCACTACTTAATTCCCAAAATTTAATCCCCTGAAGCCCCAAACCCCCAGATGAACACCCTCCCCTCCCCAATTCTGCCCACCTTGCCTCCCCACCCCTAGTTACTTCCTTGACTTCCAGCACTGGTGAACTGGTAAAATTGGCCTTGGGAGCAGCTTGCAGAAAGTGGGGTTTGGCAGGCTTGGGTGGGGGTGGGAAGGATTATCCATCTTGTGGAGGGGCCAGGGGGATAAAAATAGCTCAGTGCTGAGGGCAGGGGAGGTTAGGAAAAAGCACAGTTCTAAGGCTGGGGGCCAGTGACTAAGCTTTCCCAACCCCAAGGCTGCCCTGGGAACTGTACAGAAGTTCAGTTAGATCGGTTTCACTGGACCCAGTCTAAAGTTAGACTACCTCTGAGGTAGGGTTAACTTAGATTGGGTTGGCTAATTTTAGACTGATCTAACCTTCCTGAATTTCTATACAGTTCACACTTAAATCAACCTTATTAAATGTAGGGTCTGTATCTGGGTGAACTAAGTTAGATTGAGTTGCCATTTTTAACTCACGGACTTCCCTCTGACCTCCCCAGAAGTCTGTACATACCCAGTATATCGTCATTCAAGTTTTAAACAAAACACATAAAGCCTTCTCTCCTTTCTGTTAAGGGGATGTCTTTTTTGCAGCAGGTAGTAGTAGGCCATTGTACTCTCCGTAGGCTATCTGGAGAGATAATACAGACATCACATGTTTTGTTTTGTTTTCTGACAGGCCCATGTGCCTTTGCATGTTTGTTTACTGAGCAGGACCAATTTTCCCTTCTGCAAAAGCTTTTCAAGCAAACAATTTTATTAATAAAAAGAATATAACTACAGGCAGCCCTCAACTTACAACATTTCGAGTTACAACGTTTTGCACTTACAACGTTTATAAATTGACACTCTGTTTCAACTTTATGACGTCACTTTTGACTGTACATTGCTTGAACTGATGCAACGCCACGCTCATCTCCCTGGAGAACATCTGTCCAAACTACCTTGGATACTTTCTTTAAGAAAGCAGGCAAGACTTCAGAAAAACCTGCAGCCAAGACTCCTGAGAAGACTCTAGCCAAGAACCTTTCAAAAAGTCCAGCAAAGTCACCTCAAAGAAGTCCTTCCAAATTAATATGATTGCTATTTACAATATAAATACAGTAATGTAGCTATATTACTCATCTGTAATTGATCAAGTACAAAATTCTGGGGTATTTGGTGAAAATGGGGTATCGGGCCTTGGTTCAGGAATCAATTCCCCATTTATAACATTGTTTCTTGTGAGAAAATTGGTTCCGAGTTACAACGTTTTGACTTAACATGCGGTTTTCAGGAACCAATTGTGTTGTAAGTCTAAGGACTGCCTGTACTTGCAAAACTTTGGAGTATGCCAGTTTCAAAAGATGTGGGCTAATTTCTGCTTTAATTTTAAAATATTGTGGAATTTTGACATGCAACTATGTAAAATGAAGCAGTTAGACTTATTTTTGCTTTCTCATTGTATCTGAGAATGAAATGCAGTAGTTTGGTACTCTCAAATATGCTCAAACTCTGCTGTTTCATTTGGTACTTTCAAATACGCTCAAACTCTGCTGCTTCAAGTTTTCATTCACTTGGCTTGCACTTCAGGAATGTCACTTTATTTTTTCTTTCTTTCCAATTTTTAGCTTTGTTGTCTTCCTCCGCAGTAACCAAGTGCTAAATATTCACTTTGTAGAAACAGCCCATAAGACGTTAAGTTGGTTGCATAAGTGCATGTTTAAAACCTCAAAGTTAAAAAAAAAAATAAAAAAAATCTGTGAATAAGAAACCCGATAAATGTAAATAACAAAGCTGAACTAGCAGTGAAAATGTTGTTCATCTCTGTAATATCCAGTCAAGAAAAAGCTATATATAAATAAGCCAAAGAATTACTTTTTAGTGATCTTTGAAATGATGCATGAATTAAAACTCATGGTCTCATTGCTAATGTTCACATTGCAATAAGCTGTTTGAATGCTTGACCATAGGCACCAACTTTTAGGGGGGGTGGGGCAAAAATGATGCCTCCCTCCACTCCCCTCCCCTCCCCTCCCCTTCCCCCGGTGGCACAGCTGGAGCAGAGCTGAGCAGAGCACATGGAGAGGTGGGGGCTGTGGCCTTGAGGCTCCCTGCCCTGCTGCCTTCCCCCCAGGAGCACCGTATCTCCATGGCAAGACACCCCTGCCTGCCTAGTAACACCGGTGCTGCACCACTCCATGCTGCTGCCCCTGCTATTGCTAGATGGGCAGGAGGTGCCTTGCCATGGTGTTGTGGGGCTCCTGTGGGGAGGGCAGCAGTGTGGGGCACCCCAAGCCTGCAGTGGGCAATCTGCATCAGCTCCATGCACAAATCTGGGGGGCACATGCCCCCTATGCTCCCTCCCTGAGAGTACATGCAGCAGCAGGGAGCTGCCCCTGCATGGACTAACTGCCTGTGGCTCTGTCCCACTCCCCGCCCTGGCCCTGGGCTCCATGCACTGCTCTGGCAGGGCAGTGGCCCCAGGCCCAGCACTTGCCCCACTCTCTCCCTCACTGTGGGTACCTCAGTCTGTCCCCCTCTCCCCATAGACCTACCTGCAAGCACCTGGGGGAGCTTCTTTCCACCACTGCCTGGGGTTGTATTCCTGGCCTCGAGCAGGTGTGTGTGCACATACATTCATGTGGTGCCCCCTGCATCCTGCTCCCCGCAGCCCCTTTCAGGCTGGAACTCTGCCAGCCTGCAAAAGGAAACCCACTGTTTCCTGCATTTTCCACAGTGAATGGAAAACCCAGATCCCTGCATGATACTAGGAATCTAGGACAAATGCTGTCTGGGAGTCATGCAGCCTGGGACCGGGACTTGATGTTCCCATTTCAGGACTGTCCCACCCAATTAGGAAGGGGTGGTTACCCTACCCTCTTCCCAAGGGATCCTCAGTGCCTATGTGCTTGACCACCCTCATAGTGAGAAAATTTTTACTTTATATCCAGCCTAAATTTCCCTTGCTGTGATTTAATAGTCTCTATTATGCTTTTTAAGCACTGATTAGGGCTTATTAAAAATGTCATTGTTTCCCTCATAGTTCACATGAAAGAAGACCCTAGGAAAAAACTAAGAAAAATTATGACCATCTAACTTTATCCAAGTGCTGTCTCATTGTGATTTGCTAATTTGAAGGTCTTGTAATTAGAACACGGGAGATGCTGATTTCACCTTTCTTTGCAGTAACGATTTACAGTAGTAGTAGTGATTCCTAAATATTTTACAGTACAAGAACTTTCTTAGCAATATCATCAGTAACAAAATCTTAATTGCAGTTGTCAAAATGTTACCAAAATTACATTTTATGATATTTCTGTTGCATTGTTATTGCTTGATTACTAACTATTATAGAATCTGATACATTCTATAGGTTGGAGCCTGCCAGTTAACAGTGAGAATTGCACACTGATCAAAAGTCCCTTGATTATGGCCCTTTTCACAGAAGCTTTTATCAAGGGTTTTTAAAGCACTTGACAAAAAGGTCAAGTCCCCCAAAAACTTAAAATATCATGACATATTTTAATATATCCTGAGAAGCAGAAGGAGAATTAATGACTTTACAATAGCAACTAAGCCATTTTGGATTTCATTGTCCACAACAATGAACTGAGGATCCAATTCCATATTGCCATTGGAAGCCATTTTGTTCATGGTGTACAAAATGGAGAATGAAGTGCCATGTGCATAACCAGGAGATGCTCAATTGAGTTTGAAGGACTATGGCCCCTAGTGCTGACAAATGGGCCATAAATACAGTCTGACAATCATGTTTGAGTGGCTCCCTTGCACGTCCTCTTCATTTTGTTATACAGTACATGCCTGTTGAAGCTGGTTGCAGAGGAGCAAAACAATCTTCCACAAAACTTTACCTTTTTTGCAAATGATCAAGTTTTAATATTTAATAATATTTATTAAATTGATATTAATAATATTTATCAAGTTTATAATATTTAATGTCCTAAAGCAACATGTCTGACACTTCTGGGCATGTATACATTCATTTATTCTTTTGTTTTGCTATGTTTTTAATCTAGGCTTTTTTCAATTTTGTAAGAAAGTACATAGGTGAAAAATAGACCTTTGTTTCCAGATGAAAATGTTAATCAATACGAATAAAAAGGTATAAAATTGATTACGTAGTAAACAGATCTTGCAACATTCCTGGTTTCCTTTCCTTCAATATCAAAAACAGAATAACTTGCTATAATTACCATACTGCACTTAATGACTACGTGAATTCTAATTTTTCATTAGGTTTACCCAGAGGACCATACCTGGCTTAAGCTAGTGAGTGTGGTGACCTCCATTTCTGTTCTACAGATGGATTTAGGTTTTGTTTTTTTATGGTAGGATTGTACATGAGCTATAGAAAGGGCTTTGTGTATCATATTTGCATCCTTGCTTTATCTCTGTTCTTTTGCTAGCAACTGTGTTAACACAGGTGTACAAATATCTGTTGGAGACGTTTTATTGGTATGTGCTTGAGTAGCCATGCAGGAGTGAAGATGTAGGAAGTATCTTGTTTTCTTACTGTGATTATATAGATCAAGTGATGACTTGCTCATATATATGCCTTTGTATTTGGTTTAGTCATTGCTGCTTCCTAGCTGTCTGAGCCACACCTATTTCATGATTGTATCAGAGTATTGTATTTTCTTGCATATAACCCGCAACTTTCCTCCCTGAAACTAGATGGGGAAAATTGTGGTGTGCATTGTATGTGAGCAACTGAGATACCCATGGGTCCATAAGTTTGGCAGGGGAGGTGGGTGGGAGGAAGTGGAGCAGTAGCATCATTAACTACCATGGCTCTGGGAGTCATGGCAATTAACACTACCACCACTCCCTCCCCCCATCCCAACTGCCAAATTTCCAGACCCATAGGGAGACACCCCTCCCAACCACATGCTGGATCAGGATGGCAGACATGGTTGCTGTGCAGCTAGACTTGGTACACCAGGCCCAACTCAGTACATGTCATGGGACCTGGCATGCCAGGTTTCACCCCATGCCCTGGTTCCAGGGCCACATACTGGATCAACTGCATATGCTGCCTCTGGGGCTGTGTGCCAAGCCTGAGACTGTGTGTACTGGCTCTGGATCCATGTGCTGGGTCCAACCCAGACTCAGCACATGGTCCTGGGCTTGGCATATGACCCCAGAGGCAGTGCACAGGGTTGGACCCAGCATGTGAATCTGGACTTGTGGAAAAAACTCTGGTCATACACAGTTCAGTAACGCTTTTGCATCCACTCTCTACCACTGTGTGACACAGGCCTATTTGATGTGCTGAAAGATCATGTGCTTAGGCCCATCCCAAAATACTATGAGCCTCCCTTAATAAAGGAGGCCACTGGGAACACATTAACTAATTCTGGGAGACAAATAAAGAAAAAACAGGAAAGGAAATGAGGTCATGGGTTAATAACAAGGGATCTGGAAGGGGACACTGATCAGAGGACACCAGCCAGTGCCTACTGCCCCCTGAATGAGGAGGGAGCCTGTGGACACTGGCCAGTGAAACTGCCCAGAGACATGAGCAGAGTGGTGATAGGAAGATAGCTTGGTCTTGTAGATGGCCAGCTGGGCCAGAGCCAGGAAGAGGTTGGTTAGGGAATCCTGGAGCTTGGTGGTGCCATGGATGGGGAGTGCATAACAAAAAAAAAGTGCAAGGGGAATTTCAGCCAGGACCTGAGCAGGAGGTTCTGGAAGAGGTTGAAAGGGGCTGCAATCTGGTGTACTCAAGATAGGCATAGTCAGTTTTTGTTGGCAAAAGGGCATGGTTCAGGGGTGTCCATAAAATGTGCAAAATACACACGCTTGGAGGTGGCTCCATGAAGGTCCCAGCTGTGGGACCTTCCCTGTGGCTCATGGGATCAGGGTGGAATACAGACTTGTCTATGGGGGACCCTCACCCCTGTTCTCACCTTGGGTGTCCCTTTACTTTTTGTCAGGCCGGGACATGAGGAGAAGGTAATGGATTGTGCAGGGCATGAGTGTGTAGAGCTGGTGGCGATGGGCTGTTTGGAGGCAGATTAGCTTGGTATCCCCCAACCTACTAAGATGGTAGGGCCTTTTGGCCTGCCAAAGCAGCAGCCTCACAGCTAGCTCCTGAGGGCTGGAGGATACTAGAGGGTAGGAACTGCCTTCATGCAGGATCTGGTCGATATATGCAAGGGTAGTGGGCAGCAAGGCAGCCTTTGCCTCCTGGAGTAGGTGGCAGTGAGCATGCAGCATGGGCAGTTATATGCACCAGGCCAGTGCAGAGGGATCTGCCCACCCCTGCCTGGCATAATCTAGGATGTCTCTGATATGACTGATGTTGGCAGCACCATCCTTCAGTGCATCCAGGGAACCTTCTTCTCTGTTACCACCAGCTGTGGATTTTTCAGCAGGAGCTTGGTGAGGAGGTTGGTGTCCTGGGTGACTCTTTCTGGGAACGTGGAGTCAGAGAGCAGTCTCCAGACCCCATGGAGGTCCTCATAGAAATCTAGCAGCTTCTCCAGGTCCTGCTTGGGGAGACTTTGCAGGTAGAAGAGCTGCTGGTCATATCAGAACCCTTGGAGATGGTAGAAAAAGTCATGATTGCTAACTGCCTGGCTACCAGCACTATACAGGAGCTTCTGCAGAGCCTGAAGGTAGAAGATGTGAACCTGACTGTGGAGGCAGACCAGGTCTTGCCTGCCCTCCCTCAAGTGGAGGCTTAAGACACCTGCAGAGACCCAGTGCCATCCCAGCCAGAAAAAACCCAGCACCCATCTCTGGAGACTGGTCAGGAGCTCCAGGGTCATGACCAAGGTGTTGAAATAGTACCAGAGCATGGATTCATGGATTCATAGGTAGATTCATAGATGTTAGGGTTGGAAGGGACCTCAATAGATCATTGAGTCCGACCCCCTGCATAGGCAGGAAAGAGCGCTGGGTCTAGATGACCCCAGCTAGATGCTTATCTAACCTTCTCTTGAAGACCCCCAGGGTAGGGGAGAGCACCACCTCCTTTGGGAGCCCATTCCAGACCCTGGCCACTCGAACTGTGAAGAAGTTCTTCCTAATGTCCAGTCTAAATCTGCTCTCTGCTAGCTTGTGGCCATTATTTCTTGTAACCCCCGGGGGCGCCTTAGTGAATAAAACCTCACCAATTCCCTTCTGTGCCCCCGTGATGAACTTATAGGCAGCCACAAGGTCGCCTCTCAACCTTCTCTTGCGGAGGCTGAAAAGGTCCATTTTCTCTAGTTTCTCCTCGTAGGGCTTGGTCTGCAGGCCCTTAACCATACGAGTGGCCCTTCTCTGGACCCTCTCCAGGTTATCCGCATCCCTCTTGAATTGCGGCGCCCAGAATTGCACTCGGTACTCCAACTGCGGTCTGACCAGCGCCCGATAGAGGAGAAGTATCACCTCCTTGGATCTATTCGTCATGCAGAATGGATGGGACCAGCTGGTTGATGACCAGTGCCCTCTTATGAAGGGAGAGACACTGTAGCAGGCTCATGCATGCCTGCAGCTGCTCAAACACCCTGACCTCCAGATGGTGCCAATTTTCTGGTGGGGAAGAGTGACTGGGGGACAAGTAGACCTCCAGATAGAGCAGCAAGCCCATTGGTTGTTTGGAGTACAGGTGGGAGCAAGCCCACTTAACACCCATTAGCCACCACTATGCCTATTGATCCAGTTGACTCAGGCAAAGAAGACCACCAAGTAGATGGATTTGCAGGCCTCCACCTGTGCCAGGTCACCTGGGTCGTGGACAGTGAGGATCATGTTGTCAGTGCATGCTGTCAGGATCACTTTCATGGCTGACTCCTTGAGCACTAACCCTGATGCCCATTTGTGCAGGAAGGAGAGGAACAGTGTAGAGCTGGCCTGACAGTAGGTAACTTTGACACATTCCCTGCCCAGATAGGATGAACTCTATCAGTATCCATTTGAGTTTGATCACGCGCTCTGCAAAGGCATATAGCACCCGGAAAAACCACACTGAAGCTAAAAATTCTGGTCAAGCGACAGAAATGTGAATGACAGGCCATCCCTGTGAGTAAGCTTAAGATGGTCCTGCACCAGGTCCATGTTGTCAAAGATGGAACGCCCCAGAACTGTATATTTCTGGTCAGGGTGAATCACATCTGCCTGTATAGACCTCTGGTGCAGCAAGAATTTCTCTATGACTTTATAGTCCATACAGAGGAGCGAAACTGGCCACCAGTACCTCAGGTCATGGGGGTCCCCCTTCTTGGGCAGCAGCGTAAGAATTGCCCTCCTGCATAACAGGGGGAACTCCCTATCCCCTTGGGAAGGCCCAAACTGCAGTGAGGTCTAGGCTGAGGACGTTCCAGAAAGCATGGTAGAACTCCAAGGTCAGTGCATAGATGCCCAGAACTTTGTTGGTAAGCATCAGGTAGACAGCATCTGAGAACATGGTTAGGGTGAAGGGACTCTTCAGCTGGTCTTGGTTGCTTGTGCTGACTTGTGGCAGTCCCTCCCACAGAACTGGCAGGCTCCAGCATTGGTCAGATGTGACGAGAACAGGATTGTGTAGAAAGCCCTTGCCCTTTCTTGCAGCTCACCAGGATCAGTGAGGGGGGTGTTGTCCTCTGCTGGGGGGTACCATCCTCCTCCAGGAGACAAGTGATGTACTTGTAGGCACCCTTCCTCTTCTCTAGGATATAAATGAAGCAGAAGTTGAGGTCCATCTGCCAGATGAGCTGGACATTTGAGTAGATGAATGTGCTGTGGGCATGGCAGCAATTCAGAGCTTGGAGCTTTTACTATCTCCCCTGACCCTCTGCAGAGGGACAGCTTGTCTGGGTCAGTGGCCAGACATCTCTCCAGCTCCAGCACCTCTCTCTCAAGCTGTTCTCTAGCTGCCTTTGGCTGTCAGATGTGCTCCTGGGTGTAGCAGGGACAGTACTGCCTGGTGTACACCTTCCCCATGTACTACCATCTCCAGCCCAAGGGAAATGCCTGCTGCTCCTCATGCCAGATGAGCCAGAACTCCAAGAAGGTGGCTATGAAGCCTACATCCTCCAGCAGGCTGTTGTTGAAGTGACAGTAGGCTGGCCTGAGATACTTGGGCTGCAGTGTGACATGAACATACGCTAGTGGTTGCTGAAAGGGGCTGGCCAGAGGCATGGATTTGGGTGGTGTTTAACATGGAGATGTAGATTTGGTCCAACTAGGAGTGGCATGCCCACTGCTCCTCCACCCTGACAAAAGGAAAGGTGCTGGTGTATTAAACTTTTTAGAAAGAAGCATCGATAAATCTCAGCCTGCATTAAACCTTTCGCACCTCCTGAAGGCATGTTACCTTAAGTGCCTTAGTTATCTAATAGAGAAACATAAAACTCTTGGTTCAGAGGTGATATCTTTTATTAGACCAACTAAAAAGTAAGGTTCTTTGTTTGCAAGCTTTTGGGCACATGCCCCCTTCTTCAGGCTGAGGAGAAATCAATGATTGTAAAAGTCCTCTTGGGTAGAAAATAAACTTCATTTTGCATAGGGGAGATAGAAGCTAGAAGTGTATCCCCTTGTGTCTGAGAGTCATTTTATGAGAGTGTTGCTCTGTAACGTGCAGATTAGGCTGCCTTGGTCCCTGAAGGTGCCTGATGTCAGAGGCAGGCAGGGAGGTGCAAAAATCTTTCTTTCTTCTTTAGCAATTAAGTTTATTTTTCTAAAAAGAGCTAAAATACAATATCTTCCATGTTTCAGGGATTTATTTTGCAGCCGTGTTGGTGTGAGAAAAAGAGAAACACAAAACTCTTGGTTCAGAGATGATATCTTTTTATTAGCCCAACTAAAAAGTAGCAACTTTTTTTTCTTTGCAAGCTTTCAGGCACATGCACCCTTCTTCAGGTGTCTAATAGCAGTCATGAAATTGACAGAACTGAGGTAATTCAGGGGGAGCTTTAGAAGCCTTGAAATTAGCAGCTCTTTGTCAATTTCACCAATGACCCAGCTGAAGGGAATACAGCTATGTTTAAAAAGTAAACAGTGGGTCTGAAAAATTCTATTCACTTAAGAAGCTTATGGATTTAACCAAAATGCAGATAACTGATGGCTGTTGTAATGCAAGCGATATGCAACAGATTGGGGCTAGTGTTATGCAACTGAGTGAATGATTCATTTTTCTTATACACATGTAAGTGGAGTACAGTGCAACTGATCAATGGACATCATGCACGTTTCAAAGTAAATAATATTAGCATGACTATATTTTCAAAATAGACTTCTTAAAAATTATTAAACTGACCATGGTGATTAAAGTAAATATATTTTTCTTATGAAATATCAAAAGGTAAAATCTAATTGAATCTCTATTTTAATCCTTATTGTACAGTAATTCAAGTTTTTAGATTATAAAAATGAAACAATGCTGTCTTCTGTGGTTAGAAATCTAGGGGAAAATATATACCTACCTCCCACCTCAGTGGTTTATTTAGTGAAGGTGAAATAGGCCAAATGACTATTTTTTTTTCATCAGCATTATTATCAGGAAATCATTTGCTGAACAGTACAGCCCAGCATGGTACAAGCTTTACTTAGAGCAATAGGGTTTTTGAACAAGACATTGATTCTTCTGCCACCATGTGGTAATCTTGTTTAAAATCAACTGCTGTTTTTATGAGATTTATTGGTGCTTCTTTCTAAAATACTCCTTTTTAAAGACATTCTACAACCATGATGAATATTTGAGTTGTGTTTGTTAACCTTTGTCATACCAAAACAGTTTTAACAAAACAGAACAGAGTAAAAGTTCTGGGTTTTTTAAGCTGTAAAACAGAAAGTAGGAGGAAGATGTTACAAAAATGTGCTGTCTTCACCTCTTGTATTTTAGTAAATTGCTCATTTGTTTTAGGGCTTGATCTTGTTCACATCAAAGCAAGTAATAAATCTCCCACTGGGTACACTGAGATCAGAATTTATTCCATAGTGTTTACAGCCAAAGAAAAAGTTGATCTTTTAAAACTGTAAATCATGTCTTTGTGTGATTAGAAAACAGTTAAGTTGATTAAACACATTGGCCTTTTTTCTTTCAGTACAAGCTATTGGAAAGTTAAGCTTTTTTTTAATAGCCTGTTTTTCTCCCTGATACTACAAATTTTGTTTCTGCTTGAAACGTTCAGGTGCCTCTTCTCTTCCTCCCTTAGCCTCTGCGTATGATCTAGCTTGCTGATATGTGCACTCAGCTCTCGCGGACTTCAAGAGGAGTTGCAGAACTGGAACCCGTAATGGGCAATCCAGCATTTCTTGCATCTGCAAGCTACCTCGGTTTAGATGTGTATAGAGTTCAGGATTGGACCCTAAACTTAAAACTCGGAAGGAATATTTACAGATTTATGGAAGAACAGAATTTGCACATTGTAAGTAAAAATACTTTTGTAGAAATGTCTCTAACATGTTTGTAGCATGTGGAGAGAGTGGCTATATTCCTACAACTGCTTTAGAATTCTTATTGAAATAGGAAGTGTCATTAAAGTGCCATTAAACCTTGTGAAAATTATGACATAAGCTAAGCTGCTCTGAAATAGTGAGTCTTCAAAGAAAGCTTGATAATATGGCAAATGCATAGACTTTGTGTGGAATTGTGCCTCAGCAAAATAATTTTTGCTCCAGACAAACTCTTTGTGTTTTGCTTTTTTATAATTCGTAAATTTAAAATATTTTAGTGGCAGAGAAAAAGCTGTTTGAACAATGGCAGAGTATGTGCCTCTGCAGGCAGACAGAGAGAGTATATCTTCATAGCTTGATCCTTTTTCTCTTTTTCTTTTCTGGCACTAGACAGTGCTAGCTCTAAACTTCAGTTGTCTCTACTCTACTGTCAAATGAACTAGAATATATACAGTAATAATAATCAGGACTTTTATAGCACCTTTCATGCAGTGAAATATCGAGGGACTTCACAAGCATTCTTAATTAATGAACCTCACAACATCTCTGTGATGTAGTTAAATGTTATATTCATCTTGTAGATGAGTCAAAGTGAATGTTTTACACGTTTGCCCCATCTGTCATAGAGTGAGACTAGAATTAGAATAATTATTCTTATTCCCATGTGTGCACTAGACTTCACATCCATGTTAACTTCTGCAATATGGCATTTTTCAGGTCACCTCATGAGGACTCTTCCCCTTCTCTGGTGGTCTTTCCTAGATTGTTTGTCTAAGTACACATCTCTTGCAGTTATGAACATTGTATTTATACATTTTACAAAAGTATTGCTTAGAAATTGGGATTTGAATCACAGAGAAATACATTTCCCCAAATAACATTTCTGTGGATTGAAAGTGTGCTCTGGGAGCAAATTCCACACTGCTGAGTCTTTCCTGGGCAGATAAGAAAAGGCTCTGCAGCCAACAAGATTCAGCAAAGTTTTGTAATTGCCAAGAAAACCTTGATTTGAAGAGCCGAGAGAGTAATTATGTTATATTTTAAAACCAGGTTATTTGAACTGTTTATAGAGTTTTCAGAGGACTTTAGATCAGATCTGATAAGCACAGTAAGAGCACCTGGAAGAAAAGACACGCGCTTATGTGTGGTTCCAGAGTGGTGCTTTGTTAAGTGGTTTCCTTGTTTCTTCCTTCTAGAGTTGGCACTATAGAAGAAACCTCCCCCCCCCCACTCATGTGACCCCATAAAGGGATCACAAAGCCTGAGACATGGAAATGGCACAGAAGCCACTTTCTGTGTACATACCAATTGAATGTGATTTATTAATTGCTGGCCAGTAGCTTCTAAAGCTAAGTATCACATTGGTGTGCTTCCAAAAATGTTAATAACAGCACCTGTATTTGACAGGAGTACTCTGAAATTTGGCAGCAGTGCTTTTCTTCATAATTGGCCTGGAAACAATAGTGACAACTGTAATGGTTGGGATTGACACAGCGATTGTTTCAGAAATGTCTCAGTTAGGAACTATCATTTACTCTTAAATTAATAACACCTGAGAATAGAATGCCTTGGTTATCTCCAGCTCACAGCAGGGTTGTGAAAGGAGGTAGTGTTTTCTGTGGAGCTTATGTGAAAGGGTCATGGGTCCCAGGTCACCACTGTGAGGTGGGAGGAAGTTTTGGGCTCAAGTCTCTAGTGGTGGGTTGACTCACAATTTACCTTAAATCTATAGTTTCCGAGAGTGTTTCATATCTCATAGGTAGCAGAAAGTTCTGTGTGGATGGGAAGCTAAGATTAGTGTTAGCTAATTAGAAGATGCTTTGACAAATTGGGTGTTTAAAAGCAATTATCTATAATTTCAAGTGTATGATTTTACCTAGTTCTGAATTTCTTTTCAGTTACCTACCTAGGTTATTTTTTTAATTAGTAGTTGTTTATGAATCTTTTACAAACCTTAACTCTTAGAGTATTTTTTTGTTTTGATTTTGCAAAGAATTATCTGAGAATTTGCATGTTATTCTTTTCCTTTTCTAAAACTAACATTTCTAAAGCTTTCTTCCTAGTTCTTCCTGATACTATGGTATTTCTAAAATTATTACCCAAATTAATTAACAATAGCTGGTCTTAAAACAATATGGGTGTGTCTGTATGTCGCAGTACAGTGACTTTGCTACAGTACCATGCTTTAGTAGTTCCTTTTGGAAGTACTAAAGCACGGTGCAGTAACCGCCTGTACTGTGCTGTGTGCACAGCACATGGTTAGATTTCTAAAACGGGGGAGTGCACCGCTACAGTGACATAGCTGGTGATCACGTGTAGATCCATGTGATTGCTACATCACCATAGCGCACCATATGGCAACATAGCATGTTGCTACATTGCCGTAAGGTGACATGTAGATGCGGCCTATGCCTCCTACTCGCTGATTAAAAAAACCTACCAGCATAGGCAGTGTAAAGAGTAGATTCTAAAATAGGGAGTATGAGAAGCTTCTAAACTCTGCAGGCTGTCTGGTATTGCTAGTTATTGATTTATATCAAAGGCTGAAACTTGTGATCATGTTTCAGATAACAAGAGACAGTCAAAGTTCTGCTGTACTTTAGAATAGTGTTAAATGTGAGTAAACCCTAGGGAAGAGAATGTCTTGCAGAGTTTCTGAATCCTTTGGACTATCTCTTGCAATACTTTGAGCTCCATAAGAGAGAAGATATGGACATTATAAGACTTCCTGCCTCCTTCCATGTGAATTTATAAACATATAAATTGGGTTTAAACATATTACATTATGCTGTGTGTGTGTAATGAGACAGAGATATCCATAAGTTATATAATAGACTTATATATGAGGCAGAGATACCCATAAGTGACAAGAGAGTGCATTATGTAGATGTCCAGAACCCCAAATCTCTGTTGAGATAAATCCCTTTATTGCATCTTCCGAAATTTTGTTTCAAACCATAAAATACGTACTAATGTCCCTGGGCCCTGTCGTCCCTTCAGGATTTTCGGGCACAGGTCAGATCTATGAAGCTTGCAGGCTATGCAGGACAGAGTTTTGTACCTCAGCATTTGCTGATCTTCAAGTGGAAACTTCCATTGACCTGCTAAACTGGGTGGAGTTTATCATGTAATTTATGCAGAAACATTGTAGCTTTCCAGAGGTTTACTTTTTTCCAGTAGCAAATAATGTGTAAAATATTTACACATTTTGCTCTGCAGTAATCCTCTTGGAAGGTAATGAATGAATCACATGCTATTATTGAAAGAGATAATTACTAAAATAAAAGGAAAACAAACCTGAACTCCTTATCCAGTCTACCATATGTAGAAATGAAATAATATTCTCTCCTAGCAATAGATAAGCACTGTATGCATGCATGCATAGATCTGTGTTCATACAGGTATATTAAAAATAAAACACATTGCACAATGCTCTAAATGCAGGTCTTTTCTGTTTGAAATTAATGTTTGTATTTTTGTGTATGTAAAACATGTATTTGTTCATGTGTGTATACAGACACATGGATGTATACACACACACACACACACACACACACTTATGTGCTAAAGTATTGTTACATGCTAATGTGCTTTGGTTGTTTGCTTAGCTTTGTAACATTAAGCGGTATAACGTCATCGGGAGCCACGGTTGGGGAATTGTTACTGAGATCATAACTTTTAACAAATGTGTTTAATGACCCAGATGTATTTCTTATTTAGACTTCAGTGTAGTTCCTGTAATATACCATCTAACCATGTGGGATTAAAAAGCTGAAAATGCTAATTTAAATATGAAGCAAATATTTCATTGGAAAGCCAATGTTTTTTAAAAAAAACACACCAACTAACAAAAACAAAGGGAAGAAAAGGGCTGAGACTGACTGTCTTTCTGCAAGGGGTTTGTGGAAAGTAGATGGGGGCAGGAGGGGAGGAAAAGGTCTTTGTCCTGCCTGTTGCCAGCAGTCTGCGATCCCCAGGCATTTCAACTTCCAAGAGAAGTTTCTTCTAACACTCAAGTTTGAAATGATCTCAGAATGTGTAATGCCAAAATTTTAGATAATGGACAAGAGTTGCTATGGACCTTTCTGATATTTAGTAATGATAAAATCTAGAGGCTACCTTCTGCTTTCAGTAACGGGGAGGTAAAACACAAGTTAACTCAACTGAAACTGCAGAGCCAAAGGAGTTGCAAAGAGCTAGGCTCACCAGCACTTCATCCAGAATCCTTACACCAGATCATGTAAAATTTCCCACTAATATGGGCAGCCTTCCAGTTGTGGTTCTTAAATAAAAGACCTCAGGTCTTCCAGAAGCCACAGATGGACTGTAAACAAGGTGAAAGAGCCCTATCCGTTCTACCAGTAATCTGATATAACAAGAATAAATCTTGCAAGGTGTTTCTCAGTCTGGAGGCTGGTAACATCTCTTCCATCTTCAATCACCAACTGATGTCAGCAGTATCAGTTGACATGGAACATTATAATTTATTTAAGACTGTGCCACTGTGGAGGGTGTGTGTGGGTGTGGGTGTTGGGGAGGAGGGGATTTTTTATGGAGCAGAGAATTGTGAGGAGATGCAACTGTGTAGACAGAAACAGGAGGAAGGTTTAGATTGCATGGATAAACTAGTTCAGAAATGAGAGAGAAGGGATCAAAATAGGTGGAGAAACAGAGAGGTATGATGTTTCACTGTTAAAATAAGAAAGCAATTAACAAGAAAAAAGTGTCTTTCCTGACAGACCTCAAGAAGAGAGGGAAACCAGAAAAGGGTTACAAAAGGAAGAAAATATTGACACCAAGTTTTGAAATCCTGAAGCTTGTCTGTCTGAGGATTGCTACTACTATCCTCATCTATCTGGGCCTTGTTGTCTTTCTCTTGTTTTTCCTGCCACATTAATATTGCAACATTGTGCTGTACTCAAACACAGGAATATAATGTTTTATAGGCTAATGAGAATCATAAGCAGGGATCTGGATTTTCCATTTCCCACAAGAAAGGATTTTCCCTTCTACCTGAGAAAAACACGGATTTTTCAACTTTACCCTGAAAAAAATTTTACACTGCAGATTTTTCATTTTAACAGAGAAACAAGCAGATTTTGCTGTTTTGCAAAGAGCTCTTGGCAGATTGGCACAGTTCCAGCCTGCAAGGCTCAGAGGGGAACGGGAGGAGGGTGGTCAGGCAGGGGGCACCGTGTGCATGTATATGCACATGGCTGCCAGGCACCCTGGAGAGCAGCTCCTGTAGGTAAGCCTGGCGGGTGGTGGGGGGTTTGGACCCTATAGGGAGGGAGGGAGTTGGGCACAGCAGGACTGGGGTTGCTGCCTAGCTGGGCTATGAGTGGGGTTTGGGGCCTGGGGCCACAATGCATGGCTGTGGGACCCTGGTGGGGGTGGGATGGAGCTGCAGGCAACTTGTGTGGGAGGTGGAGTGGGTGGGGCTGGCTCCCTGCCACTGCACACACTCCTGGTGGGGCAGGGGGACCCATACCCCCCAGATCTGTGCATGGGGCAGAGGCAGGTGTAGGCTGCCCACCGTGGGCTCAAGCTCCCCACCCTGCTGCCCTCCCCCGGGGCCTCTGCAGCCTGGTGGGTGACACCCAGCACAGCAGGGCAGAGCGGGGCCAAACGGGGTAGCTCCTTGCCGCTGTAGCGCAGTGTCCCTTGCCTACCCGGCAGCAGTGGGGGATTGTGCCCCTCGCTGCTCCAGGGTGGGCAGGGAGCACCTCACCAGGGTGGGGAGCCCAAGCCTGCAGCAGGCAGCCAATACTCACCCCTGCCCCATGCACAGATCTGGGGGGCATGGGTCCCACTGCCCCCTCCCCCCACTCCCCCCAGGAGTGTGCACAGTGGTTGGGAGCTGGCCTCGCTACCCCCCTGCCCAGTCCTGCAGCAGGCAGCCGGCACTTGCCCACCCCCCCCACAGGCTTCACTCTGATCATGCTGCCCATGGGGGTAGGAGAGCTGGGCTTCATGCTCTGCTCTGCTGCAGCTGTACTCCAGGCGCTGTTTTGGGGGGCACAGGGCTGCAGACCTGGGTCCCTGGCCCCATAGTACTGGCAGCAGGGGGACCTCTTCAGCAGGGCCATGGGTATGAGGTGAGGGGCACCAGCAGGGCTGGAGGGGCTGTGGGTGGGGAGTGAGGAGCACCGGCAGGGCCGGGGGGCTGTGCGTGGGGAGTGAGGGGCCTGGATTTGCATGCTAATGGGCTAAGGGGGCAGAAGGAACTCTGATTTTTCATGATAAAAAACCCAAAATGAAATACCAAAATATATAGGTATTTAGTATTTATTTTATTATAGTCCTTGAGGAACTGGTAGGCTTCCAAATTGCTTTTGTAACTATATCAGTAAAACATTGTATTCGATTGATATGTGTACATATAGTGATGTTTCATTTTAATTATGGATTTTGGGGGTTTTATCAGAGAATTTGCTATTTTTTTTAAATTGGAGAATTTGCGATTTTTTTTTTTTTTTTTTTTTATCAGGGAAAACCAGGATCCCTGGTCATAAGTGGCCCAGAAGCTACAGACGGAGTAAAAGCAATCTAAGTAAACCAAAGGTTTGTTAGTGGTGATGTTACCAGTTCAGGGTTGATATTACCCAGAGCTTTGCAAGGTTTTATCACTATTACTATTGTCAGTATTAAGTCTGTTTAATCCTGTTAGCAGCCTCAAGAAGCAAGGCTTCAGATTTAGTGCCAGGAAGATGCTCTGCTAAGCCTTAAAGCTTCATTGATTTTGACATCATTGAAACAGAGCCTTTGTTACTTGAATCCTTTTACCGTACTTAAAAATAAATTAAGTTTCTCTGTACAGTCAGAGTTCATGTTGACATTGACCATCTAGTAGCTTTACATTTCAGTAAGTTAAGTTAATTCTGCCCATTCTATCAACTGTAATAGTCCCACTTGAGGAGTGAGAATCTCTGGAAGTGAGACAGACCGACAGATGGTCCCAAAGGAGATTTGAGGTGACTTTATTCATTTCTTAGGAGAGGAACAAACAAGGGAAGACCTTGAGTAAGGACAGAAGATATGTGAAAGGGATAGAGATAGACAAATGAAATAGAATGGGAAACAGGCCACAAGATAGATAGTCTTTAACTTCCTAGAAAAGGAGTGCCAAACTCACTTCTCCTTGCAGGCTGGATCCAGATGTGGAGGTGGGGTGACTCAGGGTTTAATGCAGCCATCAGTTACCCCCCATTGTCAACGTATGTCCCCAACAGGGCTCCATACCCTGCATTTTGCTGGTGGACCCCATCCCCACTTGCCTCACCCCTGAATTCATAACCCTTTTGGGAGCCCTTTTGGGTTGGATTTAAAACCATGGGCCATATGTTTGACACCACTGCTCTTAAAGCAGAGGTAGGAGACATCCTCTGAAGATACTGCAGGAAGATGATAAAACTCAATCTGCTACCTGAATATGTGATAATAAAATACAGTGTTTCATATTCCTGTAAACTGAGCATAAATCTAGGCAAAAGTGCTTCTAGCTTTCTTTGGCCTATAGCTGGAGATTTTTGATTTGCAGTCATTTGTTTTGCTGTTTGCAAAAGGGGTTCCACGCTAAATATTTAACAGCACAGAATTTATCTTTAGAGACTGATTACGAGACAGCGAGGAATTATAAGGGATTAACATCAAATTGTAAATGTACAATACAGTCAGATCTTTTATAGCAACAGGAGGTCAGTGCCTAGGCCAGAACTTGGAAAAGGCTAGGATAAAGAACTTTTTGTGGCTTAAAATGAAACACAGCTCCCTCTTTTTTCACGTCTCCTTGTCAGCATTTCCAGCTGACATGTGTGTGCTTGGAAGTATTGTTAATGTTATGCCAAAATATGGTCGATATCAGTCAGTAGCTGTAAGAAGTTGTAAGATGCCCTTTGGTTTCCTATAGTAAATTATGATTTTGTTTTCAGGTTGTTATCTATAGCAGGGGCCAGCAAACTGTCTCAGGTGCTGCATCTGGCCTGCAAAGAGGTTCAGTCCAGGCTGTGGAGGTGTGATATGGCACAAGGGATTGGTGTCATGGAGCTGTACCATATTGCCTCTCCGCTGAGAAGCCTGCTGCTCTGCAGCATCTGAGCTTCCCTTTACGGTAGAGGGGCTGGGAATCTGGCAGTTAGCTGCTTGTAGTGGGAGAAGGGCAGCAGCAACCAACTGAGTTGTAAGCTGCAGCCCACACCAGCAAAAGGGTGTTGACCCCCAATCTATACTACTTTGATTTTTATCCAGATAACACCCACATTTTCTTAGGCCTTACTTCCATAAGCTCATTTGTAGATTTCTTTCAAGGAGGTGTTTTCAGTGTTGTAATTAGAAATGGCTACATACTAAGTAGGAAACTTTAGCTTGCATGTGATCTTTTTAGGGTTTTCTTCAAGGCATGCACCCCAGAGGCTCCACATGGCCTTACCTTAGTGCCTGTGATTTATGCTTAGTGAAGAGTTTTTTATGATTGCATCCAAGAAGCAGGATTCAGAATTCTTCGACTGTAGTCCCTGTTTAGCCACTGACTTCCCATATAACTAAAGAGTGGCATAATGTCCCCAAGAAGCATGTAGTAACCTGTTTGGTATCTATTTATATGGTGTTACTACTGTATGAACTCAGGGTTTTACCCTGAAGAAAACAAAGGAAAGGATCACATGATCCATCTGCTCTTCCTTTTATGTTCATAACAGCTACTCAGCTGTTAGTGGAACAAATTCTATGTGGCCACTGGATAGAACAGCTACACTGACTGGGATTCGGGCGTCTGGACTCTATTTACTGTCTCTGCCTCAGCCTGTTGGATGACCTTGTGAAAGTCACTTGACATCTATGGCTAAGTACAGACATTCACAAACCCAAGCCTGAATCATTTCAGTCTTTGCAGGTTAGTCTAAACTGCATAAATTGAACTGAAAAGCAAATGGAAAAACATTCACTTTTTTTCTGGAAATGCAGCCACATGCCTGCAGTGGTTCAGGCTAGACACTGGGGGGAGGGGGGGTGCTAGAGCAAGCCCTCCCTTCCCTTCCGCTGTGGCTAGAAGGTTGGAGGGAACCTGGGAGAGAAGCCCTCCAGCTTTTCCCCCCTCCTGGTTGACCTGAGGCGGGGTGTGGCCTGGCCCCAGCAGGCCTCTGAGTATGATTGGGGTGGGTTAAACCCCCATCCCGGCCTACATGGTCTTCAGCTGGCTTTTCCCCACTTGCCGCTTGAGTGGCAAGGGCATGGCCAGATGCTGGCCCTTGGCCAGCAGCCTGAGGTGAAGTGGGGTGAAGGGGGGGCGGGGGGGGCTCCATGCTGGTGGGAGAAGAGAAGGTAGGAGTTTTAAACCCCCTTTCCCTCCCCTCTGCCCCGCTTCCCTCCCCTTCTCAGCCAGCTGGAGCAGTGATAACGCTCCAGCTAGGGAGCAGAGGGGCAGGGCCAACCCTGTTCAACTGGAGAAGACAGCCCAGCCCAGCCCAGGGCTCCAAAGCATCTTAGGATGATGGGGGACTGAGAGTTAACTTGAGCCAGGAAGGGGGCTGGGACAGAAATTCCTTAAACCCCAGTTTGCCTTAAATTAGTTAAGTTTGATATTATATTCAACCAGGTTTTTGATAACTTAAACTAGTTTACATGTAACTTCTGTCCCTATCCTATATGCTCATGTTTCCCATCTGTAAAATGGGGATAATGCAGACTTATGTAAGGTACTTCAAAACCTAATGATGAAAAGCAGTATATAGGACTTAATTGTAAATAATGTATAAAGAATGTAAATACATTGCTCCCAAAGTCAGTTATTTTGTAGTATCTTCTGATCTTATTTTTTTATTTATTTATCCAAGGAAAAATATAGATTACATTTGCTGGTAGCTTAGAATAGTGACATTAAAATTGTTCGATTTTATTTAAGTAGGTGCTGCGTAACTGAGACTGGAAACAATTTCTGAATTGTTTTATTCTTTTTTGGAAGAACAGTGATGCAACAAAGGTAGCATAGCTTAGGAGTGTAGGGAGGAAATAGAGAGTATCAACAAACATGTTGATATTAATGTGAATAAAGAATACCTTTTCAGCAACTATTTAGTTAGTACCTACATGTGTTGCTCCTCATATTATACATAGATAGACTAGGATAGATAATGATTAGGAAATAAGTCAGCATTGTATGCTTTTGGGAACAAAAGGGGAAATTAGTCTGTGTGTGAAATTGGAATTATAAGGGTCACAGATGTGAAATTGTATCTGCTTACTCTGATATTCAGTCCTAAGATTTTTTAACAACTGAAAAAGCACAAGTCAGAGAACTGTATCACCTGGTTTTGAAAACAACTAGTACAAGAAGGTGTAGTACAAAAAGTACATCTGCTGCAGTAGAAAATCTAGTGGTGGCTGTTTTGGGCTAACAAAAGAAAGTTATTTCTCTTTGGCTAGGGACAGCCATTAAAAAAGTCTGAGCCTGAATTGATTCAATCTAGTCTAACCTGCCTAGGTTGATCCAGTTTGGAACCGTTCAAACATTTGCTCTGGAATGAAGAAATGCAAGCACATGCTTGCAGTGGCTCCAGCTAGAAGCCGGGGGGGGGGTGCTAGAGGAACCCTCCCTTCCCTTCAACAGTACTGAGCTGAGGGGGGCATGGCCAGGCCCTGGCAGGACACTCTGATTAGGAAGGGGTTTAAACCCCCAGCCTGGTCTGCATGTCCCAGGCTTTTCCCTGCTCGTTGCTCAAGGGGCAGGAGTGTTGCCAGTCCCCAGTCCCCACCTAGCACTGTGAGGCAAATCGAAGGCATGTGCAGTGCATGGATCTGTTGATGATACTGAGCTTTTCAATCTCCCTCTCCCTGCTTCTTCATACTGTCTGTAAACCAGATAGGGTTGCAAACCATCAGGGGGCTGATAACACAGTGTTTATCAGCCCATCAACAAAACAAAAGCCTCTCTCATTAGTTCAAACTCTTAAACAGCTTTTTCCAAGGAAGGGACAGAGGGACATTACCAGTTGACCTGTTGATTAGCTCCAAACAGCCCTAAGCAGACACTGTTCTGTCTGCCTGTCCCAGTGAAATTGGAGACATGCACACACAGACACGTCTCAGCATTAGCTAGAAAACCACATGCCTTGAGTCTGTGAGGCTGGGGTCTGTGCTGTGGAAGGTGAGGGAGGGGGGCAGGGGTCCCTGCTTAAGCAGCAAGCAGCAAAGGGGGGGTGGGGTGGAGCCGGGGGAGCCAGGCAGACCCTGCTGTGCCTGCAGTCTCCGCCGGAGCTCCGGCTAGGGAGCAGAAGGGCAGGACCAGTCCTGTTCTCTGGAGCAGACAGCCCAGCCCAGGGCTGCAAAGCATTTGGGATGCTGGGGGACTCTGGTTTAACTTAAACCAGGAAGAGGCCTGGGACAGACATTGCATGAACTGGGTTGACCCAAATCAGTTATGTCTGATACTACATTCAGCCAGGTTTTTCATAAACCAGTTTCAGCCATTTTGAAACTGGTTTATGTGCACTGAACTTATGTTATTTTACAGAATTAAACCAGCTTCTGATCACTTAAACTGTGTAATGTATGTCCCTAGCTTTTATGTTCACTCGAACTTTCTAGTTCTGTAGATGCATGCTAAACTGATTTGCTACTTTTGTTTTAATTCCAGATCTTTATTCATTTATGGAGCAATAGCAGTTAAGTCTACTTTTAACCATATTTCTTGCATATTTGAGATAATTTCTGTTAAACTGAAAATTGCTTTTGTCCTTAGAGTCCAGGACAGTAGTTCTCAACCTTTAAATTCAAAGCACCCCACAGAAAATGCCAGCCCTTAGCTTTATGTCATTTTTTGACTATGTGAAAATAAGAGAACAATTGTGTTGTAAAGAACTGAGAAGACTACAGGTCAAAATGTTTTTGACATTATTTCAAATCTCTGGGTTTATCTTGTGAATCATGCTCTCGTTTTTTGGCCTAACTGCTTACCCAACTTTTCCAATGTGAAATTAGGCATGTCCTCTGGGGATTATGCATATAGACAAGTATGATGGGCCCTGAGTTTTCAAATGCAATTAGTAGACATTTTAGTTCCCTGAGGCTGAATTTAAGATCCACTGATGTGGCCTGATATGGAGAGAGCACATTCAGTGCATCTCTGAAAGTCAGGCCTCCCTAATGTGACTTGGTTTAGGTACCTACAAGCTGAGCTACACTAATCAGTAGTCATGTTTGGGAAGTTAGTCCATTTATTTTTGATTCTCCAAACACTTGAACAGGCCAAATACAGTAAAGAACAAAAATGTGTGCGTGTTCCCAGTACTGTCGGAAGGAGGGGTCAACGGCTTGTTTGGGGTGGGGGCACAGGGATGAGGGAAGGGTGAATCCCACTGCTGTGTGCACTCCCAGGCAAGCATGGCGGGCATGTGCCCTCCAGATATGTGCATAGGGCGAGAGCGGGCTGCCGCTGTGGGCTTTGCCCTGGGTGCCAAACTTTGTTGCTATAGGACTGTGTTCCTATTAGAGGATACAAATGTAATATTACTGTGTACTTTGTAATTTCACCAAATCAAATGGTGAAAGCAGATTTTTCTTTTCTTGTAAAAGAAATTAATGAAGTAATAAAGATCAGGAATGGTGAACTTTCTCACTCTGGTTGATGAAAAATGTCTTCAGATTTTTCTTTTTTATTGAATTCTTTTGAAAGTTGTTTCTTGGGCTGCTTAAAAAATGAAACAGAATATTCAACAGCGTGTTGTCTTATGCTGTCATTGACTGAAACATACCTTTTTACTATTACTTGTATACCTACTTCTCAAATTAAATTACACTTTTTTTTAATATGGCTGCTGGTATTTTGAAAAAAGTGAATATCTTGTTTAAAAAAACCCCATCCAATTAATTGTATTCCTTCCTATCTACAGGAATATGTATTAATATGTTTTTTAAATAACTCCTTATGGTAGGGGTAGGTTTCTTTCATGATAGTTCTTGTCTAAACAGTTTCAGGTTTTTTTCCAATTCTGAGAGAGAATTGGGCAGAAGAGAGTCCTTTCAATGGGTCTTTTTCTCTCCATTTATTAATACGGAAAAATAATTTCTTCTGACTTTCAAAGTAAACTCTAAGTACTGTAGATATGTGTGTGCTAAATTAGTGCTGAATGCTGTGATTCAAGTCATGTTGAAAAGCATCTGCTACCAAGGTATAGAATTAATTTAGAGAAATAAATGTGAGGACTTCTCCCTTTAACTTATTTTAACTTATTTTTCCCTAAGGAAAAATAGTGTCAATTTTTTTTTTTTCAAAGAACTGCTAACAGCTTCTTAGGTAACTCACACATGTAGAAACTGAGTGGAAAAGCTCATTAAAGCCTCTCAGAAATCAACTCTTGAAAAACTTGCCAAATGCCCTAGTTTTTTTCTGGAGATTTTTCCAAGTTTTTACAGCTTTCAGCTACTAAGTGCCATCACCTATCCTGCCAAGTCTGTGGTGTGCTGAAACACATCTCCTAAACATCATGCTTCACAACCAGGACTCATGGATGACACTGCTTCCTGTAGTGGTACAAGGGTCAGTACAAAAGTAGTGCCAAATATTATATATATATATGTATAAAATTAAACTTGCATGGAAAAATTGTACTTTGTCCCTGCACATGTGGTTATTTTTCAACAATCTTTTTCACTATTAGTAATACCAGTGGCCTTTCCCCCCTTGTCTACGAGGTTCATACAGTAGAAAACACGAAATGTATTTTCCGGAGCCTCCTTTTCTTTACTTATCCTTCCATATCCTTATCCAGCAATTGCATAGGTGCTTGTTAGAGTAAATACATTTCAATTTTAATAGAGTGAATATATTTGAAGGTGTTGGATGGTAGGAATTTCTTGAATTTATGCAGTATTACATGTAGAGTACCCACATGCCATGACAATTTTAAAAATGGCAATTTCCAACTAGTTTTCATATTAAGGTTTTATCATTTGATAAGACAGAGAAAGAAAACAGAAACTTGCCTATCTATCCCTAATTTAAATGGCATAGGTCAAATTCTTACTCTTGTGATTCTGTCGCCCCATTTCCTAGAATGGGTATTATGATGGATAACTTTTGGCCCAGTAAAAATAATTCATCTGATTATCTGCTAAACCTACTAAAACAAATGCAATTCAGTTGTTTTGTGATATGAGGAAGCACCTGGATTTGGGTAGGTATGAAGTATACAGTGATTTTGTTTTTGTTTTTGTCTTTTTTTTTGTTTTGTTTTGTTTTTTGGTGTGTGTGTGTTTTGCTTTTGGGGGGAAAAAAACCCTCTCCCACATGGCTTTCAAAATGTCAGTGAAGGGATTTTCCAGTAAGAACACTGCACAATCTGGTATCACTCTTGCAAAGAGTAGTGCTTTGAACAATTACTGTAGAACAGCGACTCAATGTTTAACAAGGGGTAGCTAAACAAAATAATAAAGCAAAAAGCAATGAAAACATCAATTTTTGTAGTCAGAATAACTTGAGACGGGGGAAAAAATAAGCCACCAAAAGATACTGCCCTTTCTTTGTTCTAAGAATGGTGTTGGCCTTTGTATTCATTCTATCTTGATTCTTTTATATTTCCCCAAAATGATTTGGTAGGAAGTTATACTTGCATCTTGCATGGTGTTTGAGTAGTATATTTTTATAGAGAGGTGGTGCAGGGATATGGATATTTTGGTTTCTTTCTCCTGTACTGTTTTCTGTTTCAGCTACGTTGTTCAGATGCACAGCCCAGAGTTTAACAAATATTTTTCTTGGAAAGTTTACAGGTTTAAGAAATAGAAGTTAGAAGTACATTTTCTCCCACACATGTTGATTAATTCTACTTCAGAGTTTTCACTTATTTTGTGCAGCCTACAAGTGGTTGGTATTGGGATTTGGTTAACTGAACTAAATAATTTTAGGTCTTAAAAAATAACAGATTGAGGGAGGATTTTTCTGAAGTAGGAAAACAATCACTTCCTGTAAATTAATATCATAGAATTTCCCTTTAGTATAGGCAGTTTCAAGAATAAATCACATTTTATATCTGCAACATTTTACCCATTTCTTTCTCTTAATATGATTTGTATTAGTACTAACTATTATGACAGATGGAAAAATAATAGCTAGATCATCAGCTGGTGTAAATCAGCATAGCCCGTCTGAAAACAGGTTTCCCATATTAATTTCCATCAGCTGAAAATCTGGCCAAAGAACTTAAAAAATGCCTTAGCAGATGTAATGTCACAGCCTGCTTACTGTCTTAGCATACCTGTTTTGTGCATGGGATTAACCATTTTCCTATAGCCATACAAGATGGGTCAAAAGGACTCATCCCATATGACTATAAAAACAATATTCCTCTTTGCTTTCCCATTGGTAATCTATTATTTATGTATTGACTCTACTAGTTGAGATAATGGAAGTCGTTTTCCCTCGGTGTAGAGTAAATTCAGTTTAAACTGAGGCTGATTTGCTATGTAATCTGAAACCCAAGTTGCATTCATAAATGAAATAAAATATCTGTTCCCATTGTGCTGTCAGACAGGAGCACAGGGTCACTATGGATATTTTTCTGGTCCAGGAGTCTCAAGCATATGGCCCATGGGCTGGATCTGGCCTGCAGAGCCCCATAATTCAACCTCTGCTGCAGCACTTTTTGCTGTGCTGGAGCATCCTTGCACACAGTGCCCAGGATGTGCACCACCCATGGTGCTTGCTCAGGCCAGGTCCCAGGTTGTACTGCATGTATTACTTCTTTGGGCTGGGTCCTGGGGTGCACCCCCCATAGTGCTTGCTCAGCCCAGCCTGGGTGGGTTCTGCCTCTGCCCATGAACTGACCCCATGCCACTCATCTGGCCAGCAGGGCCAGATGAATTCAACACCCCTGTTCTAGTTCATGCTTTTTTCACTTGCCTCTTTCTTCCCCTTCTTTCATGAAGTCCAGTTCCTTTTCTATTTTTTTTCTCTCTTTTTTGGAAGCATGACAGCTGTCTCTTTCTCCATTCAACCTCCACTCCTTTTATTCTCAATTCCCAAAGTCAGGTTTCTTCGTCCTCCAACATCTTTTGCACTTGCCAGCTGTTTTTGCCGGTGAGTCTGTCATGCACCCTTGAACACTGCATCAGCTTTAACAGAAAAACAAAATGCATCTTAACCAACACATCTGTAGCCTTTTCAAAGGCCATTTGCCAACTCTCCCTCAATGAGTTTACATTCACTAGAGATATAACGGCCAGAGGTCAGACAAAATGGAAACAAGCCATCAAGCCTACTTCAAGCAGCTCCAAACAAGCTTTTCTGAAATCCTGACTGTCTATTGAAAGATACAACTAGACATGTGAATGCATTTAGTTAACCACTAGCAGTGCCCAGGCTTATAGAAAAGCAGCTTGTTTAGAAAATTACGGAAAATGCCTAGAAAAGGCACTTTCTAAAGGTGGATGAACAGTGAGTGTCCCCAGACTAAACGTTGGAAGGAGGAAGCTTGGATGATTCAAGAGAAAGTAGAATAGTTGAAGATTCATGGTCCTACAAACTGTCCTCTCCATCAGTCTTATGGCCTCATTATGTACAGTATAGCCACTCACAAGCTTTCAAAAGTCAGAAGTTCCCCCCAAATCCTGTATTTTTTAATATGTTATTTGGGATTTTCTTTATTTGCCTTTGGGTTTTATTAGTCTCTAGTATGCACTTGGATCATACTTTGACACTTTGCTCAGCAACCATGAGGATTAGAAACTTGCTACCATATTTACTTGAATCCAAGACAAGTTTTTCCTCTCATTCACCATGGGGGGGCACCTCCCCATCTTAGATTCAAGTACAAGGCAGGGTTCAGGGCTGACTGGGGCTGGAGACCGTCAGAGCCAGAGCCATGACTGAAGGTAAGCAGTAGTGAAGGGAGGAAAGCAGAGGCGGGGGGAGGGGGCACACACCAGTGGTAGGAGGGGGCAAGCCCCGTAGGAAGGGTTCAGGCAATGGAGGGAGGCAGGATGCTGGGGGGCAGGAAGCAAGGGGGCAAGTGGCAGAGGGGCAGTGTAGCAGCACGGAGCCCAAGGGGTGGCCATAACACCCCTGGTGGCTGGGCAGCCCCTGTACTCACTCTGGCTCTCTGGGTTCCCTTCCCTTTTCCCTCGCTGCCATGTCTTGATGTAATGAGTTGATTTATGAAGAGGGAGGTTGTCCTTGGGTTCCTGAGGGAGCTCGTATCTGTCCCAGACACCTCTGGTTCCCAAACCCGCCCTTCCAGCACTAGATATGTCCTTCTGACCCATCTATGCACTTCCCCCCCCCCCCCCCCGGCCTTTTCCCTTGCCCTTGGGCACTGGGCCACCTGGCCCGGTCTCCGCCCTGTTTGGGTACTGCTGGGACCTCCTCCACCCTTAATACTCCCAACTCAGTCCACTGATCTAAACTATAACAGAAGAGTAAGCTTACCAGGTATAATGCAAACTATCTTTTCACCAGTTCCAAACATAAATGCTAGCTCTCTGGCTGTATGACAGAACTTCCTCCTACCCTGAATTGTATTCCTCAGAAAGCCATCAGCACCTTTCCAGAGTAACTCAGCTGTCAGCCAGGCACTCTTCTGCAGCCTTCTTGGGCAGGAACTTTTCCTTGTATTGTCTGCAGAGCCAGATAGCTTGCCTGGGCTCAGGCGCAGGCGTTATATGCCACTTAAGCCTGGCCCCTTCCTGTCAGGTGAGTCTCCAGCCACCCACAGGGGTTTCTAGTCTGGGCCTAGTGACCAGGCTGCCTTCAAGATAGCTTACTGCTGTGCCCTTGCTGCTTTAGCAGTGTCTCTACTGCTTAAGGAGGGCTCTGTCTTATTCTACTATTGCTGGGCTGTTAACCCTGCAATAAGCACTTGCCGCATAGGATTCCCTGGCTGCCTATACCTTCAAGGAACAGGAGCCACTGGCTCCCTGTTACAGGCAGGCACCGGGAGCCAGGCATCAGCAGGTGAGTGGCATGGGGAACACAGGTGTCAAGGAGTGGGGGGATCAGGTTGCTTGAATGCCTTGGCTCCTGCCCACCTACTCCCTGCTGCTGCCTGCCTCTGCCACTGTAAGAGTAGGGGGGATGTATTTAAGTCCTCCAATAATTAGTTTCTATACATAGAAAATTATGAACACATTTACACATTTTCTATATATAGAATCTAATTATTGAAGGGTTGTCTTAAATTTAAAATCATCTTGGATTCAGGTAAATAAAGTATTTTATTTAATGAAAGCTGAGATGTCCATCTGATCAAAGCACCAAGTATCTCACAACTTGTAATAAAATGGCAAGAGCTGGCAGTGCAGGATGTATTTTTCCATCCTCAGGTTTGTTAAAGAACCAGGAGGGAGCAGGTGGGGGACCCATTAGCATTCAAAAGCAGCAACATGGTATAAGAAGTTAGGGTTGAACATTCTTTTGGTACTGTATTTGTAGTAGGCCCTTATTCATGTCTACAGTAGGTAGGGTCATTGAGCATGCAGTCTGATCATGCTGGTGTTTTTTTGTTTTGTTTTTTTTTAATCCTTTTTAGTACCTAGGTGGGCGCTGTGTAGCTTATTGGCTATGGACTTAGGAAGACCTCGGTTTGATCCCAGGTGAGGGAGGGGTTTCCACTCATTGTTTCTACTTCTAGCGTGGCTCTGAGGCCCACTAGCCTCCTATCCAATGAGTACCAGTAACTTCCTGGGGTAAAGGTGGCTGAAACATGGTGTTGACCCCATTACTTCCTTCTAGTGCTGAGGCTAAAGAAATAGTGGAGCACTGCCCCCAGTGGCCAGTAAATGGCATATATCTAGTTTGCTTTTACAGTAGCTAGATGCCAGGTTGCTAATTACTAAACATAAAAATACTTGAACATTGAACATTTCCATGTTTCATCCCTTGTGCTTATGTTTCTTAATTTTGACAGTTCCTTGGGATTATAAAAAATAATCTTGGACACATTCCACCTGTAATGACTGTCTGCTGACACACCACAGTTTTATCCTGTCCTGTCTTTTTCTTTTCTGAGCCCATAGAACATAAGTCCTTTGGAAAGGGAACATTTTGTTTAGCACAATTCTGCTTGTTCACTACAACAGGTGCTTAGGGCCTGATTCAGCACACTTGAGTATGTGCTTAGCTTTAAAGATTTGAGCAGTCATTCTCAAATCTATAGGACTATTTGTATACTTAATCATAGGTTTAAGGGCTTTGCTGAAATAGGGCTTCATGCCCATTTAATAAAAACCCTAGCACTTCTGGATTTATGTAGTGCCTCTACCATAATTCTCTAAATTTAAATTTGTTTTAATAATTTTACTTACAAATTATGTTTATTGTAGTCTTTATACTGTAATTCCTTGTTAACCTTTGACTCATGGGCAAGAATGTGGTTTAAATGTATACTTCATGTGTTACTTGAAAAGTGATCTATCAGAAATCTGTGTTCTTGGGCGATTTATTGAACAGTTGCACCATGTAACACCAAAAGCATAATAAAGCTTTAATTTAGGAAATAATTTAATGGTTGGATAAATTCCTATGGAGAACTCTACTTTTAGATCAGCATCAGAAGGCAGTGACCTTCATATTACTTTGAAATAAAAGAACTTGCTGCCCTGAATTATTTAGTCTATTTTAGGTCCAGCAAAGATTATGCTTTATTGCCTTGAAATCTGTTTCCCAGCACTTAGTGGGTTTGGGTTGCTGGTGATGAGATTGTAAATTACTCATCTCCTAAAACCACTATAAATTGCACAGCACAAGACTGTACACTCGAGGAAAGATAAAATAGGATCGAAGTGTGCTGAAGGCAGTGATCAGCATAGTGGCTGTTGCTCTCCATGAAGATAAAATTCTCCTTTAGCATTTTTAATGCTTAACCACATCACTTGGGGCCCAGTCGTATTCTTTATTAAATGGTTGACATCAGTGGGACTGCCCAGGCAGGTGTGAAGGTGAGCAGGACTTGGCTCTAATTTTGGAAAAATCCTAAACACATTAAGAGGACTGCTCAGTCTGTGTTGGAAAAAGTATCTGCTCTGACCTTGAAATTGAAGGTAAAGAACTGGCAACCTAGAGAAAAGGGAACTTGTCATTTAAAGTCAACTTTTTGCCTTCCCAGACCTGGAGAGTCCTGTGACTCATGGTGTAACAGATGTGTGGAGGCTGTCTGAGGATGTGTTTATACTCCATACTGAAGATATCTCCATATGCTTAGAACCTGTCTGAAGCCTTTGGGACTGAGCTCAGGATCCACCTGCACACATCTCTTTGTAGAGTTGAGTCCTTCATTGGTGAGACCCAATGAGGGTCTGTAGTATGGGGGTTCAGATGTATGGTTAGTGCTGCAGGGGCATTTCCTCTGAAGCAGATTTATTTGGTATCACTGAATATTCAGTGCATTATTGATTTTTTTTTTTTTTTCCCATTTCTGTGAAATTTATGCTTTTCACACTGAAGATACTTTTCTCTCAGGACAGAATATAAAATAAAGTCTTGGAAGGTAAAATAGCATCAGAAGTCCCTGAGATGTGAAATGGATGTTAGGAAATCTGTAGTTTCACAGGTACTTTTCTGACGCATTTCTAGTGACATAAATTTTTGGCCAAAGTATGGTCTTTGTGATAGGTCTAGCAACAAAAATCTTTATTTAAGTAATGCTATTTGACTTTAAAATAACATCTGTCTGGCAAGGGTTTATACCTCTTAGTGCTACAAGTGATGCCCAAGATTAATATAACTTGAAGGGATTAAAAGTGTGTGAGGAGGGGGATTCTCTCTCTATCACTCTGTATCTGTTTCTTTTAGTTCATTTACTTTGTGAATTTTGTCAGTTATTTATGTTTAGTATCTATAGAGTATTTTTTTTAAACTCTCCCCTCCTCCCCCACATATTTAGCTAGTTTGCCAGTTCTCCTTCAGTTCTCTTTGTGCAAATCTTTTACAAAAGAAACCCTCAAAAGTGCCAGGGGATTTAATTATAGGAATAGTAGCTTTTTGTTTAAATTGCCTGTATTCATAGTTCTCTGTTCCTTTAAAACATTATGGTCTTCATTAAATATTAAACCGTTAGGTGGTCTGCTTGGTTATGTTATTGGGAGTTGCATGCCTGAACAGGTGGACAATGTATAATATGTTTCTGATGTATAATAAGAAAAATCTCTCATTTGAACCAAATAATTTTGTTCAGGTAAGGGCAGATTGGACTGCTGCCTCTCTGATCATTGTGTTTCAGGGATACAAAGCCTGTAGCTATGTAGATACTGCACTCCACTTCAGTGGAGTTCAGACTGTTGGCCTCATATTATTGTTAGCACACAAGACTGTGGTGGCTCTTACTTCAACTGGTTGTTCTGGTTTGTTAGCTCCATGTACAGAGGACCACTAATCCTGAGACTTTGAACAAGTACACAGAATGAAATGCCCTTAGAGTCTGTGCTGTTACAGAAGTGCAAACATAACATCATAGCAGCCATGTTTATGTTGTCCAGATGTGCTGTTGCTTTCATTTTAAAATGACTTTAAGAATTTTCCCCAATTTCAGAAGCAGAAACGATGAATATCAGAAACCGCAAGTGTTCCCGTTAGCTCAAACAATACCCAAATTAAATCAACTCCAGGCCTCTGTTACCAGGTTTTCTGGCTTCCTTATTACAAGTGACTACCACAAGATAAAGATGCAAAGAAAAAAATATCTGTTTCAATACATTTTTAAGTTCAGTTTGCCATAAAACAATATTTTCCTTCCATCCTGTTGTAATCTAGTTAAACAGGTATTTTTTAAAAAGAAACTGATATGGTTATGAAGGACTGAAAGCCTAGAGCAATGTCTTACAGGAGCTTGCCCATGTATTATACCATATTTACTTTCATCTCACACATACCTTTCCCCCCCAACAAATTAGCCTTCCAAAATTGGGGTGTGTGCTTTAAGAGAGGAAGCTATTTTTTCTGTCCAGAATAGAAGCATGAAGACTCTATAAGATGGCAATAGCTTTTTCCCCTTCTTTTCTTTCTAGCAGCCACATGGAGGGGGGAGTCAGAATGTAGCAGGGGCAGAACCAGGGTCTTCATTGGTGCAGCACACCCACTTTTATTTCTGCTCATATACCCAGAGTCGAGCAGCTGCAGATGCTGGGTCCCCACAGTGTGCATCCTAGTGCTAGGACCCAGCCGCATCCCAGCGGCTGTGGGGTGCAGCTGTGATCTCCCAGTCATGGAGGGGTATAGAGTCCACAGGACTGGAAGATGCAACTGTCATGATCTCCCAGCCTCAGGGGTGCATGAAACCTCTGCATCTGGGAGATTGCAGCACCTGCAATCTCCCAGCTGCAGGGGTTTCATGCACCCCCTGAAGCTGGTATATCATGGCAGCTGCAATCTTTTTGCTGATGCAGAGGGAGCTCGGGATTGGGCTCCCCCTGCACCAGCTATAAGCCTCAATCTAATGCCTCATCCTACAGTCACACCTCCTGCCGCGCACATGTGGCAGGAGGTGTGATTGTGTGGATTGTACTTATTAGATCCCATCATGCCTTTACTTGCATATGTAGAGGGTCCCTTAGAATAATTCTGTTGACTTTCCTGAGACTACTCAGGAAACTTAACATGTGAGTCTTTACAGGATTGCAGTCTAAATGATTGTTGTCCATGTAAATAGATATACAAATTATATAGGGCATTATATGCTATTTGTCTTCTGGAAATCAAGAACAGCAGAAAAACAAACAAACAACCCAGTAGTTCTTGGTGTAAATTGAAACGGAAGTTCATGATCTTATGAAAGAAATTCAGGGAGGAAATAGGGTTTAAGAACTCTACTGAGAAGTTGGATTGACCCTTGAAAATAGGAAGGCTTTGATTTTTGGATGCGTATGTGTTGTCTAAATGCATTAAGCTGTATTTCCTGCTGTACTGCATGAATTGCCATGCATATTTCTGGTGCCTTCTCTTGAAAATAATATGAAAGTGGAAATAAAAAAAAATCAAACAGGAAAACCAAAGCAATAAATGGACTAAAGGATTTATAAGGAAGACTTGAGGAAACTAAATTTATTTTTGCCTAAAGAAACAGCTTTTAATGAGTAAATAACTATGGATTCTTAAGGAAATACTGTAAGGGAGAAGATTTCTGTATTAGACACTAGTAAGCACTTTAAATAAAGTTATGTTAAACAGCTAACTTTGATTTATTCTTTCAAAATAGAAAACAATGTAGCGGCTGGGCTACATATGTATTTTAGTTTCTTCCATGCCTGTCATTTGCCATTTTATTTATAAAATATATTCAAATGAATCCTAATTAGTTATCAAGAGCAATTAGAAAATATCTCCAGAAAATTATTTTAGCTGTACAGTACTTTCCAGTATTTTTTTCACTCCACTAAATAGAAATGTACAAATATTTCACACACTGAATTGTATGACTAGTAGAACTGCTACTTCCAAACTCCTACTCATGTGGCAATGTGTTTTTCCCAAAAGCACTTTCAAGTGCATCATCTTGCAAAATGCATGAAATCATTGCGAGAATAACCACATTGTTATTTGACGTATATTTGTAATTAATTTTTCTGCTCTTTATAGTCAACTGCAGCTGCATTTGGTTTTTAATATGGCATGACAAGCTAATTCTTTCCAAAGGAAACCTTGAGAGCATTGTCTGGCTGCACCTTTCAGGGATTTTTCTGACACTCCCCCAGCCTTTTTTGACACAGTATAGTTCTCTTCATTTTTTCTAGCTATTGCTGAACCACTAACCAAAGAAAAATTTTGGTGCTTTACAGTTTGTGTTCCTGAAATAGCATCAAAATAGTCAAATAGGAGTTACAGCTACTCTGCTACCCCCTATTGAACATTACCATTCATGATATATATCAAATGCTGTTTAATTTTAAGAGCATAGTTAGTACTTAAAGAAATCAGATGCAAGCCAGCAAGTGCTTCAGGAACTGTCAGACACAGCTCTGTCCACTGACCAGCTCATCCAGTTCTCAGCCTGCAAAGTTACTGCAGTGTTCTGTGGTCGTGATCCAACATTTCATTACAATAGAGATACTGTAGCATTCTGGATGTATACTGTAGAATTGTATGTTTGATAAGCTTCTTTGGATTAATGGTTAAGTTAAATTCCATGGTAAGTGGAGAGGTTGGCAAATGTTTGCAATAGAGTAGTTTAGAACCATTGTGTGACAGGGGTTAAACTCAACACCAGATCTCAAGTTGGCCTGCTCACCTGCCTGGGGCTGTCTACCCTAACTTTCCTGCCATGACTTGAATGTTTTAAAATAAGCAGGAGGCTGTCCATGCCCCGCCCTGATGCCAGGGGCTCTATTCACTGCTGTGAACCTTCGCTACACCATGGCCCATGCCTTGCAGATGGCATTCTGTTTATATTTGCTCCCCAGTCTGAGGCCAGAGCAAATGCAGTCCATTGTTGACCTCTTTCTCGCACACTCACTCATGCTGCTCCCCTCTCACAGGGGCCACTCGAGCTCCCCCACCCCTCACCCCTCACAGGGACTTCTGACATACTGCCTATCACTAGGTCACACTTCACCACTCTTGCTCCCCTTGAGTGACCCCTTAGGGCCTTCAGGCTTCACTACTGTCTCACCAATGCTACCACGCAACAACTTCAGATCCCGTGAGTTCATGTACTCTGTGTGGTGTAACCTTGTGCCTACACTGGGATGCTTTTACCTCTAGCCCCTCATCAGGCAACTGCTCTCATGCTCTTACATTTTTGGGGCCGGTCCATGTACCGCCTTTCAAGCTGCCCTCTGCAAACCTACTCTGTATCCCAAATCGCCCAGTCCTTCAGACACCCTGCTGCACCCTACTGTATGCGGGCCCAGACACGGTCACTCTTCATAACACCACTACCCTGCTTCGGGGTCTCCGGGATCCTGCTGGGCTCAGGTCCCAGATGGTGGTGCCTGGGGTTAAGGCACCCCTATCCTCCTTTCACTGGGGAAGTAAGTGGCCTGGCATTTCTTGGGGACTCCTTGGAGTCCCACCAGGCCACCCTTCCCTGGCAGGTGGCAGTTTCAGGTCATGCCCAGGACCAGGAGCTTCCAAACCATACCCATACTTCCTGCCCTTACCTCCAAGTTGTTCCAGGAGCACTAGCTCAGCTGGCTGATGTGACTCTGCTGTAAGCAGGTAACTGCTGCCTCTACCTGGCTTGCTTTTGTCTGAAAATGGCTGCCTTAATCAGTCACCTGCCGGCTTCCTGTCTCCAGCCCTTAAAGTCATGGGTGCACTGCCACACACTGAATTCACTTTCACTTTTGAGTTAACCAAAAGTGTAATCGTAGTCTCTTATGATCCAAACCTAGTACCTAATCCAGTGATTCTCAACCAGGGTGATGTGGGTGGTGGATCCTTTCAAGGATGACATGGGGTGCAACACAGTTTTAGCACTAGTTAGGTATGGAAACATGTTTCACAAAATAAACCCAGAGATTTCAAATAGGAATGTTTAGTGTTAAAAGCTTTCTGAACTGCTATGGTTTTTTGAGTTCTTTGCAACAGGTGAGTTGCTTTGTTATTTTGCTGTAGTAAAAAAATAGTAAAAATGAAGAGCTAGTATTTCTGCCTTGAGTCTATCAAGAGGTGCCTTGAGTCTAAACAGGTTGAGAACCTTAGCCTAATCCATTGCATGACAAAAATGAACCTTGCCAGAAAAATCCCCAAATTCCACACATTTAATGTTGGCATTACTGTAGTGTGTTTGTCTGTATTTTTAAGCAAATAAAAACATAGGTTTTTTCCTTTCCTTATTCTTTGTTTCTAACCATCCTGTAGCTATTATAAATGACCTGTGATTCTATTAGAATAGACTTTTTATGTGAGGGGGTTGAAAGTACTATACTGAAACTATATTTGTAACATTTTTCTAAAAAATAACCCACAAAACATTTCTATTCTTTTTGTGTAGCCAAAATGTGAAAACTGTAAGTGACATTTTTTTCTTGTAAACTGGTTGATACCTTAACCACAAAATGGAGCAACAATCTCCCTCCCCACAAACTTACTTTGTAGATTAACTGCCATATCAACTGTTAAACAATAGATTTTCAGAACATTTAATTTTGTATTTGCAAGTAGATGGATGGCTTCCTGTAAAACTTTGAAAGGTTAATGATACTGCACTGTTAACTCTCCTATAGTCCCCATGCTTTCTCTCAGTCCTGAGAGCAGGGCAGCAAAGTAGGCTTAGGCTGGATATAAGGAAAAATGTCTTCACTGCTAGAATAGTGAGGTAGTAGAATAGAATGATTAGGGAAGTTGTAGACTCTCCATCACTGGAGGTGTTCAAGAAGAGGTCAGACAGCCACTAGTTGGGGATCATCTAGGTGCAGCTGTGTTCTACTGTGGGAATTTCCCATGCTTCTGGACTTTGCTGGTTGTCTCCCCCCGCTCCCTTTTTTTCCTACATGTGGTTTTAAGCCTCCCTCAAAGGCATTGGGTGTTAGCTGCAACTACGGCTGAGGATTTTGACTGGGGTATGCCAATGCTTCTGCAGGAGCCAAAGCAAGAGGTCAGACTGATCATCATATCTAGGTTCAAGAGGGAATTTTACCCCACAGTCAGATTGATACAAACTGTGGGGGTTTTTGCTTTCCCCTATAGTGAGGGTCATGGCCTTCTACCTGGGATCTCAAGTGTATATTAACAATCTTTTACAGAAGCAGAGCATTGGCTGTTGTGGATCCCTGCTTTACCTGTGGCAGGTTTGGGCATTAGGTCTTGTGTTGGGTCAGGGTTGACAGTAGTCTTATGAAGAGTTTAGCTTATGGATTGTATAGTATAGTTTGGATAGGGATGATCCTACCTCAGGCAGGGGGGTTGGACTAGATGACTTCTGGAGGTTGCTTCAAGCTCTACTTCTCTGTGATTTCTATGAGCAGTTGTAAACAAAGGACCAGAGGCAGCATGACTTAGAAGAGTTATAATGTACATTTCTTATTTTAAAAGTTTGTGTACAACCATTTGACTGAGGAAAGAAGTAAGACAGGGTTGCTGCAAGAACCGAGAAATCTTGAGATTTTCAAATGTTTGGTACACATCTTCTGTTTCCTCCCTTGGAAGGAAAACCCTTCCTGCCCATAGGGGATGAGTCCTTGGAAATTTCAAGTTCAGTTTAGGTGTGTCTACACAAGATGCTATGTCGTCATAGCGATGAGCTAATGGTGATGTAGCTCATTCCTATGGCCATGTAGCATTGGCATCCACTAACCATGACACCACTGTCACTGCGCAGTAGGAACAAGCTACCATGCAGTAGCGTAAAAAATAACCTGTGTGCTGCCAGGACTGCTAAAGTAAGTACTAAATGACTGCACAGTACCAACTGCTCAGTCAGGGGCACATGTAGATGTGCCCTGCATTAATTAAAAGTGCATTGATGGCCAGCTGTTGTTCTTTCTCTTTCTGTGGAGGCTTCACTGGAGAGAATAAGAGTCCTTCTAAGCACTGATTGAAGGGATAATTTTCAGGAGGGGTGGGGACATAAACATTTGTTTACTAGGAACCAAAAGCACCAAATAATTTCACATGGGCCATCTGGTAGATGCTTGTGTCTAAAGCTTAATAAACTGAATTGAAATTGAATCGTGTCTAAAGTTAAATTTTAATTTCTGCACATGAAGTATTTGTAAGATGTTATGTAAGGAAGAATAGATTTCTTTGGGGCTTAAAAAAATTTTAAATGTCACTATCACAGACATACCTATTGGCACAAACTGCAGTACACACAATTTTGGATCTTGTGGATCAATGCCTTTAAAGAAACTAACACTCTCTTACATACACTTATGCACATATGCATGATTAGTTCATTTAAATGTCTAAATCTCTGCTTATGCATAACCTTAGTTTGTTGTCAATCACTTTAATTGAAAAATGGTTTTATAGCCATTCCTAAACAAAATAGGCAATTTTGTTCTACATTTGCATCTTTTAGTAGTAATGATGACTTCTGAATATTTATTTAAAAACTTGTTATTGTAAAAGTCTTGGTTTGTTCTCTGATTTTTCATTCTGTTTGTATTGTTAATTATCCAGAACAGAACTAATAGTAAACAAAAATGGACAGAATATATGATAAACCAAAGTAGATTGTATTCCTCAGCATAATAAAGGCAGTGATTCACAATTTCAAGTATTAAATGCCTTTTCATTTGAAATATTATCTGACATAAGCCTGTAAATGTTTAATTTCATTTGTACATATTCTTACAATGCTGCCCAGTCCTGGCAATGCAAAACCAAGCCATTAATTTTGTGGGAACTGAAATAGCCTTTTTCTTCTTTTGGAAGTTTCTCTCTGACCTACCAGAATCTGCCTGCACTAGCAATGAGTAAACTTATTTCTAACATTCAGAAGATTGAGGCTTTGGAGCAGCTTTCCAGGATTAGTGAAGGCAAGAAACCTAAGCAGTTTTAAGGTGGAAGTTGATCAGTTTATGAAGAGATGCTATGAAGTGGCTATCAGTGATAGGAAGAGGCAAGACCTGATGGCTCAGGAAGTTCATACATTAAATATGGGGTCAAATAATGGTCATAAAACTATATTCTTCAGCAAAACTCTGTGGTATAGATCAGAAGATATATCTCATTCTGGTGAGCTTGATTTGTTTTAAGGTAAGATAGAAATGGGCACATATCTTTCTGTACTGTTAATTCATGTAAATTGGCGATGCATAGGGGGTACACATGGGTGTATGTGCACCCCCTGAGTGTGGTGGTGCACCCTCTGCGAAAAGGCACTGCTGACACTGCCGGCAGTGCCTGCAGCTGGTCGCCACTTGCCACCCTCCCCCCTTGCTGTCGATGCTGCCAGCGGCGTCTGTGAGTGGTCTGTGATTGCCACTGGCCACCACTGATGCTGCCGGCGTCTGCAAATGGTCTGTGATTGCCACTGATGCTGCCGGCGGCGTCTGCAGGTGGTTGCCGACCAATGGTCAGCGCTTGCCACACACCCCTCTCCCGGCCCACTGACAGCACCACAGCTGCCTGCAGGAGCTCCCCGCTCGCTGCCTCCCCGCTCCCCCCACCTACAGCACTGCCGTCACCTGCAGGAGCTCGCCATACCCCTCCAGCCTCCAGGAGCATGCATGTTCATGTGATTCACCCACTGGATCCCAGTCATTACATAAAATGAAGAATTGCCACAACTGTAATATTTTTTGTTGCTAATTCATCCTCACTGGTTGTCTGAAGGATATAAAGCTCCTTGGAGAGGACAGAGAGTTTTATTTTCAAGACAGTGCAAGGAGGTGATTCATTTCTTGACTAGACAGCACATAATGCCTTTCCTCCTGTGCATCTCAGAGATACTTTACAAGGATTTTGATTCTTAAGCAGTAATTTAAACCTCCTATTCCAACTTGCTTGCACTTGCACATACATTGGTTGATGAGATAATCCCCTCCTTTCATCACACTGGTAACTAATGAAATTAGAGGATAAGAGAGCCACATTTTAATCAGAACCTTCCTAAGATCCGTGTATTTGGACCTGGAGTTTTTGTTTTGCCTATTTCAGAGATAAAGTCTGTCTGGGACAAGAAGATCAGGAAGACTTGATGCTAACCCAGTGGAGTTTACAATCAAAGTGTTTGGATAATGAGAGAATTTGCAGAATCCATTTATTCTGTGGTTCATTTCTCATGATCCTAAATAAGGCAACCCCTTCTCCCTCCATACCTTCACTGCTAAGGACCAGATCACATTTAATGAAAGTGGCTTGTTTTGCATTACTATTTACAGGATATGGGGGAATTTTTTTAAGACGTTTGATTTTAATTTTTTCCCTTCTACTTCTGTTCTTCAGTATATATGCCTGGAATGATTTTATGCTTATCATTTCCCCTCTCTCCCTTTTTCTTTCAGCACCCAAAGACAATGAGGAACGTGTGTTCAGAGAGCGGATGCGTCCCAGAAAACGGCAGGGTGCAGTGCGACGCAGAGTCCATCAGGTTAATGGACACAAGTTCATGGCCACCTACCTTAGGCAACCAACGTACTGTTCCCACTGCAGAGATTTTATATGGTATATTCAACTTTTCAGCTTTTTTTCTTTTTTCAGATGTCATTTTATTTTGGAATTAGTAATGTTCCATAGTGTCTTAGAGCAGTACTAAAAGAATTGATCAGTAGCTCTTTTCCTCTTTGTTTTAATATTCTGTTTCCATCTGTTTTTTGCAAATAAGAACAGTAAACTGTCAAACTTCCATCATAAACAATACAATTTATGCTTTCCTCTAGGCCAGACAATGGTGCCCTCTCCTGTCTAGCATACAATAGATGGATGTGACTCCTGTAATTCACTACTGTGCCCATTAGCTTAATTTTTAATACTTTTAGGATCACTTCAGCAATATGCCACAGAAAAGCAAAGCCTATATAGCTGTGGTATGATGTTTTGCTTCAAAATTCTTTAAATAAAACATCTAACTAATAATCACCAATTGAAACAATATGAATGAAATACTGAGATTCCATAGTAGACCCCATAAACTCAATAAAATTGCTCTATGTTGATATTAAACACTGAATTGGGCCCTGTGGTTTCATAATCCTCCCTCTTGTGGTGGTCATTTTAAATGCTTTTCTAGGAAGGAAGAAGCATGCACAGTCAGTGTTTTCAAAGCTTTAAAAAACTTATGTTTTAAAAAAGAAAAATGGTATCATATTAGGTGTTTGGGGCATGAATCCTTCATGTTTAAGGGCTCAGAAGGTGAATTAATGTACAAAAACCATTCAGGAAAAGGATTCGAGAAAAGGAGTCTGCTTGTAATAGATACTGGAAGGATAAAATCCTGGCTTCACTGAAGTCACTGGGAACTAGACCACTACCTTGAATTAGGTTACGGTACACATTAGTATCCTATGACAACCATCAAAGGTGAACTTTTGACTTCTGAGCCACCCCATTCTAGCTCTGATGAGAGACAAAATGAAAGTAATTCTACTATTCTTGTTCTGGGTGGGCCTCTATGTTTAGTAACTTCTAGGTCAGTCTCTACAGGGTTCTTTCCATTGGAGTGCAGATTTGGCAAAAAATGTCAAACCAAGTGTACAAAAAAGTGGCCACATGTTGAGAAGAATGGAGTATATATGCATCTTTGTAAAGCTGATCAAAGTTGCAGGTGCTTAGGCTGGTTTCTTTGGACACCTGTTGTTTAAATGTCAGCTTGTCAGTCTAAAATTCACAGATTAATTAACATAGTATTATATTCAGGCTAGATATCAGGAGGCACTGCTTCACTGTCAGGTCAGCTAGGATTTGGAAACAACTTCCAAGAGAAGTGGTGCTGGCTCCTACCTTGGGGGTCTTTAAGAGGAGGCTAGATGAACACCTTGCTGGGGTTGTTTGACCCCAGTACTCTTTACTGCCATGACAGGGGGTCAGACTTGATGATCTGCTCAGGTCCCTTCTGACCCTACCAACTATGAAACTATATTGCTTTGAGCTAGGCACATCAGTCAAGATTTACTTTTTGTATTATAGGTAAGTTTAAGTTTGTATTACTTTACAGATGAAGAGTAGGCATGGGGACAGGTTCTACTTTCAGTACTCCAGCATAAATCTAGAGTAACTCTGCTAGTTATTCCAGATTCTAGCTCAGAATTCCTATTCTGAAGAGCTTAAAATCTTGAGGCCAGACCCTGCAGCCTTTACTCACATCAGCCATTCAGCTGATGACAAAACTACTGATCTAACAAACCTAATGCATCAGACTGAAGTTACGCATGTGAAGTCAGCTGAACTTGCATGAGAAAGGACTGCATATTTGTGCCCTGGGCTAATGAAGATGTTTTAGGGAGAAACTGCAGTGGGCAAAAGGTACACATAAAGCTTCTTTCTTTTGGACATCCTAGAGTCATGTGTATTCACTCTGAATACATTATGTTAACCAGATGTAATTGTCTTTTACAAATGTCACACTTTTGATATAAAGGCACGCATAAAATGCCAGAGATGGAAACAGCACCTCCAGGTATGCCTCTTGTACTTGCATTTATCTTGTGAGCATTTAGGGTATTTTCCCCATTCCAAAAGGGGATCCAGAGACAGCTTATAAACTGTGCATACTTATCAATTTTTAAAGAGCTCCAGAATAATAATTCTGGAACCGACTTCCAAGGGAAATGGTGCTGGCTCCTTCCCTGGGGGTCTTTAAGACACGGCTTGATGCCTACCTGGCTGGGGTCATTTGAGTCCAGTTTTCTTCCTGTCCGGGCAGGGGCTCAGACCTGAAGATCTACAAGGTCCCTTCTGACCCTACTTCTATGATTCTATGATCTCCCCTTTCCTGCCCCCTCCGCTTTCTCAATCACTGTGAATATCTTCAACTATGACCTCTTCTAGGTCATATTGACATTCAAGCCATCTCTAAATCCATCCATACAAATAAAATTCTTGTTAGGGCTCTTATCATATCACACCCTGATTATTGCAGTATCCCCTTTTCTGAGTTTGTCAAATGGAGTCCTGGCTCAGTGCGGCTCAGTAACCATTTCCTAGCCTATGCATTTGACGGTCACCCATTTTTGCATCCCTATGCTGGTCTTCCTTCTACCACATCAAACATAAGCTGCTTGTCTTGTCCTTGAGTCTTTTCATGACCTATCTTCTACATACCTAGCATCTTTTATACAGTATCAGTAGGTTGATTCTCACTTCAGAGTAGCTCCTGATGCCATCACTCCCTTGATAAATATTCAGACAAGCACCATCCATGTTGCCATTCTTGGCAAGTGATCCCCATTAACATTTGTAGAGCTGAACCCTTGTCTTTCTTCAGTTCCTTGTTTAACATTCTTCTTAGCTATGATGTATGCAAAAAGAACTTGACTATGGTTAGGGTTGCCAAAATGCTGAGAGTACTGCTTGTAAGCTGTTTGAGGAAGGACCCATGTATTTTTCCTTTGTGTCTTCCCAGTGCATAGCACATTGATGGCCTCATCCATGAATAAAGCTTCTAGACATTTTAGCAAATCAAATAATAATTAATAATAATCTTGGAAATTTAAGAAAAACATCAGCAAATGGAAGTTTCAGCTCATTAGGTCTCCATCTGTGCAGTCGAGGGAGAACTGTCCGTGAGTAAGTAGGAATGCACAGAGTACATGATCCAGATGGTGTATTCACCCCCAATCATATGATGTACCTTTTTCTCATACTGAGAAAATGATATGGAAATGAGTCCAATGATGCAGTGTGTAGGCTGTGGGTTGACTGAACTTTCCATGAATCGGACCAAAAAGACTAAGGAAAAAAATCTATTTTTTTTTATCTGTGTATCTTACATTTTCTAAACTGCTTTATGTTCTTATCTACAGGGGTGTAATAGGAAAACAGGGATATCAATGTCAAGGTAAGAGAGTCTATGGAGAGAAGTTTGAATAGATACTAATGTGTCATTATTGTGTGTAAATAAGTTTTGCTTATCAGAAAGTACAATGGCATGACTGGAACACAGGACTGTGAATCAGAATATGTAGATTTTATCATAGAATCAGTCACCAATTTGTGATTTAGAGCAGATCACTTACCGTCAACACGATTTTCCAATAGTGTTCTGCAACTTTGGGTGGCTTGGAGTCAGTGGGAAGAATGCTTACTTAGTGTCTCCGAAAATCAGATCCTAGGTGTGTGTGTCTCTGGATATCCAAAGTTAGGGGACCTTATTTTATAACAACATCAACCATTTTTCTCACTTTTTAATCTATAAAATGAAGAAGTCTCTGCTCGAAGCATTTTATGATTTTTGGATGAGACATACTAGGTAATTGTAATGACTGTAATTACATTAGATAATTATAGAGGTCATCAATAGCAACGGTTGTAGTTAAGACTGCAAAAGTGTTTCCATTTTTATCTCTTCATTTCCCATGCTTAGAACTTTTGAAAAGAGTCACCTTTGGGGATGATATTTTCCATGCTTTGACTACCTAATTTTTCTAAAAATTTATATTTTTTTGAAGCTTTGAGCAAGATGTCACTTTCTTGTTATAAGAGGGATGGCGGGAAAAATTACTTTCTTGTGTGGGGGGGGGAAGCAGACCATGTTTCTTTTTTTCCCCATAAAGTAGAAATTACTGTAAGGTATCTGTAATATCTTAAAGGTCCACCTAGTCAAGTATCCCATTTTCAAAAGTGGCCAGTGCCACAAATAGAAGTCACTTTACTCTTCTATCATGCATTGATCAGCCCTTTTAATTTTTATCTCATCTGTCATATTTGTGGATATATTTTCATGTCTGATTCTTTTCATATATGTAACCCCTACTGATAAAATAGTTTTGTTTTTCTTTCTCCTAAGCATCTTTGTGTTTCTTTTGGAATTAAAGGCAAGGGCTCTCTTTATCTTTGTGTTTTGTAGGGTGCTGAGGTCATGCACAACTCTTTGTAGAATTAATAAATAATAATGGTCATACAAATCACTGTCTAGTGAGAGAAATACACTTATAGCTGAGAATTTTTTAAAGTGGTGTAGACTGTTAGATGCTTTAGATTTTGCTTGCCCAACCCTTGATCCTGTAAAAGGCTCTGATCTTCAGAAAATGCTGGGAACCTTGCATTTGTAAGTCAGGGTTCTTTAACTAAAATCAGAAGCCATTTTTGACCTGTGTCTTTCAGATCACAGGAAAAGGGGTCCAACATCTTTAGCCTGATGACTTCAAGTTTTACATTAAAAATTGTTTTCATGAAAACTCATTCTTTCATCCCATTTTTGTTTACAGTTTGCACTTGTGTAGTCCACAAGAGATGCCATGAGCTTATAATAACCAAGTGTGCTGGTTTAAAGAAACAGGAAACTCATGACGAGGTAAATATTTATAAAATAAATGCTCTAGATAAAAAAAACCCAAAAAATCCAAAACTTTTTATCTGTTGAAGTTACTACTGACTCCTTCATTTAATCAACAAAATGTTAGCTTGTTTGCATCCTTCCGGCCTCCCTGTAATATAACATTTACTTTTGAATGACAGATTTCCACAACAGCCCTATTTACATTGGAATTATTGTAGAGCAGTCTCTTCCTGGTTAGCAAGATTTAGATACAGTCTAAATGTTGTGCTGAGCCCCCTAAACATTTCCCTGTGCATGCTTTTTCTTAGTCCTTTTTTTCCCCCTAGCTTGCTCCCTGTTAAAATAAGTGGCAGTTTTGCTGCTGAATTCAAAAGGGACAGCATCAGAGCCTTTATCTCTCAAACCCATTTATTGTGGCTGATTTATTAGCAATCTGAAATAGGAAGGTTACATTTCTGTACTATGATTTCCGAGGGTTGCTCTGGTAAAAGCCGCATCCAGAGCTTTTAAACAGAATAGGAAAAAAAAAGTTTTGAATTGGGCTGATGGTTATAGAGTAACACCGTAGAAGTACTTTTAGTTACTTGATAGATAACTGGGGTTTTTTTACAGTTCAACTCCTTCCTCGCTTTGGAAAAATTGTGTGCCTTGTATAAAGGGGACTATCTACATATGTTGTTTATGTTATCAGATATTTAAGCAAGTTATAACATCAGCTGCAAGCTAAACTGTCCCAACTAGGCTTTGAAATAATGCTATCCTGGAGATGATTGTACTATATGCCCCCAAGGCCAATTTTACAGTAACTTTTCAAATTTCGTTTAAACTTCTCCAGTGTAACTTAGGGAGCAGACATTGTGCTTTCTCTCCAAAACCTGATCTCTCAGGCAAGATTACAATACAGCAGTGCTGCATCAGTATTTTGGCTAATGATGCATTTGAGCAGCGCCCACAGGGAGATCTGAATTCCTGTGTAGATTTACATTTCCAGGCTCCAGACTGGTAGAAGCTTGAATACCCTGCTGATAAGATGCTGTCATTGTTTAGAGGGGTGCTAGAACACTGGATAATAGCCAACAGTGAGGGGAGAAGGAGGGGAACATGCAGAGACATAAGTCTTTTGCTGTACAGTACATGCATCCTTAAAAACCTGTTAATCATGTCCTTTAATTATAGTCAATGATTCTGTGGGTACCCAGAACAAAATTCCTAGCTTTGTCATTTTACCAGCCTAAAGAACAGAGGGATATAAACAAGCAAATGGATTGGGACTAACTATTCTTTTTTCCCCCCTTTCCTATTGTACTAGCTCTTCCCTCGCCTGCTTCCAAAACAACTGGTAGTGACTTCCTTGTCTTGCATGCTGAGAGATTCCTTGCTGATAGCTGTGCAGTTATTCCCATGAATGCTGGGAAGCAGACTCCAGTCTTTGCACCAGCAGTTATCAGTTATCAATTATCTTCTGAGCAACAAGAAAAAGAAAAGTGGAGGAGGGAGGAGAGAAACCTATGCCTCATACAAGCACACTTTTTTCACCTTGTTCCATCTGTGTAAAAATTCAGAATATAGGAGGGTCCCAATTCTGGCCTGTAAAAGGAATAGTTAGGACAAGGAGGATTTCAATATGTTGTGCTTTGCTTTTTCAGCAAGTGGGCTCCCAGCGTTTCAGTGTCAACATGCCTCACAAGTTCAGCATTCATAATTACAAAGTGCCCACCTTCTGTGACCACTGTGGTTCATTGCTCTGGGGTCTTTTGAGACAAGGTTTACAATGCAAAGGTAAGAAATTTCACTTCAGAGCCTTGTTTCTCAGCCAATGCATTGGTTTGGAAATGCTTTTTTGTCATAATGGCAAAATAAGCTTCTTTGTCAAGTTGTTCTGTCTTTTCCAGCAGGTATAGGAAATAGCAAAAAAATAAATAGCAGCCTTAGACAATAGCAATTATATTGTGGATCAGAATGTAGTTCTCTGACTCTTCTACTGCCTGGAGAACAGACAGTGGGGCTGGCATCCAGTTCCTTCCTCAAGACCAAGATGGCTCACCTTCTACACCTGAAATCTCTTCATTCTTAATCCTTGTGAAATGCTTTTTCTGTAGCTGATCAGCAGAGAGAGGCAGCTTTGTATTTGTTTCCTGGATTGGATTAGGGGAAAGGGGGCACTTCCTCTTCTGGTAACGAGGCAAACTTAATGAATACAGTCTTTCAAGATAGAGATTTACTCCAAAAGTGGAAACAAATACAGCCCTAATATTTCCAGGTTAGTAACATTTTGGGGCAACGGTGAATTAAACCTCATCATTTGTGGTTTTTAGTGGACAGTTTCTTTAAGCTTGTGTCAAACCATAAGAATGGATATGTAATTAAATTAAAACCATTGTCACATGGAAATTTTGACCATCACGAATTGATACACTTAGCTTAATAAATATAAAGGCAGGGTTACATGTTTACTGCTTTGTTTTTTTCTGAAAGGCAAGACCTCATGCGCCATGTATCAAATACCCAATAATGAATTAAGAATTTTATTTTCTGCAGTCATACCAGATGAAAATAATAGAGGGCTGCCAGTCCTCAAGCTTTACAGTGTAAAGCGATAATTGGGTAGCATCATGAAGAAGACTTTCTTATGGTAGTGTTACATGATAAAGAGCAGTAGAAAGTATAAGCCATTCCCTAGAGCACTGGTTCCCAACCACAGTGCAATCCTTTTGAAGGTGCCTTGGAATATTTGGTGTGTTAACACCTACCCATGATTCACAAAGTAAAGCCCTAGTGGAATCTATAGTGTTAGAAACATTCTCACTTGTTGTGGTCTTACTGAGTTCTTTACAAGAGAAGAATTGCTCTATTATTTTTCCTTAGTCAAGAAATGAGTGAAAGCTAAGAGCTGGCATTTTCCAAGGAGTGCCTTAAGTCCGATGAGCAGTACCTTGAGTCTTAAAAGGTTGGAAACCACTACCCTAGAGCATCAAACAATAGTTAGCCCTTCTAGTTTGGTACTCTGCTACTATTTTTCATGTATCCCCATGCTGTCTCAATTATGGTGGAAGGAAATTCAGCTTGCGTCTTGCCATTCTTTGCCACTTTCTAGTCAGAAGTAGAATTTCTCCGCTATTTCCCTTCAATTTTGTAACACTAACCCTTCAAGTCCACAAGTTAATCATCATCACCCTTGTCTCCCACCTGCCATGTTAGGGCTTTCGCTTCCTTCCTTATGTAATATATAGTAAATCCACAGGCACTAAATGTGCAATGCATGTACATGAACGATTAGCCTGCAAAGCCTCAATTCCCTGCTCTTGCTTCCTGTAAAATGGCTTTCATGAAAGCTAGAGGTCACTTGAATTGTTTCCATCTTAGCAGGAGTGCAGTGCTTCCTATTTTCCTTTTTCTGAGTGCCCAGCAGTATTCAATTTGCCTGCGTTAGGTACACTGTGCCTACCTCATCAGTGAAAAGAAAATTGCTCTTGCTTTACACTGCTAATTCCTGTGCCCCTTGGTTTAAATAACTCTACTTATTGAGAACATAAGTATTTCCCTGCTCTGCTTTATTTCAAAGAGTTTAGCTCTCAAAGATGTAACCTTATAGCTCTTAGAAATGTTTTCCCTGCCACTGTGCTCTGGATCATGGGCATGTGAGTATGTAACAGGGCTTTTCCTACTGGGTCATTCAGCTTTGTTCTTGTGAGCAGGCAGAAGGCTTCAACCGTAATGCTACCTGCTTTCTGAAGGGCTCAGGATTGATGTAGAGCACACAGGGAACATTCATACAACTGCTGGTAACTTCCGAGAGAATGTGGATTTGTTTCTGTGGATTGCTGCATAGTGCAGTTTTATGGCACTATGTGTTGGTTAAACTGTTGATAGAAACACAGTATATGAATCTGTGCTAAATTTGTTCCACGTGAATTTTGTTGATCCAGTGAACTTACTGGAGGAAGGAATATGACCAAATGAAAAAAAGTGAGAAAACCCGGTTCCTCTTCTTATTTGGCATTCTTCATGTTTTGTTCCACAAGAGGGCACTGAAGGCCATGTTGTTCAGACAGGTCCTTGGGCTCCTTACAAATCTAATCCACTTTATTTTTAATTCATGAACATTTTTAGTCCTTTTTTGCCTTTTCAGGTAACCCAGAAACTGTAAATGTTGTGGTGATGCTAATGTGACAATTACAGAGTATTCATAGATTTCATAGATTTCATAGACATTAGGGCTGGAAGGGACCTTGGAAGATCATCGAGTCCAGCCCCCTGCCCAAAGGACAGGAAGTCAGCTGGGGTCATAGGATCCCAGCAAGATAAGCATCCAGTTTGCTCTTGAAGGTGTTCAATGTAGGCGCTTGAACCACCTCCGGTGGCAGGCTGTTCCAGACCTTGGGGGCTCGGACAGTAAAGAAATTCTTCCTTATGTCCAGCCTGAAACGGTCTTGTCGTAGTTTATGACCATTCGACCTAGTCGTCATCCCTTGGGGCGCTCTGGTGAACAAACGTTCCCCCAGATACTGGTGGTCACCCCTGATAAACTTATAGGTGGCCATCAGATCACCCCTGAGCCTGCGCTTTTCCAGGCTAAAGAGCCCCAGGGCTCTCGGCCTGTCATCGTAGGGTCTGCTTCCCTGACCTCTGATCATGCGCGTGGCTCTTCTCTGGACTCTCTCAAGCTTCTCCGCATCCTTTTTGAATTGTGGAGCCCAAAACTGGACGCAGTACTCTAGCTGCGGCCTCACTAAGGCCAAGTACAAGGGGAGAATGACGTCCCGGGATTTGCTTGAGAAGCATCTATGGATGCAAGCCAGCGTTTTGGTCGCTTTACTAGCCGCAGCATCGCACTGCGGGTATTGTGGGAAGAAGGTCTTGTTTAAGGATTAATAATCTTCAGGGGGAGATCATCTTAAAATGTTTCAGGCCTCTGATAACATACAAAACTATCAGCGTGTTAAAACAGGGCTTTGAGTGTATGACAGTTGATTTGTCACTGTTATGTTAAGTACTATATACACACAGGATTTCCAACTTTCATAGCATAATTTTGATGTTATGTCTGATTACAATAGGAGTTTAAAACTGAGTAAAGCATGTATGTCAAATTTATCTGGCTTTGAAGGGTAGATAATAGAATCATAGGATCATAGAAAATTAGGGCTGGAAGGGACCTCAGGAGGTCATCTAGTCCAACCCTCTGCTCAAAGCAGGACCAGCCCCAACTAGATCATCCCAGCCAAGGCTTTGTCTAGCCAGGTCTTAAAAACCTCCAAGTATAGAGATGCCATAACCTCTCTGGGTAAGCGGTTCCAGTGCTTTATGATCCTTCTAGTGAGAGTTTTTCCTAATATCTAACCCAAACTTCCCTTGCTGTAACTTGGGACCATTGCACCTTGTTCTGTCATCTGCCACCACTGAGAATAGTCTAGCTCCCTGCTCTTTGGAACCACCCTTTAGGTAGTTGAAGTTTGCTATTAAATCCCCCCTCAATCTTCTCCTTTTCAGACTAAATAAGACCAGTTTCCTCAGGCTCAGACTCTCCTTATAAGTCATGTGGCCCCAGCCCCTAACCATTTTTGTTACCTCCATTGTTACCTCCACTGGAGTCTTTCCAATTTGTCCACATCTTTTTCTGTAGCAGGAAGCCCAAAACTGATCTTTCTCTTGTTGGTGACATACTTGTAGAAACCCTTCTTGTTACCATTCACATCCCTTGCTAGCTGCAACTCCAGTTGTGCTTTGGCCTTCCTGATTTCATCTCTGCATGCCTGAGCAATGCTTTTATATTCCTTCCTAGTTGTTTGTCCTAGTTTCCACTTGTAAGCTTCCTTTTTGTGTTTTAGCACACTGAAGAGTTCTCTAATAATACAAGTTAGTCTTCTGCCATACTTGTTAGTCTTCCTGCACATCAGGATGATTCATTCCTGTGCCCTCAGTAAGGTTTCTTTAAAGTACAACCAGCTCTTCTGGACTCCTTTCCCCCTCCGACTGGCCTCCCAGGGGTCCTGCCCATCAGTTCCCTGTGTGAGTCAAAGTCTGCATTTCTGAATTCCAGGGTCTATACTCTGCTGCTCTCCTTCCTTCAAAAGCTGGTTTCAAGGGCTGACTTTCAATAGATTGCAACAAGGTAGCTGGTCTGCTATATACAAAAACCTAACCCAGAATCAGGGCATCTATGCATGATTTAGCACCAGGTTCCCTGTGAACATGTGATATGCTGTGGGTGGAAATGTGGCTGCCCTCTGCCTGCTTTCCTGTCCCAACATGAACGGCTGTCCACACTGGGTCCTGCCCCCTCTGGGGGAGTGGCCAGCTATCCAGAGCCAATCAAGGCTCCATGGCACAGCAGTATCATTACCTTTAGGGGCTATTCTGACTTAGAGAGGTGTTCAGTCATAATCCCACAGATGGTAGTTTTGCCCCATTGGCTCCTCAGCCAAGCACATACACCAAATATTTGAACCTGCAGTTCCTATCATACTGAGCAGGATTACTATCACACCAGGGGTGTCCAACCTTTTTGAATGTGGGGCTGTATCATGAACTTCTTATCACCCAGTGGGCTGGCAAGCCATATTCATACACCTCACAGGAAGCGGACATCAGGAAGTGATGTCACATGACCTGACAGCAATGAAGTTGCAGGAAGTGACAATGAAATGGGTCTGGAAATATGGTTTAAAATCCAAAATAAAAACAATATAAAAGCAACAATAAAATAATACCAAACACTTGACTAAAATTAACACTTTTGCATAATGCATAATGAAAGAAGCATAATGCAAGTCGACAGATCAAATGTGGAAAAGATATCATCCAGAGTGGAAACTAATCAAAGGTGGAGGGATGTGTCTTGGTGGGACACACCTTTGCTGTGCTTTGCAGCCTCCCCCACTCGCTGCCTTGCAGGGGGCGGGCAGGTGGGGAGGGAGGAGTGAGCAGGGGCTCCTCAGTGCATCCAAGAGGCTGCGAGAGAGACTTGTGGCTCAGCTGGGCATGGCTGCAGCTGCAGCTGGGCACGGACCAGAGAGGGGCAGGGAGAGCCGCTGCCACATGTGGGAGCCCCAGTCCGGGCTCCTCCTCGTCCTCCTGGCTGCAGCCTCCCCGGGATGTGCGGGAAAGGCGCCCTCCACTCTGTCGCTGGCTGCCTCGCTGCCCTGGTGGCCGCCTGTGGACCCTGGGGGTCCACAGACTGTCTAGGGGGTCCCCAAAAGATTATTATGATCAAACAAAGTATGTGAATGCCCACACTTACAATTCAAAGCGGTCTGCACCTCCATTCAAAATGTTTTAGGGGTCTGCAATTCAAAAAAGTTTGAAAACAACTAACATAACCCAAACCTTTTCTCATTGAAGTCCAAGAGAGTAGAATTGGGCTCTCAATTCAGTCAAATTTTAAATGTTTCCCTGGTTTAAAACTAACGGGTGTTTATACACATGCTTTAGGAGTTGGGGGGAGGGGATGCTTTAATTAGAGCTGCTCCAGGAGCCACTCAAAGTGCCCAGAGCCTCTCATGTATCAGCATTCCCACACTTAAAAATGGTGTTGGAGGTGCTTTATCTAAAGCTCTTTCAACGAGCTTTAGATAAAGCACCTCTGCCTCCATTTTTAAGTGTGGGGACACTGATGCATAAGGTGTTGGAGGCTGCTGGAGCACGGTAATTACTATGCACCAGCATGCTGTGATTGGAATAGCCTCGCTGCTCATGTATAGGTACCCAGTATGTGCAAGATTTGTATGAGTTAAAGGTTCTTCTAGAACTATCTTGTCCCACTTCTAGGGCCTGCCCCATTCTCCCATTAATTTAATTACAAACAGGAGCAGGCCTGTGATGAGTAATACGATTCCCTGACTACTTTGAAAAAGCATATCCCATAAGCAATAGGTAAGACCCTAGGCAAAATATTCAAACACCCCTCTTCTACTAAAATTTTTCTTGGTTTTACTGAAATAAAATTAGCAAGTAAAATTTCTGCGTGTAACTAGAAAAAAGAGATGCTTAAACTCAACTCTTTCATACATGTATAAAGGCTGAGAAACTCCAATGACAGTAAATGGTTTACAAAATATAGTTTAACATGAGTTTAACTATGTAGAATTCAACCCAGCCACTTAAATGTGTTACTCAGATTATGCACTGCATCAGTGGGGTAAATGATTACAGCAGGAGTAATGTGGACAGTGCCTTCTGTTACTCTTATTTTCAGCTAAATATAGTAGCTTATTTTTTAAAATAATGAAGCAGACATCATTTTATGTCAGCATGTCAAGTGCTGTAGTTCATTGAGCTAAACATTTTCTGTAGAAATTGAATTGTATTTGAAAAGAAATGTTAAATCCTAGAAGATCTGATTTATATAAAATAAAATTGATGTTTATTAAGGTACCATTTAATTTGCTGTAATAAACTTTTTTCTACCACCTGTTTCATTGCAGTTTGCAAAATGAATGTACATCGACGCTGTGAAACAAACGTGGCACCAAACTGCGGAGTGGATGCTAGAGGAATAGCTAAAGTTCTTGCAGATCTTGGAGTCACTCCAGATAAGATCACTAATAGTGGCCAAAGAAGGAAAAAGGTAACCAAAGATACAGCCTCACATAAAAGGTGTCACATAACTAATGAAGCTACTTCAGGATTAAAAATTGGGGTTCTATCCTATTTACTTCTATAAGAACCTTAATGAAGTCAAGAGGACTACTTTTGTGAATGAGGATTTGAACTAAAAGGATTTGCCTTTTGAGATTAAAGTGTCCATCATCCCTGCTAAATGTCTTTGGGGAATCTGTTTTGACATGATACAGGTCTGAAAACCTGATGACCACTTTAAAATGTCAAGATGGGTTTTGTTTCTGACTGGCATGACAAATTGGACTTGACGGAAAGCCAGTTACTCCTGAATTCCTTCATTGAAACATGTAAATACATAAATATTCCTACCTGACTCAAAACTGGCATGGGATCATTGATTACCAGACACTTGACATTACTGCATGATACTGCTGCAATTATGATATACAGACAATGTGGTGTAACAAAAGTCTTTTATTAAAAAAGAAAACATTGACTGCAAGCTGATGTTTCCAAATCCATTTGCCAGAAACTAATCTATTCCTTTTTGTGACAATCATTATGGGCAGTGATGTAAATGGCGTTATTTGAAGTTTGAATATGTCTGCTCAGATTTTGTCCTCTTAATCTTCTGCCACCGCCATGCAAATAGGTAATCTGCTCTCACCTCTGACATGATTTGTTTTTTCTTGTAAAACAAAAAATAGTTCCTTGGTCTTATTACCTAGTCTTCTTATCCTGGTTAAATATGCACTTGGATTGTATCATGTAATGCTTAAAACAACAACAAAAAATAGGTGTGGAAAAATTAAAAACAAATTAAGTTGAATTATGAATCTTAGGAAAATAAAGTCACTGAGCTTTTTAAAAAAAAAGAATTTTAAAGTTGATCAACAGAAAATTCAGAGGTTTAAAAAACCTCATGCTTAAAAATCAGCATATTTTAATTGTGAACTGCAGGATGCTTTGTGGGTTGTGTACCACAGTTCAGCTTTGTGTTTCCTCTGCAGTATGTGAGGGCATCATTAAGGTTATGTCTCTAGATGGTAAAAGCAAGGTGTACAGGCCAGGATGCTTGCAGGGGCACTGCCTGCCCACCCGCTGCCACTCTCACACTCCAAACACAGAAATGCAGTGGGGAGGCTATTTAAGTCTTCTGGAGAGCAGCTGCAGAGAGGGATGCTCCAGAATAGCCTCACTGGTACATTTCTCAGTTTGGGGCACCAGCAGGAGGCTGAGGCATGCATGCAGCCCTCTGCCTTGGGGCACACTGCGACTACAATATTGGCATGCCCCAAGATTTCAGTGCCAGTCTCTGTGCTGCTGTCACTTATTAGAGCAGAAAGGTACCACTCAGGTCCTGGCAGCCAGCGCTCCTATTGGCTTAACTGACAACTGCCTTTGAAGAGTCATGGCATGACATGATTGGACCCTTACGGTGAAAACTTGTATTGAGTCATTTGCTTTAAAATATATTTTCATGTGTTACTGAAATAGAATATCACACAGGTGTCTTTCTCTCTATTTAATAAGCATTTCTATTCCTACTTAAAATGAAAGCTTGTATTATATATCTTGAGATCTCACTTTTAACATAGCCAACAAGGTGGTAATTTAGCAAGGGTGAAGAGTGTTCAATTTCTTTTGTTCATTCTTACATTATTTGAAGTCACTGCTTCTTCATTCTCTGTTAGACTATCTTACAACTGAATGTTTTTTTGTGGAAATGTTCTTTAGCTAATTGCTGGTGCAGAGTCTCAACCACCAGTTCCTGGAACCACCCCATCAGAAGAAGACAGGTCGAAGTCAGCACCCACCTCTCCGTGTGATCAGGGTTAGACACCTTTTTTTTTATTTCCTTACTAACCACATTGCTTTAGTATTACTTGTTCTTTATGTGGAACAAAAAATCTGTTGCAATAAGCTCCCAACCCCTCTGGATAATGCTGTTTATATTAAACAAGGAGTTGCTTTCAGGGATCAGGTGTTCTGATCCGAAATTTGTGAACTGTTGTGTCTTCCAGAAACCTGTGAAGGGACCTATTTCTCATTTCATTTATATTAGTATAGTTCCACTGGTTCAAAAACTAGTTGATAAACTTTTAATGGTGGCCACATTTTAATGACATGATCTTAAAAGTACTTCCTTCTTGTGTGCCCATAAAAATAAAACCTGCATCTACTTAGTTTATCTTGAGATATTTATGGACTTTCTAAACGTAGTTTCCTTCCAAGCCTATTTATTAGTATTTGTAGATTAGGTGACATCCTACAAACCTTACTGATTCATGTAAAGCCTGGAGGGACCTCCTGGTCCACTGAACCCAGTTTCTGGTGATTACAGACAGCCACATAGAAAACTGTGTAGTCTTTGGTCAGATGAGAAACTCCACTCCTTTTTGCACCAAAGGGGAGCATAAATTCCTGAGGATAGAGCCAGAGTGGTATTTCTAAATTCATTTTAGAAATCATATTATTTTTAGGATATCTGTTTCTGCACAGTTTAATATGCACACTGATGAATGAGGAGCTAAAGAAAAAAGTTTCTTTAAGTAAAGTTACCCACAGGGCTGACTGCTTTTGTCATACATGTGTGAGACACACACACAGACACCCACCCCCCACCCCTTTTTCTGTCAAATATTTTGACCTTGATTTATCGCTTTGAAATTTTCTAACCATATTTGGGAAAAAATAAAATCTCTGTGATATGAAACAGAAGTCTCTTGGTTTTGAACTTGTTTTCAAGAAAATCAATTAGTCCACTTTTAGTTTCTCAAACTTGTATTTAAATAAATATATTATAGAATGAAGGCTCACCATAACGAGTGGCCTCTTAGGGTGATAAGGAAGGAAAATGGGAGGGGAATCTAAGAGAGAGAGCCCTACCCCAACACTGATGCAGAGAGCTATTAGATGCTGCTCTGGCTTATAGAGAAGTCATTCTTTTGTTCCCACCTTCCCGCAGAAATCAAAGAGCTTGAAAACAACATTAGGAAAGCATTGTCGTTTGACAATCGAGGAGAAGAACACAGGGCAACAGCAGCAACATCAACGGACAACCAGCTTAAACCTGGGGAGAACGGTGAAAACGGGGAGATCAAACAAGCCCAGACAAAACGAATAGGCCTCGAAGAGTTCAACTTCATTAAAGTATTAGGGAAAGGCAGCTTTGGCAAGGTAGGGAGCTGTTTCTGATTTCACTGTGATTATTTTTGACTCTGCTGTTTCTAAGTGCACACTACTGATTTTCCTATTTTGTAAAGTGCTTCCACCACAGGGGTTTCCTTCCTGTCTTACCTGTAGGGATAGTCTGCTTTCAAAACAGTCATTATCATGAATATTTTCCCTGCTGATTACCCAGTTACTCAGATGTTCTAAATCATTATAATAACTAGGGATAAGAGTTTTGAACCAGATTTCAAGGTTTCCCTATTGAAATTTCATTTAGTAGTGATATGGACAGTGCTTGAAACTGAGATTGAGATTGCTACAATGAGTGGGTTTTAATAGACAGCAGAAGTATGCACATGATGGTCTGGAATTCTGAGTTTCTCTCTCCAGATGATTCCCACTTCAAATATGCTTATTTTGTAAAATTAAATTGTTGTTACTTTTCCAGCTTCTAGGCTTGCAAACTCCAAATAGTTTGAATACAGGCCAATGAGCCTCCTCCAGTAACTTCTGTATCTGGTGGGGGTGGGGGCTCAGAGTCCATCTGTATAACCCAAGTGAAGCAGCGGGGGGCATGGCTTGTACACCTCCCAGCATACCCCGTGGGCTCCCCAGCTGCCAAAGACTCCCAAGTGGAGTTGAATGGCTGATCCACCCCGATTGACTGGCAGGGACATCACAGCTGTCCACCTGAACCTGATGTGGCAGGGGCTCATCATGGCTATGAGTCATCAGCCGTTCCGTGTTTGCCCACCCAGCACACCCTAGGCCTGCTGCGTGTGTGTGTGCGCGTGCGCACATGTAGGACACCTGGTTTCTGGGTGTGTGTACATGTGCGAGTGTACCAGACACCTGGGTTGTGAGGGTGTGTGCGCATGACCCCAAGATGCCTGTATTCTGCACCTGCTGATATTGGTGGCCTTGGCCCTGCAGATCCACAAAGCCCTAGCTGAGTATCTCCTCACCCAAATTGACCAGGAGCCCTTCTCAGATGAGTAGGGCCAGAGGGCTTCAAGTGCCCATGACCTGGCACCAGGCCTGGGTCTCCAGCTCTGGGCTCCTTTGGGATCACTGCCCTCAACCCAAGCCATGCCCCTTCCCCTCTCCCTTGCCAACCCCATGGGACACACACCGGAGTGCAGGGGAATGAGGCGCAAGGAAGGGATGTGCCTCATTTTAACCAAACGTTAAAGCTGCCAAACTTTTAATGTTTTTATTAAACTAAAACTGTGCAATGTTGCCCTGTTTGGAACTTAGAAACTTCTGCTCAGTTAACACAGAGTGAGGAAAGACCATGGCTGCACTGGGCAGTTATGATGTTGAGGGGGGGAGAGGGGTGGGCAGCTGCAGGGGGCTCACCTTAAAACATGAAACCCTAGGGCAGCAGGGGGAATGTCATGTGAAAAACTGCCACCTCTTAGTTTAATTAAATGTTGCAGTTGCCAAACTTTGCATGTGCATAATATAGAGAAACTGTGCAATGTTGCCCACTCCGGAACTTTGGCACGAGCCCAGGAGGCTGCCTGTCTCCACAGAGGCTAGTCTGCTCCACTGCAGTGGGACCCGGACCTGCAGTGGCCTGGTCCGATGGGCTTGTGGGGTTCATGGAACTCCTCCCACCATTCTGAGTGCTTCCACCCACCTTGAACTGGCCTGGAGCCTTTTTGGGGCCCTGTGCCTACACCAGTGAATGCCAGCAACCAGGGAGAGTGAGTTGGCTCTGGAAGGCGGGCGAAGTCAATGCTAGCCCTGGCATCAAGGCTTGGGCAGCCTCGTTCCCCCTCTCCCCTTCCCTAGTACTGCTCCCCAGAGTGAGCGCCATTGGATGCTTTCCTGGCTTCTTCGACCGTGGGTCAGCAGCTCCCATGCACCAGATCTCCCATTCTGGGGCTCCTCCACACCCAGTATCTACCAATCAATGCATGCTGTGGAGTGTTCCCTCACAGCCACCATCCAGTGTCATTGTCCCCCCCAACCCATGTGACTCTCAGGCATGTCATCCCAGGAGGAGTCCCTGGACTGGAGCTTTCCATGATGGGGGGTGGGCTCTCCATGGTGCCCAGGAGGGCCATAGTGTCTCCACAGGAGGTGGCACTGATGCCTACTCAGGCATGTCATAGCTAGATTCAAGCAGTTTATGACCCCATGCATAAACCCCTTATCCTGGCTCTGTGACTCTCAGATCCATAGCAGTATGGGTGGCCTCCCATAGACAGCAGATGGCCATCCACAGACCTCATTCTTGGACCTTCACAGTGCATTCCTGGCCATGGGCAGCTCGTTCAAGTGCTGCAGCACTGAGGGTGCAAGCAGCTGCCAACTTGCCCATTTTAAAACCCTGCACTGAGGGTCCCCTTTGGTCCTCATGTCACTGGTGCCATCTACACATGTCTCCAGCATTCTGCAGGTGTCCAGGCACCCATCCTGGATCCAGCAGCTTGGTCTTCATGACTGGGCCTCCCATGCACAAATGTGGAGCTTGCAGACAAGGGAGACACCAAGGGACCTCTGGAGAATCCCCTTTGCCCTGCATGAGGCCAGAAGCTGCACAGCTTCTCATGACCCAGCATTGCCCATGGCAAAGAATGCCCACATTCCGCCTCCCAGCTGAGAAAACCTGAGTTTTCCATCTCTTTGCTGTGGGAGCTGGGATGCCTGGGAAACCCAAGTGTCTGATCTCAGAGGGATGAGCCTTCTCTGGTTCTCCAGGAGCAGAGGGAAGGATAGAGGAAGAGTGTGTGTGTGTGTGTGTGTGTGTGTGTGTGTGTAATGTGTTTGGGGGGGGGGGGTTGCTAGGGAGAATTCCCTTAACTGCAGTGCTCATTTGTCGCTGCTCTGCCAAAATGGGCCCAGAGGATCACTAGTGAAAATGCACAGCTTTGCCTGTTGGTTACATCTTGGCTGTGGGGCTTGAAAAAAGCTTTCAGTGTAAATCAGGGTCTGTTTGGGTTGAGTCAGGTGGATCTGGGTAAACATGGCCTCTCTCAGGAAAGCAACATGACCTTGTGGGATGGGGCTGTTAGTTGTCCATTATCCAGATGTATGGCCCCACTCAATATAACGCAAACTGACAAGTCCCCAACAACAGTAGGGGGGATTGAGCCTGGTGCCATACCTTTGTTCCAGGCCAGTGCTGCGAAGGTGGGGGGGCGGGTTGAGAGGCACAAGGTAAGTGAGGAGCATCAGTAAATCAGTATCATCTGTCTTCTACAAGGACTATTGTTGACTCAAGAGCAAGCTGAATTTCAGAGTAGGCAACTACATCCTTCCCCATGAGCATACCCCAAGGAGTCTTATTAGGCTGTTCCTTCACCTGTAAACATCACATTCAGAAGGTCAGCAGTAAAGACTGCGTGGATATCTGCCTTAAGACATTTAGTCAGCACAACATGGAGTGACAATTTCGAAGTGCTCAGAACTATCACACTTGCAATGGTATACATCCCAGCAGATTGCTCTGCTCTTGTATGGTCCAGAAATTATCACACTAAAAAGCTTGATACTCTACTTAACAGTGCACTGAGACTTACATCAAGCAATACAATCAGGCAGAACACATATAGATGTATTCCTCTTACTCTAGGGCATTAGACTAAGTGACATAAAAAGACAGTCCCTAACTACTCCCCTGCTGCCAGTTTTCTGGGCCAATGGAGAGCCTGACAGGCTGGGTACTGTGGCCTTGTATGCTGCACTCAATTTAGGTAAGGGGTGAGGTGAATGGAAATGAAATGAGCATTTAGAATAATCCAGTCTGAAATCTATTCCTACAGCATTTTATACCAACACCAATGAGTCCTGCATCAGGCACGACCTTGACAGAGAAACATGGGTCAAGCCGAGTAGACTGAGATCTGGATACAGACACCTCAAAACAACACTGTACAAGATGAATCCCTATGTGAATGTGGTATCCAGCAAACAGCACAGCACCTAATTGAAAACTGAAAATTTACAAATGCTAGACAGAGTAGATGGAATCCACACACTGAGTGAAAATATCATAGGTCATAGTTGGCCTGAGGGAAAAAGTAGGGGGGAGGTTTGGAAACAAGGGCTTTACTGCCTCAGGTCACTGACAGCCTTGGGGCTAGACTAGTCCAGTGGTTGGGCAGAGTTGATGCATTCTGACCTAGGCTAGACTTCTGCCCTACTATTGGGAGCGAGTAGGGTGCAGCAATGCTCCATGAGATGTCGGTGGATGCAACCTATTGTGAGTCATGAGGGATGTGGTACAGATGTTTGTTAGGGTGCTCCAGCCTACATTCCTGAAGTCTGATACCACATCTATCCAGGGTTATCTTAGAGTAGGATCCACCATTTTTACAGCACTCTATGTGCCCTGACCACATAGAGCTTCCTGTTCGGTTATGGCTTTAGAGTGCTTTCTGTGCACCCACCGTACAATGAGCCTCCTCCAGTAACTTCTCTACCTGGCCATAGTAACTTCTAGTACCTCCTCCAGTAACTTCTGTACCTGGCCTGAGCTGTACCAAGCTCAAAGTTTAAAGTGCTTCTGCTGCTGGCTTCTTGAGTGCCTGTATTTAGCCCATTTGTGTTCTGCCTGCACTGAATCACTATGGCATGAAGACTCAAAATTTTGGTGGTTTATTTGTCCTGAAAGGGAGAAGATATAATGCAGTTCATTCTGAAGGCATTTTGAGTAAGGCCTGCTGGGCTGATACAGCTATATAGGGCCCTGACCTGGGAGTGGTAGAACAAGGGTTGGCCTGCATCTGGCCTCTCTTCTCCACAGTGAGAGAGGAGTCAAAGGTGCTTTGGAATAATTCATGATTAAGACAGAAGCACAGCTGGAAAATTCAAAAGGAAAAGAAAACTGTAGAAAGAGGGTTACCAGATATAATAACCCACGTGTTGGGGTCTGAATGCGGCCTGGGGAAGGAGAATGGAGGAAGGAACCTGAACAAGTCTGTTGCCCTTTCCAAAAGTAATATTAAACACATCCCAGTTATTTTCAAATGATTGATTCTATTCTTGTACAAATACAACTTTGTGTATACAAACACCAGCCCACACATTTTTGAAGTGTAATATCTGCATGTACGTTTAATAGGCTTCACGCTGGAACTCACAGTTCATAGAATTTATAGATACAAAAACTAGTGGCCAGATGGATTTTCCATATAAGGAATATGTGTAACTTCCATCCCATCCATGCACTAATGCTAATCTTTGAGTGTGCATGGTGGTGCTAATGCTGAATGCAGATTTTTGCATACACCAAGTTCTATGTGCACAGATTAGAGTTCACATTTTTATTGTATTTCTTTGGAGGGAGGAAAAGGAAAACAACTGAATAACAATAATGATGATGATTACTGATTAACTGACTATTCTGGTTTGTCCTCTCTCAGAGTGAATGTCTTGTAAGTATTGATCTATTGATCAGCAGTAAAATAATGATGGCATATGTGAACTAGAATTATTTCCAAATGGATAGAGCTTTGGCTTTGAATGCTTCCCCAAATAGGTGTGCAGAGCCCTAAGGCAGGAGAGTGAGTGCAGGTCCCCCTCAGACATGTAATTTAGAGCAACGTGGCTTGTTTGTGTGTGGCATGCAGCAGACATGGGATGGGAAAAGCAACATAGTAGTAGATAGAGCAGGAAGCAGAAAGCATTGCAGCAGATCAGGCGGGGAAGGGAATCGGATTGGCATCTGGGGAGAGTGCAGGGTTAATTTGTGGCAAGCCTGCCAAAAAGGTTGGACCTCATTGATTTGGAGTAAGCTGGTGGAAGAGCTGTAAACACCATGCATGCTTGAAAACTGTCATTCATAGGTGGCAGGGAGATGGAAGTGGCTACTTCAGTGCTACTGTATAATGTGGGTTAGGGTGAGGTGGGGACTGGGTGTATCTGGAACTATGCAGATCTACTGGGAGTTTTCTTTTTGTAGTACCATATTCCATAGGGATTTAAAAGTGGGGCTGAAGCAAGTGATCTACCACCTGGATCCATTCTCCATTGTCACACAATAAAGGGGGACTTGGCGTAGACACTAGGAGCTCTCAGTTCTTAAGTAACTCTGTTTTCCTTTCCTCCAACTTCTCAGCCTCCATAGAGTAGCTCTGTGCCAAGCCCAGTCATACCAAAACTAAGCTTTTTGCAAGGGAACAAGATTTGTTCCATTAATAGAAGCAGTTGAAATCAGTTACTTTTAAAGCTGTCAAAGTGGTGCCTATGGTCATATATCATGACAAAATTGTTGTTGTGTTTTCCAAAAAAGGGAACCAAATTCATGCTGTTGTCCAGCTTCAGCCATCTTATTTTAGATCTTAGCAGTAGGACACAGAATGCAAGTCATAAGGTATTTAAATGAACAACAATTTTACCACACGTATCCTTAACTAAACTGAACAAAGGCACGTACATATTGTGCCTCATAGTCGGATATGTACAAAAAGTACAATTTTTTTTTAAAAGTTGTAGTACTCAGATGTTTATGGTAGGCAGTTTGATAGTTACGTAAGTGCAGTAATCATTGCAACCTTTGAATAATTTTCAACTCTCCATACATTTTCTCATTGAGTTTAAGTTTGTTTATATATAGTATAATATGTGCTTGTACACCTAACCAGAGATTTCTGTTGGTTCTAGGTCATGCTAGCTGAGCTAAAGGGTAAAGATGAAGTGTATGCAGTGAAAGTCCTAAAGAAAGATGTCATCCTCCAAGATGATGACGTGGACTGTACAATGACCGAAAAAAGAATTCTGGCATTAGCACGGAAACACCCTTACCTGACACAACTTTACTGCTGCTTCCAGACTAAGGTATGCTAAATCAGCGATTGGTCAAACCACCAAGAAAGCAACACAAAAATATCATTAATTGTTACAGTTAAAAAAAAATGCATAAAGATTTGTTTCTTGATGTTTCTAAAATATCTCTTAAAGGATTTATTTGCACTTCAACAGTATGACAGGTGTGGGATCTATTTCATGAATGAGATCTGTTTTAGCATGTATGGTTGTGAAAAAGTCTGAGGGCCCTTCTACATGTTCAGGTTAAAGCTGGATAGAGACCAGATATAGAGTTGTTACCCATTTTCAAGTATTAACTATATAACTGGTTGGCTCTTTTATAACTGGATAGTCATTTTTATCATGTGATAAATTACTTTGTACATGTGGCTGGTCTAAATTTGCTGAGCGATTAGCCAGTTAATTGTGTGATAATTACTTTGCATTTGTAGTTGGTCTAAATGTCTTGCATGATTCACCAGTTAATTAAGTAATAAATGTAACTTGTAGCAGAGGCCTAAGTAAAAAGTATCTTCCTCTGCTTCTCGAAATGGGATCATCTTGGCATGTGTAGTATATCATATGTATATACTGTGGCTGGGTACAGACATTCAAAAAGTCAAGGTGGAATTGATCTAAGTTTCATAGATTTCATAGACATTAGGGCTGGAAGGGACCTCGGAAGATCATTGAGTCCAGCCCCCTGCCCAAAGGGCAGGAAGTCAGCTGGGTTCATAGGATCCCAGCAAGATGAGCATCCAGTTTGCTCTTGAAGGTGTTCAATGTGGGCGCTTGAACCACCTCCGGTGGCAGGCTGTTCCAGACCTTGGGGGCTTGGACAGTAAAGAAATTCTTCCTTATGTCCAGCCTGAAACGGTCTTGTAGTAGTTTATGACCATTCGACCTAGTTGTCATCCCTTGGGGCGCTCTGGTGAACAAACGTTCCCCCAGATACTGGTGGTCACCCCTGATAAACTTATAGGTGGCCATCAGATCACCCCTGAGCCTGCGCTTTTCCAGGCTAAAGAGCCCCAGGGCTCTCGGCCTGTCATCGTAGGGTCTGCTTCCCTGACCTCTGATCGTGCACGTGGCTCTTCTCTGGACTCTCTCAAGCTTCTCCACATCCTTTTTGAATTGTGGAGCCCAAAACTGGACACAGTACTCCAGCTGCGGCCTCACTAAGGCCAAGTACAAGGGGAGAATGACGTCCCAGGATTTGCTTGAGAAGCATCTATGGACGCAAGCCAGCATTTTGATCGCTTTACTAGCTGCAGCATTGCACTGCAGGCTCATGTTCTTCTTGTGGTCAGTGATGACCCCCAAGTCTCTTTCTTGCATCCTGTTGGCCAACATAGCACTGCCGAGCCTATAAGGATGCTGCGGGTTTTTCTTCCCAAGGAGAACCTTGCATTTATCGGTGTTGAACACCATCAGATTCTCGTCTGCCCACTTGCTGAGCCTGTCCAGGTCAGCCTGGATCACCTGCCTATCTTCTGGTGTGGATGCTTTTCCCCAAAGTTTGGTGTCATCAGCGAACTTGGCCAGTCCGCTTCTGACTCCACTGTCCACATCATTAATGAAGATGTTGAACAGTATGGGTCCAAGGACAGAGCCTTGGGGGACCCCACTGGTCACAGGACACCACGATGAGTGACTTCCATCAATTACTACCCTCTGGGTCCGACCCATAGGGTAGTAATTACGTAACGTAAGTTACGTGGTTTTCTGTCAAGGTTCTTTGGGTGAATCTGATATCTTTTATTAGACCAACTAAATAGTTGGAGAACAATATTTAAGCAAGCTTTCGGGTTCAAAAACCCTTGCTCAGGCTAAGGAAGTTTCAGCAGTTGGTGTGTGCTCTTCCTGGATGGAATGAATAGTAAAAAAGCCAGAGGCTGGGCTGGTATGCATACAGGACAGGCAGTCAGTGAAAATGTAGATTGAGGAGTCAATGGGTGAGAGACAGGTTGTGTTGGGGGGGAGAGAAGGGGGATGAATCGTGGAGAAGTACCTGGGAAGTTAGCTGTCAGGCCGGTTATAATGTGTCATAAAGCCAACATTTATAGTCAGTCCATGATTTTTAGTATCCAGGAGGTTGATGAAGTGTAGTTCATAGGCTCGTCTCTGGGACGTGTTGTGTAAGTTTCCTTCGAGGATCAGGAGAGATTGGAGAGAGGGCGGTTTTCTTGTGAGAAATGTGCCCCCACAGGTAATTGAGTATTCCTATCTTTGATAGATTTCCGGTGTGCATTCATTCTGGTGTGCAGTTGTTGTTTGGTCTCTTCTACGTATTTTCCATCAGGGCATTTGGTGCATTGGATGAGATATATTACATTTCTGGAGGTGCAGCTGTAAGATCCTGGGATGCTGATGGCTCTGTTGTGGGGTGTAGTGATTGTGGGGGTGGTGGAGAAGTGTTGTCAGGTTTTGCATTTCTTGTCCTGGCACAGTCTGGATCCATTTGGTGTGTTCTGTGTCTGAGGAAGTTTGCTTCTGGTGATGAGGTTAGCAAGGTTCGGTGCTTGTTTGAAGGCTAGGATGGGTGGCTCTGGGAAGATGTCTTTAAGAATAGGGTCTCTTTCTAGTATGGGTTGCAATTGTTTGAGGATTTTCCATAAGGGTTCGAGGGAGGGGTGATATGTCATAACCAGCAGTGTACAATTAGTGGGGGGTTTCTTCTGTACTGCAGCAGTTCTTCATGTGGTATCCGGGTGGCTCTTTCAAACATGTGATCTATCTCTGGAGGAGTGTCCTTGTTGGGTGAAAGCCTTTTTAAGATTGGTAAGGTGGCAATCCTGGGTGTTCTCTTCAGTGCAAATTTGGTGGTGTCTGAGGGCTTGGCTGTATATCATAGCTTTTTTGGTGTGTTTAGGGTGATTGCTGGTTCTGTGCAGATATGTATGTTGGTCTGTGGGTTTCTTGTATAACATGGTCTGTAAGTGTCCTAGTTTGGATCAGTAGCAAACAGAACACACAATTGCCCTTTGGTGCGGGGAGTGAAAGGGCAAATCTTAGATCAGGTTTTGCCATTTTTAACTCAGTCTGTGTGTGCTGAACTTCTGTTCTGTTACCCAAATATACTGGTTTTGTGTGCTGAACTTCTGTTCCTGGTATAGATTGGTTTCTGATCACTTACACCCGTAAGAGTGTAATGTCATACCTGGCCTGTGTTGCCTTAGAACTGCCAGGAGATGGCAGTAGAGAAACAAAAATAGATGCATTTTGTAGAGTTTCTGTGTATGATCACAGGGTATACCAGTTGCTTATAAAAGTGAGATAAAAATGTTTTTAGCATCAAGCCTGCAGAGCAAGAGATACTAAACTTGTGTGTAAAGCCTTGTTTTTGTTAATTATACCAGAAATAAGATTACATGAATCCACTCCTGCTGTTCATCTTTTCATTTTCGTGTGCTGTAAAATGTAGTAAATGTTCTTTAAGCTCAAAAAGAGGAGGAAGCAGATACGCTGTCCTTTCAGTCAGCTTCTATAAAGCTAACACTACCCATATGCTTAGGGGCCCAGGAAGAGCTGATAGTGAGGTTCCTACTCTTGAAAGCATTCACTTCTCCACAGCATCTTCACTGTTACAGATTTCAGCTATGGAATCTGTCTTCTGCTTGGCAGATTGGAGATTGCTACCAACATGTAAGCAATGTTATCTTAAAACTTCTGTCTTTGGCTGGTGCGGGTGAATTGTATCAGGTCTCTGAAACAGTAGTGAAAATTTCTAGGGAAATAACCAGTAGTATTTAGATTATAATATGTTCAAGTATCAGAGTTACTGTGATTTGAGGTACTGAGTGTGGTGTTTTTTGACACATTTTGGTGGGGAGGGGGTTTGTTTTTTTGGGGGGGGGGGGTTTACATGTTCTGACTTGAAAACAAAGAATGTACTTCATGTTTTTATTGTATCTCCCTATGTAAAATTGACTTCAAACAACGTTTCAAAGAGTTTGATGATCACTCACAATTGAATTTCAGTTGCTTTTCAGAGTATTTGAACATGTTACATAAAATGATGGGTGAGTCATTTGGGAGAAATAAACTTCGTCAGCAGAGAGATATTTTCAAGATTTAGGAATACCAGACCCTCTGAACTGTGAATAAATATCAGCAGCAGCATCATCAGCAATCCTTCATAGTCATGGATGATTGTCTTCCGTGATTGCCTTATCTGTGGTCTGAAGATGGGCTGACAAAGCCCATCCAGGATCAACAAGTTCTATTGCAACTTAGGCACATGGTTCTATGTGGGGTGGATGGCTCTGGATTCTTGATTCAGTCCACACTACCCTATTTCTGCAGCTCCCACTTTTCCATCTCCTGTTGTCATCATGAGGTTTCAAAGTACTGAGATTCTTGCAACAGACTCTTCTTCCAGTTGGGGCAGTCCTGGGTGATAGTCTCCCACAACTTGATGTCAGTGTCTAATTTTTTGAGTTGCCTTTGAGGATATCCTTAAAGTGCTTTCTCTGCCCCCCTCTTGAGTATATGCCTTGACTGATCTGGGAGAATAAACACCCTCTTGATGCCCTGAACCCACACTGAGATTCCAGGAGGAGCTCTTCAGCAAGTGGAAGGACATAGTTCAGGAGGGTTCTCACAATTATCTTTCCTGTGGTGTACAGCAAGGTGATCCCTCTGTAATTTCCACAGTTGGACGTGTCTCCTTTCTTGAAGATTGTCATGATCATGGCATCCTTGAGGTTGTCTGGATTTTCTCATTATTCCAGATCCTTACGATGAGGGCATGGGGTTGTGATGTGATCTCCTGTCCTTCCTGCTTGAAGATTTCAGCAGGAATTCCATCAGCTTGAACTGCCTTGTCATCCTTCATCTGCTTCCTGGTTTTCCTCACCTTGTCAAGGATTCGAGGGACTCTGAGATTGTCCCTGACTGAGTGTTGCAGGATGGAACTAAGAACACTTTTGTCAACAACGGAATCTTGATTGAAGTCTTCAAAGTGCTCCTTTCAGCAGGTGTTGATGGCTCCCCTTTCCTTGATCAGATTTCTTCCATCCTTAGGTCTCAAGGGGGTTGGTCCCTGAATGTTTGGATCATAGATGGCTTCTGGTGGCAGAGCTGTGCTGCTACCCTGTGCATCCACTGACAGCAGATAGTGGAGTGACTTTCAGGGAAGGTTAGCTATGAAATAAGCAGGTGTAACTCTGACAAATAAGCAGTTGTCCAAGTGGTAGCACTATCAAGATGTGGTGGGAACAGTAGATGGCAATGCTGTCTTTCCTAAAAAGCTATATATGCGTATATCCTTCAACGGTGCTGTGATATGGTGAGCACAGGTCACCCTTATAATAAGCCTGTAAATAAATATATTGTTCTGCAGATATAAGTCACGTGACAGGGGATTATAAATATCAATAAAGTCTAGTTTTCACATGAAATCAATTATGTTACAAGGTTCTGCTGTTCTCTCCCTGCTTGCATTGGAGATGTTTCCCTTCAAGGGCCCAGTCCAATCCTATCTTTTTCATGACAATTCTGAATCATACCCTTTTCTCCAAGCCTATTTCCCAGCACAAGTGAACAATACATTTGTCTCTAGCCGTCCCTGTATTCCTCGTAGTTCAGTCCCCACTCTGTGTTCCCACCAAAACTATGGCCCTTTTAAGAAAATCTCGCCCCTTGCCTCTCAAATCCTCCTTTCTCAAAGTGAATATTGGTAGACTAGAGCTTGTGGTCCTGTTTCAATTTAATTGTTAAGTGACTTGAGTTAAATAATAGAAATGTAAATGCTCATTTTGACACCCCACAAATGTTCGTTGCAAGTCACAGTGAGATGCATCTGATTGTGAATTATCTTTGTTTTGTCAAGGGCCATCCCCCTATATCCCATGTGACTAAACATGTCCAATCAAAACACAACAACATGGCTCAATAATAGAATGTTTTCATGGAAGTGCTTGTGGACAATCTACAAAGACCTCTTTGTAGAAACTGTATATAAACAGAATGAATACCTCTGCAAAAATGGAGTGGTTTGTGAATGAATTAAATGAATGTAAATTAGCTTAGTACATTATTCTCTGAATTATTTGCTGAACTCCAGAAAACACAGCTAGGAAGACAGTTCTTAAACAAACACAACAGACAGTAAAAATAACTTTGCTGAGACAAAGGCTGTTATACACCAGGGCCAAAAATGTACATAATATATGTGTCATCTAATTCCTTCAATAAAGTTGTCTGCAATGGGAGCTCTTTTCTGAGTATTTTGTAGAACTAGGTCCTAAAATCATGATGTTATTGAAATTAAATGTTATAGTTCAAATATAGCTTGTATTTGTCATACATAGCCTGACGTACTGAGACAGACTGGATCTGTATTTGTTGCCAAAGTACTTGATGTTGGTTTTCTATATATACGACATCATTATATATTTTGTTTCCTTCCCTGCAAAATGAACATTTCCAAAGCATGAGCTTTCCCATGTGTTCTAGAAAGTTTGATTAATACTATGGGGACAGTGCAGAGGAATTGTTTGGTACACATTACAATAATACAGCACAATCCATGGTGTTTGCCCTCTTCATAATAGAGATACTTCATTCTGTTTCCTTTTCAGTATGATCTTGTAAGTGTTTCATTGCAGCCATTAATATACAGTGGAATGTTTGGAATACTGTGGGTCCAATTCAAGAATTGTGGGAAATGGCTGCTAATAGGGCCATACCCTTATAAATTAATGTTGCTTCAGCTGTGCAGCTGTGATTGAACTGGCAGTGGTACCATACAATCTGTCCGCTTGGACTGGAGTCCAGCAAATGCTCACATACATCTGACTTTACGTATATAAATCCAGCTGAATTTGTGACTGGAACTAGAATCTGCACTAAGACTCCAATTCAGCAAAACACTTGAATGTGTGTTTAACTTATAGCATTGGTTTATGTCTCATTGACACCGCAGCTTAAGTAGATGTTTGAATGTGTTGCTGTATTATGCATATGTTTTGATGAATTAGGGACTTCTACATTGTTTTAAAACCTTAGATGAATGGATCTTATTTTGAGGCTCTAAGGGTGAAGTTACACCTAGTACTAAATCTGTGGAATATTAAGTGGCGTTAAAGCTAGAATGTTCTGTGACCAGTCATATGTTAGGGGTTAATAGCATTTCTGGTATGCATAGCTCGGACTTGGCTCTGGAGGGCTGGCAAGCATGGCCATGGCTAGTAGCCAGGACACCTGAGCTCTATCCTTGCTCTAGGTGGGGGTGAGAAGGAACTGGGAGCTGTACATCCTGTGAGACTGCAGGACTGCAAATTACTCATTTTAAGTCTGTGGAACAGACTGAAGTTACCCTAACACAAGCTAGATAGTGTAGCCCAGAGTTCACCCTTGCCTGAAGTAGCGTAACTTTGAGGTGGTGGGAGGGCGCTTAAGCTTTAAAGGGTGATGCCTTTTTTTTTTAAAGTATCATTAGTATGGTCTAAGTGTAAGATGCCACTGGTCTGGACACACAATGGCTAGGGATACAAGTTACACATAAACCAGTTTAAGTGAAGAAACTAGTTTAAACCTGTAACCAAGCATAAGCTCAGTGCACATAAATCAGTTTCAAACTGGCCAAAACTGGTTTAAGATAAACTTGGTTGAATGCAGTATCAGACTTAAGTGATTTGGGTGAAACCAGTTTATGGAACTTGTATCCCAGACCCCTTCCTGGTTTAAGTTAAATCAGACACCCCCAGGATCCCAGCATGTTTTTCAGCTTTGAGCTGGGCTATCTGCTGCAGAGAGCAGGGCTATCCCTGCCCCTCTCCTCCCTAGCCAGAGCTCCAGCTGGCTGAGAATGAGGTGGAGACTGCAGGCACAACAGCAGCTGCCTGGCTTCCCATGCCCCTTCTCCCCCCCGCCTCTGCTCAAGCAGGGATCTCTCTCCTACAGCACAGACCCCAGCTGGCATCTGGTCATGGTCATGCCCACCCCCATGCTAGCTAATTCTGAGAGGTGTCTGTGTGTGCATGCTTCCAATTTCACTGGAACAAAGACAGATAGAATGGTGTCCATTTAGGACTTTTTGGAATTAATCAGCATGTCAGCTGGTAATGTCCCTCCATTCTTGTGTACAAATGCCTTGGAAAAAGCAGTTTAAGAAGAGTTTGAAATAATGAGAGAGAGGCTTTTGTATTCTTGGTGGGCTGATAAGCTTTGTTTTTGATAAACTCCTTGTTGGCTGCTGGCTTGCTTCAAAGGCCGCAATCTGACAGGGTTCAAGAGGGGACAGAGAGACGTGTGAGAAATGACCTGGTTTGCAATGCATTGGACCTGTGAGTGCCAGTTTGCTGCAGACAGTATGAAGAAGCAGGGACAGGGAGATTGAAAAGCTTAGTATCATCAGTAGATGCATGCACTCCACACAAGCAGTCTTCCCCTCTCACCCCCCTTTGCCTTAGAGTGCTAGCTGGGTCCTGGGGTCTGGCAACACTCCTGCCCCTTGAGCAGTGAGTGGGGGGTTGAAGAAAGCCTGGCTAAGGCTGCTTCCCCCTTCCCCTCCAGGTACACTCTGGCTGGGGACAGTGCAGGCCAGGGTTGGGGTTTAAACCTCTCCCTAATCATAGCATCCTGCCAGGGCCTAGCCATGCCCCCCCACCCCAGCTCAGCATTATTGAAGGGAAGGGAGGGCTTGCTTTAGCACCCCCCATCTTCTAGCCTGAGCCACTGCAGGCATATGCCTGCATTTCCTGAATCAAAAATAAATGCCTATCCATTTGCAAAGTGGTTCAGAGCTTCCTGGCTAGAGGGTCTTGCCCTTTACTCAGGGTCAGACCGATTACCATATTTGGGGTCAGGAAAAAATGTTACCCCGTGGTCAGATTGGTACAGAATTTGGGGGGTTTTGTCTTCTGTAGCAGGAGACAAGGCCTTCTACTGGGGACCTCTTGAGCATATATTGACAATATTTTCTAGAAGCAGGATGCTAGCTGTTGTGGTTCCCCTGCTTTACCTGTGGCAGGGTAGGGTGTTAGGTCTGTGTTGTGTCAGAATTGAGAATAGTCTTATGTAGGGTTTAGACGATGGTTTTATGGGATGGCTTCGAAAGAGATAATCCTGCCTTGGGCAGGGGGTTGGACTACATAACCTCTGGAGGTCCCTTTCAGCCCTACTTCTCTATGACTTCCCTTACACCAGTGTAAGCAAGAGACAGATACATAGTATGTTGGCCCTCCATTGGGATAACTTACTGAAATCCAGTGTAGAATTATTCTGGAAAAATAATCAGGAGTAAAATGATGTTCATGAAAATTAAACCAAGTCTTCTTTGTGTGTGTCTGCTTTTATTCCTGCCTAACAGTTTCCTCCCTGAAAACAAATTCTTACCAGCTCTGTGCCATGAAAGATGGTTGTTTGTCATCACTGGACACTGGTGCAGCTTACAAAATAGTTTATGTGATGTGTGTCCAGCCCTTATTATTGTCAAACACAAAGCAAAACAATGACACTTTCAGCATAGGTATATGCACACCATACCACAGTATTTCTCCAAGGATTTTTTTATTATTTTTTAAAATATAACTAGCAACTTTCTGATGTTTTATTAGAAAAATGTCATGTAATGTGACTCATGCACGTATATACATATGTATGCATGCATATCATGCCTTTTTATTTTTAAAGGTTGCTTGGTCACTTTGTAGCAGTAAAAGGAATGAAATGTAGCAAAGAGCAAAGATTACTATGTGCTTTTTATAGGACTAGATACGACTTAAAATTATATTAAAATGGTGCAGAATGCTTAGAAGTTACTACCAAGATGAATAAACTGGTCGTTGAACAATCATGGTATTTGCTTTTTGTTTCCACTTTTAGATCAGGATGTGGCTCACTACATATTTTGTCTATTTGTTGATCTTCTGTATTTATTTTATTGTCCACATTTGTGGGAGAGATTCTAGTAATTTAAATAAACATTTGATTCCTCATCAAAGTGCTTTACAAATTTACAATAATCTTTATAACACCCTGGCATTATCATCCCTATTATGGAAATAACAAAGATTAAACCACAATGTGATGGCTAATTTTGGCTTTCTCTTATTTTAAATACTCAAATTAACATTTTGGACCTGATTTTTAAAGATAACTAAATTAGTAGCCACCTTTGAAACTTTCAGCCACTTTTGATTTCTCTGTGCCAAACAGGATATTATTAGAGTCCATGTGTGAAGTCCAAAGGTTCTGGGTCTGAATTTTTTATTCTGGAATGTTACACAGACTCTGTGCCCTTAATAGGAAAATGTGGTAAAAAATGATGTAGTTTGCAAGATTGAACCATTAGGGCATGTCAGCAGATGGCGCAGTTATATAATCTTTAAGCAAGTCACATGCAAGTAGATTTTCAGTCTTTAAAGGGTAGTAGTGTCTTGTTACTGGTTTTATTTGGCAATTGTCCTTTGTGGGGTTAGCAGAGAGTTTTCTATCTTATTCTCTGTATTTGGAAACCATCCTCAGGAAACACATGATCATGTGTTGGCTGAGATTTCTTTAAGGGGAAGTTATTAGCATGCCATTTTGATTCCCTCTGTTCCAGGACTGGAGTATACATTTTATTGCTTCATGTATACAAGTTAAATTTAAAATATTCCTGGAATCTTTGCCTCTGCTTTCTGTATCAACTGGGAAACCAGCCTGCAAGACCTCTGAATACAATGGTTTCTTGGCAGAGGTTGAAAATGATGCCTGAAATGAGATGTCAGAAAGAGCAACAATGATATCAGAAAAAGGATGACAGTAACTTTAAAAGAAATTAAATATAATAATGCCAAAACCCCCCAATCTGAAGCAGAGGTTTTGCCCTGAAAAGAGAGGTGTCTGAGGTGCTATGAAATTTAAGAATTTATGGCGCGTGTAGATGAAACGGAGGCTGTAAATTGAAGTTGTGGGTTTTAAAATACATTGCTTCAATTAAGAGCTGATTAAACCCTTGTGTTGTGCACACACCCCACTGATTTACCAGTCTCTCCAGTGGGGAGGGGAGGGCAAACTGCCAGTGGATGGAGTGGTCCCTGGGCTGGGGGGAGGTGGGGAGTGGTGCTTCTCTCTGTGGCAGCTGAATCCCCACCCCAGTAGCACCCACCTGTAGGCACCCGGCTCGGGCGGTCCCAGGGGGCACCGCAGCCATGGAGGTAAGCACTGGGCCCCTGTGCAGCTCAGGCAGGCAGGCAGGCTCTGGGGTTGGGTGGAAGGGGGAGATCAGGCTCGCCACTTTTCTTGTGTGGAGCCTGTCTTCCTGTGCTGCCACCAGGCTGCCTTCAGGGCTTCCTACAGAGCCATGGAGCTGCACAGATCCCGGTGCTTTGCTTAGCAGCTGTAGGGGCAGCAAACTAAAACTCCTTGAAGGAGTTTTATTTTGCTGCACCCCAAGTCACTTAAGGTGCATTATGCCACCTAATTTCCTACAGCGGCTGGAATTAATGTGCAGTACGCCACTGAGGTATGCAAACACTGGCACCATCAAAATGGTGCGAAAGCATTTAGCCCACTTTAAAGTGTCATGCACACATGCCTCTTGTTTCATCTACACATGGCCTTAGCTATCACTTTAGTGATAACTTTCCTTTTGTGGCAGAAGCTCAGCTACTGAATGATGAATAGTGGCCACATAAAAACCTCACCTAGATAGACATTAAGGCAGTATTTCTATTTTTCAACTTATCAGTGTCTGTTTAGTGTCTACTATTTGCAGAGGCCCGACTTCTGTTATGTTCCCTGAGCCACTCTATAAATAGAAAAAAAAATAACATTTCATCCACAGCTTTGTCAATGGGAAATTAGCACAATGGTCTAAGATAGGGCACAGCTTTTATGTAGTATGTATTATGTTGGTTATCCCTGTCTGCGATTTGTTCAGTGTGTTATTGTTATATTCAACAGCTCTCAGTGGGAAAATGTGCTTCCCTTCAGGACTACTATTTCTGTCCTTTGTTTCATTTCTTCCCTCCTCCTTCTTTCTCTTTTTTTCTCTCCTTCCTCCCTGTATTTGAGAGTTCCCTCTGTTCTTCCTTTAGACTTCCCTAGTTCCCACTCCCTGAGATTTCACTCCCATCACTGCCACACAAAATTAACAGCAAAATAGTTAATGCTTCCATTAAAGTGACCGTCATTAGCCTTTAGTGATGGTACCATAATGAGATTAACAGTGAGATAGGGAAGTTTACTTCTCAGAGCTACAGTGTCAGCCTCTTTGCACGTGAAAGGGTCTTCTCCACTCTGCTTCCATGAGAAACATTCCCCACTCACTAACTTGTATTCTACATCTTCCAAATAGGGTATTTGCTGAAGTTGGGCAATGTAGTTCCCTGAATTCCTCAGTAAATACATCTGAGACAAGAAGCCTAATAACAGAGTCAGGTACTTGCTTGGGGTCCTCTAGGGCAGCTACGTTGCCCCATTTTTAGGATTTGGTGAAATTTGCTGGTCTGCACAGAGGCAGTGTAGACAAGCCCCAGAAGACAGTGCTGTGTTGATTACAAACTGTGCTCATATGGTAGTTTGGCAACCAGGTCAGTTAGAAACTTCTTTAAAAAAAGGAGTGCTTAGATTCTGTAGATAAATATTGTAGGCTGTTACTCTAGTGTAACTAAAAATATCAACAATTCAGTTGCTGAGATGGTTTCTGTTAGCCAGATTCTAAATAGACATCATAGTTTGTGTTTCAAGAATCTGTCTTTGTAGCTAAATAGTCTCCCTGTTGAAATGTATGCAGAGTTCCTTCAGAATTCACATTTTATAGAAGACTCATAATCCACATGACAGCAGATTCTCTTGAAATAATAAATGGCATAAATTAAGGTCAAAGAATATTACAACCGTTATTAAAGATGGATTCTCTCAGCCAGGAAGTGAATTGGCCTTCCTTACAATGGTTAAGGATTAGAAGCCTACTATCCAGTTTGTAGTACATAGTACCTGATCTTGTAGTATTGGGTGAAATGTGTTGAGATTGAATTACCATAATTGAATGGACCATCTGACTCATATCTTTACCCATCCCAAGCTACAATAAGACCCAGACACCAGAAACAAGTAAGCAATTGTGTTCTATAACAGAGCAATGGTTGCGTTCTAACCATTGCTGGTCAGAAAATCAGAAAAGGTACAAATACAGAGAACCTTATATTAGTGGACATTGTATTTTAAAAAATAAAATGAAAATAGTGTTGTGGTGTTTTTTATTTATTTTTTATTTTTAACTAAAACATTTTGGAATTGTGAGAACCAGGACATGAAATGTAGTAGTCTATTTTTATTCCAAAAACTAATTATGAAAAGTTATGTAAAAGTTAATCATACAAGTGAAAAATAAATTAAATTTTTAAAAATTCCCTGTTTTGTTAGTCTAAACAGGCGAAAGTCTTAGGAAAGGACACTGTATTTTTAACATATTAGCGTGACACTTTTCCTTTAAGAAACAGAACTTTAGCAAGTGAACAAAATATTTTTCTTAGTCACGTTAAAGATGTTTTATTTCCTGTATGTGTTTAACATGTTAGTCAGTATGTTGTATAATACTAGTTGAACATGGTGTCATCTGTGATATACGGTACTAATTAACCTCAGTAGCTGGCCAGTATTATATTCATCTGGGATTAATCATAGGTTGTAATCCATTTTACCTAGTATTCTCATGCTTTGGTTGCTAAGCAGCTAAACTCATTATGCAGGTATTGCTGAATGGGTATAATCTGTTTAGGGCAAGTTTGCATTGCCCTAAATTACTGTTTAGTGTCAGTTTAAAACTTCTAGAGGCCATTTCCACCCACTATTATATTTGCAGCTTCTGTAGAGCTGTGCACATGTAACAGATGACTGAATGGACCTCTTTTATAGATGCACCTCATCTAAAATATTTAAAGACAAGCTATATAAATTCCATATCCAGCTTCAGATTTCCCACCAATAAGTGTTAACCATACAGTATTAAATGGTTGAATAAAATGTAAACAAGCAGTGGGTGCATTACTAATAAGTGTATAGTTTTACATCTCATTAGTTCCAGCAAGCTATTCATTTCACAAATGGAAAACATTGGAATTTACCTGTTCTACAGAATATTTCATGAAGCACTAAAAGTTGCAAAGGACTGGTATCTGGTGATGACTCATAAGTCAAATACTAGAGAAAAGCTTTGGCAACTTGATGTAGTAATAATGTTCAGCAGATAAGACACTTCAAGAATTGCTTTAGGAGGTGTGTGTCTAAATTAAATACTCCAGAGACTGTAACTCATTACAGCTTGTCTAGTAGCCACTGCATTGTGTAAAAGTAGGTGCTATGGTCAAGAATAGTTGGGATGGTAAAGACATTGAGTAAATAGTGTAATTATTGTCTCTCACACACAAGCCTCTGTGTCCCACATGATGACCTGATTTTGGAAACCTTGCTATTATGCGGCTCAGTCGTTGCTAGCTGTTCTTGAAAGATTATTGAAGCCTGGTTAGCTCACTGAAGATCCATTGTTTCCATCAGCACTTTCAGTTTTACCCTTCAAGTCAGGCTAGCAGTGCAATCACACTCATCTAGGACCAAAAGCAGAATTTACTCCTGTAACCTAAAGAAGGGGCCAATCAAAAGGCTCTAAAGGCTTCTTTTGAGGACAGTGAAGGCTTTTATTTTGTGAGGTTTGATGTAGCATCCTAACTAAACAGGACTCTTTCATGCCCTCTTAGAATTAGGGCCTGTTTCTGGTTTGTATTTGTGAAGTGAGTGCTGCAGCTGCAGCTCCACAAATTGGTCTAGTGTAGCTGACTGAGGCCTCAGCTCAAAAATAGCCTGATTCAGCAAGTGTAACCAAAACTCACTGTAGCCACACTGGTGTAGATCAGGACAAGCTGAAGTTTCAAGCTGGTCCAAACCAATTGGGATTTACTCTGACTGCTGGTTACCTTTGTCTGTATGAGGACTATCTCACTTCTAAGCACCCAGGGGCAAGATGCCCTGGGGGGGGCCACACACCATGTAGGTCATTCCAGGCACACTGCACAGATGTTTCATCCATCCCTTGCTGCACCGTGTCGGCATGATCCCCCACTCTTAGCCCAGTCTTCTCTCTCCCTTTGGGTGTGGCCTCAGACTCACCTTTAGCTCCCTGCACTGCCACAGCGCTCCACTTCCTGGGGTAAAGGTAGGGAGCAGCTACTAGAGGAGGGATGGGAATCTGAAGACTCCAGCTCTTATTGCAGCCAGAGCAAAAGGGGGAGTGGTGGCTTGGGTGGGAACTTGGAGGCCATGTGTTACCCCTTACAGATCACCTGTACCTCATGGGCTACAAGTTGGACAGCTCTGGTCTACAGCGTTGTTCTGCTGGTGGCTGAGCCAGGCCTCACCATCCTGCTTCAAGTGTAGATAGATTTTGGGGGGATAACAAGTGGAGCCAGAGGCATGGGCCTTGTACATACCTCTCCCATGTCTCTCAGATTATAGCTGACCAGGAACATAAATACTTTATACGTTTTTCCTGTGGAGAAACGTTACCAGTCCAGTTAAGACATGTTTGGGTATATTTGCATTTTCATAATATTAACTACCAATTTTGCCAGTTTTTTTTTTTTCCTGGCAATGATATCTGCCTTGTAGAACTGATTTTGACAGGGATTAAACAAGACAAGGATGTTATCATCAAAAACTGGGCAAGGGCGGTGGCAGGCTTTGTAGAAAGAGCAGAACTTGAAAACACTTGTCTATACTGAATCCACATCCCCCTTTAGTTTAGCTTTCTCTAAACTGGAAGTGTTATTCTTTGGGATATTTTAAGGCTTGTTTTTGTTTGGTTTGACTTCTAAATTGACATGTTCGTGTGAGACAGGATACTTGTTCTTTGTGGGAAGGAATATATTAACTATAATGGTCAAAATAAATCCAAAATTAGGGCTGGACTGTGACATTTAAGATTGTGTTATCTGCCTTGGCAAGTGTGTGGCAGGAAAGAGGAGGATAGTCTATCTCATAGCAGGAGCCTTGGCAAAAATTCCAGGTGATTCTGCTTTATCCCAAATCTGGCATGGAGGGAAGGGAGATCCTACAGATGAGGAACCTCTCAAGTACAGGAAAACAGGGAGTGCTGATGTCCCGTACCCTCTCTTTTACTGCAGGTGGTGATACCTTGGCTTCCAAGATCTATTCAGTATGAGGGCTGCTGGAAGCTCTGTCTGGAGAGAGCGGAGCTGTACCTGCTCAGGCCTCTTCTCTGTTCCCAATCTTTTTCTTTCTTTTTAGCAGTTAAATTTTCTTCATGTTGTGTGCTGTAGTGAAATCCACAAGGCACCACCATGACTTCCAAGGCCTTGTGGATGAAGGCCTTCCTGAAACTAAAATCAAGACACCTATGAATACCGGAGGCAGAGCACAGAGGCAGTGACTGCATTCCTTTTTAGGAAGTATAATGTGCTGTTCTCTACTTCAGACTAGCTACACCCCAGCCTCTTTTCAGTACATTGTACCATGGCTGACCCTCAGTTCTTGTGCTCAAGGCATGCAAAATCCAAACCAATCCAACCCCATAGGGCTTCTTGAGCCATTTCCATGCCCTTGTGAATGCACATAAGGCTATTTGCTCTAATGCCATATAAGGCTATTGGCTCTAATGCAAAATCCATGAAATGCATCTCTAACAAAAACCTGTTGAAAATAACTGAAGCATGGGAAGGTGACGCTGACTTATGTATCTCTCAGGTTACCCTGTTTATGACTTAATAATTGTTTAAACACAGCTGAAAGAGTGTCTGTTTCCTCAAGTGATTGTGGGTGAACGTTTTATATAGTGTTTGGTAGCGGCTGCTCTTACAAGTAAACAACTAAATCACCTCATAGGAAGACTCAGAAGAAGGGATAGAAAAGCCTGATTTTTGCAGCTTCTTTCCCAAATTCTGGAAATGAAACTCTGTGGGTTTCGTTTGGTCACTTTATTACTCTCTCTCTCTCTCTCTCTCTCTCTCTCTCTCTCTCTCATATATATATATTTGCGGATTCTGTGAAATCCAGCATTGCCCGTGAGATCCAGGCAATGCCTGCAAAATCCATGGGAAAAATAAAAACTTACAGAAAATGCTGGATCCTTAGAGGGCAAGCCCCATTGGCTGTGAGAGCTGCATGTCATGTGGCCATGCCGCTCTCCACTAATCGGCAGCAAGGGGCAGGGCTGCATGATGGACAGCCCTACCAGCCAATCAGCAGTAGGGGTCACTGGGGCCCCTTGGCCAATTAGAGGCATGGGGGGGTGGCCTGCCATGCTTCGTCCTGAAATGGCAGTTTGGAACAGCATTCCACCCATGAAATCAGTGGGCAGGCACCACAAATTAGGTAGCTCTCTCTCTCTCTCTCTCTCTCTGTGTATATATATATATATATATATATATATATATATATATATATCTCTATATCTATCTATGTAGATATGTCTATCTATTGATCGATCAATAGATAGATATAGATATATATAACAACAGCAGACTCAGAACAATACTGATTGTGCACCAGAGACTTTCACCATAGGAAAAGGAGTTGAACTGACAGAACGTTCATTTTTGTATCTTTATCAAAACCTTCACAGCCTCTTTTCCCTTTTTTAATCACCAGCAAAGTAATTGTATATGCCGTTTCTGACTCGCATTTTAACAAAGTTCCGTGGGCCAGAATGAATAATTAGAGGTTTGAGACAGAGCACTTTCTGTACCACGCATGTCATGTCTAATGGACCAAATCCAGGTGGGAGATCTATTAACTTAGATATTGAGAAGCAGAACATATAACCTATGTCAACATTGACTCATCTACGCATTGGTAGAGTGAAGGTAAAGCAGCAAAATAGAATCCAAATTCACTCCCACTTTGTATATCATTTCTGAACTCAGCTTTATGTATTTTTATACCTATGATGAGGTGCAGTACCTGAGGCAAAATGACTTTTTAATGTGCAACCAGGTAATTTTTTTTTTTTATTGAAGGAGTCAGGGTTTGTTCTTACCTGATATTTTATTCATGTATGATAAGGATCAAATTGTGTGTGATCTCTGTTCTGGTATTTGTGTGTGGAATAGTAGAAAGGGTATGAGGAACCTCTTTGTGCACCCATGAAGTGGCAGGGTACAAAGGCAATCTTTTATGCAAGGGAGTACTCAAGTAATTCTTACCTCCCCAAAGAGATGACCAAGAAGCTTATCTCCTAATCTTGCCTCATCAGCTAAGAGAAGAGAGGGGACTGTATGGAGAGTAGATGATACAACCTGAAAGAAAGTTGCATGCCAGCTCTACTTCCTCTGTGTTTCTTGGACCCGGGACTGGCGTTGTAATTCCCTGGGCATGTGTCTACATGCGTATTTACATGCGCCTAAACTTAATGTGCCCTTACTTAAGGAGTATTAGGGCAATTTAGGTATGCGTCTACATGTGGACGTGATAATACATGTTAAGGTACCTTACATTTAGGCACGAATAGCAAAGTCACATTAGTGCATGTGCAGACGCGTTAATGAGCATTAATGTGGTATGTATCCATTGACGCACACCACGCTAATGCAAATTAGCAAATCTACATGTGTGCTGATGTTACTTAGCTATTAACACCTAAATCTGATACCTAAGCAGGTATCAAATTTAGGCTCACATAGCCTTAAATTGCCATTTTTAAGGTGCATTAAGGGTACACGCATGTAGACGCGCCCTTAATGTGCCTTTAAAATGGTGATTTTAGGCTAAGCCTGCTTAAAAGAGGCATGCATACCCCTGCTACCTAATGCTTGTGCGGGGTGGGGGGCGCAAGGGGTGAGGGATGGAGCCTCAGAGGTACACAGTCTTTTAAGGCTGTGCTTACATGGTAATTTTGGGTGGCTCCTGGAGCTCTTAACACCTTAAAGTGGTTTTAAGGGCTTGTTATGTCACTCCAGGGCAGGATTATTTCTGATTTGTGCTACCCAGCTCCTGTTCCATTGACGTGTAACCACTCCCCACAGATATGCTGCCCAAGTTGAAGTCTAGTATCCCAGGATCTCTCATACCTCCAACCATAGAACAAGGATAGAAGCCTGTCCTGGCTCGCCAGCCCTTTACTGGTAACTCATAGTTACAGCTCCTAGTTCTACCCCTGCTCACCAGGCCTCTAATGACAAGTCGCAGCTGTGCAAGTGGGGGGCAGTCAGAGAAGGTTTCTGGATTAAGGTTGTGACTGCTCCAAACTGCAATTTAGCACTAACACCGATCAATATTTGTGCTGTTTACAGTCTAAGGTGTAATAAGGCCCATAGCATTAAATCCTAAGATTGCAAAGAGATACTGTATGTGCATGTAGTAAATATCCTTTTGCTAATTGATAGGGTAAATGTAACACTGAAATATTACCAGAAATACCACTGCTACCCCATGTAAAACACAGCAACACAAAAACATTAAGGGCATGTCCAGATGAGTGTGGTCATGTGGTACGTAGCACCTCAAACATGTTTGCAACACCACATACCACACAATCCGGTGTTCTCCATGCTGCAAGGGTGCACTGCCTGAGTGGGCACTGCTCCAGTGTTTTTTTCTGTGGGTATTTTTGACCCCTGGATATCCCAGGGCAGCTCATGCTCAAGCAACATGTGCTGCTGAAAAGCGGAGCTGGGCTGTCCGGAGCTGCACTGTTAGCCAGCTTCTGGCCAGCAGGATCACCGCTGGAGGACCTAAGGCTGATGGGGCCAGCATAGCGCTGGCTCCAGCCTCCCGTACCACCCCCAGGGTAACTTACCACCTGTCAAAGCGTGCGTGGCATGGGCGTTCCCCAGGGACAAGTAGCTGCGAGACAAAGTGCACCGCTGCTAGTTGTCCACAGGGAACCAAATGTCCATGCACATCTGGATGTGCCCTAAAGGTTTATTGTCCCTTTAGTGAATTGAAAAGTTAGTAAATAAAAACAAGTCACTAGGAAATGAGCAAACCAGCTCCACAGAGCACTGTATCAGTATGGGCTGCTTCTAGAGATTGACCTTGCCACCAATGGGGCTGTTCATAAGCATATGGGGAGACATCTGAATCCTAAATTCGAATACTAGGCTTTTACACTGGATGGTACCCTGTGACCTTGGGTGAGTCATTTAACTTCTGTTTCTTACTTTCCACATTGTTAAAAATTCTGAATAACAACCTCTTATGGGACAGGGAATGGGAAAAGGGGGCTTATGAAGTCTAATTAAGGTTCTTTGATTTCCTAAGTAGCTCTAATTATTATTATTGAAGCACAAATAGTGTTTGAATATGGTCTCAGGATATATCCTACTAGTTTTACTAGTATATTATAGCTTGTATAAAACAGTGCTATAATTATTTCCCAGAGAAAGAGAAATCCTTCACTTAATTTGCCTGTAGTCTTTTTCCTCCTACTCAGCGTAGCATAAATATTTCATTTCTTCTGCGTCATGAATACTAATCCATTGCTTCCCACATCACACAGTGTATTTGATAACTGTACATCTTTTTTCCCATGTGCAGCAACTTTCTTCTGTATGCGTAATTAAAATTTTGCAATTAGCAGCTCAGCAGGGTATTTTTGGTGGCAGGAGGGTATATGATTATTAAACAACATCCAACTACGCTGTTTTATATATTTTCAGTAAGAACGTGTGTAATTATAAGCAAATTACTCTTCTTTTTACATAAAGATTTTAAGTTAATTTAGTGCTTGGAGAAAACACTGCAAACAGGACCTGTGAGAAAAATTTGGGGACCTGGTATATCCTGGTAGGAGAGCCCCACCACTGTCCATTTAGGTAGCTGAAAATAGACAGTGATTTGATTTTGAGGGGAGGGGGGATCCCTGAGTTTGGGGCCTGGTACAACTATACACCATTTCCCCCCTGCAGCCCCTTTCTGTGTACAGAACAGGTTTAGCCAGTGGTGGTTTTCTGAACCTGACCTGGAGGAACAGAGCTGTACCCGGCCAGAACTGAGCAGTGTCCTCCCCAACTTCTCCCATGGCCTCCTTGCAGGGCTCTGACTTTGGGGACTGTGGCAGTGGGTGGCAGTGCAGGAGCAGTAATAGCACTGTCACGGCTGAAGGGAGATGTCACCTTATGTTTTTTTTTGCTGCTGATATGCAAGTTGAGGGGCCAAAAAAGCAGCAGTTTTTGGCCGCAAAAAATGAAATGATATCTTCTCCCAGCAGTCAAAACTATGTTTCCCAGAATGCACTCCACTCATTCACACACTCCTGCACTGCTGCTGGGAGGGGGAGCAGGGAACAGGAGGGTGATTCACCCTCCCCTTTCCCCGCCTACTTCATTCTGCTCCCCACTCCCACTTAGGCAGTGCCTGGTATCGTACCCTGCTCTGCTTACACTGCTATGGAGGGTCCACCTCTGCAGATGTAGATCATGCTTCATACTCATTTCGCCTGTAATTTTTCAAAGACCCAAAAGCAGGAGTAACCAATTGTTGCAGTGGTTTGGAGAAAGCTGACAACTTTCCAGTAAGAACAAAACTAACACCTCCAGCTGTCTTCATACTAGCCACCAAACAGACGTCAGATGACTACCAGTTTCTTCTAGATTTGAACTGGTGACTTGCTGTTGTGAAGAAATGTTCCATATCCTGATACTAACTTCCCTGAGCCCTCTGAGTTTCCGTTTGTAAAACCTGATGCTACATGTATTGGAGTTTTAGTCTACAGATGTTAATTAGTAGATTTGAGGAACTGTCCTATTAGGCACCATTCAGCAAATAGATAGATTGGACAGATCAATTCTATAAGGTTCTATGAAAGAGTTTTGCTAAAGAAATTATTTACTGAAGATGAAAGCTGTTAAATTCAAATAATGCAATAGGGCAGTGGCTTGACGAAAGATCTGAAACACTTTCTCGCCTTCCATTTTCTATAATCTAGTAACTAGGTTAAATCAGCAACAAGAAAAATCCTGCCCCTTAACCGTGCCCTGGAATACTGAATACAAGGAAGGACTGTGTTCTTCTGTTTACTTGACTGATTTCAGTGGGGTTGCATGGTTGCAACTGATGGCAGAATTCGGTCTAGTGTTTCCTGTTGTCTGACTAATTCGTAGCTGTGAATTGCCAGTGTTTTCAGCTGTGAGAAGCAGATGCTTTGCCAAGAATTAATCATGTTCTGGAAACAGGAAAGTATGGAAAATAAAGCAGATATAATTAATGCTTTTAAAGGTCACACTTACATTTATAGAACTAGAAAAGCCCAGTAGGTAAGGAACAGTATGGATAATCACTTTGAATAGGAACAGCAAAAGCATGGCTGCAGTAGCTCATGTTTCGCATACAAGTAAACTAAATTAGTATGTGGTATTTACCAGCTAACTGGATATTTACAGAGACCTGCATTTTCAGGAAGGATTATGAAGAAGTTCTGAGCTAGGAACATTATTTGTGCACTAGGGTTTTCACAGACATCTACTGATTTTCATTATTTCTTCACACATCTATGTAATTTCTCCTTTGGCATATGCATGTACCGTAATAAGCATTTTGCTAGACTTTACCTGCAAAAAGAGGCTGAAAGAGGTTAGTGCAGAGTGCAGAAAAAAAGGCAACATGAGGTTGATTTACCTGAAGGAGTGAATGAGACATACTGTGCGTGGGAAATGTGTTCAGTGGGAATTATATAAAAGCACAAAGTATGTGGGAGATCTGAAAATGTGGTGGTTGGTTATGCATCAACTTAAAGTGAAGAAACCTTCATAGCCCCCCCTGCAAGTGTTCCTAAAACTACATATGCAAACAAACAAACAAACAAAAATCTCCCAACACAGTGATGCAATGTAGCTATATCATTCTTTGCATGTTATTTTGCAGTTTTTATTTTTAGTGTCAGGAGTCTTCTGACCATTCTAGTGGTGTTTGTTCTTTTCCAAAACTGTACTGAGGAAATGTACAACCTCTCTCTGATCAATTAGAAATGGTTTTTTCTGAAGCTCAGTTACATTTCTGTAACAAGATTAGGCTTCCCAGTGGATAGTCTGCCATACTGTACCATCATAAGTCATGAAGGTAATATGTAACAAAAACCTAAGGTATCGTAAGAAAGGTAAATGGCATGTATCGCCTGTGGTAGAGTGCCCCGCAAATTATGTTTACATTTAGAAATTAAGAAGAGTACAGAGATTACACAAAGAAATTATGTTTACATGAAGATATTAAGTCCTAAAAGAAATATGTAAGTGTTACAGCATTTTGTGTTTTCCCATCAGGGAGGTAAATAGTGAGCCACAGCTGGCAGCGTCATGCCAGAGCCAAAAGGGCATCATGCATAATGTATAAGGCTGCATTGAGAAGCAAGCCAGAGAGTGATGCCAGCCCCTTTTCACATTTTGTTTAAGCAGTTTTTCATTCACAGTATCCTCCCATTAAAATTGTGAGGTAGAAATAATTTTAAAGAATATTTTACTTTTATTTTCACAATTACTATGTAATCATCCCAGCATAATTTATTAAATGAAAGAATTGTCTGCAAACTGTCTTCCAAAGATGTGAGTTAACTGTCTGGAGTAAATTGATGAATGTAATCCATTCATTGGTTTATGGACCCACATTCCCATGCCAAGAAAGATAAGTCATGAAAAATAAGTAGAGGCACTGCTTAGCTCCATCCTTACAGGTTTTTAAGTTCAAGGTAGACAAAGCCTTGTCTGAGAAGATATAGTTGGGGATAAGTCCTGCTTTGAGCAGGGGGTTGGATTAGATGACCTCTTGAGGTCCCTCCCAACCCTTATTTTCTAGGATTCTGTATCTGAGGCAGCTCACATGTGGTGTTTTCAGAAAGTTATGCTTATTTTTAAGCATAAGAAGATAAGTGGCCAGAAATCAACTATTTCTGAAGTCCATGCCTCATGATCGTTAATGGTGCAATGGGATCTGATCCCTGATTGCTACTACAATTGCACCTCTTCTCATGCCACTTGTGTATGGCAGGAAGGATCAGGGATCAGACCCCAACAGCACCAATGTCTTGCCTGGGCTCCCCCTACACTGGTAAGGTGAAAACTAGGTGCCTGCATGCAGGGCTGACAACCAGCTGATTTTTGGCCCCAACCCTGACAGTCCCAGGATTTTTAGGGCAGACAAGTAGCTGATAGTTGGCATAGTGCTGTACAGTGTTCAAGACCCGAAGGTGTCCAGGCCAGGGCCGACAATTAGTTGGCTGACAAAATAGAAAGTGGGGCAGTACTGGCCAGGCTGCTGGGTGTAGGGGAGCAGAGGTTCCTGGTGAGGGGAGCCTTCAGTTTCCCCTTCTGGGGACCTTAAAACCCATGCTGGGCAGGTCTGGGGCCAGGCTGCCTGGCATGGAGGAGGGAGGCTTCACCCACTGGGGATTTTAAACCCCACACCCAGGAGCTCTGGGTGGGTTGCCCAGCCTGGAGGAGCAGAGGCTCCCTATGCCGGATAGCCTATCATGGGATTTAAAGTCCCCATCTGGAGAAGCCCTTTAGTTCTCTCCCTTCCCCCAGCCTCCAGATGGACTGACAATCATATGGTAGTCAATCTCAGCCCCAGGACTGCACTGGAGCTGGTTGGAGATGTGTGTGGTCCCAGGGCTGCGACCAGCAGTCATCTGATTGTCAGTCTTAGACCTGAGGTACTGTATGGGAGCCATATGAGACTCCAGTGAGACCCTGGGGCTGGGGGAGCTGTCAACCAAGGTCCATCATGTAACTGGCATCAGACTGCATGGTAGGGACATGCCACACATTCAGTTCTATGAACAATGGAAACCAGCTACCAAATTGTTACATATCTTTTGTGGAATAATTTTGGGCCTTTTTTTGCATTGTTGCACCATTAATTGCCTGAACATGTGGCCAGGTTTCTATTTAAGGTGCCAAACACAGGTTAATCACATCTTAAGTGTAATGTGTGTCAGAGGCCTAAGGATCCTTAGGATGTACTTTGCACTATCTAGCTTTCTTGGGTTGCATCCTTCCATGAATGCTAGATGGATGCAACTATACTTAGTGCCATATAGTATTGCTTTCATTAATACAAGTTAGAGGTTTCTCTGTACCCTGTATCTTCTTTCTATTTTGTGCTTTTTGACTCCAAGTCACTTAACCGCAACGGTTGTACTTCAGATGCATAGGAAAGGAAGTTTGTGTAGCATTTCAGCATAACCAGAAATGGGAAGATCATGGATCAGATAGGTTACAACAGGCCTTTTTATGGAACTATGAACATAGAAGAGCTTCACCTAACCAAAACTCCGAACTTTTGAAGGATTACAAATCAAGAATTGTCAGTCTGAAAATATTAGGAAGAAATTGTTGTCGGGTGAGCTGCCCAAAATTATTTGCCTTAGTTTAATGTTTTATTACATAAAATGCTTTGGTACGGTTTAAATACCCCTAAGGCTAGCATGTTAACGCAACCACATGTGAAATACAATATGTGCATATTGTTTTACCCATCTTCTTAACTTCATTTAGACTGATAATTCAAGTGTAAAAAGCAGTGAAGCACTCCAAATCCTAAAATACCCTCATTCTTTTTGTTTATGTCCTTGATCAATGTGGAGTGTACTCTTGACACACAATACAGATTTTGCCAAGATTCAGTGGCTGATTACAACAGCCATTGTGGAAGAATGGAGAATCTCAAGCATTGTATGATTGCGCAGTTAACAACAGCCAGCAAACAGTCCTGATAGCAATGAGGTGTAGCTACCGGTCTAGTCCAGGGAAAACTAATGTTTTATCCATTAGTAGTAAACTGTTTTTAAACTTGTTTACATTCTTTGGGCAAATGTGGAAGTGATTGCTTGAAGAGGGACCAGGATACATGGGCTTACTGGTTCTTTTTGAAAATGTTCTTGAAGTGAAGGGTAAATTACATTATTAAAATAATTTCCCAAACAGTAGAGAACATTGTGTCTTGGCAGACTGGGAGGGGAATTTTCTTAATGTTATATTTGAAAAAAGAAATCTAAACTAAGAGAAAAAAGATGTTTCCCTAGATCTTATCTTACAATAAAGAGTTGTATAAAAACTTTTTGTCCTGGCCACATGTTTGCTTACAAATGGGTAAGATATCTCCTGTGCTAAAAGTTGAAACCGAATTATTAATTAGAGAGAGAAGTATGAACTGCAAGTGAATTCAAGTTTTTGAGGATTTAAACAAAATATTGAAAGGGATGGCAAGATAATGACGATGATGATTATCTATGAGAAATTTTAATCATGTTAACCCTTTTTCCTCTAAGTTTAAGTATCTCTTCATCTTTCCTATAAACATTTGCTGGGCTAAGAGCATAGATTGATTACATTTCTTTTATGCCTAAAATAGTTATAATCGAGAAACCTGTACAAAACTTTGGTTTCAAAGCTCATTAACTTTTGGGATGAATATTAGGATGTATTTTAAATAAATGTACAGTCTCTCACAGAATCTAAACTATGGACAATGCAGTTTGTTGCAGCTAAGATTCTAGGGGCATTAGAATGCAAAGTGCCAAGTTGAAAGCCCCGAGTCAATTTATGGAAACTTATATAAACCAAAAAATAAAACAATGAAAACTTGTGCAGATTTATTACTGGTACTATGATGATGCTGAATTAAAAATAATTTTTTGAGATTAATTTACAGTTCTTTGCAAAGAATGAAATTTGCCCTGGTCCAGGATGTAAGACTTTTTTATTCAACTTGGATATATATTTTTTCAGTCGTGGACCAGTTCTGAAAAGTGGTTCTGAAACCAATGTGCCAGTTGCAGGCTTACAGTTTTCTGGTTCACAAACCCTCAGGACTAGAGATATGTCATTGCAAAATGGCCATTCTCACTTTTCCAATATATGGCATTTTTTATACCCCTTGCAAGTCAGGAGATATTCGATATCTCATTCTGATTATTACCTTGTCTTATTTCTCTCCCATTTCAGTTGTGATATAAGCAAAGGGAAATAGAATAAGGTCTGATTATTACCTTGTCTTATTTCTCTCCCATTTCAGTTGTGATATAAGCAAAGGGAAATAGAATAAGGTCCATATTTACCATATTTATTCATATACAACATGCACCCTTTCTCCAAAAACTAGCCCTCCAAAATTAAGGCATATTGTAACTGAAGAAGCTGATTTCCATGCCTGAATGGAGGCATGGGAATGATTTGGTAGATGCCACAGGCTGGCTCCTCCCTCTCTCTTTGCGACTAATAATATAACCCGCTTGCAGCTTTTGGCTGCCAATTCAACAGTGAATGTGAGAAGGTTAAAGCTTAAGCTGTCAGGAAAAAAATGAGTGACACTGAGGAATACCGTCTGTCCCTGCTCCATGAGGTCTGGATTTAGCCATGACTGAAAAACACCTTCTCCTCCCCCCACTTTGTTCCACCTTCCCTAGACAAGGTGGGTCTTATTTGTGGGTGTGTGATATGTCAGAAAATATGGTACAGCTTAGTCATAAATAGACCTCTTTACATACTCAAATGATTATTTCAAGTAAGGCTTTTTGTGGGTGGTATATTTTAGTGGATCAGCTGTTCAGTTGGAACAGACAAGCTTTTGGGTACCACTGTACCTTTCTTCATATTGCTGGGAGAGAAGCAGATATAGCATAGCCTTCTCTCCCAGAGACTTGAGGAAGGGTACAATGGAACCTGAAATCTTATCTGTCTCTCCCAACTATAAGTTGGTCCAATAAAATATATCACCCACAAAAGGCTTTGCCCCTCACATTTTCCATGGAACATCACTGCTACAATACCATCCCACTGGTGCTTCAGATTAATAGATCTGTTACCACTATGTAATAATCAGGGATCCAAGTTTTCTGTTCGCCATGGAAAAATGCATTAAAACCCAGATTTTCTCATTGGAAAGAGAAAAACCCAGATTTTCTCTTTTTAAGGAGAAAAGGCTGGGAAACGGTGGGTTTGTCCTTCCAGGCTGACAGAGTTCCAGCCTACAAGGGACTGGGGGGAAGTGGGAGTAGGGGTGTCAGGCAGGGTGCACCATGTGTGTGCACACACATATGTGGCAGCCAGGCATCCTGAAGAGCAGCTCCCGTCAGGTAGATCGGGGAGGGGATTGAGGCACCCATAGTGAGGGGAGGGATGGAGGGAGGTAGTTGGGCAGGGCTGTGGCTGGGCCTGGGGCTGCTGCCCAGCCAGGGTGGTGCATGGGGTTGGGGCCCAGGGCCCGAATGCACTGCCGCAGGGCATAGGTGGGAAATGGGACAGAGCTATGGGTAGCTTATCTGGGGGGCACCAGGGGGGCTAGCTCCCTGGTGTTGTGTGCACTCACAGGGGAAGCATGGGGGTCACGTGCCCCCCAGGTTTGTGTGTGGGGCAGGGACAGATGCAGGCTGGCCACTGTGGGCTCGGGGCTCCCCGCCCTGCTGCCCTCCCCCTGGGGGTCTCCATGGCCCAGCAGGCAGAACCCAACATGATAGAGTGGGGTGGGGAGGCTCAGTGCCACTGCTGGGAGCCCCACACTGTGATGGTGAGGCATCCCCCCATGCCAGGCAGCAGCGGGGGTGGCCCTGGAGGCCCTGGAGGGAAGGCAAGCAGGGCAGGGAGCCCCAAGCCCACAGCGGCCAGCCCACATCTGCCCCTGCCTTTATGGGCTCTGCTCCAGCTGTGCTGCCTGTGGGGACGGGGAAGCCAGGCTCCGTGCTCTGCTCGAGTTGCAGTAGCTGCAGCAGCTGGAACTTGGGTGCTACTGGGGGAGCCATGGGCTCTGTAGCCCTGGCATCTGGGGGCCCCCTCCAGCAGGGCTGGGGGGGCAGGGGGTTATGGGTGGGGAGTGACGGGCACTGACGGGGCTGTGGGGGGCTGTGGGTAGGGAATGAAGGGCACCAGCAGGGCTAGGGGGCTGTGGGTAACAAGTGAGAGGCACCAGCAGGGCCCAAGAGTCTGTGGGTGGGAAATGAAGGGCAATGGTATGGGCAAGGCATCAGCAAATCAGGGCCACGCAGCATCACAAAGCAGTGGGGGAGGAGGCTGGGGCCAGCTGCAGCTGGACTAGTGTCCTGGTGAGCAGAGGGGGCAGGGGGAGCTCTGACTTTCCATGATAAACCCAAAATCAAATGCCAAAATTTATAGGTATTAAGAATGTATTTGGATTTGGGGTGTTTAAAGCAGAGAATTTTCAGTTTTTATCAGATAATTTATTATTTTTAAACAGAGGAAACCAGGATCCCTGGTAATAATAAATATAAATAGATGGAGATTCTGTATATTTAATCATCTTATATTTTACCTAATTCATATTTGTCTAATCAGGAGAGTCGCATGAGGAGTCAATAGACCTCATAGTCTTGAAATTATGTACATTCTTAACTGCTTTGCTGGATGAGAGCCACAGTGTACTCAGGATCTTGGAGCATTAAGCCTAAAATACTTAAAAAAATTAACATACAACATCCTCTTCTTTCTCTCTCTCTCTCTCTCTGCACGTTTGTGTGTGTTACACACACCCTGTAATCTGACAGCTGACCACTTGAGGAGAGAAAACATACCTCCACAGACGAAATCAAAATAGTTTTCAGTCTGAGAAAAAAGCTGATTGCTCTATGCCAATGTCTGCAGATATAGCTAGTTAAAGCATTTTGAAATTTGACAAAAATACAAAATTTATTTTATTTATTTATTTATTTATTTGGATGTTCTTTTCTTGCAGCTACAACCATAGCTGTGCTTCACAAGGACAGTAGCAGTTTCACCCATTTGTAAAGGAAAATGCCTTATCTTTTTCTCACTGTGCTAAAAATCAGCTAAGCTTTAAACAGTTTTTAGTGCATTCTCCAGCCCTGTTGTAATTTTCCATTTCTGTGCTCTTCCCAAATATATCTGGAACTTTAACATGTTATTTGTACCCTCACTAACGTTTAGGGACTGACTGTTTTTATTTGTTCACTTGATCAATAATAGGTCAGTTTAAGTTGAAACTTCCACAAAAAAATAAAACCTGGTTTAGTTATTTTAGAAATGGAATTTGATTTTTGATCTGTAATAAATGTACCTACATGTGTCTAAATACACTTCATTTCACTTAATAATCAAAATCTGGAACTAGATGCTGTCAGCCATTTCATTGATCATAAATCTACCGCAGAAGAAAATATAATGAAAGATTTGGCTTGAAGCCCATATCTAAAAACATAAATCTCGCTTTCTTTTATCTTTACTATTTGCATGGAATGTTTGAATAGAGTTGGATGAATTGTTGCCAGTTTTGGGGCATAAGCCATATAAGCTCCAAATGAACAAATCAGGGCTTCCTATAATTTCAAGTAGTATTTTTTTTACAGTTTTAGTAATGTTACATAATATTTTACCAGAACAATCTATTATCCAAAAAATGGACTTGCAGAAACAACGTATGAAGTGTTTGCAGCGCATGTGTGAAAACCAAGTGGAACGCATTAAAAATAGGTAGTTTCCGCAGAATGTGCAAAATGGATAGGTTTTAATATTCTGCAAAGTGAAAATATAGCCAGCTTGGTTACTTGGAAGTGAAATATAACTGTTGCAGAAGGAAGAAAAGTTGTAAAACAAATGATGATTGCATCTGTTTGCCCACAAAGACCCTCTGGTCTTGCAAACAATATATACATTTAGTAAATAACTCTCATTCTGTTGCCAATGCTGGTTTTATCTCCAAACAATCTGTGCCATAGATTCTCACATCAGGGTTGTGTGCCTGTGGTTTTAGACCCTATCATCTAGTTCAGTCATACGAGTTACTTCATTGATTTCAGTTAAAGCTACTTACGAGTAAGGGAGACAGGCATTGTAGTGTAGTTTGACCCCTCTCAGAACAGCAGTAAAAGTAGCTACTGGCTTCAGGACACTCCACTATCCTTTAGCCTTTTTTCATCTCTACAATGTAAAAGTGCTTTGTAAGGCATGGTGAAATGTCCAGTGAGTAAGAAACCTGCATTTTGGTAGCTTTTATACAGTAAACATACAAGCTAAGTAAGTTTTCTATTATAAACACTGAAATCTCTTTTATAAAAATTACATATATAATACAAGTATTTTTTAAGGATATGGGAGTTCTCTAGCCTCCCAGTTGTTCATGGTATAGATTCATAGATTGTAAGGGGCTGGAAGGGACCTCAGAAGATCATTGGGTCCAGCCCCCTGCATCAGGCAGGAAAGATAACTGGGGGTCAGGTGACCCCAGTGTAGGTATGACCTTGTATTTTTTATGTATTGTTGATAGTTCCATCTGGACTTTGAAGTTTAGATATTTGCTATGGAGAAAGCCAGGCAAGTTTACGCCTTTACTGATGTTTTATAGAAAACTTTTTTTCAGCTATAAGACTTTGGTTGGCTGGACTGCAGGACATAAATTTATATTCTAAAGCCTGCTTTTCCAATAGAAAAGTCCTTTTAAAAATATTAAGTGTAAATTCTGTTAAAAAATGAAGTTAAGAATAAATATCTTGCAAGAAAAATATATCATCCAAGCATAAATTATATATATACGAAGCATTTTCCCATGTTTTAAAAATGTGATGCTTTTATTTCCATGGAAAGTGCCATAGTTCAAGTGTCAGCGAGACATTTATACTCCAACCCTCTTTTTTCCTATCAATGAAGTATTTATACATTGGTCTTCAAAAACTATAACACTATATTTCTGCAGCTAATACAGGGAGCCTGTTAACTGCAGAAGACTTGCAAAATCATACCGAGCAACGATAGCTCCCTTTAGATAAGCTGGTTTTTCAGGCACTGGCAACGGAACCTATTTTGTGTCATTATGCAGTCTTTCTGTAGGTTTCAACTTTACTTTTGCTCAGGACAATCCAGGGGATAGTACCATACTCCAATTAAACTGAAAATCCTTTAGGCATAATCAGGCTGCTTCTCTGAAGACTGGTCTGGTTCATGTCATTACTAAGTATTTTGCTATTTAAGAATTAGTGTTGAAATTTGCATTCAAATAGAATGTGCATCAGTTACAGACAGTGAATCTTGACCTGCTTGCATACATGTATTTGTGTTACCTATTAGAATATTGGTTTACGAGTTGAATACATAAAATGCAAAACCCATGGGAAAAGCAATGTAGAAGTGATACATAGATATCTTTGCCATTCCATTTTGCTTTTGCTTTGTCAGGTGTTTTGCTGTCTTTCACTAGGTTGGAATGGCTGATTACTTGCGCAGTGTCCACTGCATTCTTGTTTACAGTGTACTGAAAGGTTTGTCCTTTTACCAAATTCTATAACAGTACTCTGAGAGAGATTATTTTCTAGCTGATATCAAAAGAGGGATACAAGGTAAAAAAAGTTAATGCATCCCTGTTACCCGCAGCAGAGCAGGTAGATAAATTGTGTGTGTGTGTAATATAAAATATTAATATAGTATGTATATGAATGTTTTTTTAATGTCACATTTCTGTTCAGTTCATTCAGGTTCTGTTATGTTTCCCTGGAACACAAATTATATATTTTTATAACCTTTTCCTTAATGCCAGTATGCTACATGTCAGACTTTTGGAGTTGTTAAAGAATTTTGCCTTTTTAACTTTGTCTTCATTATCCAAAAAGACTTGGCTCCCTTCTTGAAGTGACTTGAGTTTTCCCTTTGATGGATTTTCTTTTACCTTGTCTTTTTTTTTCGTTTCTTTTCTTGAAATTAAGGCCCTATCCATAATGGGGATCAAACATAGGCTTGCTTGGGTGATCTTAAATCTACCTAAATTACTTACTTATTATCAACTAATAGAGCGGTTTTGTTATTGGGAAATTTTATAAAGGGACAAATACTAAGAAATTATTCAAAACTAAATACAGGCAGTCCTAGAACTTATGACACAATTGATTCCTGAAAACTGTCTTAAGTCAAAACGTTGCAACTTGGGACCGATTTTCCCACAGGAAACAATGTTATAAATGGGGGATTGTTTCCTGAACCAAGGCCCGATACCCTGTTTTCACCAAAAATAACCCAGAATTTTGTACTCAATCAATTATAGATGAGTAATTAATGTATTTATATTGTAAATAGCAATCATACTGATTTGGAAGGACCTCTTTGAGGTGATTTTGCTGGACTTTTTGAAGGGTTCTTGGCTAGAGTCTTCCCAGGAGTCTTGGCTGCAGGTTTTTCTGGAGTTTTGTCTGCTTTCTTAAAGAAAGTGTCCAAGGAAGTTTGGACAGATGTTCTCCAGGGAGATGGGCGATGCAGTGAGCTTGTTCGCTGGTGTGGCATCTCATCAGATTAAGCATTGTAAAATCAAAACTGATGTCAGAAAGTTGAAACCAGGCGTCAATACAGGCAGTCCTCAACTTACAACGTTTCACACTTACAACATTTATAAATTGACACCCTGTTTCAACTTTAAGCGCGCGTGTGCGCACACACACACACACACACACACACACACACACACAGAACATACATCTGACTGAGTAAACTATTCATGCAATTGTTTTCAGTATGAAGGCAAACATTATCTTTTTGCTCTGAAACAGTATTATCCACATTGAAGGCTTGATATGCACAGAATTAGTTGTCAAATCATACATTCCTTCCATTTTCTAACATGTTGAGGTACTATAATGAGATACTTCACTCACTAGTTTATAATAGCGGAGCTCAACCCTTTAGAGTGGCAGGCTGGGTGCTTGTGACTGGCTACACTGTGGGCACCACTGCACACCAGTAGGGGAAGAAGAGAGTGGGGAGGAGGGTGGCTGCCAGTGTCAGAGAGCAAGGAGAAGGAGGGAAGAGGGGAGGGAGAGAGAAAGAGTGCTTAACTTCAGCTGTAGAGGGGATCAGCAGCACAATCCTGGACAGCGAAGGGGTTATGACAGTGATCCCTTGTGCCATGGACCAGATCCAGTCATCTGGGGGGCCAAATCTAGCCCACAGGCCATAGGTTGAGTGCCATTGATTTATAACAACAATTTGTGTGTAATATTCAGAGAAACTCATTCTTCCATAACCACGAAACTTGATCATTGTAATGTTCATATTCTTACATAATTTCACGTAAGTGCTGTGGTCTTGTCCTAGCAAGGCTGTTGTCCCATTTGTCCATCCAAGTGGGTTCTTTCCACTTGCAGTTTTGAATAGTTTTTCATTATGCATTCGTGGAAACTTCTTAGATCTGAAGCTAGAAACATGTATCCTGTCACCTGATTACTTTCAGCTTAGTTGTAGTACATACCTTTTGAGCCAAACTTGCTAGCGGCAAATTGTTTTGTTTGCTTTTGCTTGTTTGTTAATTTATGTACCAGTTCTCTAATGAGTGGCATCAAAGGTGCTTGTTAAATGTACGAAGTTATTGTCCTGAATGTTTGACTGTGTGCACTTTAAAAAGGCTTTTAGTTCTGCACTTTTAATGACCCAAGCTTTCATTCATCATAGAATTCTATGCTTAATCTGTTCTAGGATCTCTGCCATAATCTTATCACTCTAATTATAGCCCCAAAAATGCAAAATATGTTATATAACTCTTCCTGAACTTGTTTGGGCTTCTTATAGACTTGCTTATATGGCAGGAAAAACATTTTGCAGTTCAACAGTGGCATAGGGGGAAAGTAATTCAGTCAATAATTGGGCTGTAATTTAAATAAGAAACTTGTAGAGATGTGTATCTGGTGAAAACAAAAACAAAACAATCTAAAGCATTTAACTCTAAAAGATACCATTCCTAACAAATTTAGGCTTGAGAGTGCCAAGCCCAGAATTATCTCACAAATACTTGCAACATTTCTGTTTTCCCCTGTAAAATTAAATTCATAATAGCAACAATATAAAACTAACCATTCTCTAGATATAATTTAGAAAAACAAGTGCAGGTATTTCTATATGCAAACAAAATCAGTTGTGGAAATATGCATGCACAGAGTACAACTAAAATAAGTATAAAGTTCTGCTCCCTCCTGCATTAAGATTTCTGTGTGTTTTTCTATGAGGTGTTTAATTAGAATATTCCAATTTTTGCTATTTTTTAAATGAGAGAGAGACAGATGCCAGGGTATATTTTCTTGTTGGTGTAGAGGGAAGCTCTTATATAATTTATTATTATTATGCTAATGCCAAAGAATAAGTATAGGCATACGGTAGTGGTTCTCAACCTTTTTTGGCCTCAGGGCACTCCTTGTTAGATTCTAGGTACCTCTCATTAGACCCAAGGCAACACTCAAAAAATGCCAATTCTTAGTTTTCCTTCATTTTTTAGACTACAGAAAAATAATAGAGCAATACTGGTGCAAAGAGCTCAGAAAGACTCAAATAGGTTAGAACGGTTTTATACTATCGATTCCCATTTGAGATATTTGACACTGACTTCTCTGTGAATGCTATGTTGATGTTGATTTTTACATTATTATAACTTTGGGCTGTCCTGGATCATGGTTCAGAATTCAGTAATATTTCCTAATTTACCTCACTTGAGAAAGGCAAGGAAAGATGAGGAGGGAATGAAGTGGATGCTGTTGAGGATATTCTGCAGCCAAAATTCTGACTTCTTAGTCTCACAAGGCATCCATTATTGAATATAGCGACCGTGTAAATGACCTTTGAGGCTATTTATGCTCCAAAGGAAGGTCCATAATTCCATGCAAGCCAAAAAATTAATTTGATAAGACAAAAGCCACCCTGCTTTTCACCAAATAGCTAGGATTATGTTCTAGGCCCCCTTTTGAAGGCAATTTTAACTTGCATCTTTCACTTCCCAGCAATCCACCAGGCCATGGGATAAGCACTCTATACCATTTATCTTGAAATTAGCCCGCTACCAAGACAGAAAGATCTGTGAGGCCAGACAGGAGCTAAGAGGGAGCGTGGTTCAATGAGATGAGCACTATCTTAGAAGGGAAGGGACCTGAATTTGGCTTTTCCCCACACTTGCTAGACTTTGGACAAAACAGAAAGGCAGCAATAAGGTTTGTGTGACCAGATTCTGGAATAGACTCCCAGTAGGGATGGGGCAGGCACCTACCCTGAAGATCTTCAAAAGGAGACTGGATGCACACCTTGCTGGGGTTATTTGACCCCAGCAGTCTTTCCTGCCCAGAGCAGAGGGGCTGGACTCAATGATTTCATGAGGTCCCTTCCAGCCCTAAACTTCTGTGTGAATCTATGAATATCTGGGTTTATCTTGTGAGTAGTGTCTGCACATCAAGCAGTGCTAACATTGTGTAGCACCCTGGGTACCCTTGAGAGGATCAACAGGTACCTCACAATGCCACATCATCCTGGTTGAGAATCAGTAGTATAAGGATATCTCTTTACAGTTTGTGATGCTCTATGATTTCCTCATGTGTGCTCATGCAGTTGAAGAGCTCCAGGCCATTCTTGATTGTTTCTGTGAAGTGTGTGAAATGCTTGGTATTACAGTCAGCTTCATGAAAACCAACATGCTTTACCAACTGACTCCAGGCCAAACAGCTGCTCAACCACATATGGCAATTAAAAGGCAAGCCTTGGAGAGTGTTGAGCATTTCCCCTACCTTGGTAGCCACGTTTCCCAAAAAGTAAACAAAGAATAGTATTTAACACCAGTAAAAATCTGCCAGTGCTGTCTTTGAATGTCTCTGAAAAAGCATCTTCACTGATCATGACTTCAGGACCCAAACCAAACTTCTAGTCTAACCAAGTTGTTGTCGTTCCTACCCTGTTGTATAATATGAATGACATATTGGAAAAACTTGAAAGCCTTGGAATGTTACCATCAGCAATGTCTTCAGAAAATCCCTCATGTCAATTGGAAGGACAGATGTATGAATGCCAGCATTCCTGCTCAAGCACCACCAGCATTCAAGCCATGTTTATACAGCACCAGTTCTGCTAGACAGGACATGTCATAAGGATGCCTGACAACTGGCTCCCAAAATAGATCCTATACTTCCAATTCACAGATGGTCACTACTCCAAAGGTAGGCATAGAAGAAAGTCAGGGATACCTTGAAGGCCAGTCTCAACAAATTAGGTATTAACATCAACACCTGGGAGAGTCTAACACTAACTTGTCCCTATAAACAACATGCTGTACAATAAGTAGAGGTCTACCTAAACTATGGGGGTACTTACCAGTTTCCATAGGTTGATCGTGACATAAAGTTCTAATTCCACGGTCATTTTGTGGCAGCATTAATTGGCAGAGAGGTCCCCAGGGAGAGTAGAGACAAGGGAGCAGCCACCATCTTGAATGCTGGTTGCTCTTCATGTGGTCCCACTTCTCAGCACAGATTGGCAGAGAGGTCCTGGCAGGATGAGGAGGGATGAGGAGGCTGCCACCATCTTGTCTGCTGCCCTTTATGCCACCCCACCAACTAGCACCTCCCCCTCCCAGCAATGAGGACCACTGGGAAGCTGGCATTCTATTTTTATTAAGGGTTTTTGTTGTTGTTGTTGTTCGTTTTTTGCTGATTTTGCCGACAATCCTGGATTTCTTAGTGTTTGCGAAATCTGCAAAACCGTGAATTATGTAGGTCCCTAACAATAAAGGATCAATCATTTTGAGCAAACTTGTCTCACTATGGAGGTGAATAGATGAGAGCCAAACGGAAAGAGCTGTGATCCAGAATTGCCAAGATTAACACATTCCTCCTGGAACTATTTGCCACGTCTTCAGTTGAACATGCGGATCTCAGATCAGCCTCTTCAGTCACCTACAGACTCACTTATGACTTCCCTGCTTACTGGAAGACTGTCATCCTCACATAGAGGGACTACAACTACAACAACAGTTTCCTTGTGGATGAAAAGTGTTCATGTACACTTAAGTCATGCTAAATGTGCTTATTGCCTACTGACCTTCATTCTGACCTCCCCATTTTGGTTGCTCTTAACTTTCTGAAACAGATTTTGAGCATGGAAAATTTCAGCCCAATCTTAGCCCAAAGAACATTTTTAAAAACTGGTGCACCCATGTCCATTTCTTTAAAAAAAAAAAATAATAATTCCCTGAAAATCTCTAACAGGCTATGTCTACACCTGTGCTTGAAAACATTTTTTAAAATAAATATTGTTGTGTATGCAGGTTCTGTATTATATACTGGTTCATACAGTTCAGTGAGCCTGACCACTGAGCATTATTTAAGAACTCAAAAACATTTGTTGTTTTAAATTGAAGCATCTGATATGCAGTACCTGTAGGGTTTAGCCTTTTTTGTGAACTGTACTGTAAGTGTAAGAAATTCTAGTTAGCATCAGAAGCATGTGGCACACTGAGACTATGAAAAAAGAATTGGCATTGTCTAAGTACCAGTCATATGCTGAGGACAAGGCAAAGGCAGAAAGGGGCAGTCAAGTTGAAAGTTTAGCTTTAACTTTTGAAAGGGCAAGAATTTTTTAGGATCATCTTTTTTTAAAATCCTCATTATTGCATAAATGCATGCAATCTAAACTTGATCATGTGAAAATCTAATCATTTATCTAAAACATTATAATCCCCATCACATCTCAAAGTGAAAGTTCCTTGTATGCAGTGACTCGCGATATATACCGATTCATTGTCCCATGTGCCTTCACCTAGACTTGTGTTGATGGTTTGGATTTGATTTACCTGAAAAGTTGCTATTCATGTTCTTTTCTTCTCAGAACTCTCCTTCCTTCTCCCCCCAACTGCATACTCTTAAGCTGCATCATCATTTTCAATGTCTTTGCTTCCTAAAAATATTAATCCCAAGCCCACAGTCCTTACTTTGGCAGCACTGCTGACATGAACAAATGTTTTGTCTGAGCAAGGGCAACAGCAGTGTCTCATAGTGAGGTATAATTAACAAACATGGGCCTGCTGCCTAGTAATGTGTGCTGGTGCTTATTGGGCAATAGTTCAAAGTAAATATCTCAATATTTAGCCAAAGCTCTTTAAAAAAAATGAAATCTCTCCTTCTATTTAAGAGCTGTACTTTTACTTTTGCACTTGTACCAGATTTTCTAAGAAATCTCAGCTCATTTCCTTATGCTTGTGTCAGTGGTCTGCTGATTTCCAGGGGAATTGCCAAGTACTAGATCTTCCTTTCCATTAATCTCCCACTCTCATGCCTCCACCCTCTTGTAAGTACTGTATTTCCTGTGCTGGGGGTCTGCTCGCAGTCTGGGAGAAATACAGGACAGGAGTTCATGGAAACCTAACTTCCTTGCTGCTTCTGACTTCTGACCTTATATTATTGAATGTAGCACATTAAAATTAGCACATGCTCCCTCTTAAATTTAAGCAGTGACATTGTCCTCAATACTACACAGGTCATTAAAAAAGATACATCTGGCACAAGCAGTGTAAAGGACAGACCAGAAAACTTGTTTGGATGATAGTAACAACTTTCCAGGTATTTCCTTGCTAAAAGAATGCAAATAATAGTAGTGCAGGCCATGGTGGCAGACCAGTTAAAAGGTCTCACTGTGAATCCAAAGATGTAAATTCTAGTTTTGCCCTGGATGTATGCCAAAGACTGTCCCAGTTAACCGAGCTACATGGGATAGGTTCATGCTAGGGTGTCAAAAGTGACTGGTTGATGTTAGTGCCATTGGTCCTTTGTGTATAAAAGCCTTTGCTGTGCTAGCTCCATGGGCCTTTTCATTTAAATTGTTTAGACGTGATGTATTATGTGAAAAGCACTTACTTGCTTTACATCCTTGTCCTTTGCCAAAACGTATGCTGGACACATTTCTGATACCTGAGACGTATTCCTGCAGTCTTTTAGGGAGGCTCAGAAAGAGAAAATGTGTTATAAAGTAACACCTCAGCTTGTCATTTAACACCTATTCCTAAGGAAAGGTGCAAGTGGCTACACCTAAACCAATAAGTAGACTAGATTGTGACAAGCTGATCACATTCAAAGTCTCTGACTGATAAATTTGCCTTTAATAAAGCTACCGCAGACACCAGGGTATTTCACTTTGTATCGTTAGCACTTCTGAAATCCATTAGAAGACCTTCACATCTGTAACATATGCACATGCCAGTTGCTGATATCCCAGAACAGCTTGATAGAAAAGGCTTTTATTTTCTTTTTTTCCTTTTTTTTATTTGCCACAAATGTCCAGACTTCCAGTTCTTGTTTGTTCTGTCTTTGAAGTTCCTGGATTATAGACAAGGATAATCTGGGCAGGGCAAGGGGTATCACGTATTGTCATCTCAATACGTAGAAAATTGTTTGTGCTACTTCTTGGCTCTGGTGGTTGCCATGTCAGAGTTTACTTGAAGATCACAGCAGTATGACAATTCATTTTTTTTATTTTTCTTTTGTAGCCACCTAAATGTAAATGATGGTTGTGGACTTTGGTAGTACTGATGGCATAATTATTAACATTAAATGAATAATTACTTAGAACTTCCAGAGACTTTTATCAACAACTGCCCCGTCCCCCCACCCTCCCCCGTCTAACCTGCATGGATAGGGAAGGCCTTATGGTTCTTAAAATAATAGGTATTTCCCCAGCTAAACGATTCTCTTTCCTTCCATTATGTAACATGCTACATTCTTTTTCCTATAGTGTTTTCCATCCACCTGAGCAGCAACTGCTTTCCAAGAGCAAAGCTCTAGGAGTATATTTTGTAAAATCCTTTGAAATTACATTTCAAGAATCCTGTACAATGCTTGGACTGACACATAGGAACTTGGTTGCCAGTTCTATACTCCACCGAGGCTGCCTTTATTACTTGTTGTGGAATAAATAAATGATACTTCATCAAGTCAGTCTTGTTCCTTTGTATCAGGGCTTTGTGTGCACAACGGTAAACTCAAACTTGATAGAACAGTCAGGATTGACATGTATAATTGTAGCATTTTGGGGAGCCCATTCAAGAAAGCTTGATTTTCTTGTTAGAACCAGTCCGATTTCTTTCTCCAAAGTAGACAGCTCTAGCTCTGGGCTCTCAGCCTCTCCTTCCTCCCCCAATATTTTGTTTGTCCCATTTAGTTAGGCCTAGCAAAAAAATAAGTTTGATTATAGATAAGATACCTGGGAACCCCAGGAGGAAAAAATAGTGTATCTATCCATGTACTTTCTTAAAAATGTATACAGTCCATACAGTACTTGAGTGTCAGAATTTTCTTCTTGTTTATAAGACTACGATGCAGCCCGATGGGACTCTTTGAAACCTGATCTGCAACAGTAAGAGATTTTTTTAAAGCCCCCAGCTTTTCTTCAGCCATAAATTAATCTAAGAAGAGATTTTAGCTGCTCAGGTTTGATAAGCAGCACTGGCTTACAAAAATTTTATACTAGAAGCTGTCAGACTTCTCCTCCCATCTGCCCGACCTCTCTCCAGTATTAGTCAAGGTCTTTGTTACAGCAATAGCCCAGCTGGATGTGACTTCCTCTGCTTAAGTGAAGTTCAAGAAGTCAGCTGCTTTTAAGAAGAAAAATGCTTATTGTTAAGATCCCCTTCTTCCCCCTGCCAAGGTTAAACATGTCTGTCCTCCGTCAGCACCCCCATGTAATGTGTCCCTAGATATTGCAGGCCACACCTTTGAGGATATAAACTCTGTGTTGCACCAAGTAATCTGCTGACAATGCAATAATAGACACAGATATTTCTGAAGTTGTCTTAATGTCAGCCAACTGCTCAGACATGTTTTCCTTCCTTCTAAAGTATCCTCTATATCCACAAATGTATTGAGAGGGTAAACTTCTGGCCCTATTGGCCATATCGTTGGTAGTTTTCTCATTGACTTCATAGAGCCAAGATTTCACTCAGGGCTCTTTAAAAAAAAAGATCATCACAGTTCTTGTCGCAACTTAGCTTTTTCAAAAGTCTTTGGTGAGGAACCTTATCAAAAGGTTTTTTGAAAATCCAAATATATGATGTCAACTGGATTCCCATTGTCCACAAGCTTGTTAATACCTTCAAAGAACTCCAGCAGGTTGGTGGGGCAAGATTTCCCTTTTAAAAATAGCCATGCTGATTCTTCTCCAACAGATCATATTTTTCCATGTGACTGCTGATTTTATTCTTTTTTATAGATTCTACTAACTTGTCAGGTATGGAAATGAAGACTCTCTGGTCTGTAGTTCCCAGGATCATCTGTGGAGCCCTTTTTGTTGATGGGTGTTATGTTGGCAACCTACCAGTCCTCTCTTGCAGAGGCCGTTTGTAATGATAGGCTATGTACTATTGCCAACAGTTCTGCAACGTTACCTTTGAGTTCCTTCAGAACTCTTAGGTGAATGCCATCTGGTCCTGGCAACTTAGCATTTATCAGTTTGTTCCACAACTTCTGTTGTCATTTTAATGTGATCCAACTCTTCAGACCTATCTACTAGGAAGAGTTAATCTGATGTGGAAACTGCCTCAGCATCTTCTGCAGTAAAAACTGATGTTAAGAATGCATTTAGATTATTTGCTATGGCTCTATCATCCCTAAGTACACCTTTTACACTTTGGTCATCTAATGGTTCAACTGATTCTCTCTCCTGTTTCTGGCTTCCTGTTTCTGATATATTTTTTAAAGTTTTTATTAGTAATGTTAGCATCTTTTTGGAAGATATTCCTCATTCTTTTTTGGCCTGCCTTATTTTGCTTTTACACTTAACCTGCCAGATTTAATGAGCTTTCCTGTTTTCCTTATTTGGGCACACCTTCCATTTTTGAAGGTTGTCTTTTTGCCTTAGATGTCCTCCTTAACTCTGCTGTTAAACCATGCAGGGGTTTTATTGGACCCTTGATACCCTTTCTGATTTATGGTATATATTTTTCCTGAGCCTCTAATATGGTATTTTAAAACAACTTCCAGAATGCCTGCCAGCCTTTTATATTTTTAATTGCTCCTTTTAACTTCTTTCTAATTTACTCATTTTTGTGAAATTTCCCTTCCTAAAGTTGTATTTCATTAGTGGATTGGGAGCTGGTTAAGAGATAGGAAGTGAAATATAGGGCTAGGTGGCCACTATTCAGGGGAGAGGGAGGTCAAAAGTGGGGTCCTGCAGACATCTGTGTTGGACCCAATTTTTTTTTCAACACTTACATCAATGATCTGGAAATGGGTATGCACAGTGAAATCTCCAAGGTTTCAGATTACACTAAATTATTCTGGGTAGTCAAGTCCCAAGTTGATGGAAAAGAGCTGCAGAAAGATCTTGCCACGCTAAGTGAGTGGGTGAAAAATGGCAAATGAACTTCAGTGTCAACAGGTGCAAGATAATGCATATAGGGGGAAAAAAAACCTAAATAATACATACACAATGCTGGGTTCTGAACTAGTTATGACTAAGGAAAGAGGTCTTGGAGTTGTTGTAGATAGTTCTCTAAAAACATCAGCTCAATGTACAGTGGTGACCAAAAAAGCCAATCAAACATTGGCTGTAATTAAGAAAGGATTTGAAAACAAAATGGAAAACATTTTGTCACTATGAGATGCAGTTTTGGTCTCTGCATCTCAAAACTGGTATAGTAGAATTAGAAAAGATATAGCAAACAAAATGATCAGAGGTATAGAGCGGTTTCCATACCTGAAGAAACTAAAAAGGATAGAACTTCATTTTGGAAAGGAGAAGACTGATGAGGGAATATAGTGGAGACCTATAAAATAATAAAGAGTGTGGAGAAAGTGAACAGGGAACTGTTATTCTCCAAGTCCCAGAATATTAGAACTCGGGGGTGCCTACTGAAATTTAGCAGGAGATGGATTTAGAACTAAAAAGAGAAAGTATGTTTTTATGTAGCACATAGTTAACTTTCAGAACTCATTACCACAGGAGATCTTAGAGGCAAATAGTATAGTCAGGTTCAAAAAGGAACTAGACGTATTCATGGATGATATATCTATGAATAGCTATTAAACAGAAAAGTTGGAGATGCATCCTCTGGCATCTCTAAACCAATGATGATGTATGCAAGGGAGAGTAATTAACAGGGGATAGCTCACTCTTGGTATAACTGGTTTAGTGCTCTCCTGAAGCTTCTACTCCTGCCACTGTTAGAGACAAGGTACTGGGCTAGATAGATTGTTTGTCTGTCCCAATATGATACTTTTTATATTTTTCTGTTTTGATATTTACCCAGCACATTCCATCCACTTGGTGTTTTATGAAATGGACTTCAGGAAATGGATTTCTAAATTTTCCTTTTATTGCTCATACTCCTTATACACCACTTCAACAGGTTGCCTGAAGAATCTGTAATTTTTTTTGGACATATACGAGTTTTGCATGATACCTCTCTGAATGACTTCATTAAACCATGTACTCTGGCTTAGCTCCACTGTGAAGCTATCTGCCAAAGTGTATGTTAATGGCCTTTTCCTACCTGGCAGCCACCTTGTTGAGGAACCTGTTCTCTAACCCATTAAGTAGTTAGCTGAAAACAGGAATTCTGTGTTCTATGAAGTTGCATCACACATCTTTTTAAAGGGATGATAATGTAGAAAAGGCAAACATTCACGAGTTAGAAAATGCCAGCATCCAGCCTTCTTAGGTAAAACTTCTATGATACAGTCTTTAATTACATGTTGACATGCTATTTTTTCCCCAGGACCATTGCCTCGTTCAGTGGTAAATATTTATTCAGTATTTTTTTTTTTTTTTTATTCTCCATATATGTGGCCTCAGATTATGCTTCAGGAACACTATGTAAACCCTTCACTGAATACAGAATTATTACCTACCTTCCTCATTGCTTTTTATGCACCTTTCATCATAATACCAGAACTCTTCCTACAAATTAATGAATGTATCTTCACAAAACCCTGTGAGAATGTGCGCAACCTTATCCACATTTCTTAAACAGTGAAAAACTGAGACACGGGAATTAAGGGTCGAACTGTTCAAAATGAGCGTCCAGCTTGAAATATGTAGGACCTGTTTTTGCAAGTTTTTAGTGTTTTGAATATTCCAAACACAGTTCCCATTGTCTGGAGTTACAACTGGGAGTGCTCAGCAGTCCTGCAAAACAGGGCCAGGAAGTGAGGAGTGTACAATTAGTGGCAAGCAGTGAAATGTCTGACTTAAGTGACAGGTCCCAGCATCCTTTCTCCTCCTGTAGTCCCTTACCTCACTCATTATTGGCTTTCTGATTTCTGCCATGAGGCCAGGGAACTTAGAGACAATATCCTCTTCCACTATAGAACTCTGATTCACTCACAGACCAGTTTGTCCTGTGCACTGAACAATGGTCAATGAAAACAATATGTAATCATGTTTAAAAAAGAACATGCGGTACAAGTGAGAAAAATTAAGATTGAACCTTAATTTGTGACATTTCCTAACATTTGAGTGCTTGACTTTGGACCTATAACATTCTCTGAGTTCATGATTTTGAGGGGGTTTTTAAAATTCTGCACAAAAAATACACATATTGGAACAAAGTAGAAGTTGGGATCTGATTCTGGTATGATGCCAATATTAGTAATTCCACTGTGTTCAGAGAAGTTCATTAGCATAAAAGGGAAATTATCTGTACTCTTGGTTCTGTTCTTCATATCACAGGTAAACAGTTCATGGCTTTATTTTTTTTAATCCTTTTTGCTACACTGAATTAATAGCAGGTTTCAAGCAAAATCAGTGGTGATGTGTTTTAAGGCCATAGGACAAATTGCTTTATCAGTAGTCTCAATAACAAAGCAACTGTCACCTGATCAGACAAATTTCCTCTTTCATCAATCCAAGCACTGTTGCCACCTTGGTTTTACACATTATTATATATGTTCAGATTCAAGGGAACTTTAAGGATAAAATGAAGGTCTTTCTCCTGATATGTTTTTTCAGTCCTCTGAGGAAAAGGCTTCCTCATTTGTGAAAATGGATATGTTATGTGCTTTATTTGTGTCATTAGCTTAATGAACTCGAACATGAATATTGATTTTGAGCTTACTGAACTATATCAAGCAGCATAGGGAGCTGGATTTGAGCAATTCCTGCTGTATCATCTTGCAGCTATCTTTCAAAACACTGCTTGCAACCCCAGCTTTACTCTTGCATCCTGGTTACAAGACAGACGTTGATATTATCTCTGCATTAGGATCTCTTAAGGAGCCACCGTAATGGTTGCTGTCTTTCTTCAGTAGCATCTTAGAGATTTATTGGTATGTTAGAATAGCTTATAGAAAAATGTGATCTGTAGTCCTGCTCTTCATTTGCTCTGAATTTGCCTCTGGCTCCTCACTTGGGGGAAGGTGGAGATGAAATGAAATTCTGCTAGGTTTTTATTCCATGTTATCTCTCTTGATGCCATGGCTGTGAAGGACACTATGTACCATGCAGCGAAAATCATCCAGTCTGCTCACAGAAGTGAAAGAAGTTGAAGGTGATTTTGCAAATATTTGTGGTTTTCTTGAGATAGGAACTGTGGCTAAACTGCATAGTAATTAGGCATTTTACTCAAAATGATTCGAAGCAGTTTAGGAAGCAGCAGAGCAAGAAACTTGTTAGGAATATGAGGAAAGGGAATTGTTACCCTATTACTTGTGACACTACTTGTTACAGATTTGACTGTTAGGTTGTAGTTATGCTGTAATTTGTTACTGTATAACAAAGTGTATATAGTATATCATAAAGTGTATTGCAATGTTCATTTTCATTTTCTCCTATTTTACAGAATTGTTGTGTCATGGGGCATGTGTAGATGAAATGGGGGCCCTAAACTGAAGCAGTGGGCTTTTAAAAACACCACTTCAATTTAGAGTGAAGTAAGCCCCATGTCATGTACCCCTGTGTCTTACCTGCCTCTCCGGCGGCAGGGAAGGGAGGGTGAGCTGCTGGCGGACGGAGTGGTCCCTGGGCTGCAGGGTGGGGAGGGGCTGGTGCTTCCCTTTGTGGCAGTGGCGGCCCACTCCCCAGGCAGCACCCACCCACAGGCACCCAGCTTGGGCGGTCCCGAGGGGTACTGCAGCCACGGAGGGAAGGACCGGGTCCCAGCACAACTCATGCAGTCAGGCAGGCTCCAGGGCAGAGGGGAGGAGGGGAAAGAGAGATCAGGCTCACTGCTTTTTTATCTTTTCTCTTTGGTGGAGCCTGCCTTCCTGGGCTGCTGCCAGGCTGCTTGCACGAGCTGCCGGCACAGCCCCCTGACCCGCACGGAGCTCTGTATCATTCCATATTCCCATAGAGCAGCGAACTAAAACTCCCCAAAGGTGTTTTAGTTTGTTGCACCCCAAAGTCATTTAAGGCTCATTACACCACCAAATGTCTTACAGCGGCTGGAATTAATGCGCAATACACCACTGACACATGCAAACACCAACACCATTAAAGAAGTGCAGAAGCATTTAACCCACTTTAGTGTCGGACACACATGCCCCTTGTTTCGTCTACACTTGCCCATGAACAATAAGTTATTTTGTGCCACCCATGGAATTGGTATGTTTAGTTTTTAAGATTCAGTTCTTCTCAAGACATGTGCATAAAATCTTGACATTTAATGTCAACTCTAGTCAAAATGTCCAATGATGAGGGTCCAAAGTTAAATGGCTGTTAAGCACCTGAATAAATGACTTCACTTTAAGGAGTTCTGGTGCCATAATAGATCTTATCCAAATGCAGTTTCAGAAAGGTGGGTTATATCATTTTAAAATAATTAGGAACACTGCTTCTTTATCTGCAGAATATCTTGACATACTAATGTGGAGTAGCTTTGTGTAGAACTAAAACTTCTAGAAACTGGTTGGTGAGTCCATGTGTACCAAATCACTAAGGTTTGGAAGCTGCAGGTTTGAAAGGGATGGGGTTAAGTGGGTGATTTTTTTCATGGCATCATCTTTCAAACTTGCACATTTGTGTGATTCTCTCTGCTGAAGATAATTTTGACCCATCTCATCCAGTGTTAGATAGCTCAGTGGGATCTAAGTTGGTGAATGTGGAGTTTTGGGTTATATCCACAGTTGCTAAGTTCCTATATCTGAGGCTAAAGAAAAATAGAGCTTATGATAAGGCACAGATGTAACACTTGAACATTTATCACTTAGCTGTGCAGTGCCTGATGGTATAAATGGAAATTTTAAGCCCAAGTATAGAGGCTATCCGTTTTCAGTTTGGGTGTTGTCATCCATCAGACCCTTCAGCTTAGCTTTCTGCTGCAGAGAAATCAGTACTATGGAGTCTCACATGTTTATGGAGTCTAGTATATAGTATAACTTTGTATTTTTCCCTATATACACAGTTCTTCATAAAGAGGGTCATAAACAGCATCCAGGAAACGGTTTTGTTCAGAAATGTTAGCCAAAACATATATTCTTCGTTCCCAGAGAGCAGCTCTGCTGAAGTACTGACTTTAGTTCGACAGCAAACTCTTTTGCTGCTTGTGACTGCTCCTCAGGAAGAAACTGAGTCAGAAAGCTAACAAGAAGACAAGCATTTCTTCAAAAGTGAATAATATAAATATGTTACAGCATCACCTTATGTCTCTTACCATATCAGTCTCTCTCAGGTAAAAGGAAAATAAGAGATCCATTCTTTAAATTCTAACTCTTACATGCCCTATGGACTGCACCAGCAAGGGCTGTATGCTGTAGGAGTTGCAGTAGTGTAGGCTGTGCACCCCATGCCAGGGGCACTGAGCATGTTGGCAGTCCCTACCCACCACTGCACCAGGCATATGAGTGCTCCCCCCCAACCTTGCACTGCATATATGAGCACAGGGACACAGGTACCCTAATCCCACCCTCAGCTTCCCGGAGGCTTCGCCACTGCCCTGCATAGTGCTGGTGCCCTAAGGGGTTCCTTAGCATCAGGAGCTGTGCCACACTATTCCACCCTACCTCTTGGCCAGAGACAGGGGGAGCCTGTAGCCTATGGCTGCTGCTGCTTCATCTGGAACAATGTGGTGAGCACTAGCTAGGTGGGGGTATGAAGCCTCATGAGCTTCATGCAGCCAACAAGCTGCCAGTTGGATAGCCCTGTAATAATGCAAGTCCATTTTTATAGTATAGTAGAGTTCTTAGTTTCAGATTCCTTCCTTCCATTCCTTTGGTTCCTCAGTGTTTTGATAGTTATACTTTTTGATTCTGTGTGTGTATTCTTTTTCTTCTTCCTTCAAATTCTTTCTTCCTCCTTGAAATAGTTGTTCTCCTTCAAATTCAGTCAGAGTTGAGGGCTCTCAGAATCTTGCATTATTTTAAATAAGGTTAAACAAGATACAGAAATGGAACACTTGTTTCAATATATACCAATAATTTCTTTTCTCTGCAATTCTGGACTTTAAGAATCATATCAGAATGGGTATTCTCTGTGTCTTGGGCTAGAAAAAAACCCAAGAATAACTCTTCTAATATTTATCTAATACATCCTCTTCCAGTCCACACAAGAAAGCATGGACTCTCATGAAAACAAGGAAAAAAAGATAGTAAAACTTTCTTGAAAGAGATTTAATTTGTGGACTTTGTAAAGTTTTGGGTCAGTTCTTGTTTTGTCTGAACAGATTTCTCAGCTTCAAAGAAAATGCCTTGTCTTTTAAGTGTTCACGTGTACAAGGTACTATCAAGAATCAAGTAAAGCAACTTGTTTATTTGGGTGATGCCAAAGCTGGTTTGAGCCAACTTCCTTATTGGCATAAGCAAAACCCAACTGATCTGAGTTTTACTTGCATTATACCAATGATGAGTTTGGCCACATGTTAAGAATAGCTTGTTGTTAAAGGCATTTCATGATGCTTAATGCTGTATTGAAACTATATATAAATATATATATATACACACACACACACACACACACACACACACACACACACACACAGTAGGGGTGTGTGAAGTTCGGGTGCTGATTTGATTCAGAGGAGATTCAGCTCAATTTGGTGGCCAAATCTCCAAATCCAAATCAAATCTGGGGACCAATTAAAAGGTCTGAGTCGATTCAAAGCTCTCCAAATCTTTGGAAGAGATTCGGAGAGTTTTGTTGATTCAGGCAGTCCATGGTGGCTGCAGCAGAGAGGTGCAGCTGGACTCGGAGCTGGCAAGTAGGGGGCGGGGGAGGAGGGGCTGGGGAAGAGGAGAGGAGACCATGGGGGGACCCCTGCCAGCCCCCAGCCCCTGCCCCCCTGCCCTCCGCTCACTCCCCAGCCCCACCCCATGGCTGCCCCACCTGCCCCAGCTCCCAGTGCTTTAAAAAAAAGCCCCACTCACTGGATGCTCCCGGATGGGGGGGCCATCCTTGCTGCCCCCCACTGCCCCACGCTGCATGGGGGGGCTCTGCACGAGCCCCCTGACCCCCTCTCACTCCTCCAGCCTCCTGCCCCATGGCTGCCCTCCCTGGCCCAGCTCTGGCCCTTTAAGAAAAAAAACAAACCAAGAAAAACCCTGGGACTCTCTGCACCTGCAGCAGCCTTGGGGCTTCGGCAGGCTCATGCAGAGCCCCCCACGTGCTGCAGGGCAGCGGAGATCGCCTCCTGCTGGCAGGAACGGTGAGTCAAGGGGGTTTTCTTGTTTTGTTTTGTTTTTCTTAAAGGGTCGGAGCTGGGGTGGGCAGGGCAGCCTTGGGGGAGACTGGGGGAGCATGGAGGGGTTGGGGGGCTTGTGTAGAGCCCCCCATGCAGTGGGGGACAATCGGGGGCAGCGGGGATCACCCTCCCCACCTGGCAGCACCCGGTGAATGGGGCTTTTTTTCCTCTAAAGAGCCGGGAGCTGGGGCAGGCAGGGCAGCCGTTCCGGGGGCTGGGAGAGAGGGCAGGGGATGGGCCTGCCTGATTTGGCCGAATCGATTCGGGACAGTAATTCGAATCACCATCCCCCGAATCAGCCAAATCTGAATCCGAAGCAAATACTAGCCGCTTCACACAGGCCTAATATACAGTGGTTTAAGGGGCTTTATTGTCTCAATTTATTTAAACACGTAAGGCATTGATTTGACATAAATAAACCAACATTAGGGATTACTCAGGCTGCAAAGGGTACAGTGCAGCTCAGGACACTGTAGTAGCCACCCTTTCTTAAGTCTAAGAGTCTTGTCCCTCTATAAGCTCAGATAAACCTGGCAAAGATCCACCAATTCATTGTGTTGCAATGGAAAGAAACATTTGGAAGGAACAAGTTCACTGTCTAGGATGTTAAATATTTATTCAGTCAAACAACCCTGTATTTAAATAATGTTAAAGGTCTAACTTTTAAACTTTACCAAAAAAAAAAAAAAGGCAAAGCTTAAAATTTTGGCTGCCGCAAAGGTCAATAAAGGTAATGTCCAGACAGTGCAGATGGCACCAAATGCAACAGCCAGAGTTGCCACTATATGTTTATACTATGGCGATTTTAACATCTCTTTCCTAGCTTCTAGTATGATTGCAACTTCATCTTAAGTCGGTAATGTTTATTTCTTATGCTTAATGACATGAGTTTGAATAGTACCTTTCTGGACTTTATAGTCTTTTTACAATATATTAGCATTCCTTGTGAAAATCACTGGGATATGTCTAATCTGTATTCTGTTTGCTTTTCAGGGGAATTTTAGGAGCCAAGGAAGGAGTAAGCAGATTGAAATGCACTCCTGGGCCGCATCCAGATGAGCACGGATGTTTGTTTCCCTGGGAACAAGGAGTAGTGGCACACCTTGTGTTGCTGCTCCTTGTCCCCGGGGAATGCCTGTGCCATGCACACTCTGGCATGTGGCAGGTTACCCCAGGTGGCATAGGGGAGGCTGGGGCCAGCAACTGTGCTGGCCCCAGAAGCCTTACCTGGGGTCCTGGGAGCCTTGGGGAGCTGCAGCCATTGCACTCCTGCAGCTGGGAATTTGGCCAGCAGCCAGAGTGTGGCTCTGGCCAGCCAGGTTCCAGTTTTGGGCAGTGTGTGGTGTTGCCACATGCACTGCCCTGCTTTTTTTTGGCATGGGCTTATGGGGCCCCGGAATCTTCTGGGGTCAACCCCCACCCCCCTGCACTGCAAGGTAGCACTGTGAGAAATGTCTGAATGTGCGGTGTGTGGCACCACAGATAGGTCTGCGATGCCACATACCACACATTCATGCTCATCTGGATGTAGCCCTGCAGTCCCCAGCTGGTTGATGGTTCATTAGGGATTGTTGCCAAATTACCTTTAGGGCTAATTGTTAAACCTTTGATACTATAACCAGACATTTTTAAGGGGCTGGATTTAATGAAAGCCAGGTGGTTGGAGAAGAAGGGTTTCTTTCTATCGACTGCTGAGCAGCAGTGTAGTGACGTTGGGTCACTAGGAACTATTTTGCAAAATGTGTGTTTAAGGAATTAACCCATCAGTGGAACCTGTGGATTTGTGCCTTGAGCGCTCTGAATGTAAGTCATTGTTTGTATTGTTATTGTCTTGCTTTGCTGTCCAGTGACCTAGATATAGTAGTGGGAGAGAATGGTATACTTGGTAGCTGAGATAATGTGAAGAAGGCAACGGTAGGGTGATTACACTGGATCTAGTGTTTCATTCACCCGTGCTGTGGGATTTAAACATTGGTATCAACAGAAAACAAGAAAATCTTGGGTCTGGAGGGCTAGAGGAGGGGAGGAGCCAAGGGCTTAAATGATCTCACAGGAACACTATCTTTCTTATGGTGGCAGGAAATTAACTTGGCTTTATAAAGAAAATATTCTGTAAATAAGATATATCTGACCAAATTGAGTCCCTGGATCAGGCATCTACCTGAATTTAAACTGATGCTGCTCTAAAATACCAGAATGTATATATACAAAACCAGAATTTGGCCCATCGGAGTTTTTTTTCCTACTACCATGCTCTTAAGGACTTTGAAAACCTATTTGTATGCTGCAAGATCTGAGCAATATCTCAACTTGCAGCCACTGCACGTACTCCCAATAAATGCACAATACCATAGACTGTCTATGTGCTTTTTCACAGGTTGACTTCACACTGTTAATAAAAAAATGTTTCACTTCTAATTTTTCCATTGTTGACCTTTCTCCAGGACTCAATCAAAAAGCACTTTATGGGATTTAAAAAACATCATCATCATAAAACAAGGCTCCTTAAAAAAATGAGGGTGAAGCTTTATTGTGCTGTGGTACTTATTTTAGCAGCCAGACAATAAGGCTCGAGAGCGAATAAGGAGACTGAAAGCCAGGGTTTTTTTTTTCTTGCTTCTGCTTAATGTTTTTGTTTTACTTCCTGAACTACAGCAGCTGAAATAATTTTTATTGTTTTATTCCCATTCAGTACAGACATAGAAACATGTTTTCATTGGCTTTGCTCTAAAAAGTCCACCTGAGGAGGGAATGGAAACAGCTTTCTTTCCCCTTCTTCTCTAAAAGGCATTTGAGGTTGTGTGAATCAGTATCAAGTTTATTATTTTCCTCTGCGCAATAACTGTAACAAAAAAATGCTCCCATGACACAAATGTGAACTATGTTCATTTGGAAGACATTTCAGGCAATGAGGTAGATATATGTGTGTTTTGAAATTACTTTAGTCTTAATCTTGCTTCATTAAGTATGCCATCATGTGTTTTTCTTAATGCTGTTTTGGCCCAGTTGCAAAATTTTGGAATTGAATTACCTTATATGGGCTTTAAAGATAATAAATCACCTTATTTAAAGCAATATGTAAGTTTGCACTGTCCTTTGCCCAGCCTCAAAATTCCCATTGACACCACTAGCAACTCTGTGGAAACACTGAGAGCAAGTTAGATCCCCAGGCTATGACTGGATCTAGTAAGGCCAGGTTTTATACATACAGCTCAATAATAGGGCTGTGCAAAATTTCAGTGTTTCATTTCGAAGCTATTTCGATGTGTTTCAAGCTCGAAATAGTGAAATCGAAATGAAATGAAAGGCTTCAGAATGAAACAAGGCCACTAGAAACATTTTTAAAGTTTCATAATGTTTTGAGTTTCGAAGCTGAGCTTGCTTGCAGGGAAACAGAAAGTAAGGAGAGGAAGGGGGAGGGGGAGGAAGGACTACTCTGATATTCACTATGTAGCTGTCCAGTGACTGTGATCCTTCCCTGAGGTCCCTTCCAATCCCAGTGCTCTGCGGGAAAGACAGAAAAATTGCATAAAATGCATTGTTTGAACTGAGCTTTCTCTGTGCCTTCACACTTACAAGTGACATGAGGTTTGCTTTGAACAGTTTGAGGTGCAGTTTCCCAGAAACCCCTGCACCCATCTCCTTGAAACTTGACAGGCTTTGTGAATTCACAGGGGCTACCATCCCTGCTGTTTCCATTTGAATCAGGAAGGAAATGACAAAATTATAGGCATTTTCATGATTCCCCATTATAGCCTATGGGCAAAACATCGAAACGCGTTGAAACAGAGAAATAGTTTTGACAAAACGAAACGGAACAGTGCTTCAAAATAGCGAAACAAAACACTGTCCCTTCAGAAGTTGAAATGAAATGAAGTTGCTGTTTTGCAAAGCCCTACTCAATAAATCCATGTTCTTTGCAATTTATCTGCCCATGCATGGATCTGTTTGTGGAACTGGCACCCTAGTGAGCTTCATTTAGTCACATGTTCTCCTGAACATAATTATTTTTTATTATTCCTATGTGCTAGGGCTATAGTGAAGGCCTGTGGTTGGTGAGTCGAACTTGTATATATTTTTACATTTGATCTGTACTACTGCGCTTTATGCAGATGTCACAATAGAGGAAAAGGCCTGACAAGTGTTGAAAGTCTCTATACATGCAAGTTATTTGATGCCTTTGCATTATTGCTCTTTCCAGATAGTTTATTTCAAATGCTTTCACATTGTAATTTTGACCGTGTGTCCGTCCTGGGTACCTGTTTCTCTGGTAGCCCCCCCAATTCCTGCCTGCCACGACTTGATCTAAATACAATTTGTTGGGGGGAGGAACAGGTGTTAGATACCGGTACCCCGGTGATAAACACGCGGGTCAGGTCTTAATTACAAGTGCTTTATTACAGTTAGTCTGGCTCTCTCTCTCTCTTGAAACGTGAATTCCCCAGGGCTTGCCACGGGGTTCTCACTGTCTGCCGTCTGGGAGCAACGCAGGGCCACTTGTGTGCTTGTTACTCCATAATCAGCCGCTAACAAGGCAATTAACAGCTGATTGACGCCGATATCGGGATTCCCCGGCTGCGGCTTGTGCCAACTTATGAAGCCCGGCTTCGTCAATTTCCTTTCCTTTTACTTTCTGCAGTCTCTGCTTCCCCTTGCCCCTCCGGAGTGAGATCAGGGTTACAGGGGCTACAGGGCAATGTCGGGGCTTCTTCACCCTTTTTCCTCTCTGCCTCTTTTTTCCTCTTCTCCCCCACCTCACTCAGGGAATTCCCACACTGAACCCTCGGAGCTGTGGGGGTGCTTCCGCACTGCCACTCTGTTTATAACTCACCACCAAGGCTGTCTTCTCCATGTAGGACGTGATCTGGGGAAGGATGTCTCAATTCCCCCTCAAAACTCCCAATTTTGTCTAGAAGTGTGTCCCTTCTGGTTCCTCTTCATGAGTGTGTGCCTGAAGGCACCCTTGGGAAGTTTCCTCCCCTCTTTATTTCACTTTCCTGGCTCCATATTGGCTGCCTGGGGTTATTCGTCATTTTCCTGGATGTCTTCATCTCCGGCAGCTGCTCCCTCATTTTAGTAACCGTGTCGCGGCCGCGGCACCGTTACAGTAATGTTGATTCATGAATCATAAAGTGAATAATTACAATTGTGTTAAATACAATTAATATCTTTTGCGTTTGAAATAAGGTGAATCAAAATCTCTTTTTCCAAAGTAGCGGTGAAATAAATGAGACCATACCATTATGCTACCAGACTCTATTGCTGTTAATACCGCCACAATTTCAGTCATTAGTTTAATACTCTTACATTTACCCGTATCATCTCAGACACTGGTTGTTTTTTTTTTTTTTAGAGGACCACTATACCAAGGCAGGTAATATATGTAATATAAATGATGTGAGTTTCCATTTGTATGTATGTGTAACAAGGTTGCCAACCCAAGGTATTTTGTTTAATTGAAAATTTGCAAACCTTTTACTGACAACCAAAGCTTTTAACTGACACATTTTTACTGACATATATTTTGCATAATATAATCATTTACCTAGTGTGTCATGGGAGCATTTTGTGATTCAGTTATTGAGAAAAGGAAAATAATAAGCTTGACACTGATTTACACCTGGATGAGGGCTAGGTTCAAACCATAGTAAAAATGTTTGGTTGTTATTAAAAGTTAACAGATTATCATTAAAAAAAATTCTTAGGTTGACAGCCCTATTTGATGCAGTAATGGTTTTACATCATGTTTGCCCCACCCCAGGGGTTCCGTTCTCTCTCCCACTCCATGGTACCCACAACCACAGCCCACACCATGATGCTCCCCAGCCCAACCCCAGTCTTAGCCCCATCAGCCCTACTCCCCCATCCTACTACAGACCCCCCAAAAAGGACCACCCTCTGCCTATCTGCCACCCAGCAGTATTACAGGTAGATCAGAGGTAGTACCAGGAGCAGCATCAGCAGCATCAGATGGCTGGGACTTGAGGAAGGAGCTCAAAAGCTCTGAGAAGAGCCTCTTTGAGGGTGCTACTCTTCCACTTGGACACCAGGTGATGCTGTTGTGTTCTGTCTGTGTTTCAACATTGCATCCAGCTTCTTTTCTGGGCACCCATCTTCAATCAATTCCATGTTTTTTTGGAACTGATTTTTTTCAGAACTGTTTTTGCTTTATGTTTTTACAGATGGCACAATTTTTTACAGAGTTTATGGACAGGCATTTTTACAAGATGTCTATAAATTTATGAATGGTTTCAAATTCTGTTGTATAATACAAACAGGATATGATGTTTATGTAATTGTAAAATATATATTTTTATTTCTGTAGAATAATTTACATACTCTTTTGTAAAATGTAAAAAAAAATATGCATGTAAATACCTCTTTCTGTGTGTTCTGAGAGAGAGTTCTACAAGAGGTATTCATTGTTGAGGTTGTGTTGGAGCACAAGGGAAGGAAGACTCAACAGAATGGTGCTCTTCCTCTTATAAAATCTCTTTTAGATCTATTGCTTTTCCTCTGAAAAAAGCTGTCCCCACAAAAATCACACTCCTTTTCCTTTGCAATTAGTTTCACCTTGCCCCACTTCCTTTCATTTTACCCATCTCTCCTTTATTAGGTGTGGTATTTGGAAGTTCAGCTAGACTTTCCTCTCTGTCAGTGTTTCCCTCAGCTGTTTCTTGTGATGGTACTAAGAATATTTTTGCGCTGCTCAGGATCACCATCTTCAAATGTCAATTCCCGGAGCTGCCACACATTGCACATGCCTATAGAAACTTAGTGGGTTCCTCTGTTGTGGTTACCCATATCAGCTGAACCACCTCACATACATTCCTGGATTTACCTTTGCGCACACACATCCCTATAAGGTAAGGGCGTTCAACCTCTGGGCTGCAGATCAGATGCAGCCCAAAGATCCATGGCATCTAGCCTGTGTGACTCCCCACAGGTCAGAAAATTTGGCAGCAGGGAAGCAGTAGCAATACCACTGTCCTTCCCTGCTTCCAAATTGCACCCCCACTCCCACTCTGCAGAGCCAGGGCACAGATGGGCCATGCTTCCTCCCCCAACCTCTTAGGGCTGGGCCATGTCCCCTTTTCTACCATGAGGTCTGGTTGGAGGGCCATGCCTGCCCCCCAGGCTGGGTCTGGGCCAGGCCATGCTTCCTTCCACACTTCCCATGCAGGGCCAGGCCTTGCCCCCTTCTTCCCACTGCTGGGTTGGAGCCAGGTCATGACCCCTCCTCTTCCCTGTGTGAACTAGGCACTGCCCTTTCAGTCCTCTAGGCAAAGAGGTTGGGCACTGCTACTGTAAAGGATTGTTCTCTGTGGTGCTTTACAGATGGGTAATGAGGTCTCTGCCATACATTACATGTATTATGCAATTAACTGGTTAATTGTGCAATAAATTTAGACTGCCCACACATGCAAAGTCATTATCACACCATAAAAATATTTATCCAGCTATAAAAAGAGCCAATCAGCTACAAAGTTAGTGATTGAAAATCTGTGACAACTTTATAGCTGGTTTCTATCCAGCTTTAATTTGGATGTCTAGCAAGGCCCGGAGGCACATAAAAAATGAAATTATTTGCCCAAAGTCACCCAAGTGAGCTTCACAAGCCTGCTTCCTGGTGGGGTTTGCCCCTGGGTTAGGAAAAGTGCTGATTCAGTTTTTACTACTTGCTCATTCATAAAAGTTCTAGGTGAGGATCAGCTTTGTTTTATTGTTGAGGTGCAATATAACCTTTATCTGTGGTAGCTACTCAGGAGTGAAGCTGTGTCAACACATCTTTCCTTTCCCCCCATCCCTGGTCCTGCCCTCCCTGTCTTAGCTAGTATGACCCAACTAAACATTGGTATTGCTTGACAATATTTTGTGGGTAATTAATCACATACACTTTCCATTACTACAATCCTCTTCTGAGTTGACTTGTGATGGTAGGAGTCTCCCATGTAGATTATGTATGCAGGAGCTGGCATGAAACAAGGGTGAAATTATTTCTGTATTTCTGTAGGATAAAAGTACTATTTTTTTCCTTTTAATGCAAAATTTATGGAAAATAAAATTACCTAAATTCCCAAGTTCTAGCCATACCCTTAGCTTGTGTGGTTAATTTGCTCCATCTGTTTGGTGGCATTATTTTTTTGTGATATCACTTAGATGACTGAAAGTTTTGTGGTAGAAGTGGTACCAAAATTCTGGCATAAATTGGATGTTTCCACCTCCCAAATTTATCTTGAGCTTTGAATCCTGTTCCGCTTTGTAGTATAACGCTCATGCGAGCTTTAATCTTTATGAAGTTTAATGCTTGTATCACTTCATCATCTTTTAAAATATTTTTATAAATACACCTCTCTTCCTAGGTTTTGAAGAACCTACAGTCTTTAAACTGTCAAAATAAGATTATATTGTATCCATGCACATGTACATTTCTTTTCAGTTTATCTTAATGTGATACACATTCTTCAAATTCCTGTTGCATACATCTTTCTTTTTTTATGGACATTCCCCACCAGAGAAGTAAGCTACCAGGATGTTCTGTAATCATCCTTGATGTTGCAATAGGTTCTGTCAATGATTTTTATCCTTTAGCCAGCTATAGTACAAATCAGAGTTGAATACTGTGAAGGCTTGAAAAGAACATGTCCTGTCACAGATAAGTGGAAATCTCTGTTGAATGCATATGTCTTACTACAAAAGAGATTTTATTAGCTAGCTGGTGGCCAAGTTAAACTGCTGCTAAGTCTTTGCAATATAGGTATTTCCTACATATCTGTTCAAAGCATTTGTACATCTGTGCACAAAGAGGACCACTGTTCCAAAAGTGTACATCTGCTTTTATATAAGGCTGAAGTATTCAACAAGTTTACTTAGTCTGAGGATTTGTCCCTGTACAACTCCAAACAGTGCACAAATCTGGCTTGAACAAAGTAGCAATAAGTATCTATTTCCCTCTTCTCACACTGTTCTCACAGATAAATGTAGCTGTTTCTTTCATTCAGTGGGAGAGGAGAAAAGTTAAAGATATTAGGGGTGCACCGATAGAGATTTTTAGGGGCAGATATCGATAGCCAATATTTAAGGAGGCATATCGGCTGATACCGATCCGATATCCAATGCAGCTGTTCAGCTGCCTCCAGGTGGTAAGTCCAGTGTGGTGGAAGGTGAGGGAGGAGGGAAGGGGTATGCGGGGGGGGCAGATCAGTGCCCCCCCATGGTGAGGGAGGGGGCAGGGGCAGGTGCTGCCCAGCTGGGGTGGGGGGAGGCATGGGATGGAGGTGCGGCTTGTGGGGTGGGGGTGGCCCCTGCTACTGTTTGCACCCTGGAAGGGCGGAGGTGGGAGGGATGTGTGCCCCCAGATCTGCATGGCGTGGGATAGGCTGCAGCTGCAGGGTGGAGCCGAATCCAGGACTTCACGGGGCTCTTCTTGCTGGGGGCTGGGCACAGAGCAGGCTCCAGTGGTGCTGGGAGGAGGCTGCAGCCACTCCAAATTTTGCTGCAGCTCCATTCCCAGCCCTACGCCGTTGCCACCCAAGTGCCAGGAAGAGTGGTGGCTGTGCCGGGCAGCAAGCAGCAGCGCGGGGTTGGGAGCAGAGCTGTGGTGACATTTAGGGTGGCTGCAGCCTCCTCCCAGCCCCTACCAAGCCCAGCCCTTGGCAAGAAAAGCCTCGTGCAACGCTTGCTCCAGCTCCACCCCACATCTGCAGGCTGCCCCGTTCTGTGCAGATCCGGGGGCACATGCCCCCTGCCCATGGGGTACAAGCTACAGTGGGGGCCGCCCCCACCCCACAAGCTGTGCCTCTGTCCCGCACCCCACCCCTGGCTGGGCAGTGCCTGCCCCTGCTCCCTCCCTCACTGTGGGGTGCGTTGATTTGCCCCCCCACAGCCCTTCTCTCTCCTCCCCTTCTGACTTACCAGCTGGAGGAAGCTGTCCATGCTGCTGCTTCTGCTCAATGCTGCACTGTGGCTGCACACAGCACGGGCATTTATTGGCCAAATTACCGGTCCCATAGGGCTGATATCCAGTATAGACCATTTCTTCATATCAGTACTGATCTGATATTGGAGCCATGTATCGGTGCACCTCTAAAAGATACCAATAATTTTGTTGTAGTAATGCTGCTGGGGATTTTTTGAGGTAGCAGTCATGTATAAATTATTCATCACAGCTCCTTCATGTAGCTTGTTACATCTTTGGATCACATTAAAGCTAGTAAGTTGGTCATCCAGAGTGAAATTAATTCAGAATAGAGGTTCAGTGCTGATACTCAGTCCATGGGGCACCTTCTATCTCCAGTATATTGTGAGGCCACAGCTGGTCAGCACAGCCCTTAAATAGAAGTTACTAACTGAGGAGAGGACATGGCCATCAGTTAGCCCATTCCCAGCAACCTCTGCTACTGCCCCAAATGAGCCCCAACTACAAGTTCTAGATGCTCTCATCCAGAGTACAAACACTGTTCGTGCACCCTACCCTAAGAGTGCTGGTTTTCTTAGCATCTGTAAATCAAACCCATCACTAAGTCTGTTATCAGATAAGTATCAGTATTCTAAATTTTGCAGTGCAGAGATATTAGGCCTGCAAATGAAGTCTGTGCAAGACAGGGCTAGAATTCAAGTCCTGTACTCTTCTCTTGGCCACATCTACTTGGCCATATCTTTCCTTTCAGTATCACTCGTTGCAGTAGTAGATAAATCTCTTGGTCTGCTAGTATGTTTTTGTGTTGAGTTATTGTAAGATGAATGTGGGGTTTATTTATCTGAGGTTTTTAATGCTTTTAATACCATTCTGTGTTTGTTTCTTGGTCTCTCCCCTTTCCCCCCTCTCTCTCTCTTTTTTCTTGTGTTACTTGACAACTTGTGAAAGCAGGAAATAAGATCTTGTGGGTAAAGTAGGGCTGGGTGCAAACAAATGCAACAGAAAACATATCGGGGGCGGGAGGAGAGGGAAGTTCCCTTCTCTGCATCCCTCTGGTTGCTGCTCAGCTAAGGCAACAAAGCAGGAACTTCCAGAAACTTACCAACAGAAGCACAGAGAAAATCCAAGTTCAGCCTTGTGCATGCAAGTCTGGTCATTTTCAAAAATCCCTCCAGCAAGCTGCTGTTCATGCTAACCTTCAGTTTTATACACAGAAGATCTCAGGCTTCTAGGAAGTTGTTCCCATGAAAAACTACATAATTTTTGGGAAAGTTTCATTCGAGACTGAATACATTTTGTCTTTGGCTTGTTAAACTGTGTATGTTAAATAGAGGGAGGTCTAAGAGCAAGATAAGGCAGTGTAAAATAGTATGCAGTAAGTTGTATGTTTCCTTTTTCATCATGGGGCTTTAAGTAGGAGGTACAAGGAGCTTTCCTTTCTTTCTCCTTCATTGAGAGCTTGGGCAGTTATTTCTTTTACGTTCTTTGACCTGAACACAGGAACGTGCAAGGCTCACGCCCAGGTAGGCACTCATCTCTTCAAAGAAAGTAGACAAGCTGAATGGGCTCCCCCTTGTGGTGAACATGCTCTGCACCCTTTTGAAAGGGAGCTACAGTGACTGAAAGCCTTGAAATTAGGACGAGGTGGGCAAAATATGCCCTGTGGGCCAGATCCAGCCTGCCAATCGATTGTATCCACCCATGGCTGCTCCCATGGTGCTCTGCATGGGATCAAGTCCCACCCAGGGCCTGAGAAGAGGGGCAGCCAACACTGCTCTTCCACCAGCACCCACCCTGCACCTGCCAACAGCACTGCCCTGGCCAGCCAGTGTGCACAGTACTGCTCGGGCATCGCTTGGCTCCCCACACCTCCAGAGACTCCTCCTCTTCCTGCCCCTGCTGCACTACTCTAGGCAGCAGACAGCACAGGGAAGTGGTAGCAGTGGCTGTGAAGATGTGTGCCAGGCACCACATGTCCAGCCAGGTAGGAGGAAAGCTGTACCTGGGTGGCTCCTGCCCCAGCATGTGGAGCTCCAGCTCCAAGCCACCTTCCACCCAATCTGCTCACCTGCCATGATGAACAGCCACCTGCAGGCTGCTGAGTGGGTGGAAGGCGGCTGGAGCAGTACAGCAGGGGCAGAAGGAGGAAGAGCTGCTGGAGGTCGGGGGAACCAAGCAATACCCAGGCAGTAGTGGGAGCAGCCCTGCTGGGAAGCTGTGCACGCTGGCTGGGGCCAGAGCTATGGCAGTGCCATTGGTGCGTGCAGGCAGGAGTGCAGTGCAAGCTGCCCTGGGCAGGAGCAGATGGAGCTTAGCCCCATGCAGAGCACCACGGGGACAGCCACAGGTTGGATGGCGGGCAGGTGTTGGACCTCACCTGCACCACACCACCTGGGTGAGCTCTGCTGCACATACTTCCTGCCCCTCCTCACTCCATCCCCAGCCAGCTCTCAGGACCTAGTATGCAGGCAGCCCCCCTCCCCCACACACACGTGCATGCCCCCCCCCACACCTCACTCCTGACAGACCCCATCTTCCCCACTCCTCTTCACACACAATATACAAGAGTAAGACTTTATTTTGAGCTATTATGCAATTGCTTCTGTATACACTACCCCAAAAAATATACATCAGGGCAACAAATATTTTTTTTTAAATAAAATTCAAATTTATTATAGTAGACGTTTGTGGCATACAATTTGTTTTTTATCTATAATTTGTTACAATGGTATCTTCTGCAAGATTTTGTGTGTGCAGCCCTTGAAAACTCACCAAAACTCATTAACTGGCCCTCCAGCCAAAATAATTGCTCATCCCTGGATTAGGAGAAGGCACTGCATACCTACCTGAAGTGCAGTGATACCTGAGCCAGTCTACCTTTACTCATCAGAGGTTGTGGCATACCAGTAGTGGTTAGGCAGCTGGTATGCTGCAAGCATTCTTTCTATGTGAACTGGAGTTATCTCACTGTTTCCATCTATATACTATATCCACTTGTTGTTTCTTGTATTTAGATTACAAGTTTCTCTTGACAAGTATTGCCTTTTGTCACAGTACCTGGCAAAGTGGGATCCCGATTTCTGTTTAAAGTCTCAAGGTGCCATCGCAAAACCACTGACAAACAGTAGTTCCCCTCTTGAGGCCTGAATGTGTTTTGTTTAGTTCATGTGTATATTGTACAGAGACCCGCACTCATGCTAGAGGAAATGAGCCCTGTTGAACATTTAGAAAAGAAAAGAATTTGCTGTGCCGGTGCTGCTGTCATTGTTAACCTTGCTTGCTCCCCTGAGTGCTGCTGTGAATCGATATCCTAGACCAGGGGAAGAAAATAGCAATTGTGTAAGGGTTTGGGTGGAGGTGAAAGGATGAGATGTAACAATAACAATAAGAACTGGGGGGAGGACTTTACAAACTTCCTCTGTAACCATATTATATCTTTTTTTTTCTCCTTCTTTGCTGTCATATTTATTTTGTTTTAGTACAGTTAAGCTCCCAGAAGAAGAGCATTTGATTAATAAAGACTATAAAATAATCTCCATTGTTTTAAAGATATTTTTGTGTTAACTAAAACAGACATGGAGTTATCTTAAAAATTTACTGCATGTTAATGTCCCATCTCCGTGGGGATTCATCAGGTCCAGAACAGAAACAGAATACTGATCATCCAGAAATGTAATTTTTTTTTATTACTCAGAACATAGTGTTCAAGTAAATTGTTGAATGTAAGTTATTTCTGGCACCCAGGGCACAGTTTGCAAACTGATATGACGGTATCTCTTGTGAACTTTCCATTCAGATGATCACAGTACAAGTTTCTTGTCGTGCTGTCAAGCTAGAACCAACTGATGTCACCAGCTGACCTTTGTTTATAAGTACGTGGGAACATTATTGAACTACTTCACATGGAGAAGAACCATTTCTTTGCTAGTAAATATCTTTTATATGACACAGACCAAATTCAGCTAAGTCCTTTGAGTGGAATGCAGATTTCCCTGTGTGCCCTCAGCTCTTAAAGCAAAAATGAAGTGCCATCTCCTTTATTACTTGCTCATGCAAGTGAACTTCAGTCATGTGAGTGCCCCCCATGGAGTCTGTGACCCACTCTTATGAATCATGGCTACAGCATCAGGCCTGAGATTTCAGTTGAGATTAAGATTATATATTTATTTTGCTATCTACTCAGAGAGAAATGGCATACTGTCCTCTTTGTTGTTATGTTGGGAAGGTCAATCTCATATGCTTCAGTTGGTCAGGAGTGATTTTGGAATTCCTTTCATTAAGGATCTGAGAGTCTGTTAGAAAAGCAGGAAAGTGTAAACAGCATAAAGAACATTACAGCAAGAGGCTTTAAGTACACTGTGGATTGATGGAAGATAAAACAATAGCCCCTGTAGCATGTAGAAAAATTACAGGTTCAACAAATGGCAGCTATATAGTCATATATTGACAAATGTCCCAGGCATTTCATTTGAATATTCCCTGAAATTCCATTCATAGTTACTCCTGAGAAGGAAACAGAAACCCTTGCCATGATTTCCCCCCTCTTCCCAGGCCTGGTAACATAGGACATTTGTAGATGACACATTAAAGCAGGATTAAAGTGGGTTAAATGCCTTTTGTACCACTTTAACGGCATTGCTGTTTGCACATTCAGCAGCGTATTATGCATTAATTCCAGCCACTGTAGCACATTTGGTGGCGTAATGCACCTTAAATGACATTCAGACACAGCAAATGGCTTGGGGCACTGCAAAGTAAAACACCTCTGAGGAATTTTAGTTTCCTACCCTAGAGCTGCAGAGGAAAGCACCGGGCTCCATGTGGCTCAGGGGCTGTGCAGGCAGCCCGTGTAGGCAGCCCAGGAAGGCAGGCTCCACAGAAAAGAAAAAAAAAAATAAGAGGCGAGCCTGATCTTTTTTTTTATTCCTCCGGAGCCTGCCTGCCTGCCTGAGCTGCATGGGGGCCCAGTGCTTCCCTCCATGGCTGTGGTGCCCCCTGGGACTGCCCAAGCCCGGTGTCTGAAGGCAGGTGCCACCTGTGGGGGCCTGCCACTGCCACAGAGGGAAGCACCAGCCCCGCTCCACAGCTCAGGGACCGGTCTGCCTGCCAGCAGCTTTCTCTCCCCTTCCTGCTGATGGAGAGGCAGGTAAGGACCAAGTAAACATGAGTGTACATGACACGGGGGTTTACTTTGCCCTGAATTGAAGCAGTGCTTTTAAAAAACCACCGCTTCAGTTTAGGGAAAATTAAACCCCTGTGTCATGTACAAATGCCCCTAAATAAAAAGCATCAATGAGTATCTTTGATAATTTTTCTGGAGTAGAGCTCAGCTTGTTAAGTTTATATTAAGTTTATATTAAGTACATGTACACACTGTTCCAAATACGATATAATTCTCTAAGGTCATTCTTAAGCGTAATTTTTATAAAGCCCTATGGCAGGTTTGAGCCACAGGATAGCTGTAAAGTCCCCTGGTGCCTGTATGGCACCTGCTCAGCTCTGTCTCTATGTTACCCTCCCTTAGTTGCTTTCCCATTATGCCTTGTTGTTATTGAGATTAAGTAAGGGAGGCTGCCCATGGGCTTTAGAGCTGTGGTTACCAACTGGTTGATCGGGATTGACTGGTGGATCCCAGAGCCTCTTGCAGTTGATCTTGGGGGGCCTGAGGCTGGGGGACCTGAGCACATGTGCATGGCCCCCCAGCCCAGCAGGTCAGTCAGCAGGGAAAGGGAAGGGGAGGGGGCCAGATTGAGGCCCCCATGGTGAGGGACAGAGTGCAGAACCAACCTGGTGAGTTGGGCCCCAGCCTGGTGGGTGGTGGGAGGATTGAGCCTGGGTGGCTCATCCAGGAACGGGGTGGGGGGGCTCCTGCCACTGTGTGCACCCCGGTGGAGGCCCTGAGGGGCACATGGCCCCTATGTGTGCTTGGCAGAGGTGGCTCCTCCTGTGGGCTGGGCTTTGTGCCCTGAGCCCCACCGCAGCTAGCCCAGGAGTGGTCTGACACCATGTGTGTCCCTCCCTGGGCTGAGCCTTGTCCCCTGCTTGCCCATTGGCCAGACACATGTGGTGTTGGGCTGCTCCCAAACCAGCTGCAGCAGGGCTTGGGGTGCAAAGCCCAGCCTGCAGAGGGAGCTGCCTCTGCTGCGTGCAGATCAGGGGGGCACATTCACCCCCACAAATGCGGAGCAACACGGGTGGCTGCAGCAGCAGTGTGAGGGAGTGGGGCTGGAGCAGGGGCAGGCTCTGCACAGCCCGGCTGGGGCAGGATGGAGTATTGAGTGGCTTGTCCAGGGGGGCATAGGGAAGGGGGGCATGCAGCCCAGGAGGACACAGGTCAGCATGTGCCCCTAGAATTGTGTGGAGTGCAGCAAGGTGGGATGCAGCTGTAGGTTAGGGCCAGGGTGTTCCCAGCAGAGGCTTGGGCAGTGCTATCAAGCCAGGTGGCAGTGGCACTGGGAGCGGGGCTACGGGGGGCTGCAGCCACCTAAAAATTCACTGTAGCCCCTCCCCCAACCCTTTCCCAGTGGTGACATCACCCGGCCCAACTACAGCGTGGCCCCAGCCTCCACTGGAAGCAGCCCAGCATTGCCTTCCAGCCCTTTCTCCACCCCCCCCTCCCAAGGACATGGGGGGCCATGTGCCCTGGATCTGCAAGGGGGAGGGCAGGCTGCCACTGTGGGCTGGGGCTAGGAGGCAGTCCTAGACAGTTCCCAGAGGAAGCTGGGGCCACACTGTGGTTGGGGTGGGTGGCAGCAGCACTGGGAGAGGGTTGGGGGGGGCTACAGTGAATTTTCAGGTGGCTGCAACCCCTATAGCCCCACTCCCAGTGCCACCACTACCTGGCCCAATAGCAGCATGGCCCCAGCCTGCAGCCCGCCCTACCCCATGGAATTTTGGGGGCATGCAGCCCCTGTGTCCTCCCAGGCTACATGTACCCCACACCCCCGGATGAGCCACTCGCAGTTCTGCACCACCCTGTCCCAGCTGTGCAGGGCCTGCCCCTGTTCCAGCCCTGCTCCCACCCTCACCACCATTCAGTGGGGAGCAGATTGAGACCCCAGCGGTGAGAGAGGGAATGGCGCTAGGACAGGGGCCTCAATCTGCACCCCCACCAAGGTTTTTTTCCCCTCCCCCCACCCTTTCCCCCACAGCCTTACCTGCTGGGCGGGGAGCATCCCCAAATAATTTTTTCTTCCCCTGCCTTGATCTGCTCCCCCCCTTCCCTCTTCACAGACTTACTTGCTGGGCAGAGGGAGGAGGGATAGATCTTGGGTTCCTTTTAAATTCCAAGACTGATCTCCAGCTTAAAAAGGTTGGAGATCACTGCCTTAGAGTGAGTCTGAGTTCAATCAACTCATCAACAAGTCTCTCCCAGACCCCACTACTCTCAAAGCCCTTACACTGTATAGGCCCCCTCAGCCTGTCTGTGCCCCTGCAGGGCACCTATAGCCTTAAGGGCAAATTGTGTGGCTCCATTCCTCCTCTACACCATACCCCAAGCCTTGCGGGTGTTAGCACTTCAGATGTTCATTTTTCCTAACTGCTCTCAGGACTCTCAGACCCTATGAGCCTCTCTGCTCTCTTTCTCTGGGCCCTCAGATGCCTGGCCCCTCGCACAGTACCTCTTGGGGCTTATAGACCCTCTAATTCCCCACTCCAGCCCTCTGGCTGGTGGGTCCTCTATTCCACCTCTCAGCCCCTGCCTAGGCTGGGGGCTCTGTTCCCTTGTTCAGCCCCTTCTCTGGGCTGGGAACCCTCTAAGAGTTGTAACTTAAGCAATAGTATCAACATGAAGCAAAGACCCTTTCTCTGCCCTGGGTAATATTCTCTGGTTCCCAGGTCTGAAGAGTTATTCTGCTTCCCCTATGTTCTTGAGCCATTCAGGATCCCTCCTGCCCTGCTGCAGAGAACTCCTTTCATGTGCTTTAATTCAAAGCGCACCACTGCCATTTTCTCGGCATGGAGGTGCGCTATGCTGCTGATACATGTGAGCACAAGCACTTTTAATTAGCATGGCTCGCTAATTAAAAGTGCCCAGCGCTGCATCAGGAACACTTGTAAAAATACCCTACATGACTGGCTCAGGCACTGGGCTTACCTAGCCCCAGCCTGGCCCTCTTCTGGTTAGCCTCCAATCAGCCCCACACCACCTAGGAGCCGCCTATCAGGCAGCTTCTCACAGCTTCTCCCCTAAAAGTGGCAGGCGCACCACAGTGCCCTGTTACAAGCCCAGATAGTAAGAGGTTATTTTAAGCGGAATACATTTTTGCTTTCCCAACAAATAAATCAGCATTAGTGTCACATGCTTATGTTAACTAGGTGAATAATCTTCTTTATGACCCAACGTATTATATGAATGGTACTAACCAATTTTAGGTATTGGTTTATTTGTATGTACATGTTGTTTTGTTGTTGTTGTTGTTGTTGTTATTTCAAAACACCTCTAGTCTTGATCCACAGAAGTTGCTAGCCCTTCCATATAAGCCATAAACCATTCCAAAGCAGTAAAGTGTTAGGCAGAATAAAAAGGTGTGCTTTTCGGATGCAGCATTTTGGAGCCAAGGATATAGAAACCCTTCCTCCAGTAGCTTTTTTTCCTGAGGCCAAGGCAACCACATAGAACTGCATAGAATGAGTGTCTGTAGTCTAGCCATGAGAGCCTGAGGAGAGGAGGTCTCTACAGCAGGGCAGGAGGACTTCTGAAAGTAGAGGAAGCAGAACGACTCTGCAAACCTGGGAACCAAAGAATATTACCCAGGACAGAGAAGAAAGGGTTTTTACCAGTAGGGATATGCAGATAAGGAACACAGTTCTCAGCAATGCAGCCCTGAATACTAGTTGGGGTATGCAGATAAGCCCCACAGAGGTTGCCACGTACAACACAGATACAGTAGCAGGTTTACACTTGAAAAGTTCTTCATCGCTGCAGGACTTCAGTACTTCACCAAGAAAACCACTAGTAGTTCTCAGGACATCTTATTTGTGATGTTGTAGTTGGTTTGTTAAAACCTTTTTCCTAGTGGTTTATCTGCAAATGTGGATAATGGTTGGAAAAGAAATTAGATTTAGCTTTTTTTTCCACAGAATCCATTTCAGGCTAAGGTGCTCAGACTTGAGATGAAAGTCTTCCTAAAAAAGGCCATGCTACAAGGGCTGCTTCTGTAGCAAAGTCTTAGTGATAAAAAATACATTGGCATACATTTTATACGCATCTAGAAGGCTAGATTTCCTATGAGAGCACTTTGTTTTATGATTCTTATACTACTCTTATAGAGTTCTTTTGAGATTGATGGGTTCTAGGTGATCTTAGTAGCAGTATTTATTTAAAATGCAATGGAACAATGGAGCATTAAATGGTTGTGTATATTTTCTGAACAAAGCAAATATTCAAAAGATGGTGGATGCAAAAAAAAAGGCACCTGTATCTGCTTATGCATAACCCATACTTTGTATTTGTCTCTACGTTTGCACATACCATACAAATGGTGCATGTGTAAATATAGATGCAGGGGTTCATATGATCTTCATCTGTATGAATTATGCTTATTTACATATCTATAGAGGTGCACTGAACAGTGTGTTTAAGTTTGGTAGCATAATGAAGAATTTGAGTAGCTTGGTTTGGATGCCTGGCTATCCTTTGGATACCTTGCAGATCATCCTTTAAGATGGATAAGTATTGTTTTTGTAGTTAAAAGCTTACTTAGTTTAAGGGATCTTGTTTTACGTGTAACCTGCATGTGAGAAGTCCAAGTGTTCATCTTTCCAGGTAGTGGTAGTTAGCAACAAAAGGCTTATAGAAACAGATTAAATGTCACTTGTGTATGGTTTCAAGCTGATTTAAAAAGAAATGACTTTATTCTGATTGGGAGCCAGCATTCATATTTTTCCTATAGAAATAAAAAATAAACAAATACTAGCAGTACTTACACACCATTGTTTTTTCTTCATAATAATACTACATGGGCTTGGTGTGATTTTCTGTTATGTAGGTCATGCCATTGAATGAGAGGTCTTTAGAATTATCTCACCAGACCATTTTACTTTCCAAACAGCACTGAAAGAAAATATGGAGATCAAAGAATTTCATAAGAAGGCCCTTTTCACAGCTTATCTGTCATCAAATGAAGGTATTAGAGAATTGGCCTGAAAAACTTATCCTACTTGACTTGCTTTCTGAAAAGACTGGTACTAGAAAACATGCTGGTTTTGTAAAGCATCCAGATAATGATTGGCCTCTGTGTAAGTGCCATAAAAAGCCTACTGCACCCCCTTGCACACCCTTTGTAACGAACCAGCAGAACAGAAGTCTCTTCAACTGGGTGCTTGTATTTATTTCATAAACAGCAAGTTGAAGGTGCAGTCAGGCTTCCAAGGAGGCCAGTCCTTCCCTGAGTCATTGCTCTGGTACATGCAGCTTTCACAACCCCAGTATGAAACAGAGCCCTAAAAGATTAAAACAATGGACAGAAAGTTCAGTCACCACCCATTTATCTGTGGGTTAATGTTATCAGTTGAGAGCTATAGATTTTTTCAGTGCTTGGCAGGTTTGGTTTTCATTAGAAGAGCCGGGATCAAGCAAATAAATATGCATTGCAAGTTCAGAACAAACAGGTTTGGTTTACTGCAGTAGTAAGCACTTAATCCTGATCTAAACCCCGGTGAAGTCAGTAGGAGCTTCTCCATTAAACACCATGTGGTTTGGATCAGATCATTGCATATTTTGGTGATGGGCTTCACAGGAAAACTCTAAGATAGGTAGATAGTCCAATACTAGTCAGTGATCAGGACAAAATGGAATACATTTTTGTTGTTGTTTATTTTTGGTTTAACGATCTGAAAATCAAAATATTGGAACTTAATATACACTGACTGGCCTCTTTTTAAAAGTGTGGTCCTATTGAAGTCAGTGGGAGTTTTACTGTGACTTTCTGTGTGCTAGCTAATGTAACAGATCACTTCCTGGAAAATACCATGGGCCTAGGCTGACACAGGGATGATACATATAGCTCCCAGTCCTATTTTGAATTAATCTAAGGCAAGGGGTGGATATTTATGTCTAGTGACATGAATTTATGGGAAATTTGCAGTGTTATAAATCTTAGTGAAAGGGCAAGGGAACAGGCATTCCTGCCTGAAGCCAGTAGGGGTGGAGAAGGTGCTGGGGGACAGTGGCAGCTCAGCTTCTCCTTGTCCCCAGGAAGAGATGAGTGGCAAGGAAATGCCCCCACACCTTCGCCAGATCAGGATCACCCAAGTCTGTTGAAGGTGCATTTGGCAACTTATGTCCTACTTGTCCCTAGGGGGAATTGAGCAGTGAGAATATGACCCCACACCTTTCATAGTGCATGGTGGACCCCTGTTTGTGCAAGGCAGTGAGGGGGAAGGCATGGGGGCAGTAACAGTTTGACTCCTCCTATGATCAGGAGATGCTGAGCTGCAGGGAAATGCTTCCCATGAGTTTTGCAGACCCAAGTCACTGATACATCAATGAATTACAAAATGTTTTATTTTTCTTGGCTTATTAGAAATTGGACATACCATAAAGTCCTATATTTGTTAGTACAGTTAAAAGCAAAGTAATAATGTGACACAGTTACTTGTGTGCTAAACCATCTATCTCAAGGTAGTAGACAAAATACAAAGCATCCTGTAATTTACACTGGCAATCCTAGATGAGCAAGGTGTGTTCTCCCCGCTATTTAAAACATATACAGCGATCACTTGCAAATTCTGAGGGTGAAGCAGTTCAAAATGCAGGGTCCCTATCCTGTAGGCTGCAGAATTGAGATTAGTGTGTCAACATTGTGCTTGATTAAAGAACATCAATCACTGATTTAGAATAGTTGATGGAGAATATTAAAATACAGCTGAAGCTTCACAAGAACATTTGGGTCCTTTGTTGGTACTATGAGCACAATTTCATTGATCGTCAAAGAAATAGGTGTTATTACTTTAGTCAGTATTTTAGAAGGACCCAGCCCCAGGAGGTTGTTGGATTATTATTAGTGTTGATTTTGGCAAAACTATTATACCAGGTTACCTTTTGGCTGTCTTAGATGGGTAGATCCTAAATATTCTGTAGCACTTTTAATAAAGAGTGTGTGATAACCAAGGTGTCATAGCCAGTTTCCTCCCGACTCTCTGCTGAGCACATAATGGCAGATACGCCAACTTACATAGTCATATCCACATCCTATTTTGATTCATAGATTCATAGATGTTAGGGTCGGAAGGGACCTCAATAGATCATCGAGTCCGACCCCCTGCATAAGCAGGAAAGAGTGCTGGGTCTAGATGACCCCAGCTAGATACTCGTCTAACCTCCTCTTGAAGACCCCCAGGGTAGGGGAGAGCACCACCTCCCTTGGGAGCCCGTTCCAGACCTTGGCCACTCGAACTGTGAAGAAGTTCTTCCTTATGTCCAGTCTAAATCTGCTCTCTGCTAGCTTGTGGCCATTGTTTCTTGTAACCCCCGGGGGCGCCTTGGTGAATAAATCCTCACCAATTCCCTTCTGTGCCCCCGTGATGAACTTATAGGCAGCTACAAGGTCGCCTCTCAAGCTTCTCTTGCGGAGGCTGAAAAGGTCCAGTTTCTCTAGTCTCTCCTCGTAGGGCTTGGTCTGCAGGCCCTTGACCATACGAGTTGCCCTTCGCTGTACCCTCTCCAGGTTATCCGCATCCTTCTTGAAGTGTGGCACCCAGAATTGCACGCAGTACTCCAACTGCGGTCTGACCAACACCCTATAGAGGGGAAGTATCACCTCCCTGGACCTATTCGTCATGCATCTGCTGATGCACGATAAAGTGCCATTGGCTTTTCTGATGGCTTCGTCACACTGCCGGCTCATGTTCATCTTGGAGTCCACTAGGACTCCAAGATCCCTTTCCACCTCTGTGCCACCCAGCAGGTCATTCCCTAGGCTGTAGGTGTGCTGGACATTTTTCCTCCCTAGGTGCAGCACTTTGCATTTCTCCTTGTTGAACTGCATCCTGTTGTTTTCTGCCCACTTGTCCAACCTATCCAGGTCTGCCTGCAGCTGTTCCCTGCCCTCCGGTGTGTCCACTTCTCCCCATAGCTTTGTGTCATCTGCAAACTTGGACAGAGTACATTTCACTCCCACGTCCAAGTCGCTGATGAAGACATTAAAGAGTATCGGTCCAAGGACCGAACCCTGCGGGACCCCACTGCCCACACCCTTCCAGGTCGAGACCGACCCATCTACCACGACTCTTTGGGTGCGACCCTCTAGCCAATTCGCCACCCACCGGACCGTGCAGTCATCCACATCACAGCCTCTTAACTTGTTCACCAGTATGGGGTGGGATACCGTATCGAAGGCCTTCCTGAAGTCTAAGTATACGACATCCACCCCTCCTCCTGTGTCCAGGCGTTTCGTAACCTGGTCATAGAAAGAGACTAGGTTGGTCAGGCACGATCTGCCCGCCACAAACCCATGCTGGTTTCCCCTTAGCATAATTTGTCCTGCCGGGCTCTCACAAATGTGAGCCTTGATAATTTTTTCAAATACTTTACCAAGGATGGAGGTGAGACTGACCGGCCTATAGTTGCCCGGGTCCTCCTTCCTCCCCTTTTTGCAAATGGGGACCACGTTAGCCCTTTTCCAGTCCTCCGGGACTTGGCCCGTGCGCCACGAGCATTCGAATATTCCTGCCAGTGGCTCTGCAATGACGTTGGCCAGTGCCTTCAGCACCCTCGGATGGAGCCCATCCGGGCCTGCCGACTTAAAGGCATCCAGTTCTTCCAAGTGACTCTGCACCATCTCAGGGTCTACGCATGGAAGTCTGGTGCCTTGCTGCTGCCTCTCTACAATCCCAGTGAGAGACTTGTCGTGCCCCTCGCTTAGGAACACTGAGGCAAAGAACTCATTGAGGAGTTCAGCCTTGTCCCCCCTATCTGTCACCAATTGTTTCTGCCCATTTAGCAGCGGTCCTATTCCTCCCTGGGCCTTCCTTTTACTCCCAATATATCTAAAAAACAATTTCTTGTTGTCCTTTACTTGGGTTGCCATCCTCAGCTCCATGGTAGCTTTGGCCCGCCTAACTGCCTCCCTACAAGCACGAGCAGAGGAGGTATATTCATCTTTAGTGATCTCACCCTGTTTCCACTTTTTATGTGCTCCCCTTTTGGCCTTTAGGCTGCCCTGGATTTCTCTGGTCAGCCATGGAAGCCTCCTGGCCCCTTTCCCTCTTTTGCCTCGCTCGGGGATCGTCTTGCTTTGTGCCCAAAGGATCGTTTCCTTTAGGCACAGCCACCCTTCTTGGGCACCCATCCCATCAAAACTCCTACTCTGCAGTGCTTCCTTGACTAATCGCCTGAGTGCAATGAGATCAGCTTTCCTAAAGTCTAGCACTTTCACCCTACTAGTTACCTTACCCACTCGCCGTCTTATGTTGAATTCTATTATAAGGTGATCACTGTCTCCCAGATAGCTACCGATCTGGAGGTCCCCTATCATGTCATCTCCCGTTGCCAATACCAGATCCAGTATGGCATTCCCCCTAGTGGGACCATGCACCTCCTGTGTCAGGTGGAGGTCCTGTACACAGGTTAGAAACCTGCGTGAGCGATGGGACCTTGCTGTCTGCGTCTCCCAGCAGATGTCCGGGTAGTTTAGGTCCCCCATGACTACCGCCTCTTTAGCTTTTATGGTCTCCGAGAGTTGCCTCAGGAGCCCCGCATCTATTTCTTCCCCTTGGTGTGGGGGTCTGTAACAGACCCCTACCACCAAATCCCTTTCTCCTTGCCCCCCATGTAGCCTAACCCACAATCCTTCTACTTCCTCAACCTCGGATTCTGTCTTGATGAGGGTTGATGTGTATTGCTCACTGACATAAAGTGCAACCCCCCCCCTTTCTTCCCCGACCTGTCCTTTCTATACAATCTATAGCCCTCAATATGTACCGCCCAGTCATGGGATGAATCCCACCAGGTCTCTGTTAGCCCCACTAAGTCATAGGTGTTTAGTGCAAGCAGGAGCGCTAGTTCATCCTGCTTGTTCCCCATGCTCCTAGCATTAGTATATAGGCACTTGAGCCCTGCGACTGGTGCCTTTGCTGCCCCCCCGCTCCCAGTCCCATGGGGCCCATTGTTTCTTACCTTCTTGTTCCTTACCTGTTCTGTAGTGCTGGCCTCCCCATGGCTTTCAGGTTCCCAATGTTCTCCTTCTTCAGGCTGGGCTGTCCTTGTGGGTGCCACATGGTTTGGTGGTCCACAGCTTCCCCTGCCCTCGTACTCCCCTCCCCCCGACGAGCCTAGTTTAAAGCCCGCCGGAGGAGATCCGCCAACCTAGAAGAAAACACACGCTTACCTTTGGGGGACAGGTGAAGCCCATCCCAGCTGAGCATGTCCCTCGTCGTGATGTGCGGGTCATTGTCCAGGAAGCTGAAGCCTGCCTCGAAACACCACTGCCGAAGCCGCCAGTTGGTCTCTCTGATGCAGTTCTCCTGCCGTCTTCCTCGTCCGGTCACTGGTAGGATGGAAGAGAAAACCACCTGGGCACCGAACTCCTTCAGCACGCCGCCCAGAGCACAGTAGTCCGCCATCAAGTGATCGGGGGTTCTCCTGGCCGCATCATTAGTACCCACATGGACTAGGACCATGGGGTAATAATCGGTGGGCTTGATCCTGGCCTGGATTACCTCCATCACATCCCGAATCTTTGCTCCAGGGAGGCAGCATACCTCTCATGCCGAGGGGTCCTGGCGACAGATGGGTCCTTCCGTACCTTTCAGGATGGAGTCTCCTATGACGAGCACTCGTCGCCTCCTCCTCTGGATCATCGTGGATCTCTTGATCTGTTTGGAGTGTGAAGAACGTGGTGTTTCTTCTTGCCCAAGGGTGTCCTCCTCCCCTTCCATCTCCTGCAGGGCCGCCAGGGCCTCGTACCTGTTCACCAGTCGGACTGGAGAAGCTGGTACCGGTTCGCTGTGTGCTGCTCCGGTCCTGGCTGTGACCGTCTGCCACTCTGCTGTGGAGGGTATTCCCCGGGGTGCTTCTTCCTTTGGTGCCTGGGCCTGCAGGGAAAGGAAATAACTATCAATTTCATCCTCCGCCTCCCTGATCCCCCTCAGCCTGCTAACCTCCTCCCGGAGCTCCCTCACCTGCGCCTCCAGAGCCCTAAGACGGGCACCTGCTGGACAGGTGTGGGGGCCCCCAATCTCTGCTCCCCCCGGCCCTGCTGGGGATACCCCACAGGCCAGGAGGTAGGGGGACACCAGCTCCCCCATGGGCTCGGTCTGGGTGGAGGCCTCAGACCTGCCCCTGGTAGCCTTGTCCCCCTGGGCAGAGGCCCTAGCAGTACTCCTCGTAGACACCATTCTACAAGCTGCTGTTTGTAGACCTGCGCGGTGTCTACGCCCTACCCCTACAGGAGTCCCACTCCTGGCCCGCCCTCCGGCGCGAATGCCTGTGCAAACGCCGGCGTGCTCTTACAGAGCGCGCCTGTTTGCACGCTCTGTTCACGCTGCGCGGCTCGGGAGCGCAGCTCCCTACCGGCTCAGCTATATGGGACCCGGGGGGCTTCCCCTCCGGATCCGGCTCAGCTGGGCCGGGTCCCTCCGCCCCACTTACCTTCGGGGGATCAGCTGCTGCTGCCCCCGCTGCCGATTCCTCTGTTGTTGCTGCTGCCGCCGCCGCCTCCGGTCAGTTGGTTGGTAAGCAGGGCACACGTGCGTGCGGTACACACGTGTGCTGCCTCCTCTCCTTCCCGCTGCTGGTTCCCGAGTGCTGGGAACTACGTCACTCCGTGGCTTTAAAGCCCGCGGTTTGAATTACCCGCCCCGCCCCAACGGCCAATCAGGCGCCCCGGTCTACCCGGAAGTGCCTGCCGGCAGTTTTGCCTCTACGCTCCCCCGCTGGGGGGATCCGCTGCCACAGGAGCCTGCTCCCCCAAGGGTTAGCCCCGGGGGTGCCCCCTGGCCTGGGGGGACAGTCCCCTTCCTAGCCCTCCCTGTTTGCGCGCTCTGTTCGCGCCGCACGGCTCGGGAGCGCGGCTCCCTACCGGCTCAGCTATATGGGACCCGGGGGGCTTCCCCTCCGGATCCGGCTCAGCTGCGCCGGGTCCCTCCGCCCCACTTACCTTCGGGGGATCAGCTGCTGCTGCCCCCGCTGCCGATTCCTCTGTTGTTGCTGCTGCCGCCGCCGCCTCCGGTCAGTTGGTTGGTAAGCAGGGCACACGTGCGTGCGGGACACACATGTGCTGCCTCCTCTCCTTCCCGCTGCTGGTTCCCGAGGTTTTATATATGCATGAAGGCCACAATACAATAAACTAAAATAATAAACTAAAATAATTAATTAATTAGTTTATCACAATAAACTAAAATAATTAAATGTAGAGGTTATGAGAACCTTTCTACAGGCTTTGAAAATACTTTGAAAACCTAACTTTCATCCCCGATACTGCCTTTTTTGGCCAGTTCATGTCTTGTTATTTCCTTGTATTAGGCTCAGGTGAACCTTAAATGCTGGAGACTGCAAGTAAGAGAGGAAAAGTGGAAAAAACCCTGGTCATACCCAATTCACTCTTCCTTTCAGCATCCACCCTCTGCCATTGTGTGACACAGGGTATTAGGCAAGATGAACCTATCATCTGACCCAGTAAATGGCAGTGCTTATGTTCTTATGTAAAGAAAAAGTTTCTGCATTGGCAACTGTCTTAGTTTTGAACACTGCCACATGCCCTCTCAGAACATTGCAGGATTCTGTGGATATCACTCAGAAATACTGATTGCTATTCCTACCACAACCTCCCTGGGCTGTTTATCTATGTATGGACCTCAAGGGCTGTCTAGTCCTGCCTACTACACAGTTGCAGGATTCACAGTTTTTATACCATTCCAGCCTCTTCTTGAAAACCTCCCCTGAAGAAGATTGCACAACTCCCTTAGGCAGATTGCCCCCCTGTCATAAGCAGGGTTGGGCAGTTATTTTGGCTGGAGGGTCACTTAACGAGTTTTGGTGAGGCATCGAGGGCCACAAGGGTAACTTCACCTCTTGACAGGTGCCCTACCCATGGTTGCCACCTTGTGAGAGAAGTCCCGCCCCTAATCCGTGACCTTTGCCACTGGAAGTCTCTCCCATTGCCGGGCCCGGGGTGCTTGTATATTGTGTGTGACAGGGTAGTGGGGTGTATGCTGTGGGGTGTGGTTGAGGGAGTATGTGGTTGAGGTGTGTGTGTGGGGGAGTGTGGGATGTGTGTGGGGGAATGTGGGGGGTGGTTGAGGTGTGGGGTGTGTAGGACTGTTGGATGTGTGTGTGTGTGGAGGGGTGTGTGTGTGGAGGGCTTTTGGATACTGTGATTGGGATGTGGAGTGTGTGGGACAGTGTTGGATGTGTGTGTGTGTGTGTGTATGGTGGCGGAGTGAGGGTGTAAGGGGGTGTGTGTATATGTGTGGGTGTAGGGTGTGTGTCTGGCTATGGTGGGGTGTGGGGGTGTGGTTGAGGTTTGGGGAGTGGGTGTGGGTAAGGTGGGGGGTTGGGGGTGGGTATGGTGGGAGGTGGGGTGTGTGGGACAGTGTTGGGTTTGTGTGTGTGGGTATAGTGGGGTGTGTGAGGGGGTGTGGGTGCATGTGTGGGGTGTGATTAATGTTTGGGTGGATTGGGTGTGTGCATGTGGGGGCTTCCCTGCCACTTGCCCCCTGCCCACTCTTTGTGATGTGACTGAGCCCAGCCCCTCTGCAGGAGGGGGGGAGGGGGATCAACACTTCCTGCCTGTCTCCAGCATGCTGCAAAGGACAGGAAATCAGCTGCCACTGGCAGGCAGCAAGAGAATCCCTTAGGAGAGGGGAGGGGGGACTGGGAGCCAAGCCTGGCACCCTTGGTCTCTGTTCCACACTTTGGCAGTGCTGCATCACACTTGCACTGGCTTCTGCTGCTGCTCCTACCCCACCTGCCTGTCCCTGTGCCTGCCCAGCAGGGTTGAACCAAGCCTATGCTACTGCTGCTCCCACCTCACCTGTTTGTCCCATGCCTGCCTGGCGGGGCTTTGTGAGCAGTCAAGCTCCTTCACCTCCTCCATCCACATGCTCCCTGGCCTGGCCATGCACAAGCAGAACCAGAGTGAGCTGCAGGCAGAGCCCCACTCCCCTCAAGGCTGCAGGTTCCCTTCCTTGCCTGCTGCCTGGAGCACTGCAGCAGGGACAGGCAGAGCAGTCACTGGAGGCCAGGGCAGCCCAGCAGTTCCCTGGGCAGCTGCAGCAGCCCTGCCCAGAAGCTGTGCCTGTTGGCCAGGGCTGGCGCCCTCCAGCAGAGTAGGCTGGGAGCACAGCAGATGCTGCCCCAGGTGGGAGCAGGCAGGACTTGGCTCCATGCAGAGTGCAGCAGGTGCAGCTGCCGGCAGGGCAGATGCAATTAATTGGTGGGTGCTCGCCTGCGGGCTGGATCCAATGAGTTGGCAGGCTGGATGTGGCTCGCGGGCTGTATTTTGCCCACCTCCAGTCTTAACAGTTAGGAAAATGAGGAACCGTTGCTGACTGGTGCTGACAGGTTGCACAATAGGGTCAGTAAATAAAATGAGTTAATTGTGGGAAGAGTAATTGCAAACAGAATACTGCTTTTCTCTTCATGATTGTTTTGGTAAGGATCTTTATCCAGTTAGCATGTCTCTCTCACCAGGGACTTTTAGTGTTGGTTTCCCTGGAACTGCCCTGGAAACTGGTGTTCTGCTTACACGCACACACACATGCACACGCACACACTCAACAATATCAGTGCAATCTGTGCTGTGACAGCTCAACCTCTTATGTTCCTCCATGCATTCTTTGGGGGATTATGAATAGGGAATGATGAGACTTCTTTAATTTATGTGTCCATTCAATCTTTTGAATTTATTCCTGAGACTTCCTGTAAAGGTGATGCTTGTCCACTAAACCTAAAACCATTCAATCCAAAGGAGGTCATCAAACAGTTCACAAACAGTGATAATCATAGCAGTAATAATTAGGAATAAATAACCTACACTAATATATGGAAAAAAGCTTTTCACATTGGACTCCTACAGGTCTTTTGAATGTATAGAATGCTTCACAGTAAACAGGAATTATTTCATCCTTCAAAATGCCATCACTGCTTGGAAGGAAAATGACAGCTGTTTAACAATAAATGTTTATGCTACACAGCAATTTAGAACACTAATTGCTTACCACTGTACAGGTCAGCCACTGCCACCTGGCGTTAAAGCCAATGAAGTTTTAAAAATATTGCTCTTTTGTGTGTTATCTATTTAGAATCTTATATTGTTTCCATATTTGATCTAGCCTCCATCACTATAGTGTCTGAACATCTCAGAAGCATAATGGACTTATCCTTTCAACAGCCCTTGTGGGAACTGATAGCTTGGGCAAAGCCAAGGAACTGAACGTCAGAGTTCTGACTTTCAGGTCTGTATCTCAGGTAGTAGACTGTCCTTCCTGTAGGGGGAAACAAACTGGAGACTATTAGGAGCTGATCACCAGGCAGAGAAGAATGAAATGTAGTAGTATACATCCAGCAGTGATGGTCTGAAACAATTTGAAGGGAACTTTAACGTAATTGGTTGTCAGAAATAATTCTCATGACATTTGTTACCTCATGTTCAGGGATCCTGGTTTTCTCTGATAAAAAAAATCCAAATTTTTCTGATTTTAACCCCCCCCCCCCGATGCACATCATTTTTCCGATTAAAACAAAACACCAGTGATGTTCCATTTTAATCATGGAAAAATGGGATTTTGTGGGGGGGGGAGTGTTAAATAAGAAAATTTTAGATTTTTTTAAATAAAAAATAATCAAAACATTATGTTAATGTAAACATAAAGGAATAAATGAATAAGATGAATATCTACAAAGAACTACAAGAAGATCCTACTCCCCTTTTCACCAAAAAACTCAACGATACCATCAAATCATTTCCACCGAGATTACAAGAAAAACTACAGACCTTGATCCCCCCGCTACCTAACCCAGGGACTTTTTACATGCTCCCTAAAATCCACAAACAAGGGAACCCTGGCAGACCTATCATATCCAACCATGGGACCCTAACTGAGGAAATATCAGGTTTTGTTGAATCCATCCTAAAACCACTTGTCACCCACAGAGCAAGTTTTGTCCAAGACACCACAGACTTGCTACGGAAACTTAAAAACATAGACCACCTTCCCAGCAACACACTCCTAGCCACCATGGACGTTACCAGCCTATACACCAACATCCCACACCAGGATGGCATCCATGCCTGCCTTACATAGCTACAGGAACAAGATTACAACCCAGAATACAGACCCAAAGATATCACTGAGCTTATACACTTCATCCTCACACACAACAATTTCACTTTTAATAATCAACACTTCCTCCAGATGATGGGAACAGCTATGGGCACTAAAATGGCCCCACAGTATGCCAACCTTTTTATGAGCCACCTGGAAGAAGACTTCCTCAAGAACTGCACCATCAAACCCTTGCTGTACTTACGATATATCGATGACATCTTCGTCATTTGGAGTGAGAACCTGGAATCTCTGATTGAGTTCCACCAGAAATTCAACAATCACCATCCCTCCATCTGACTTTCTTTAGTATACTCCAGCACCGACATCTCCTTTTTAGACACAAGGATCCATATCCAGAAGGGTAAAATACAGACCACAGTATACAAGAAACCCACAGACAAACATACATATCTGCACAGAACCAGCAATCACCCAAAACACACCAAAAAAGCTGTGATATACAGCCAAGCCCTCAGATACCACCGCATCTGTACTGAAGAGAACACCCGGGATTGCCACCTCACCAATCTTAAAAAGGCTTTCACCCAGCAAGGACACTCCTCCAGAGAGGTAGATCGCACGTTTGAAAGAGCCACCTGGATACCATGTGAAGAACTGCTGCAGTACAGAAGAAAAACACCCACAAATCGCACACCGCTGGTTATGACGTATCACCCATCCATTGAACCTGTACGGAAAATCCTCAAAAAATTGCGACCCATATTAGAAAAAAACCCTATTCTTAAAAAGATCTTCCCAGAGCCACCCATCCTAGCCTTCAGACAAGCACCAAACCTTGCCAACCTCATCACCAGAAGCAAACTTCCTCAAGCCCAGAACACACCAAAAGGATCCAGACCGTGCCATGACAAGAAATGCAAAACCTGCCCCCACATCTCCATCACCTCCACTATTACTACTCCCCACAACAGAGCCATCAGCATCCCAGGATCTTACAGCTGCACCTCCAGGAATGTAGTATACCTCATCCAATGCACCAAATGCCCTGATGGAAGATATGTAGGAGAGACCAGACAACAACTGCGCACCAGAATGAACGCACACCGGAAATCCATCAAAGACAGAAACACCCAATTACCGGTGGGGGCACATTTCTCACAGGAGGGCCACTCTCTCTCTCCAATCTCTCGGTCCTGATCCTCAAGGGAAACTTACACAACGCTTCCCAGAGACGAGCCTATGAGCTCCATTTCATCAACCTGCTGGATACTAGAGATCAGGGACTAAACATAGACATTGGATTTTTGATACATTACAATCTGCCTGGCAACTGACTCCCCAGCCCAGCCCAGCCCAGCCCAGCCCAGCCCCTGGCTTCTTTACTTTTCATTCCATCCAGGAAGAGCACACAGCAACTGCTGAAGCTTCCTTAGCCTGACGAAGGGTTTTTGAACCCGAAAGCTTGCTTAATAACTATTCTCCAACCATTTGGGTTGGTCTAATAAAAGATATCAAATTCACCCAAGGAACCTTGTCTGCCTAAGATGAATATGACATTTAAACTTTGTAACTGTTTTACACCTTGCATTTCTTTTGCCCACATTCTCTTGTGTGCATTTGCAGATGGCCTTTGTCCAACATTGGGGTTGGAGGAGATGTTTGAATGGGGGATTCTGGTTCCTTCATATTTCTGGTTCTTTAAGGCTTTCACTTAGTTTTGTATACTAAGGGTACAGTGTATTTGTGCAATTTCAATCAGAAGCAGGAAATGTTTATTCAAGTTCTAAAGGGTGGGACAGTTGCTGTAGTTTTAGGTAATTTTAAACAAACTGTTTGAGCATCCTGTTTAAATAGAGTTAAGTAATCACAGTTTTGTACTACTTGGGTAGGAATTTCATCCACTCATGGTTTGAATAAAATATCATTTTACATAGCATGCCAAAGTTATGATATTTTTATTTGACTTCTTGTGTAATAAAAGTATATATCAACTTTTATGTCAATAACACATTTAATATTTCTTAAAACAAAACCACCTTTGCCATTGAACACAAGATATAGCTAATGAATGAGATTTTAATGTTACATTTGCTTTTCGTCAGTAGACATTCCTATTTTTTCTAATGTGATGTTATTTTCTTTATGATTGTTGTATTTTTCACAAGCCTCTGGAGAAATCTGATTCAGGTATAACCTCCTCAGACTGTTTGTTAGAAAAGAGTTTTATTGACATAATGAACTTAGTTTAAGGAATTAGTAAGAATCAGGAAGAATTTATTCACACCCATTTGTATGAGAAACATAAAACAAGGAGAAAAAATGCTACTTGGAGAATGCTGATAAGTCTTATCAACTACAAATTCTAGTTGAAAAGTATATGTTTGATGCCTTTCCTGGTTTCTGTGCTTTGAACAGTTATGAGGGTAGATCCTAGAAACTAAGGCTGGTAACAAAAAGACTGCATGACACACAGCACGGATACATGTCTCAGTTTTGAAATGGGAAAACAGATTGGATGATTTATTTCTGCTTTGTGATATTTTGGTTAATCAGGCTGGATTCATTACATGTTGGATCTCTCAGCTCCTAAGCCTCAATAAAGGAAAATATTGTACTCTTATCTTTGTGATTTGCTGATACATTTTCTTCACACTGTAATCTAATACTTTTTAATGAGATTTTAAGTGGAAAGGAACCCCACAAACCAATACAAATTAGTCAGATAAAGGGCTGATTTGATAAATAATTCTTTGAAGCATAGCAATCATTTCTCAGGCCATAAACAATACAACAAAGGCTGTCATTCTACATATAAATGTTTCTACCATATTTATGTGGCATTTTATTTCTCACCAATGGTAGTATTCCACGTATATAAACATCTAATAGGTTGTAGAGAGTCCTGTATCATAACAAAACTGATTGGCAAGGATATCTAGTCTTGCTAGTAGGAAGTCTTGATCATCAGTCACACCTACTCAAAGTTGAACTAGGTTGATTCCATTATGGCCTCAAATGTTGTTTTCCAAGAAGAAAAAGCAGTCACTGTATCTGCCCCAAGGAACTCCAATCTAAAAAGAAACACTTACAGAGAAAGTGAAAGGAGTACAGCATGTATACTATTATATTAACAAAAACATAAACATGTAGATGGTTTTTTTTCCTAGACAGGAAGAGGTGATAGTAATCAAGACAGGAGGAGAGGAGGGCTTGGACATAAACATTTTATGCAGAGAGAGAAGAAAGGATATATCTTTAAAATGTTGAAGAGGATGAAGAAGTAGAATTTGACCACAGCTGGATGATTGGAGTAAGGGAAAAGATGCGTACAAGTAAGCTTGAGTGACTGAGAAAGAGGATGTCTTGCCAGTTGTTACAGAGTCAGAAGATGATGAAGAATAACATTAAGTTCGGTTTTGTCAACATTAAGCTTTCGGTGACATTGAGGAGGATAATTAGTAAGATGTTTAGGGAATACAGTCTACTTAGGTTTCCCATGGTTAACATGAGCAGCCATTTAAATCATGCAAATGGCATACAAACTGTTAGGCAAAGCCTATCAATATCTATATTAACTGCATCATATCAAATGAATGAGGCATGCCCAATAGTTCATTCTGAATCACTGTGCACTGCCTGTTAGCACCTAACTAAGGTTGGTTCAGAGGCCTGACAGAAGCAAGTAATTAATCAGGCGGCTGACAGCTACATTGGTTACTTAACTCCCTGTCTGTGCTGTTGACTAAGCAGACTGCTGCGTGCTATAGAGGTTTGCTGACAAACTATGAGTGCCTCCCCACTCAAAACTTCCTTGTGGTAACAGAATTGTCTCCTCTGCTTGCAGTCAGTTCACCTTTACTAAAAAGGATTCTTCCGCCACCTGATATCTGGTTGGCAGGATTATCCAACCACCAGCCATATCAGCAAATATTCTGGTTGCCAAATAAGTCCCCATATATGGCAGAGTCGGTATACTGAAAACTAGGATGAGAGGTTAGAAGGGGGCGAGGGAAGAGAGAGACTTGTCAGGTCAAGCAAGTTTGCTTGTTGTCATCACAAAGATAGTAATTAAAACCAGGGACAGGGAAGGTTGTTATTCCATGGAATAAAACTAAGTACTTTTTTGTGTCTTAATGAAATACTCTTTGCACTGAAAGCCTCTTACCCACAGTGTCTGTTTTGATTTTTTTTTCTGCTTATTATTATCATTCAACCATAATTTTTAAATGTTTATGGAAAAGCAGCTTTGACTGAGAAAATAAAAACCTATGGAAAATATATTTGAGTACTTCAGAAAACATTTTTGCTTACTGTACTGTACTTATTTTTTTTACTGATGCCAATAGGGGTTTAATTATACAGGCTTTGTTTATGGTTTTTCTTCTTATTTCAGTTTATATCATTACTGAATTCCCAGAACTGTTTCACGTGTATTTTGTTCATCAAAACATACTTCTCAAATAGGATGGATATGGAATCCAAAAATAATTCAAATCAGTTTTAAAAAAAAATTGATTGATAAAACAATATCTCATTACCTGTCCCAGGACCCTGGTTGTCCCATAATATTGTGGGATACTGTAGTGTACCCACTCATTTTAGTGCTTAAATAAATTCTGAAGACATATCAACCAAGTTATTGTTCTCAGGTGAACTTTACTTCTGCATGATGAGGTGTTTGATTAGGATGAAATCCTGGCTTTACTGAAATCAATGGGCACTTGCCAGGTCAATTAGTGTGTAGCCAATTTCTTCCATATATTCTAGGAGAAAAAATAGAAAAGAACAAAAGAAAACAAGTTATAAGTCCCTAGCTATAGAAATCTACAAGCTGTCAAAGAGATTTTAATTAAATTCTTTAAAAGGCAAAAAAATAAATACTGGGGGAAGAAAAACTAGATAATGTGATTTATCTAACGGAGTTGGATATAAGTACACAATTCTGTAAATTCCTTGCCTATTGTCTTATTTAAGTATAAATTTTTCCCCATTTCAAATTGACCAGATTATTTTCCTTTTATATAGATAAATTTTAAAAGAATAGTGAGATAATTGGATTTAGAAAGCAGATTTCATGGAAATGCAAGAATCATATTTAGAGTTATCTATAGGTATATATGTAAGTAATCGATCCTATCTCAGCAGTAGGGCAATTTCAGTCATAATATTATTTCTGTCCATGTGAAAGTGCAAAAATTTGGACTTGTGCAACCTCCTGTTGCTCAGGAAAAGAAATCCAGACACAGGACTGGAGGTAGTATGGGAACAACGCTTATGAAAAGTGGCATCTGCCAAGAACTAGAAGCCCATCCTAAATGTCATGGAAAAAATATCAGTAGATTTGTGTAGCCAGGCATGCATACTAAACTTGCTATATCAGATTAGTTAGGTGCCATCTCGGTGTACACTGGAAATCAAAAGAGAATGGCTGTAGCTACAAACCTGCAAGAGGGCACTTTTGACATAGAAGCTGGTATCCAGAAGCTGGTAATTTTTGGCCTGCAATAAAATAAAAGCTGAACTCATACTATGGGTAGATTAAAAGATAAATACACAGCTGTCCTGAGAAATAACATCCACAAGTGAGAAAAAAAAAAGCCATGAGTACCACAGTCGCATTCTATCAATTACTTTTTTTACTTTCATCCTTTATGATTTGCTTTCCATTTGGAAACTACCCAAAGGCTCCTTCATTGGTTCTTCTAGGACCTGCGAGGTAAGTGACTTTGGGGAACAGGGAGAGTCACAAGCTGTATGAAGGTGGTTTCTGCAGAAAATCTAAGCCATAGTGGGCGTGTCTACATAAGACACTACATTGCCATAGTGATGAGCTATGGTGACATAGCTCATTGCTATGGTGTCATAGCATTGGCAGGCATAAACTGTGATGCTGACGCTACTGTGCAGTAGGGTTGGAAATGACCTGTGCGCCACTGGAACTGCACAGTAACAGCAAATACTACGTGACTGCACAGTTACAACTGTGTTGGGGGCATGTGTAGATACACCCAGTAAAGACGAATTACATAGGCCATGTACGTGGGCACATCCAGGATTTTGTGAAGCGGGGTGTGGAAGCAGTGGCTAGTGCTGCAAGGGTGGCTAAAGAGTCCCCCAGCCTAGGCAGACAGACTGCATCATGGGAGCAGCAGCAGGAACTTTTTAAAAGTCCCCGAATCAACTTAGAATCCCCCCCACCTCTTGGCATCCTCTCCCTTCCCCTCTGTCCTCAGCAGCACATTCCTTCCCTTCCCATTCACCCCCTTGCACACCCACCCTGCTACTGTTCTGGGCTGATGCGGGGGGGGAGAGAGGCTTTAGAGCTGCTCCTGCTCCTCTCCAGCTGGGCTTAGCAGAGAGCAGCAGCAGAAGCAGTGAGTGGGTTCCTCCTTGCTGTCCCATCCTGCAGAAGTTCCCTGCCAGCTGGGAAATAAGCACAAGGTAGACAAACCCTCCCATTTCCCGTTCTCTGCTGCAGCAGCTCTGGAGCCTTTTCCACCACAGTCCTCTCAAACCATAACTCCCCCAGTTCATTTCACAGCAGAGAGGGACTCCAGAGTCGCTGCAGCTAGGCTCACAGAAGGCAGCAGCGGGTTTGCTCCTGGGTTGGCATGGACACCCAGGGACCAGGCAGAGAGGAGGAACCCACCAGCTAGCACCAGTGCTCCTCCTGTTCCTGGCTGAGTTAGGCAGGATGAGCTCTGGAGCCTCTTCCCACATCAACAAGGGATGGCAGCAGTAGCAGGGCACCTGTGCTGCTGAGGACAGAGGAGAAGAGAGGGCATGCTGAGAGTGGGGGCAGGAATTTTACCTGATTTGGGGACTTAAAAAAAATCCTTTCTGCTGTTCCTGGTGCAGTTTGAAAGGAGGATGTCTCTGTGCCTCTCCATCTCCCCCTACCCCCCAATCTGCCCTGGCCACATACAAGGGTTTTATTTCCCCTGGGAGAATCGCCATTCATAGTTTCGTAGCTTCATAGTTGGTAGGGTTGGAAGGGATCTGAGCAGATCATCAAGTCCGACCCCCTATGGCAGGAAAAAGTACTGGGGTCAAACGACCCCAGCAAGGTGTTCATCTAACCTCCTCTTAAAGACTCCCAGGGTAGGAGCCAGCACCACTTCGCTTGGAAGTTGGTTCCAGGTCCTAGCCGCCCTGACTGTGTAGTAGTGCTTCCTGATGTCTAGTCTGAATCTACCCTCTGCCAGCTTGTGACCGTTATTTCTAGTCACTCCTGGTAGTGCTCGGGGGAACACACTGTCGACCCATGTTCATTTTGGCGTCAATAATGACTCCAAGATCCTTTTTTGCCTCTGCACTGACAAGAAGGGAGTTCCCCAGCCTGTAGGTATGCCACTGTTTCTTCCTCCCCAGGTGCAGTACCTTGCACTTGTCAGTGTTGAAACCCATCCTGTTCTCATCTGCCCACCCCTGTAACCTGTCTAGGTCCAATTGCAGCCTATTCCTCCCTTCTAGCATGCCCACTTCTCCCCACATCTTAGCGTCATTCTCTCAGTAGAAATGATAAGTGTACAAACACTCACTGGATTTCTCCTGCAGGAAACATGCCTCTTCTAGGAGATCTTCCAGATAAGAACTTGGAAGATCTCCCTTGCAAGAAAGTTTGTCTTGCAAAAGTGAATGCTGTTATACTCCCCTCCCAGTCTGGTCTGGTCTGAGAGGGGAGCAGAAACAGCTGCTTCCTGACTCTTCCCCAAACCAAGGATTACCTGGTTTGGGGAAGGTGTTGGGACGTTTGCTGTGCTGCTCCCCTCCCCTCCCAGTAAAGTATACAGGCCAGCATGGTGCCTCTTACACACTGATCAAGAGCCTGCTGGAAAGTGGTGTCTGCATCTCATTTTTGGAGAGTTTACATACTATTGCCCAACACAACTAGCGAGCAGTGTGGCTAGATTCTTCATTTGATCACATCTGACAAAAATAGATGTTTTTCTTATTGCCTTAGCTTGTGGAATCATGGGGCTATCTGAGAATTTCAGCTTTCATTTCTTTTCAAAAGCAATGTCTCGTTCTCATGATTATGAAGAAAAGTTGGCAAAGGTAACCAAGGATAAAATAGTAGAAAGCAAATAAAAAGTGATGATGTATTTCTATGAAATGTTTTGCAATTTTTAAGCCAGCCTAATTATTTTTGGGGACCTTCCTTGTGATTTCTGGATGCTAATCAGTCAACAGTTGAGAGTCAGTGTGGAAAGGGCCATGACCCTACTCTCATCGTCTTTAGAATATTACCTTTCCTTTCAGAAGTAGTAATGCTATAGCTTCTGTAGTCTTTCCATCATGCAAGGGCTATGACAGTCATTTTCTGATGCTAGTTACAGTCAGATACAGAAAACTGGACCGGGGGGACTTCAGTCTGAACCACTCTGCCAACACCCATGTTTCAGCTGTGGGGAAAGAAGTTGCTTGGAATTTCTTATTCCATGTGTTCTTTTTATGATCAGTACAGGAGACAAGCATTGATGTCTCATTTCCAGAAAGCACCTAAGTTCAGGATAGCATTTACAGACATGCTTAAATCAGTGTACACACTTATTGTTAAACACATTTTTAAGTGCTAAGCCTTTTTTTGGACAGATAATTAAAGACAATCACATTTTGTGAGTTTCTGGACCAACTATACTTTGTACTGCTAGTCCATTTAAAAGTGGTAATCTATAAAGATGTGTAATCTTTTCATTCATCATACATAGAAGTAGGCTTTTTAAAATTAAGAGCGGGACATATATTAATATGAAAGGAAAAGGTGAAAGTGCCTGAGAGAATATTTAGGGTTAAAATAAATTAGTATTTAGTATTAGTACAGAAAAATATGGAAAATATAGGTAGATATTAGGGGTGTGTGGAATGGGCCCTATTCAATTTGGATTCAGATTCAGCCCAAATCAGGGACAGGGATTCAGCTCGTTGCTTCAGACCACTGTCCCCGATTTGACTCGGCCAAATCTGAATCTGAAGAGTTGATGCTGAATCAGAGAATCAGCAATTCAGCCATAGACACAGCTTTGAGTGTTTTTTCTACATATCTTGAGGTACTAGGCATGGCTCTTGAATGTTGCAATGCTGGGACGGATGGAGTGTCCCACAGGAGTGCAGGCGGCTCCCCAGCGCACTCAGCAGCAAACTCAAAAGTGGGCCGGAACTACTTCTGGTCCACTTCTGGGTCCACTGGGGAGCATGCTGGGGGGCCTCCCATGCCCTCCCAGCTGAGTGACCAGCCATTGGTGGTCCCCAGGTGGCCCCCCAGACCCAGGAGGCACCAGTCGCTGAGCTGGGGGGGGGGGTATAGGGGAGCCCCTGCGCTCTCCCCAGCAGCCCAGGAAATGGATCATCATCTCATCCGAATCTCTCCGAATCAATTTAGAGGGTTCTGATTTGATTCAGAGAGATTAAAGGGTCTCCTGATTCGATTCAGATTTGGAGACTCAGTGACCAAATCGGGCTGAATCTCTAGTGAATTGAATCAGGGACCAAAGCTTTGCACAGCCCTAGTAGATATCATACTTTTTGTTTATGTTTTGGTCTGAATTGTTTGTTTCTAGTAGGAGCTCTTTAGGACAGGGGTCTTTAAGGTGGATACCCTACTTTGGTTTTTTAGTATTAGCAGGTCTCTTTTCTAAGGTCTCTGAAAATGTGGTGTTTTTTCTAAAGCCACAGCAGTAAACTAATATATTCCACCGAGGGTGGTTGAAATTGCTTGGGAATTTCAACCACCATTTTAAACAAAATAAATTTCTAATCCCAACTGTTGTGGAGAAAAGCTTTGAAAAATTTACCCTTAAAGGGACAGGGCCCAGAAGCAGCTAGGTAGAACTTATTTTTAAAAATGTTGTATCTAATCTATTAGATTTAGGGCCTAAACTCTTATTTTTTCAGCATTTAGTATTGGAAATCCTTGTTTCTCTGAAAATCATTTAAATTATTTATACTATGAATTGGGAAGATATAATTTGTAAGAAAAAGTATTCCAGTAATAAAGTAGTTGATAATCTGTAGCAGTAAGCACAAGGCAGGCTGGCAGCTGGCAAACTGTTCATCCCTCCAGCAGCTGACAGAATCAACATTGTCCTGTTGTCATTATTTTTAAACTTGTTAAAACAGTATGTATTAAAACATATAAAAATTGATTGCAGTGTTTAAAATATCCTTATTTTTTTAATTGCATTTTGATTATTATCATCTTTCTTTTACTCCTTTGTGTCTCAATCTTTTCTGTTTTTTAATTTTATGGGCCCTTTTTGGTTGTCAGCTTTCCCTCAGAATTGCAGCACTTGTTTCTTTAGTTTCTTGACGCAAATCCTGTTGTTGTTGAATGTGTAGCTTAAAGCAGTCCTTTGTACAGCTGAAAGAAATTAGCTAAATAGCACTGTTTTAATTAATTTCAGGACCGCCTTTTCTTCGTCATGGAATATGTAAATGGAGGAGATCTAATGTTTCAAATTCAGCGCTCGCGCAAATTTGACGAGCCTCGATCCCGTTTCTATGCTGCAGAGGTCACATCAGCACTCATGTTTCTTCACCAACATGGCGTCATCTACAGGTACTTTTTTGATTAGAAATAAAGTATTCTTGAGGCGCAGGGCTCATTTTGGCTGAAATCCTCTGTCTCCTAGCAACCAAATTTAGATTAGTTGTTTGTTCCAATTTGCTTACATAGAACTTTTTTTGGCTGTTTATCATTCAGAATGTTAACATTTGAATAGTCTCTGCAGCAATCTCCAGCTGTGTGTGCCAGTTTTGTATTATAGTACAAATAAAGCTTTTTTCAAAAGCTTGGCACATTGTGACCTAGAGGTGACCTTTGTGCAGATCAGTGCAATCTCTTCACTTTCCTCTCTGTGCCATAGATTTCCTCTCGTTTTCAAACTCCCTGCCACTTCCTGAGTTTGTTTGTCCTAGTTGTCTCCAGTCTGATAGGACCGGGATAGTAGTTTGAAATGCTTTGCTTTATGCCCTTTCCTTTCAACTGTTAGGGTGAGTTTCAGTCACTAACAGGAAGTGGGGGGTTTTTGCAGACAATTTGAATTTCCTTATTAATGCTCAAAGTTCTCATTTGAATGAAAAGAAATCTAAGTAAAAAACCTAAAAATGTGTGTTTTTGTTGCACTGTAAAGAGTACATTTAGAAATAAATATTTATTATTAAAAACAAGGAACTACTTGGGAATTTTTCACCCTGCTCTCCTTGTGTTTATGGAGTCCTTTATCTTGTCGTTTCACCCTTCCTCTCTTTTTAAATTATTTTTGGCAGTTTGTTACTACTTGTGATAAATCCAGGCTGTCAGAAGCAGAGTAGCTGTAGGTTTTGAGATGTGGGCCTGTCCTCCCTTACTGAAGAAGACTCTACGACCATGGCTATAATAGGGGTTTCTGATATCCTTACCCTATTTCTTATTTTCAGGCAACCATTTTTTGGAAGTGGTGGGGGAAAGTGAAATGAAATTCTACTTTTCTAAAGCAAAAACTTTCTGGGTGAGGACATGGACTTTGAAATATGCCTGGATGCACTTTCAAAGGGGCTGGGTAGACATGCTTGAAGAATAAAACAGTGAAAGCCAGAGAAGCTCAGCACTAGAGCTGGTCAATAATTTTCTTTTCAAAATTGATGGAAAATTGGGTTGGATGAAAACTTGGCTTTCCGACTAAAAGAATATGTCTACAAGGAGTGTCTGCTTTCCATAGACAACTTTGACTTCTCATCAGAGCATGACAATTTGAAATTTTTCAGGGAAGCCCGACACTTCCTTTGAAAATTTTCTTTTGGTCAGAAACAAAGTATATCTTCAGAAAACAGTTTAACTGAGAATCATTTAACTAATTTTAGTATCAAGAGTCTTTAGTTTCTTTTGGCTCCAAGGTGATGAAGTGCTCAATAATTCTAGCAGACTGAGGATTATACTAAAATTAAATTAGTTCATCAAATGCACCTTGAACCCTTTCTTTCTGATGGCTTAATATTCTTGGTGCTAAATCCCTACAAATCATATCTTTACTGATTGAGAAAGGGATTTTTTCATTAATTTCCAAGGTAAATAGATCATATAACCACTCCCTGGATATTTCACAATTTTATACAGAGACTTTATGGGAAAGATGAAGTAATAGTGGGTGCCGTAACTAGTGAAGGATTTTAAAGATTACAGTATTTCCTTGAGACTAAAGTTAATTTCCCAGGATGGGTAGGTGAACTTTACATACTGAGTAATTAGCAGTTAATTTGTCGATTTCAATTAATCAAAGTTAAAAGGTAATTTGTCAGACAAATTACCCGGAGGGTATGAATGCATGTTGATTAATGCACCTTAGATATTGCACATTTATTTTACTACTTCCATAATAATGGACTAACTAAATGCATAGTACCTGATGTTACTGCGCATTAGCACTGGCACATGGTTAATTAGTGATGCTTACTGTGCATTAGCCTAATAACACTGTGCAGTAGACTATTATCACGATTTGTGCTATCACAGTCTACTGAGCAGTGTTATTAGGCCAATGAACAGCAAGTGCCTCGTGTAGATGCACCCGGAGGGAACAAAATCCAAGTAGATAAAATTACAATCCCCTTTGCTAATATGTGCATGTATACAGCCTTCTTCCCTCTCCTCTCTTCTCTCTTTCTTTTACATGTACTACTGTGTTTTGGCTCTAAAGTACATTGGATCACTTTACACACTCACCTTAGTTATGTCTTTTTATTACACCCTAAATGTTTGGCTCCCAGGAGTAACGTCATGATGAGGGAGCAATACTTAGTGATTTAAAGCTTGCTGTGATCATCTTAACCTGCTGCCAAAGCTCAGGCATACAGTAGTAAAACTTTAAAATTGTTGGTGATATGTTGTATTAAGCTAGTTTCAGAGGAGGAAAGAAAACAAGAAACAAAATGAATTGTGGGTAGAAAGTAAGAAGATCCACTAAGCATGCATTCCCTCATGCTACTTTATTTTAACACTGTTTTTCAACCCAAGTATTCTTTTATCCAGAATCATTCCTTTCTTACCTGAAAGACTCTGAGACCTTAAAAACCTATGAAATGTAAGTTTCAACAACTTTATAAAACCACAGCTATCAAAATGAGGTTTGAAAGTATCTAACCCATAGTATATCATGAGAAAAAGGTCATGGTTTATACAACTTGTGCTACAGGCTTGAAGAATACTAAAGTATCCATCCATATCAACTGTATATCAGAATGCAGCCATCTCACAGGGAACCTAGCCAGCATGAGTATTTGAAACATTGCACTGAATCATATTACTGCAGAGTGAAAAAAACATTAGATTATAATTCATTCATTTATATTTCCAAAGTGCTGATGTGGCCCAGCAAAGCCAACACCTCACACCACCAGTCAGCACTTGGATTTCTTTTCCTAAGCAACAAGAGGTTGCACAGGTCCAAAATGCTTTACATGGCATAAGAGGTGAAAATTATGTCAATTGTTCCACTGTTCACACAAATCTTATGATTCCAGAAGTACTCTTAAAGGTGACTCCCTGAGTGACCAGGGAGTGAGTGAACATGAGTAGCAAACAAGGGAAGCCATTTGCAAGCAGTTCATAAGTCAGTTTGCCCCCACCCACACCTCTGAGTGGGAGCTTTTAAGCTTGGTGAGAAGAAGCAGGGAAAAAGAAACCTTTCAGGGCCAAGGAACAGTAAACAAGCCATCGTCAGGTGAGTTTGCCTAGGAAGGTGTACTTGGGAGAAGGGCAGTAAGAGCGTGGAGGCAGATTAATAGACCCAGGGGAAATGGCTGAAGGACGTTGCAATGCCAGAGCCACTGCCACTACCTCTGCTTGCTCTGCCAAGTTGGAGAGTGCCTGCGATGTGAGCAGTGCCTTCTGGTGGTGTCTCTCAGGGAGCAGGCAAGAGAGCTACAGGAAGAGGTGGTGAGGCTCCAAAGCATCCTCTGCCATGAGGAGTTCATCAATTCAGTGCTGGAGGAGACCACCAGGACTGTGGAGAAAGAACTGCCAAAGGCAGCGCTAGAGGACATGGACTCTGAGGAAGGTAGAAGCTAGAAGCTTGTGACCTCTGGCAGCAAGCAGAAATCTTCATTTCTACCTGCAGCAGTTTGTCTGAAGAACAGATATGGAGACATAGCAACAGAAAGGGAGGAGCATGTTCCATTGGTGGAGGAAGACAGGCCAGGCCTCCCCAAGGTAGGAAGGGTTGAGACCCCCCGCCACCAAGAAGAAGCAATGGGTGGTGGTAGTTGGAGACTTCCTTCTGCTGACCTGACCTGTTTTCTCAGGAGGTCTACTGCTTGCTTGGATCCTGGATCCAAGATGTAATGGAGGGATTATTGAGACTCATCCAGCCCTCTGAATGCTACCCCATGCTGCTTATCCATGTGGGCACAAATGATACTGCCAGGGGAGGCCCTGAGCAAATCAAAAGTGACTACAGGCCTCTGGGTATAAGGGTGAGTGGGACAGGGGCACAGGTGGTATTCACCTTAATCCTTCCAGTCAAGGGAAAGGGCCTGGGCAGGAGCAGGCGCATCCTGCAGATCAATTCATGGCTGTGCAGGTGGTGTCACCAGCAGGTCTTTGGTTTCTTTGACCACAGTATGATCAATGTTCTCTCTAAGGTTTAGTGATCCATGAGCAATCCTGGCTGGGAGTGCGCAGGTATCTTCTCCCTCCTGCAGAAGCCTCCGGCCAGTTTGGAGCGGGTGGCAAGTGGCCAGATGTGAAGCCGACAGCAGCAGCAGCAGGGGGAGCATCAGTGCCCCTTTGCTATGGCACTGGACATCCCCCCCAGGCCGGTGCCCGGGGGCCATGGCCCCCTGCTGCCCCCTCTCCCCCGTCGGTATGCCACTGTGTGCATGGCATTAAAAAGTTATTGTGCAGCATGATTTTTTCTTGTGCACAGTTGCACACATACACAGCTTAGAGGGAATGCTAGGTATGATGTTCTAAGAAGTAAGATTGCTAGGAAGAGATGGGATCTACCTGCTGAAGAGAAGGAAGAGCATCTTCACAGACAGGCTTGCTAACCTAGTGAGGAGGGCTTTAAACTAGGTTTGCAGGGGGATGGAGACCAAAGCCCTGAGGTAAGTGGGAAAGTGGGGGACTTGAAGGAAGTGCAAGTAGGAGTAAGTAGCAGGGGAGGTATTCTTATTCTTCCTGAGAAATCAGGGCAATTGGCTAGTTACCTTAGGTGCCTGTACATGAATGCATAGAGCCTGGGAAACAAGTAGGAAAAATTGGAAGTCCTTGCACAGTCACGGAACTATGATGTGATTGGAATAACAGAGACTTGGTGGGAGCTCGCATGACTGGAGCACTATCATGAATGGATATAAACTGTTCAGGAAGGACAGGCAGGGAAGAAGAGGAGGAGGAGTTCTACTTTATGTAAAAGAGCCATATGATTGCTCAGAGCTCCAGTATGAAACTGGAGATAAGTGTGTTGAAAGTCTTTGGGTTAGGGACAGAAGGGAGAGCAACAGGGGTAATGTTGTGGTAGGGGTCTGCTATAGACCACCAGACCAGGAGGAAGTGGTGGATGAGGCTTTCTTCAAACAGCTAGTGGAAGTTTCCAGATCACAGAGACTGGTTTTCATGGAGGACTTCAATCACGCTGACATCTCCTGGGAGGGAAAACAGCAGAGCTCAAGCAATTCAGGAAGTTTTTGGAGAGTGTTGGGGACAAGTTTCTGGTGCAAGGGATGGAGCGGCCAACTAGGGGCCGTGCTCTTCTTGACCTTCTGCTCACAAACAGGGAAGAATTGGCAGGGAATGTACTAGTAGATGGCAACTTGGGCAGCAACAATCACAACATGATTGAGTTCAGGATCCTGAGGAAAGGAAAGGTAGAGAGCAGCAGAGTAAGGACCCTGTAGTTCAAAACAGCAGACTTTGATTCACTCAGGGAACTCATAGGCAGGATCCCCTGGGAAGTCAGTCTGAGTGTGAGAGAAGTCCAGGAGAGCTGGCTGTACTTTAAAGAAACCTTAGTAAAAGTGTAAGAATGAACCATCCTGATGTGCAGGAAGACTAGCAAGTGTGGCAGAAGACCAGATTGGCTTAGCAGGGATCTCTTCAGTAAACTAAATCACAAAAAGGAAGCTTATAAGAAGTGGAAACTTGGACAAATAACTAGGGAGGAGTATAAGAGTCTTGCTTGGGCATGCAGGGATGAAGTCAGGAAGGCCAGAGCACAATTGGGAGTTTCAGCTAGCAAGGGACATCAAGGGTAACAAGAAGGGTTTTTACAAGTATGTCAGTAACAAGAGGAGGATCAGGGAAAGTGTGGGTCCATTACTGAATGTGGGAGGCAACCTTGTGACAGAGGATGCAGAAGAGGCTGAAGTACTCAATGCTTTTTTCACCATAATCTTCACAGGCAAGGTCAGCCCCAGACTACTGTACCTGGAAGCACAGTTTTCAGAGGAGGTAAGCAGCCAACTGTGGCATAAAACAGGTTAGGGACTGTTTAGAAAAGCTGAAGATATACAAGTTCATAAGGTGGGACAGGATGCACCCATGAGTGCTAAGGAAATTGACTGATGAGACTGTAGAGCCACTGGCCATCATCTTTGAAAACTCATGGTGATTGGGAGCGGTCCCAGATGATTGGAAAAGGGCAAGTATAGTGGCCATATTTAAGAAAGGGAAAAAGGAGGATCCAGGGAACTACAGACTGGTCAGCCTCATCTTAGTCCCTGGAAAAATCATGGAGCAGATCCTCAAGGAATCTATTTCTAATTACTTGGAGGAGAAGAAAGTGATTAGGAACAGTCAGAATGGATTCACCAAGGGCAAGTGATGCTTGACCAAGCAGATTGCCTTCTATGATAAGATGACTGGCTCTGTGGATGCAGGGAGACCACTTGATGTGATATACCTTGTGTAGTAGGGACCTGGCCGAGTCCTGTACTCACCAGGGCGATGACTGCTGGCATGCTCCCCAAGCAGCAGATCCCCAGCCAGGCTCATGGAGAAGTGGCGAGCCATGAGCTTGACAGTGTGCTCTGCTGCACCACCAGGCAGGCAGCCAGTGAACAGCTGGCTTCCCTGAGCCTTCTCTCGCAGGCCGGGGTGGAACCCCAGTTCCAAGGGGACACAGGCTGCAGCTTGAGAACAGGACAAGCGGCTGGCACAGGGAACACCACCTAGAGCCTAGAAATAGCACATGCAAGGGCTGATGAGCTCCCAGACCAACCTGGAACTCCTCACATAAGGCAGCACCAACCCCAGGAAAGGGAATACCAGCATAGGCACCGGGCTGTGCCATGTTCCTCCGCTGGAGCTGAAGACCTGGAGTCATGGACCAGGATCATTCTGCCTCTCTGAATGGAATCCTGACTGTTGCTCTACTGCAGGAGGTGGTAATGCTTTAGGGGCTGCACTGGGGTTTGTGATACCCCTGGCCCCACAGTACTCAAAGAGTTCAGCCCAGGATGGACTAGCCCATTTGGATTGGGCCCTTAAAAAGGGCAAGCCCTGAGGAGCACCACTGCCTGAAGAAAGGCAGCCAAGTTACTTTGCTGAGCCAAGGAAGGGCCTGCAGCAGGCATGGACACTGTTATTTAAGTTATATTAGTTGGTTTTTTTATGTAAGCTGAACGCCGCTGACCGCAGAACTGCAGCAAAGACCAAGGGCTCAGCCAAGATGCGCTGAACCTGGACAATGTGGTTTCCTTCCATCACAGACTCTTCTGCCTGAACAATGAGGCTAGATGGTCAGTACATCTAGATGTCTATTCCAAGCAACAATAAAAACACCCAACTGGAAAGGGGTAGGGTATAGGGGAAGTGGGGCCCCACAGAAGACTCCTGGATGTCATAACCCACATCAGTCTCATCCAGTCCTCTCCAGTCAGGTACCACCTCTTGATACCATTTTGGGTTACACCAAGTCATAGCGGGCAAGATATGAAAATAGAAGAGTGAGACATCCACTGGCATGGGTCTCTCCCTAGTGTGGCTGCTCAGCCTGGATCCCTCTAGAATTGGTGCATTGGCTGGGAAGGGAATACAGGATCTGTAGGATAATGGTTCTAACCTGTGGGCCAAGGAAAGAAGATTATGGAAGGTTCAACGATTGGCCTAGCTGGGCTTATAGCTCCTAGGCCACAGCCACAGGAAACCATTTTACAACTATCACAGGAGCTTGTCCAGGCTCGGGCAAATGACATGGATGCCCAGCTTGCCTTGTTTTCATGCCAGCAAGACCTGGCAGAGAGGTTAGCTGAGATGTAGGCTGTAAATGCCCAGGGCCATGGGGAAGCCTTGAGTGACAAAAATGATAAAGGAAGATGACCCTGAGGCCTACCTCAAATCTTCTGTGCTTATTGCCTCTGCAGCACAGTGGGATGCCAGATCCACTTAGGACCCTTGCTGATCAGACGTGCTCAAGCTACATACCTGGTTCTGTCATGAATTGATGCACTGGGTTATAGGAAAGTTAAGGAGGCCATGTTATATCACCTTGAGCCTTCCCCCAAGTATTACTGGTTATAGTTTCAGGCAAAAAAGAATAAGAGAGAGAAAAAACTCTGGATCCTGGCTTAGGTACTTGGGGTTATGGCCACAAAATGGCTGAAATCTGAAGAGACATGGTCCATCTGGATGTTTGGTATGCTGGTGCTGGAGCAGTTCATCTGGGACCTCGAGGACCAGACCCAAAAGTGGGTAAAACAGCACTAACCAGGTACCATGAATGAGGCAGTTAAGCTAGTTGATGCCCTTGCAGAGGCGAATAAAGAAGCAGCCAGAAAATGTGGGGACACACAAGGCCTGAGTACACCAGCTTAGGCACTGGCCCATCCCATGCTCCTCCACCACATCTGAAGACCTGGAGTCATGGACCAGGATCACTCTGGCTCTCTGAATGGAATCCTGACTGCCACTCTACCATGAGAGGTCAGGTTCCTATAGGGGCTGCACTGGGGTTTATGATACCCCTGGTTTCATCATACCTGAAGGGTTCAGCCCATGACTCCTCAGTTTTAAAATGGAAAATAAGAATGCTGAACAGTTACAACTTCAGTTGATCTAATACTTCAAAGGGGTGAAAAATATTTTAAGTAGATACCCCTTATCATGGGGTAGGTCATTCTTTTAACTAGATAATAAGCGTTTGAAGTAGGAACTCTCTTTTTGTTTTATAGAAGGCATGGCAGAATGGCACCTTATAGACTAACTCATTTGGAGATGTATGAATTTTTGTAGGCTACAGCCTACTTTGTTAGGTGCTATGAATGGATGCACAGCAGTATTAAATAAAGGGAATGAAGCTATTTAAATACAAAGAGGAAGTGCTTCTGAGAGAGGCAAAGGTATCAGTGCACAACCTACCTTGGTGGACCTACCAGATGCTGTGACAATACAACATCAATAATAATATTCCAATGTGCCAAGTTAGCTTATTTCAGCTCTTTGCAGCAAAGACATGTTAGCCATGTAAAGGTTAAGCTCAGTGCCCTTTCCAATTAACTGACTAGTTGTGATGAAGAACACATTAACAGACTGGGTTTCAAAGAACACAAATATAAATCGGCTGGTGCCAGTCCCTGAGCACATCAGGGTTGTTATTTTTCCTTACAGAAACTCTGTGTTCTTTAATGCTCAGTAAGTAGTTAGGGTATTGATTGAATATTTCCTTGAAAGAGCAGCACTTCCTGTATCAGGGTAACAGTGCATAATGATGCACATGAAGATTTCCCAGAGAGGATAACTGCCTTTAAAAAAAGAACTTTCATGAGTGTTTTCTTTTTACAAAGTACAGTATTTGCAAAGTTTGGCATTCATTGTGATTTATCTAGGGTCTGATACAGCCTAGTTATTGCAATGCAGAGTTATATTTCATAATCCTTAAAACATTGCATATTCAGTGATTTCCTTTTTAAAGTAAGCATTTCCATGTTACCCGAGTCTGGTATTCTGACTGGTAACAACTAAACAAACTGATTGAAATATATTCCCTTAGATCCCTTTGCATTTTAATGTGTACAGCTAAAACTCCTGAAGATGTGTGAGTAGAAAATAGAACAGTTAAAAGCTGCTTTTAACATTTTAATACATACACAGACAACTAACAATATTCAATACCAAAATAACTGTGAAGCTATTAAATAACAATTTGACAGTAATCAATACCAAATAACATGTTGTCTGTCTTATTAAAAGTAGAATTGTCTTTCACACGGTATGCCCATACAGAATATAGTAAGAGAGAGGAATCTTATGCCCCTAAGCAAGGTACTGTCAGGCCTTGGGTCTGGATGCGGATGGAAGCAGGCATTTGTGCCTTCCCGCACCGCAGCTCCGTCTCACAATGAATTTGCCGGCATAGATACTCTGATGTGGGGAGTCACAATTTGCTCATTGCTTTGGCAAACAACAGATAATTCTCCAACCAGGAAGCAGGGAGAGAATCACCCCTTGTGCGGGCTGCATCTGAGACACAGTACCTCCTAGGGACTACTGTTAAGGCGGTACAGCTTCAACACTACTCCTTGATCACATCTGGGTCTAAGGCACATTCTCCCCTTAGTATAAATGCTCTAATCTTTAAAAGGGGGAGCGGGGGGGGGGGGGGGGAGGGGGCAGAGGGATGGAGACTGAAGGGACATAACTTGATGGCCTCTCACTCCTGCATTTGCCTCTATTGGACCTAGGCAGCCAGCAGTAATTAAATGAATGAATAAGCAGGATGTCTTTTTGCAGGAAAAGGCAGTGGGTAGGGGTGGCAAGAAGCAAGGCTGAGGAAGATGTGAAGCAGGAAGAAGTGTTGATTCCCATGGTTCTGGCATTCTGACTGAAGGAGTCCACCCTGCCATCTGCCCAGCTTATGTATTGTGCTAAAGGCGGCTGTTATATAGGAGAGCCTTTGACAAGATTTCCAGCTGTGGAAGGATGAGAAAAGACTGTGGGAAGAGGATATGAACCATGTGGTTCTGCCAACTATAAAATGTTTTTAAAATTTCTCCTGGTTTGGAACATAAAGTCCTCAGTTTATATGGGAGCGCTGACTTTACGTAGGAGTTGGGTATGTAGAGGAGAAATCATGGGTAGTTAATATTTAGAAGAGGCTAGAGCAGCCACACTACACTCATTTGGGGAATGGCAAGTTATTTCCAGGGGGAGTTCCCACTAACAAGGTCAGCATCATTATAAATTTTTTTTTTTTGTGCTTTTGTGTGCATTTTGTGCAAGGCTCTCTTGTTTAATCTTCGTTTGTATAATGTTGCATTCTGTAAACAAAGCTGTGACCTTAACCTTCCAATACTAGTATAGGAGTGAGTTAATGTTAAATGAGAGGGGGAGGGAATGGGAATCTGCCAGGGTGAATGCCAAGTTTACATTCTTGTGAGGGCAAATGCGTTCCTGTAGCCTCTGTAGGAAGGGGAACAGCACTTCATGACACATAACAGCAGCAAAATCTCACAGGAAGCATGAAAAAATATATTTGTTTTTTGCTTCAAATGCCAATTATTTTAGGATGTTTGATGTTTATATTTTTACTTTCACAACAAGAAAAATGCATAGTATGTTTATGCATTTGATAAGTAGATTTTAACTAAGGGAATTGTATACAAAAAAAAAAAATCCACTATAACCACAGCATATGCTAATACTGTAATTTATTGAAACTGGACAGCCCTATAGTTTTCCTTAGAGCACTGAGAAACTTCTTGGTTGTTTCCACAGAAACAGTTACATAAGTGCCAACCAATTTTAATTTGAGGCCAATTTTCTTTTTCTAAAAAAGTGTAGTCAGAATGAACTTCATTTTATTTTTCATTGCATTAAAATCCTGAAGATGCAATAATGCTACATTTAAATCATAACATTCAAAGACTGTGAAACAAACTGACAAAGGGAAGGAATTTTTCAAAGCAAGGCTAAATTTCCTTTGTGCGACACAAAAACATTTCTCTCTAGTGTATGGTTGATATTTTGGTAATATGATTGCAGCAGCATTTACAAGTTTCCCTCTACCCCCTTTACATATTATTGAATGCACCTGCTGTTGTGTTCCTTGGTAATACATGGAGCAGAACACTAGGCAGATTTTTCTTAGGTGCTGTTCTATACATCATTGTGGAAAAAAGGTTTGTGCCATGCTCTTGGACTGAAGGGGATAATTTGAGTTGTCATTCTTCCTCTGAAACGTTTAGCTAGTCTTAGATTTGAGCTCTGTTTAGAGCAAGTTCACACAGATTCACGGATTTATAATTGCATCTTTTTTTAAACAGTTATTTACATAAAAACATTTGGTTCTTCTCTGCATTTCCCATCTTTTGACCAAAACTTTTATACATTTTCATTTAACCTGTTTAGTTTTTTGGGTTGGTTTTTTTGGGGCGGGGGGTGTTATTTGCTATTTACCCTCTTTTGCTTAGATGTGGTTTTTTTGCTTGTATTTTCTGTGTCAGTTTTGTTTGGTTGGCTTAGTCCAGTGATCAGCAACCTTCTTAGGCTGTGGGCTGGAATGATCCAGCTCAGAACATATTTAATAGATTTCATAGACATTAGGACTGGAAGGGACCTAGGAAGATCATTAAGTCCAGCCCCCTGCCCCAGGGCAGGAAGTCAGCTAGGATCCTAAGATCCCAGCAAGATAAATATCTAAATTTCTCTTGAAGGTGTTCAAAGTAGGTGTTTGAACCACCGCCGGCAGCAGTCTATTCCAGACCATGGGGGCTCAGACAGTAAAAAAGTTCTTCCTTATGTCCAACCTGAAATGTTCCTGAAGGAGTTTGTCACCATTTGACCTTGTCATCCCTTGGGGCGCTCTGGTGAACAGACATTCCCCCAGATCCTGATGAGCACCCCGATAAACTTATAGGCAGCCACCAGATCACCCCTGAGCCTGCGCTTTTCCAGGCTGAAGAGTCCCATGGCTCTCAGCCTCTCATCATAAGGTCTATTTTCCTGACCCCTGATCATACGTGTGGCTCTCCTCTGGACTCTCTCAAGCTTATCCACATCCTTTTTGAATTGCGGAGCCCAAAACTGGATGCAGTACTCCAGCTGCGGCCTCACCAAGGCTGAGTACAATGGAAGAATGACATCCTGGGATTTGCTTGAGAAGCATCTATGGATGCAAGTCAGCATCTATGATTTTGCTCGCTTTACTAGCTGCAGCATCACATTGAAGGCTCATGTTCATCTTGTGGTCAATCATGACCCCCAAGTCCTTTTCATCCATAGTGCTAACCAGCTTAGCGCTGCTGAGCCTATAAGCATGCTGTGGGTTTTTCTTCCCAAGGAACCTTGCATTTATCAGTGTTAAACACGATCAAGTTCTCGTCCGCCCATTTTCTGAGCCTGTCAAGGTGAGCCTGGATCACCCTTCTGTCCTCAGGTATGGATGCTTTACCCCAGATTTTGGGGTCATTGGTGAACTTAGCCAGTCCGCTTTTGACATCAATGTCCACATCATTAATGAAGACGTTGAATAGTGTTGGCGCAAGGACAGAGCCTTGAGGGACCCCACTGGTCACAGGGCACCATGATGATTGACTTCCATCAACCACCACTCTCTGGGTCCGACTACAGAGCCAATTCCCCAGCCAGCAGATCGTGGTGAAGCCGAAGCCACAAGTGGCCAGTTTTGCCAAGGGGTGATCATGGGATACCAGATTGAAGGCTTTTTTAAAGTCAAGATATATGATATCAATCTCTTCCCCCTTGTCCAGGTGATATGTCACTTGGTCGTAAAAGGAGATAAGATTGGTCAAGCAAGACCTACCCACAACAAATCCATGCTGGCTATCCCTCAGGGTGCTGCCATTGGCCAGTCTGTTAAGAATGGCCTCTTTGATAATCTTTTCTAAGACCTTCCCCAGAATAGAGGTCAGGCTGATGTGCCTGTAGTTTGCCGGATCTACTTTCCTCCCCTTCTTGAAGATAGGCACCACATTGGCCTTCTTCCAATCTTCAGGCACTTCACCAGAGCGCCAGGAGTTCTCAAAGATCTGTGCCAGGGGCTGAGCTATGATGCTCGCCAGCTCCTTGAGCACCCTGGGGTTAAGCCATCGGGGCTGGATGACTTGAAGGTGTCCAGTCTTCTATATTCTAGGTCCCAGTTACCACTGCCATTTTTTTCCCTGCCTTGGGAAACAGAAGCTCCCTATGGCCAAAGCCCTGTATCTGGAGGCTGGATTCAATAGCTTGAAAGGCCAGATCTAGCTCATGGGCCATAGGTTGTTGATTCCTGAGTAAGTCACTTGGACCCTATACCAGCAAGCTTTTACGAGTCAACTTAATTCTTTGCCCATGAAGATCTGCTTTGAGACTATGTAATAATTCACATGTATGAAGGTAACAATATGAATAGGTGCTTGTAGTATTAAGTCTTTGGCATGGTTTTTTAAAATAAAAAGTGTTTGTAGTTTTGGTATTTTTGAAAATGACAGTTTTAAAAATAATGTGGTTATTCTTTTTAAAGAAAAATCTGTAGAAAAGTTTGGACTCCAAAAAAATCTCTCAAGTTTTGGGAACTGGTATAATAAAATTCAAGCTATATCCAGCTTTGAAAAATAGCCTAGTAAGACTGTCACTGCAGCTTTCAAAGTTTTCTTTTCTAATGTGGTGCTCCTCTTTCTTCAAATGGAGGTAGGGGAAAGGAAAAAAAAAAAGATCGGTAAGACATGGACTAAAAGGGCCTATCTTCATTGAGACTTTATTTGCATAATCTGTTTAATAAACCAGACAACTTAAGTTGTTAGTGCTTTTTCCTCTTTCTAATATGGTTGATACTTGTTACAGTGCTTTTGTGAGATACGACCCATTAAGACAGCTTCACTGAAGGCAGTATGCGTTTTATCAAAGGTACTATATAGCATAATTCTAGGCCATCCACCTTCTGGACAGTGTGGGGCTACATGCTGTACAGTATTGGCTGCAGACCTCCAGGCTGCATGGGCTTCAGCCTTCCAGCATTCCCCACACTGTGTACACAGCACAGCCAACCGTCTTTTCCCTCACCCCATTCATAGCCTGGGCAGCCTGACCACCCCTGCCACCTGTACAGCCTGACTCTCCCCGGCATATGCACAGCCTGGGCAGTTTAGCTCTCCCTTGCTGCATGCACAGCCAGGTAACCTGGCTATTCTTTACCACACACACAGCATGAACAGCACAGACATACTCATTCTCACGGTTCCAGTTCCAGTCTTGTAGTGTGGGCAGCATGGATTTCCTCCTGCTGCACATGCAGTGCCCTCCCACCACCCGGCCCTGACCCACCCAGAGGCGCTGAGAGAGGGAGAAGAAGCAAGAGGAGGGAGGGGGAACCTGGTCACTCCAGCCACATAAGCTGCTGGAGCAGTGGGGGAAGTGGCAGCTGGACCAGGGCCTGGGGGGCTGCACATTAACCCCTCAGGGTCACATTCGGCCCTTGGGCTGCCAGTTAGACAGCCCTAGCATTATTGACAGAGGAGGAAGATTGCTTTCCTGTCAAGAAACAGAGAAAGAACCTAGAAACACCAGTACCTGGTTTGGAATGAGGGTGGTTAATGCCATCAAGAAGACAAAATTTGAGGGCAGCCTGAAGAAAAGAGAAATTCCAGCCAGTAAGAAGCCCTTTGTGTTCACTCTTCCATTGAAGGTAGTACCACAATGAGAACAGCCAATTCCAAGACATGTAAACAAGAAATATAAGCTATAAACAGCCTGTTAGAGAGGTTCAGAGATTAGAACAAAATGGAGGAAGCATCCAAGCTGAAAATCAGCTGAAGGCAATAATGCCAGAATACCCTAGGATCATGTAACACTAATTCTATTAAAAATTAATGCTGCCGGTTAAGAGAGGAAATTTGGATTAAACAACTATTCTGCTCTGCAAAAAAAAAAAAAGAAGTAAAATGCAGAAATAAAATAATCAACAGAAAAGTGATTTGAAATAATTATCTAATATGTGCCACCAGTGAAATAAAGTTAATTTTTCATGTGCATTTTATAGTTGATTCCTGAATATGACATTTAAATGAGAAATGAAAATGTATTGATTAACTATACTTATTTACATTTTTCATATGAGGTCAGAATACAGAGTTCATGGTTGTAAGGGAAATACTTGAGGTGGTCATATATGTGAGTGTGTGCATACATGTGTATACACACATTATGTATGTGTATTTGTTTTATAATATGATTTTTTTTTTTAAATTCAAAACAATTACATGAGTCATGCTGGCTACCTGGTAAGCAGCCTATGTGACCATTTTTTCCTAAAGCCATAGAATCATAGAAAATGAGGGTTGGAAGGGACCTCAGGAGGTCACCTAGTCCAACCCTCTGCTCAAAGCAGGACCATGCCAAACTAGATCATCCCAGTCAGGGCTTTGTCAAGACTTCCTTTCAAAACCTCCAAGGATAGAGATTCTACCACCTCTCTAGGTAACCTGTTTCAGTGCTTCACCACCCTCCTAGTGAGAGAGTTTTTCCTAATATCCAACCTAAACTTCCCGTGCTGCAACTGGAGACCATTGCTCCTTGTTTTTATCTTTCCTTGACCACTAAGTATTAGGATTTATTTACAGAAGTTCAACAGGAAAAAAAAAAATTTGGTCTCAAAAGAGCAACAGAAAGGGAGGGAGGGTAGGAGAAAGAGAATGAACATGAAGATAGCAGAGATGTACACATACAAAAGATAGTGCTCTCATCAAATACTACTTAATCTAATGCTATTTTGTCCATGGATTTGTAAGAAAAATTGTCTTCTGACATTCCCTACATATTTTAGGGATGGAAAAGTCTATAAGGGTGGCACATTTATCATCACTGCAAGATGCAAAGTATAAACACTATATAAAAATAGACATAGTTATTATACCTGGCTAGCCCTAAGCACAAGAAAAGCAAGTCTGTGGGTTTGTCTACACATGCATTAATGTGTTTTTCTTAATGTGCATTAAATATAGTATTGCCAGTATGAGGTATTAAATAAATGTCCTTTTTAGGTGACACTTAATACACAGTAGCCTATTCTGCGTATTAGCATATTAGCAGTTTTTTATGCACTGCTTTAATGCTCAGTAGAATAGACTACTGTGCATTAAAGTGCACATGTAGACATGCCCTCTGTGTCTTAGGCATGCAATACCATAGTATTTGAGTGCCTCACAATGTTTTTATGTCATTTGTTTCACAACATCCTGGTGAGGTAGGGAAACACTATTATCCAATTTTACAGATAGGGTAATTAATATACAAAGAAACTAAGGTCTAGGGTAAGAAGGGAACTTTGGAACCCAAAATGAGACTTCTAGGGAATGTAGGAGCCTTCCTTAATCCCATTTCAGTTCCTGTGTTTTCACCAGAAAACTTATTTGGGTGCCTCAAGTTCAGTTATTGTACAAGCCCAGAGGCACTGCCATCTTGGCTGAGCTGTGCATTTAAGCTCTCTTCTGACTCGAGTCATTTGGGTTTCACCAACCAGGCATCCATCCACCGAGGTACCCTGAAAGCTCCAGGATGGCTAAATTATGTCAAGACGTAATAGTAGACATATTTCCAAGTACTTCCAACTGTTACAAATGACTCCATTTCTAATAGGGTAGAACTATGGGTGATCTCAGATGTTTCTGTGTGGAAACTCTTGGCAAGGGCCACAAGATCCCAGCTGTTTTTGCAAATCACTTTCTCTTTGCATCTCAAAAGGCCTCCTTGCTCTGCAGCCAGAACAATAGCAACTTATATTAAAATCCTAGTGAGGATACTGCCTGTCTAGAGATGAGTCCAGTGGGTTAACAGAACCAATGAAAGAGATGAACATCAGAAATGTGTAATGTAGGCTCTCAGACAAACTTGGAGCCCAAATCTGGCATCTGGTACTGGGAAGTGGGAATGGGGATAATAATGACTGCAAGTACCAGGAGACTGTGGAAAAAGTACTAACCTGTTTCTGAAGATGATCTTATTTGGGAGGTTGGACTGCCAGTGGCAACAGAGAACAAGTTTGCGTTACACATGTAACAGGTTTACATTATACCAGATGCTTGGAGAACTTTATTCAGCAGTCCTTAAAGTAGCTTCCATTTATTTCTGATGTGGGTTTAGCTTCAGCAGGTTTGTATTGGGGCAGTGAGAGGGTAAATAAATAGAAAGGACACTGAAATAAAGGTTTCAGAATTCAGTTATTGTTGTAATTTCATATTGCTTTCTTGACTTTAAAATAATAGCTGATCATCACATTGCAGCCCTCTCTTGTTTGAGGAACTGTCCAACAGAATAGAACAAATACAGTTTATTTAACAAATACGCAAAATAAACAAACCTAACTGGGACCTGAAAGGGAATGAATGATAAGAGTGTTTCTAAAACCACTTTGGCTTTGGAGGAAAATGCTATCAAGTTTTTTGTTTTTGTTTTTAGAATTAGAGATTGGAGTGGGGGGTAGAGGGGGGTGACCTAATTCAGGGAGACAGGGAGCAAGGTGGAGGCAGGCCAATTTTTCCCTCGCAGCAGAAGTAATATCACCTGTTGACTTCAGACCCAACGATAGTAGCTGTGTGAATGCAGACACTCATCAGTGCAAGGTTCAAAGAACAACTGTGGTATGTTTCCAAGGCTTATGTCCTGTAGAGGCAAATGGCTAAAGAAAACCTTGATCACCAGTAACTTAAATTAAGACATTTGGAGTTCCCAAATTGGAAGAGGTAAGGAGAAAAAATGAAGTATTAACAGATATCATTATTGTGCCCACAGTATGTATTTGCTGAAACCAACCCAGGTTTCCAGGGGAGATTTTATGGTCAATTAGGCAAATAACACTTATTTTTAAAAATTGCCTAAATATATTCTGACAAACATAAATGATGACTCAAATGGAATTGTTGTGGTCAATTAGGTGAATAATGGATATTTAAAAGGTTCCAAACACCAATAAATCTGAAACAGCTCTGGAGGAACCTTTACAGCAGGAAAACAACATGCACTTAAGATACTGCCTTAGCACATATTTACTTAAACTAACCTGTAGTAGTATGTGTTTGTGCTACTGTAGATGGAGGACATAGAAAGGCCTTACCAAATCCTTAAGTATAGCATATACTTAACTTATAAATTGAAGTCACTCCGTTGGGATCAATGCAGAATGTCATTCCATATATAGAGGTGCTCCAATCTTATTCATACAAAAGCTTCTTGTATTTCTCTGGCAGTATAAAATGATCCTAAAATGGCACAATGGGAAGGTATACATCTTCTCTACAATGGGCATGACTACATGTACGCTGCTAAAGCAAGTACTAAATGACTGAGCAGTAATTGCTGTTACTACACAGTCTCGGCAGTGCAAGGGTCATTTCTGACTCTACTGTGCAGTAGCACTGGCATCACAGTTCATGCCTGCTGATGCTACGTTGCTGTAATGATGAGCTAGGTCACTGCAGCTCATCGCTACAGTGATGTAGCATCTCATGTAGATGTGCCCAATATGTTCCCTTTCCTCATAATCCCATGGAACCCTATCTGAGCAAACTGTGAAGTTAAGGCTCTACAACTGTGAAGGGAGGACCACTCTCCACAGCAGCGTCTCCCATCAGCTTTATATTTAGTAGATTCTACTTTTATCCACTGGAATTTTCCTGAGGAAGAGCATAGGGATCTTATGGCAGCACCAGTAGGGAGCCCACAAGAGTCCAACTCAAAAGGACAAATGGATTGGATTTAAGTTTTTTAGTAAAGTTATAGGTTTGCTGTTGTTCTTTGGCCAACCTGAGGTATGAGTGACACAAGTAGCATAGACAGACTGTGTGCATGGCATTTGGCTGATTGGGGGGGAGGGATAAGCAACACAGGTATAAATAAGGCAGGGAGCTGAAAATAGAGCAGCAGATGGAGTTGTACTTGGGGAGGCTGCAGGGTTAATTTATGGCACACCTTCCAAAGAAGTGGGCCACCATTATCATAGAGCATGGAGAATTCTTGCTTGGAGAAACAGTTTATAGGATTCTCAGAAAGTTCACATTCTCTTTATATGGGACTTTCCAGTGTGTAGCATGCTGCTGACTGTACATTAGGACTCAGAGTTTCCAAGAATGCCTGAACAGCTGGCTGAACTGAGCACTGTGTGGTGAGGGTTGAGACATATCCTGTAATATTTAACTTTTCAGTAAATTCAACGTTCTCATCATCATCACCATAATGCAAGTTGGCTCTGAGGACTATAAATTAATACCCACATTTTGGGGGGAATTGTACTATTTAGATGTCAGTCGGCGTTGATACATTGCATTGTATTGGGACAGAGCACTCCGTCTATAGTTTTCTCTTCCTGATTTCTCCCTTCAAAAAGTTTTTCTTTTTAATTAAAATATTTGTGTATCAAAATTCCATGTTTTAGTTGATTACATATTTCCTATTTGGATCTTGACATGCCAAACTACATGAGAAAAATATACATTAAATATGATGGTGGGTAGATGTAGTATCACCTGAATAAAAGTTACAGTCTAGATTTAAATAACCTGATCAAAGGCTATGAAGTCAAAGGTCTTGTTTCTTATTTGTACTAAGGCAACTTTTTATCATTCTGACATTGTAAAGGGACCCTTAAATGATAGTAGTTACATTTAGTTTAATACTGCTACACACGTAATGCAAATGAAAACTTTATTAAAAAAACCAAAAGTTATCTTGAATTCCACACAGCTTAGCTGCCTGAAGATGTTAAAACTAGTTGCCAGGCTGTTTTATACAATAATTACTGACCTTACCAAAGTTTTGATGCTGATTAGCATGTGGTTTCTGAACTATATCACTAATTGCCAGTTGAGCAGGATAGCTAACCTACCTGGATCCAATATGCACATCCCCAGAAAGCTGGGTTCTGTAGATTATGCCATTTTAAAATTAAAAAAAAAAAAAAATCTTCAGGCTCAATGCACAATTTTAGTATTGAAGAAATTGTTCCAGAACAGTGTGAAGTTTATGCAAATTTGCACTTTAATTTAGCTGAGTTCAGTGACTATGTGAATTAGTTGCCATGTAATATCAAAATTTAGAGAGATACACGTTCCCATATATGCTTTTTTCTTGGATTTATACATTCAAGAACTATCTGTCTTTATTTAATATGGGACAATTTTTATGCTTTTTCTCTGTTTTCTCTCTCACTTTCCTACCTCTTCATCCAACAGCAGGTAGATCTGGCTTTATGCAGTAAATTTAATGTTGGTAAATAAGAATAACCCTTATATTTTAAAAGTCATGAAGTGTGATTTTTCACACGAGAAACACACATGAATCATCTTTCCATAGCATGTAAGTTAATTAAAATGAATGTTTTATTATGTAAGCAGATTAGTAAATCATGGCAATACATTGATTGCACAGCAGTACTAGAAGCAAAGCATGGACCTAGACTTCTTGAATTACCAGAATAACCGCATTGCCTTGTAGTTGTAGCAGCAATAGACTCTATTCCTCCAGGTAGGCCGACACTATAAGGAGATGGAAAAGTTGAAAGTGAAAACTTGAAAGTAAGTTATATTTAGAACCCTGACCTTCTGGTTTTGAGATCTCTTCGAAACCAATATCATCTTCTAAGATATGATTATATGTACTTTGTGCACCTGTAGCTCAATTTGATTTATTTTGAACTTTGTGAGCACATGAAATGCCAAAGCAGTTCCTTTATTTCAAATTAGGCTAGGAACTGTTTCTAAAATGCACAAATGAAGTATCAGAATGTCTGGTCAGAAAGTCAGTTGCTACCAAAAGGTTCAGAAATATTTGTTTTCTAGGCAACTGTCAATTCTCTTGATCATGGTGTACATATAAAAGGTCTAGTCAGGTGCCTGGTGAATCTGTTTGTAGCTGGCAAGCCCAAATGAGAGTGACACCGCTTGTTATAAATTTCACAGATCCATGTTCTTGTCTGAGTTGGAGTCCAAGTTTACAGCACACTGTTTTCTTCTTTCTTGCTTTCCTTCCATCCTCTGGATCAACACCACTTCATGTGGAGCTTTACCCAGTGCCAGATGTTCCCTCCAGATTGAATGACATTCTGTGCACTCCTCCCAACTTTCTATATTGATGTTGAATGACTTCATATCATTTTTGCACACATCGTGGTACTGCCATAGAGGGCAACCCCACTTTCTAAATCTGTCTTGAATCTCGCTGTACAAAATATTCTTGGGTATATGGTCTCCTTCCATTCTGCTGACATGACTGATCCATCACAATGTCCTCTTCTTGATAGTGGCTTCTAAGTGTGTCAGCCCTGCCTGCTCTAGCACCTCTGTTTGGTATTTTATATTTCCACTTCTATTTTCAGGATCTTCTGCAGGCATCTTATGAGGAAGCTGTTCAGTCTTCTGATGTGCCTAGCATATGTAGTCTACGTTTCTGAACCAGAAAGCAGAGATGACAGCACACAGGTCTCATACATTTGCATCTTCATCTTAGTTGATAGCTTGTTGTTATTCCGTGCACATTTCTGTAATGGCCTAAAATTCTTAGCTGCTTTTCTGATTCTGTTAGATTTCTCCTGATCCTTAGCTTCTGTTCAGTGTGAAGGTCAAGATTCCTGCTGATCATAGAATCCAAGTAGCAAATGCTGTCAATGATGCCAAGGGATTTACCCTCCAGAATGATGCCAGGCACTGGTTCCTCCACCCCTTGGTACCTGATCACAGTCTTCTTGAGACCAATTGTCAACCTGAAGCTCTTGCATGACACAGAAAATGTGCCCAAGAGATTTTGCAGAGAAGATTCACGGTGGGCAACCAAGACCTCATTATCCACAAACAGGAAATCTCTCAGAACTGGTTCTTTCACCTTCTTTTTCACTCTAAACCTTGCAAAGTTAAACAATCCTCCATCTAGTCTAGTTAGAAGACAAATGCCATCATTGCTGTCCTTGAATGCATGCAGAAACAGGAATGATAAATAGATGTTAAAGAGCACAGAGGCTGACACACACCCCTGTTTCACCCTGTTGTTGATGTCAAAGGCATTTGATTCCTTGTTTTCGTATGCTACAGTTGCCTTCATACCTTGATGTACAGTACATTTGCATCATACACGCATTTAACTTGTGCAAATTCCACTATAGGCAGGGTGGGAGGGGGGCGGGGCTTGAGTTTGCGGCAGCGGTGGGAGGTTTTGGCAGCATGGTGGTGGCCGGGTGGCATGCAGCCATCCCCACCACCACCCCGTGCTGCGTCGCTGCTGCCGGCCGCACAGCTCTAAGCATGGCTCTGCAACGGCGGCAGGAGGTTTTGGAGGCAGAGGCAGTCACCGTTAGTCAAATCACTGGCAAGTAATATGCGATTTGACTATACGCGATTTTCATCTTACACGCTGAGTTCAGAACCTAACCCCTGTGTAAGATGCGACATGCCTGTAGTAAGTAAATCATGTTCAACAGTTTGGGGGGACAACCCAGCTTCTTCAGAACAGTAACACGGCCCTGTCTGTTGACAGTATCGAGGGCCTTTGTCAGATTTGAAGGCTGTGTACAATGGTATTTTTTTTTTCTACACTTCTCTTGTAGTTGCTTGTTTGAAAATATATCAATGGTCGAGAGTCCTGGGCAAAAACCTCATTGACTTTCAGGATAGATTCTTTCACCCAGAGATTGTAATCCAGGGAGCATCATTCTAGCTAAATGATGAAGGTTCTTCTTAATTTTGCCAAAGTCACTCCCATATGGAAATCGCTTTTGCCATTTAAGAGAAAATGATTGTATAGGTAGAGCTTTTGACTCAAGAGTATTATCTCTCTTCTGTAGAATCTTATTCTTCTCCATAGGGTGTCTCCTTGAAGGAGGAAGGGGAGGGAAGGGAATGAAGAACTTCAGCTTTCATGATGATCAGAAAAGGACAAATATAGTGCCCATCTTTAAGAAAGGGAATAAGGAGGATCTGGGGGAATTATAAATCAGTCAGTCTGACCTCAATAGCTGGAAAGATCATGGAGCAGGTCCTCAAGGAATTTATCGTGAACATGTAGAGAACAACATGGTTATTCGGAACAGCCAGCATACGTTCAGCAGGAGCAAATCATGTCTGACCAACCTGATTTTCTTCTACAGTTAGGTAACAGGCTCTGGATGGAGGAGAGCACTGAGTGTGGTATACTTTGACTTTAGCAAAGCTTTTGACACTGTCTCCCATAACATTCTTATTAGCAAGCTAGGAGATGCAGACTAGATGAAAGTAAAGTAAGGTGAATACATAACTGCTCAGTGAGAACTCATCAATGGCTCAATGTCTAATTAGAAGAAGGTATTAAGCAGGGTTTCCTCCAAAGTCTGTCCTGCTTCTAGCATTATTTAACATCTTCATTAATGACTTGGATGTTGGCAGTAAGTGCACACTTAGCAAATTTGTTGATGACACCAAGTTAGGTGAAGTTACAGACACCCTGGAAGGCAGGGCTAAGAGCCAGAATGACCTGGATAGACCAGAAAAATGATCCAAAATCAACCAGATTAAATTCAACATGGGCAAAGTCCTATACTTGGGACAGAATAATTGTGCGCACAGCCAGGGAAACAATTGGCTAGGGTGCAGTACTGAAAAGAAGGACCTAGGGGTTATTGTAGACCATAAGCTGAATATGAGCCAACAGTGTGCTCTTGTTGAAAAACAAAACCAACGGCATCCTGGGTTATATTGACAGGAGTGTCACTTGCAAATCAAGGGAAGTGTTTGTTCTGTTTTATTCAGCACTGTCAAGGCCTCACCTGGAATACTTTGTCCAGTTGGCCCCATCCTTCTAACAGAATGGGAACAGATTAGAAAGAGTTCAGCAGAGAGTGACAATAATGATTAGAAGCCTGGGAAGCATGACTTCCGCTGAAAGAGCTAGGGTTATCTATCTGGAGAAGAGAAGACTGAGGAGGGATTTGATAACAGACTTCAAATAAGTGAAGGGTGATTATAGAGCAGATGGAGATAGACTATTCTCTGTCACCATAGAGAGTAGGAGTAAAAACAATGGCTTCAAGCTGCAGTAGGGGAAATTTAGGTTGGAGATTAGGAGGAACTTCTAATTCTTAGAGTAGTCAAGCATTGGAACAGGCTACCTAGAAAAGTTATGGATTTCATGAGCAGAGTTTTCTGGCTAACTTTCCCTGGAAATTTTCAAGAGCAAGTTAGTTAGATACTTGGCTGGGATGGTTTAGTCAGGGATGATCCCAACTTGAGCAGGGGGCTAGACTAGATGACCTTGCAGTCCCTTCCAGTTCTAATTTCCTATAATTCTATGGTTAAAAAGTTACATAGGAAAGATTTAATTATTTGTTTAAATTTTATGTTTAGAAAAACTTTCTGCATACCCTGCTGAATATCTGTTACACACCACTGCTCTCTGCCTTTTTAAATTCTGTAATGCTTTTCTCTCTGGCTAGAAAAGATATTCAGTTTTAAAACATGCATATTTTTTCCCAAGTTTAGATCACGTGTTTGTGTAAAAACAAGCTTAGGCATGTGAGCTATGCTGCTGGAATTGGAATGGTAGGGAAAATATTAAAACATTTGCTTCAGCGGTTCCATATAAGTAAACATTTTATTAGGAAACAGCATTCTGAATGAGTTATGTCATTTTATTTATGCTATATCTATGAGTTAATCCATTTGCATGTAATATCATATGTATTAGTCTGTGGAAAGGTTTTCCATAAAAAGATGCAAAAAGAGCAGGGGAAGCTTGAAAAATTCTGGTCCTATAGCAAAGTTTACTGCAAAATTCTTGCTTCTGATTTTAAAAATATTTTTCTCAAGGGAAACATGATACAGAACTTTTAAAAAAACACTTAAAGTGAGGAGCTCTGCTTATTCCATACAGATAATACCTCTAGGCACATGGTGGGGAGGGTTTTTTATATATTTGTTTCTTTCATAAAAAGAAATATATAAGAACCTGCAGCCAGTCTGGCGCTCTTACCCAGTCTGTGTCACTGAATTGCAAAGAACCTTAACACTGGCATTAAAAAAGGCACAGGAATGGGTAGGCAATGCTGGCACATTTATGACTTATGTACCTACCTTCTGTTTCCTGTCTTAAGCCTTTTTATTTAATCAAGTTGCCGAACAAATAATTTTCTTGGACACTTTCTTCAAAAGACTATATGATTAGGAGAGCTAAAGGACACGATTGAAACTAGAGGTAGGCTAAATCAAAACCCAGCTTCTAAGCACTTACAAACTGGCTGTGTCTACATGAGATACTTTACTGTGCAGGAGACTAATCTACTGTGTAGTAAAGTGTCACCGTCTACATGTGCAGGCACTTACTGTGCATTAAATTACACTACTGTAAACGTATTGTGAAGTAAAGCCAAAAAGCATTAATTGCACATGTAGATGCACCCACTGTTGAGAGGTGAAATCTGATTATAGCATTTCAACCTATCCCTAATAGAGTGCAGAGTGGGGGCTGCATTATCAATGCAGTAAAAATGGAGTGGGAAGTGTGCATCTGTACATAAGCATTTTTGGGATCTTTCCTAACTCTGGTAAGTACTCGCTTTCCCAAGCAGTTCAACAGAAACCAACAGAGCTATGCAGGGTAATTAGATATCAATGGAAGTAGAGATTCATAAATTGGCCCTCAGGAACTATTTCCATTCTACTCACATGATAATGATGGCAAGACCTGGATGGAAGAACTTAAATTACTTTCTAAAGCTATTCCTGCCCTACTGTCTGGGCTTCCTTATTACAGCAGTAAGCAAAACAATTAAATATTCTACTTTTTCTTACACTAGTCCTGTTAAAGTTTAACTGTTCTCTCTGCTCATGTGTCAAGTTACATTACCAGGTAGGCTTTAAAGAGATGGGTGTGGTTTGCAAGTTATATTTGCTCTCAACTTGTTTCACACTTTGTTCTGCTAAACTGTGTTGAGCTTAGTTTATTCCTTTGCTTGTATTGTGATATATAATCTTTAAAGAACATAAGACTGAAATATTTTTTCTGAATGTGAGTCAAGAAGACAAGCAGGCTATGAGAAGAGGATGAATGTGTAGAAGGCTTGAGGTCTAAGTGTCCTGTGATTCACTGCTGCAGGGGTATAGGTTGTAGCCGTGTTGGTCTAAGGACATAGGCAGACAAGGTTCCTTGGGTGAATCTGATATCTTTTATTAGACCAACCCAAATGGTTGGAGAATAGTTATTAAGCAAGCTTTTGGGTGCAAATACACACACCAACTGCTGAAACTTACTTAGCCTGACGAAGGGTTTTTGAACCCGAAAGCTTGATTAATAACTATTCTCCAAGCATTTGGGTTGGTCTAATAAAAGAGATCAGATTCACCCAAGGAACCTTGTCTGCCTGTGATTCACTGTGAATTTCATTCTTTAGATAACTTCAGCTTCTGACCCCCTGAACAGCAAAAAAGATTTTTACCTTGAATATGGGACTTGGTAGTGTGGCTACCCTGGATGTGCCTTAGCATGAGTCTCAGGATTTTTGTCAAACAGCCTTTTGCTCAAAAGGATTCAAAGGAAAAACGCTGTAGAATATGAAGGCTTACTTTTTTTTCTGTTTTTGGTTGCTTGTTTTGGTTTCTGTTTTTAGGAGAAATGTGAATAAAAGCTTAGGTTTTAATAAGAGTAGAAGTGGCCTGTCAATAGGATTGGTTTTAAGTAATGGATAACTGTAGTCACAGATGTTAATTTAAAGGTTCAATGAGATTTGATGTGGAATCCCACAATCGTGCTTACTGCCATGCACGTGTGGCATGGCATAGCAGTGAGTATGATTGTGGGCCTCCCGCATCAGATCCCGTTGCACAATATGGCTGGTGCAGTGGGAGCCTGATCCCAGTTGGGACCTCCCAAACTCTGCAGCACATGGTAGTCTTCAAAGGCTCCTGTATGTTCCAGCAGCTGGAAGCACAGGCCACGCATTCAGTTAAAGGTGTGATAGGAACCAGCCACAAAGTTATTGCACATATTTTTGTGTTATAACTTAGTGGCTTATTTCTCATTTTATCACTCCATTAATTGAATGAACATGTGCCTGGGTCACTACTTGATATGTGATTAACCAATTAATCATGTCTTAAGTGTAGTGTCTGTCAGGGGCCTGAAGCAGATGATCTCCATATGCAGCCACATTTAGCTAAGCACCAGGACAGACACCAGATACTTCATGGCTAGATGATAGGTTGGCTCTCAGTTTTCTTATTATCACTCTCTAATTTTCTCTATTCAATTGCAGGATTAGCAACCCAGAGCACAGGAGTTTCAGGACAGCTGGTAATAAGAGAAGATAGTGTGCTTTTCCCTGTGTTCCCAAGCCCCACAATATATGTGGGATTAGACCCTGTCTAAGCAGGTCTCATTTAATTTATATTACCCTGCCAGCAAGGCTATCATTTGAAAACTAAAAAGAAACCAAATTTTTACCATTGAGAAAGAAAATATCATTTTATACTGGCTCTATAGTAGGAACGTGAATGTGACACAGGGGAGAAAGACATGTAATGAAGTAGGTATAGTGCATGTGGATGGAACCTTAACATTTTGTGCCATTCCCCCTTTCTTTTTCAATTAAAACAAATACTGGAGCAAAGTCCAAAAAAGCTATATAAGCACATGACAGGAATACTTTAAAAGAGCATGTAAGCCTCACTACATTAACTTTGCTTCATGATCAGCTAGAGTGAGGGCTGATCAGTACCTTTGTGGAGTGTAACTAAAAATGTAATTGAGTTTATCATTAATTAAGCAAAAATCAAAAGGTATGTCATCATTTACTCCCCTTGCTCTGCCTAGCTATCAGTCTTTTATAACACAGGTTGCATTGAGTAAGCTAAGTTTACACAATGCATAACTAACATAACTCTGAGTTGTGTTGCTTAGACTTGTTGTCCATTTGCAAGCATATATTCTAATTGTAGCTCTTTCCACGTACCTAGAGACTATCCAGACATTCTACATTTAGGCACAACAAAGTGACAGCATATAGCAATTGGCTAAATTCATCCCAGGAGTACCGACATTGACTTCTCTTCAGCCAATATGTCTGAATTTACCCACAACAGGGCAACATGATTAAAATAATTAGAACTGAAACTAAAAACAGAGTTCGACCCAATATTCTGATCATAACTTCTAATCTCTCTATTTCAGTATATTTATGTCATTTGCAAATACATCTTGATATTTTATGAAGTACTGAGTTGGCTCCGTAACACACAAAACTAGAGTTGGCTTTTGGTGGTTGTGGGGAAACTAGGAACACTAAATAGTATTAGAGACCATCATAGATTTAAAAGGATTTTATTTTCTTTGTATGCGACTTAGTAAATAGAATTAGATAACCTGAAAAGAAATTCAAAATCAAACTTCTGAAAGAGAGTAAAGTAGTCAAGTTTATTTGACCGAGGATATTATTATTGGTCCTATTTTCCTCTGGTGTCTTGACCTTACTAGAGTTCATTTAGCATGTAATGGAAAAAAACAACCACTTTGATAGCAAAATACAGGAAATGCCTTCAATCATGGCTGATTACAGTAACAGCTTTTCTTCTGTTGTTTTTGTTAAAATAATGCCCTTTATGCATGCCTGAAACAATGTAGAATAATGCTCTGGAGCCTACTTTTCAGTGTCTGAGCCACATCTATGAATCTTGTATGAAAATATGTATTTTACTGGCATTCAGTTATGCAAAACTTAAAAATTAATTATGGACTGTAACTTCAAAAGCTTGATGGTGTGTATGAGGTATGTCTTGCAATGATGCAATCATCACATGGTAGTTGAAGGCTTTTCTTTTAATTGGATTTTTTTTATACTTTATACTGCAAAAATGGAAGTTTTTCCATTGACTTGAATAGGAACAGGATAAAATCCATGACAATAGAAAGCCTACAAGATAAGAGAAACAGTTATTCTGCCCATGAAGCATGTACAAAATATTTTGCATGGAATTGTGACTGACTAGCTGATAAACCTTTTTAATTTACCTGCCTCAATTTCCTTCTCTAATAATTCCCTACTTCATGCAGGCAGGTATGATGAAACTGAATTCATGATCTCTTTAAACGAGGAACTACAGAAGTATAAGGGCCTGTTTAGAATGCATAATTGCAACTGCAGGGGATCCCACTCTTGTCCTCTTCCCACAAGATCCTGACAGTTAAGATTTTGTATTTCCAGTTAGCCAGAAAACCCTGCTCATGAAATCCAGCTATTACTACGTTTTATGTTACTTTCCTAAATTATTTTGTTTCACTGGTTGGCAAAATACAGCAACATTTGGAATTTTACCTGTTTAAAAGCACTGATCAAAATAAACATGAGTTTTTTGCATAGATCAGAGTCCTTTTGAACTGATCTGGATGCAAAATAAAAAGATAGTTTATCTATAGATAAATTTGGTCTCTAAGAACTTGTTGATATTTCTGCAGCATTCCACTATCAAGACTTGATCTGCCTAGAATTTTCTAGCTTCATGCCATCGATTTAGCATCTTTCATCAAGTGGTTTTGTGAGATAATGACTTAGCAGTGTTTTGCTTTAGAGGATAAAAAGCATACATAACAGTTTTAGTTTGCATGTTGCCGCACCTATTATAATCATATTCACCTTATTTATAGTTCTTCTAGATAATAAGTAGATAAGAATATGAAGCACTGAACCTTATCTAGTAAGACACATTGGGCCAAATTCTGTCCTCAGTTAAACCCAGGCAACTCTTTGCCCTCAGTGAAATTACTATTAAGGCAGTATTTTGTCAAACTATGATTCTACAGTGGCATACACATTGCATTTTGGAAGGTGGCATCTTGTCATTTGAAATCTGTCCTCCCTGGCCAGTGTGAATATAAATACTACTTGGAGCTGATGAGAAATGTTTTTATTACTTTTTTTAACTGGAAAATAAGGACTTTCCCCAGGAATGTACCTGTTTCAACAAAGGATTGAAAAGGGGGGGTCTCAGACTCAGAATGGAATATCTGGTTAGAATGGGAAAAAGTTTAAGTACTGAATCCAGCCCCACATAGCTAATAGCATTGTGGTGAGGCCCTTACCTGAAATACAGGAGCTCAAAGTATAGGTCTCTGCTCTGTCTAATCAGACCTGAGACTGGGGTGTGTTTAGAAGTTGCTTTTTTTTATCTTTTAAAGTGTTTTATTGCCATGACTTAACAGAAGTGCACAGCTTTATAGCATTTACAAAATGGGTACGGCGCTTTAAATTAACCCCTGTTAAATAAGGTATCAAACTTGAAATGCTGTATTTTATAGAACATTAGCAGCCTATAGTGCTTTAAATAACTTCTGTATGCTGGTCAGATTTCTGCCTCCTAGCCTGCCTCCTAGCCTGAAAAATGCAGGGAGGCTCAGAGTCTCCCCCCACCTGTCCCCCAACACTGCCCCCGTTTCATCTACACACTCCCTTGCATACCAAGGGAGTGTTCTGAAAAAGGTTGTGTTTCATTTCCTTGAGAAACATTAAAAAGTCTTCAGTTTGTCTCAGTGTGGAAGGGGAGAAATTTCAAAATCTTCATAAGTTTCATAGGATGGGAAAACTGTTTTTGCCCAGTTATAGCTATAATCTCCTGAGGTAGACTGTCTTCATACCAAGTGGGCCTAATTCAGGGTTTAGCAGAGGCAATTCCATTAATGACAATTTGTATTTGGCACAATAGCTCAAATTCTCAAGTCCATATTAAGACAAAATTTTCAATGGGAGTGTTGTTTGAATAAGGATATCAAACCTGAGCCAAGTAGAAGATTCTGTTCAGACCCTAAGTCACATCCCTACATCAGAGTTAATGCAGGATTGCTGAACTCCCCAGGAAGATACAATTCTTCCATAAACTCTAGAAATGAATATAAAGTGCCTTGATGCTCTGGGCAGAACTGGCAGAGAATGACAGGTGATTCACCCCTGAAGTGGGAATAGAGACCACTTCCTTCTATGCCTGGACAATTTCTGAAAATGTTATGCATCATGTGTATTTAAACTTTAAGAAAGTTCACTTAAGTTCACATATAAAAATGTGGAAATAATAAGAAAGGAAAAGCAAAACAAAGGAAAGCTGTTGAGTACTATATATTTATTTGTCTGGACATTATTTTAAGGAAACCTAGTGTAACAAGATAAGCAAATCATGAACTTTTATGTCCTAAGCTGTTACCGCCAATTGTAATAAAGTTATAGTCAAAGCCATTAAAAATCCATATATAGAAATTATTTTATATAAAAATGTTTTCATGCTATCAGCAAAGTCATTACCCACTTAAGTTAAAGGTAGGAGTTATTAATGGTTTGCCTTTCAAAAGCCACTATCAAGTCAATTTACACTTTTCCAAGTTAATGACCTTTTTCTACCTTGGGGGCCAGTTAACTAAAGTGGATCCAGCTGTTTTATGGCATAGGGCCACAGAAAGTGGCTTTTTCAATTGAGGACACTACAACTTCCCCCTCAGCAGCTACTGTTGGGAAATGAAGGGAGATTTTCAAAGATACTTATTACAGTTAGGCATGTAACTGTTTTTAACTTTCATTGGGAGTTACCCCGCTAACCACCATTGTGTCTGTCCGTAACACAGTCTCTCAAGTGAAACGGTGGTTGACACTATTTCAGTATTTAATCCTAAATAGGCTGGTCAAAAACTTGCCCAGATGGAAAATTTCTGTAATACAGCAGTCACCATTAAAAATCAGCATTTCCCATCAGTCAGCACCCTGTGATTTCCTTGTTTAACAACAACAAAAAAATTACATTAAGTTTGTTTGTGACCATCATGGGCTCCCCCAGCTTATATTTCTTTGAACTTTTCTGAATCAAACTGTTCGTGGGAGATTCAATTTTAAATTGGCCATTAATTAATTAATATTAAAAAATATAGAATGAATATATCATTAGTGTGAGTATTTTTTTTTAATTAATGTAGCATGTAGAGAATTACTGGTATTAATGCCTCCAGTGGGGTAGTGTTTTATATGATGAAAAGTGTTGTCCAGACTTTGACCTTCCTCCTGCAACATTAGCAAGGATCTGTGTCTTTTCAGAGGGGCTCATGTGTGGAACAGGGGTCTGCCATGTGTGCATCATATCTAATCTGCAATTAACAATAAAAGTTTCCTATTGGATACAAAGCATGCTGGATACAGGCAGAGCTGGGGAATGGGGAAATATTTTGCCAAAGGATTCTACGGCAAAACCTGATCTTACATAAAGACATGGAAGATCCTGCACAGTGAAGTGTGTCAAATTCATTTTAATCTAACTGAGAAAGCTGAAGGTCTGATTAGACTTAGATTTCAGCTGTTCGTCCAAAGAGCTCTGAACGCCCCCTTTCCCCCGCCCCAGCTCAGGCCAGGCAGCTCATTGCTGCTAGCTTCCCCCTCCCTCCCTGCTGAAAGCCTCAGAGCTGGGGGTGGGGGGCATGGCTGGGGAGAAGGGGCAGCTCTTCTGCTCACCTGCAGGAAGGCTTGATCCACCCTTGACCCAAAGGGCAAACATCAGTTGGGTTGGGCGGGGGGCACTCTAACTCATGGTGCTTTTTGTAAAGTGCTATGAGTTAGTGGGAGCCCGAATTTCTGTCAGTCCCCATAGTTAAATATTCTGGAGGACAAGGTATATGTTTGAAGAACTGGAATTTCAGATAATGGACATAAAAAATTAGCAGATTCTGATGGACATGACCCTCCTACAGACAGCAGTCTCAAAGAACTCACTACCATTGTAATTTTATTTAAAATACAGTCCTGACAAAAGCCTGTAGAAAAAAATTAACTTTGTTTCAAGGTACAGACAGTCCTATTAAAGCTTCTATATTCCAGAAAGTGTTTAATCTTAAGTGTATCAGAATGTAACTTCCATGAATGAAATAAAATCATGTTTATCAATGTGCTAATTCAAACTGGTGTTTGGTGTGTGATAAGAGTTCAGAGAACCTTTGTCCTTTCCAAGCATAAGCTTCAGCTGCTGTGTAATGGTTCCACTGCTTCTCCATGCCTTAGAAGGGGCAGTTTCCTTCCCTTCTGCCTCCTGTGGGTTCATTTATGACCAGCCTGGCCATTCAGGATTTGGAGTGCAGGCAGGATTTTCCCATAGAAAGGAACAATGGTAATAGAAATGATTTCAGATACTTTCTTCAAAGGGCTTATTATTGCCTTCAGGAACAAAGTAAAAGTTAAAAATTATGAAATATCTCTGGGCTTTTTTTCTTTTGACAATCAGTAAATATGTACTGCACTGTCTCCTTTTTTGTATCACTCTTAGTGTTCACCTCTAACATAGACTTCCAGTATACACCTATGACAAGTAACACATTTGTATTTAAATTCCTAATCTTTGCATTTAATTCAACCAGAAATAAAGCCTTTGTCACCACTGCAATTACTGGATATTAACTTGTACAGTAAATGGAACTCTAGGATCCTTTTAACTTGCACCACACACACACTGAAATTTATGTTCTTTGTGGTTTTGTTTCTTATTTTTAAGTTAGAGTAGAAACAGCTGCTGCAGATATATATATCCTTATAAAATGATTCTTTGCTTAATCCAATGTGTGGCTCTGTTTCTTAGCTACTCGGTCTTGTTGTTCAAATGTTGATTTAGATAGAGTAGCTCATGTATATGATATTTGGCAGGCTTTCTGAGTAGAACCCAATTTTACTTGCTTCTTTAATACATATAACATTGGATATTGGCTAATATCATATTATAATCATCCTATTCTTATTGGAAGTGAGGGCATTTGTCACTTCCCAGGAAGAACATGGTACAGAAATGGACCTAGGATGAGTGGCCACTGTGTATTCAACCCTTCACTTCCCCCATGGATCACCAGCAGCCAGCTTAGCATCTTTCCATGCACTCTCTCTTCTGAACTGCACCAATCTTAGTATTACATTCCTGGACCTCTCTTGAGATCCTACCTATCACACTAGCTTCTGTGGTGATTTTGATGTTGGCAGGTGTTCAGAAATCAAAACCAAGGCCCAAATCACTCTATTTAATGCTTTCTGAAAATAAAATATAAAGTTAAGAAGAGAGCATATTTTAAGTAGCTGACTGCTGAAGTCAACTGAACCATCTGTACAGTAGCTCTTGGCAGACCAACCAGTGAGAGGGATAGCTCAATATATCACTGCTGCATTCAGGCAACCCAGGCATTTCCCTAGCGTGACTGGTTGGGTTGTTTGCAACTGCATGTAATTACTCAGGTTGTAGGAACTCATTTTGCCAGGCACAGAGGAGTTTTTTTTAGTCCTGGGAAGAGAATGAAAACAGAAAAAAAGGAATTTAATAGACCTTTGTTACTGATCTGCCTGACTCTGTATCATTTGGTAGGCTCTGATTTAGATGCAGACAGCTGGCACTAATACTGGGAGACAAATAAAAGACAAAATGGATCATTCTGTATGGACAGTTGTTTGAGGTTTCAGAGAGTGATGGCTATTTACTCACTATCCAAGTTAACAGAATAGTTGCCTTTTCTTTGAGCAGTTTGAGGGAGTTACAGCATTAAAGCTGTCAAAAACTACTGCCTCTCTATGCCTTGTTTAAAAAGCCAGGAGCTGTGTATTCTCAACTTCTATAAGGACTTTTTAAAATCTTTTTGAAGAGCTTTTATTTAACTCTAAGCTAATTATAATGGTAAACTTTCAGGTTTAAAACTTTTCTCAGAATCCTCTGCTTTTGAGTTTGAATAGACATCAAGGTAAATGTTTTTTCACGACTGCACAATCAGACATTACTTCCCAGTTGCATATTGCACAATAATGAATAAATAGCTATTCAGTTAAAATTGAAATGTTTTTTTTTTAAACAGAGGGAGCTGGTTCTAGAAGCTATTTATATGGTAAGTCAGTACAAACACTGGTCTATTGCCTTGGCTGAGGTCACTTTGCATTATGAGACAGGTGATCTTGGGTCAGAAGTTCTGTAGGACACTTATCTAATGCTACAGATGTTGGGACATTACAGAGGTGGGAAAAGGTAAATATACCCTGCTATGTTAAAACCATAATGGATGGGTTGTACATCAGTTTTCCAGTCTTGAAAGAGCTTATACAAGTCAAAATGTGTGTTCACTTAGGAAATGCACAGATGTAGTATAAATAAGAGGACAGAAAGGAGTGCAGAGTGAGATAATGGAGAAGAGAACCTTGCAGTGGTCATGTTAGCACACAAGTGCACACACTCCACTGAGCCAAAAGGCTTGTGCATGTAATATGCATGTTTTTAGTAACCTGAAAATCAACAGTTGCAAGGAAAATATTTTCCATGTCCAATGAAAGCAAAAAAGAATATGCTATGCTATCTTTCTGAGGAATGAATAATTACATGACTTATTTTTTAGTGGCAAGGGTTAATCTGTCTTCTGAATTCTCATCCTCATGTGATACCTGCTTGCAATTTTTTATGGACACCAGTACAATATGAAGCTCTGACTCTTAACAGTTGTTTGTTGTTGTATTTTAATTATATATTTATCTTCCTCTTTGGTCTTTTATGGGGTGTAGTGACCCAAGGTTGCAAGTTCCCATTTAGTTACTTAACTTTCCAAAGTTACATAATTTATTGTTTTTATACCTGATAACTTGAAATTAATTGAATGCTCTGACTTGTTTTAAATACAGAAAATCTTGCTTCCTTGCTAGATCTTTGTTTAACTCACTGTCTGTAAATATTGACATTTTGTTAGTCTTTCACCTTGCCTCTTTACTTCCTATATGCTTTTCAGTTGGAGTTATATTAGTATTGTTTTAAAGTCTCTCTCAAATTTTTCCCAATTTTTTTCAACTCCAATACATCTTGTACCTATATTAACAATAGTTGATCTGTATTAAATTCTGTTAACTCATGAGTTATCAAATTGATGGTCATGGTTGTACATGGTAGGGTCCTAAAAATATTTCAGGAGATCTCAACCACTCCATCTTTTTGTAGCTATAGGAAGACATCCCAGACTTTTTTCTTTCATCAAGTAGGGGTGCAGTTTATAAAAAGTTCTGAGCCACTTAATTAACACACGACTGATCATTTACCAGCAGGCTTAATCTTGTGATGGACTTCTCAGAAAACTAAAATTAGTTAGTCTTCTTATCTGTTTGTATGTTAGTTATCCCAGTCAGGTTGTACTAGCAAGTTAAATGGCCTTTCTAGCTCCTCCACTACTGATCAGTATGTCACCTTTTGAGAAAATAATGAATAGGAATGACTATGCCTCTGTCCTTCTCTTATATATGGTGGCCTCTTGCTGTTCTGTTTTATTATTGTCTAGGTTTGTCTTGGATTATGAGCTCTTTGGTCTAGTGACTGGCTTTGTCTCTCTATTTAGCGTCAATCACACTGCCCTTCAACAAATGTCAACTTAATAGGTAATAGAAACTGCCTGTATGCCTTCTGCCAGCATGGGAAAATCCCTACTTCTAGGAACACAGAGTTTAAGTTAACATGTAAGACTTATCTTGGGATTTGGGGATCAGTTTAATCATTTCATTTACAAAAGATTTCAGCTTTCTGAGCTGGCCCTTGAATTTCATCAAATTCCTGTCATAATTAATCATTATGCAATGTTTTTTAGAAAAGTCCATTTTAAAACTAGCTGGAAATGGTTCCCAGAATGTACTCCTTCTGTGAGCTCAGCTCTCTCCAATTCAGCTCAGCTCTCTTCAATTTAGTTGCTAATGTTTTATATATCTTGGGGATTTCCAAGGAAATGCTGTATTTGGAAGATTTAAAAATGCACCCACAGTTATAAGCCAGTTTTCTCTTCTCACTGTAGAATTTTTCATTCCCATGACAATACTGCTTTCATGGTCTAACTGACCTTTTCTGTTGCCTCAGCTAACTCAGTCTTGAGTCTAGGTGGTTTTGCAACACTTGTCAATATGTTACTACATAACAGAAGTTTCCTCATCTTCATGATGTGGGGTAGGCTTGTCAGTTCTACTAAATGATGTCACTGTCTTGTCTCAATACTCTAGTGACTCATACAAAGCAGTACCTCAAGGAGAAGTATATGGTTCTTGGAGTTAGCTCTCCTTATTTTGGCTATCCTTCCCACTGACAGGAGGTTGGACTGAACTGGTTAGTATCTGCAGACCTGGACGCAGGCATGGGTGAACCAGGTGGCCACCTGGGGCCCGGACAGAAAGGGGACCCAAAAATGAAAAAAAACCCCAACAATTGAAAAAAAAAGTTTTAATATTGCGCATATATGTGTACCTAATCCCACGTTTTTATTTCTATGAATTTGATTTATAGGTATCATTATTTTAGTTTGTGAGACAAAATTGTATTGTTTTTGTGACTTATCAAACACACTCAAAAGACATAAACACTACAAGAGCAAAAATACATGACTTCTCAACTGTCACGTGTCAGTTGTAAACAAAGCCACGCCATTTACGTGCTTGTGCACAGCCACGATTCGGTGCTACTACTACTAGCACCGAATGGTTAACATCTATTCATCATCTACTAAAATTTATAAAAATAGTAATTTTTTTTCTGTTGTCCAATTATTATTATCATTATCTCTGGCAAAGGGGAGCCCAATGGTTTGCCCAGGGCCACCAGGAGTCTAGGTATGGCACTGGGTATCTGTCATCTACCTATATTGATAAAGGATTGTGTAAATAGGGCTTGCCAGGGAAGAACAGCAACATGTTGGGTTTGTTGTTGTTTTAGTGGTAGGGCCTTTTCCAGTGTAGTGTTGAGGTCCCATATTTGGGAGCTAGAAGGGCTGATGGTGGAATGCCAGAGTTGGCAGCATGTTCTAGGAGAGCTCGTGGGAGGTTAGTTGAGGCTCTTTACTGGCCTAGAGAGTGGAACAATACCACCTAACATTGGATGCATAGAGGACCAAAGTGAGACGGTTTGCCTGCAAAGGTTAATAACGCTGTCTAGCAGTTGTGAATAGAGGGAGACGAGGTGGAACAAAATGCTTCATGGAATGCAAGTTAGAATCGAGGCATTAAGGGCATATCTTTATGACTCCTTCAGCCAGTGGTGATGCATAGGGGGTGCATGCGGGTGCATGTGCACCCCCTGAGCGTGGCAATGCACCCTTTGTGAAAAGGCACCATCAACACTGCTGGTGGCGCCTGTGGGCAGTTGCCGCTTGCCACTCTCCTCCCCTCACCGCTGACACTGCCAGTCATCTGCGGGCAGTCTGCGATCGCCGCTAGCCGCTACCAATGCTGCCGGCAGTGCCTGTGGGTGGTTGCCGACCACTGGTCAGCATTCACCACCCCCCACTCCCCCATCGCTGATAGTGCTGTGGTTGCCTGCGGGAGCTCCCCGCTTGCCGCTGTCAGCAGCATCACTGTCACCTGTGGGAGCTTGCTGTGCCACCCCAGCCTCCGGGGGCATGTGGTGTTCACGCTTAATGCTTTCAGCATTTTGAGAGCTCCTCTGAGAAGATGGCCCTGACTATCTGCTTTCATTCTGCATGTGACAAACATGGAAATGAGACAGCAAGGATGCCCCTGCTGGACTGCCCTGAGGATGCCCCTGCTGCTACTCTTTAGTCTCCTGGAGATTGAAACCTTAACAGTAGTGGTGGAAGGCATCACAGGGAAGATTCACTGCCTCATTTCCAGGCTTGCCATGAGCAGAGTAAGAGTGTGTAAGCAATGGCATGCCACTCAGTGGAGTTCACGAGAGTACTGCAGAAGTGGCACAGACATACTCTAAGTCTGGTGGTTTTGCCTTTAATTATTTTTAGACAGCTTGGGGAAGTGTGTATGTGGGGGGCAAATAAATAGACAAGGATCGATCCTTGGTTCATACCAATTAATGAGAGGTCTCTGGTTAATGATGTGCTGGATGTCCAAGATTTGACTGGGAATTAAACTTTAAGTTCTTTAAGTATTGTCAGAAAGTAGTTGAATATTGTCTCTGAGCCAGTTTCAATATAGTTAGTTTCACTTCAATATTTGGTATGTTATAAACCTGTCTGGGTGCAATTGCCTAGTGTGCCTTAGAGTTGCACTAGAATTAATAAACCAGATCAGGCTGGAGGGAGCAGCCGATGATGTGTTCTCAAAACAAGGACCTCCATTTAGGAATTCAGTCTCTTTTGTTCAAAATAGACCAAATCTATTGATATTTATGGGCTTTGTATTATATATCATATCTTTTGGTTTTTGAGGGTTAGGATCTGTTCATTGACAGCATTATTTGTCTCTTTGGCTTGGAATTTGCTACAGGGAAATAATTCAATCTCTGGACATTTTTATTCTAGAACAAGAATGCTCAGAGTGAGGCACTTGTTCCAGGATAGAAGTGTCCACGCTAGAGCTGTTCGGGAGCAACTACCATGCTTTAAATATACTCTGTCTAATCCATGTAAAGTTTCAAGTGTTGACAAACCCTTAGAAAAGGCCTCTGGGTTTGATTGTGTCTACATTTTTGGCATGTATTTTTATTGCAAAGGTGTTTAGACCGCATGCAGGCATTTCTTTAAATGCTATATTAATCTAAATTAATAAATAAAAATAAAGCAGGCCATACAATATCCAAACACTTGGGTTTGCTTGCTTTACTTTATTTTATCAATTACATCTGGCACTTTGTTTCTTTACTTGTTTTTCTTTCTTTTTTTCTTCCCATCAAGTGTTTTTTTTCTACCCCTCCTCCTTGGTCTAATCTAAGAAAAGTGGCAAGTAAATTAAATAGTGCACATTATCTATTGTGTTAAAATGTGAGATGGCTATCAGCATTATTTTTAGAATATGTATAAATACTGTGCAAGACAGGAAAGGTGGATATCCCTTTCTCAACTCATTTTCGACCCCTCCCAATATAATAACCAAGAGTTGGGTATTTTTGACACACACACATTCATGCTAAGAATGCACAAAAACCAGCTGCAAGGATATACCATGTTGCCATTCAACAATGAGTGTGTAATATTCCTAGGAGACTATTTTCTCTGCATAAAAAGCTGTTTTAAATTAATCAAGTATTGCAAGCATGGGAATTTTGCCTCCCAAACATTATCATTTACTGGAATCAGAATTTTTAACTAAAATTCTTGTTTAAAGATTCAGTGAGATTTTTTTAATGTAATTATGTGTGCAGTGTAAAGGAGCTGATGACAGTTTTCCTGGACATATTAAGCAAGCCTTCCTCATAATACTAGCTAGCACTGAGGGTTCTGTTTTTGACAATGCTTGTCCTTCTTAAAATTAAAAAATAAAGAATACTCTTATGTGTTACATTTAGCCCAATGAATAACTGGTTTTAAAGAGACACTGCTTGACTGTTAGAAAAATAAAAGTTACCTTTTTTGATTCAGAATGGGTTGGAAGTGCAATGTGTTATACACTCATGTTGGTTCTAAAAAGATATCAAACATTCTGTCCTTAAATGCCTGAGGATCAGAGATTGACCAGATCTCATTACATGGCTAGCCTTGACATGGGTGACTGTATGCAACCATTTGAGGTGCGTGTTCAAACCAGGTGAGGTGTAATCTTCAACCACATTATGACTCCAGGCTCCAGCCCTACAAAGGAAAAAAAAAAGGGGGCTGGGGATGGGCAGTACAGGTAGCTCAGTGCCTTTCCTCTCCCAGCCGAGCACACTACATTGAGCCCCCTTTTAGCACACCCGGTGAACCTTTATTAACAGAAGGGCTACTTCTGTTGTCCCTAGGCCCTGTCTATATCAAGAAAAGGTGTGCTGATGTAATTACATTAATGTGCTTACGTACCCGTACAAACCATGCATGCCGGCTGCACAGTACCAAAGAAGAGTTGACATCAGTATAGTTTGGCCTAGTAACATACCAAAGCCAGGTTCTGTAGTGTAAATCTCCTTCCTATGGACAGGGCCCCTGGTTCACTGGAAGTTAATGTGACAGTCCAAGGAAATATAAGGGAAGCTATTCCCACCCACCCTCTTCCCATCTTCTGACACACACCTATGTTGCTGTGGTTGGTATAGCTGGATTGGAGTTAGAGATCCAGCCCTTTTACTTCGATAGCTGAAGAAAATCAAAGGCTCAGTTCTTCATGGTACTCGATAGCTTCAGTTTCTTTGGTATGCTCACCTAAGTTACCCCTTGCAAAAGTGGCATATGTACAGTGATATGTGAGTCTCTGTAACATGTTTAGTGGTTTGTGCTTTCCTATTGTTCGTGGGTCAAATTTAGGAGGAGATTTTCAAAACTGGAGAGAGGTGGTTACATCGTAATGCAAATATCTTTTAATTTTGACAGAGACCTGAAACTGGACAATATTCTTCTGGATGCAGAGGGTCATTGCAAGCTGGCTGACTTTGGAATGTGTAAAGAAGGGATCCTGAATGGAGTAACCACCACCACCTTCTGTGGAACCCCAGACTACATAGCTCCAGAGGTATTATTTGTACCCATCTTCCCACAGAAACATCATCAGGAATCATAATAATGAACTACGTTGCATGCATCCAAGGTGAAAGCTGGTGGGAAAGGAAGCTGGCCCATTATATGTAAGGATGGGGCAAAGACCTGAAATTCTATATTTCATAGCTGTTCCACACTTAACTGGTTTGAGGACTTATCTAGTTAATACTAGCTTTTCTGGTGGATATTTGTCTGTTCTGTTGCCTTTTCTTTTTAACTGATTAGTTGCTCCATATATCAAAATACCCACACCATGTGCTTTTTGTGGACTGCTGCCAAAAAGCATGGGCAGATAAACATGCTCATATTTAGCTCCTTTTATCATCTAGTTTGTCTCTCATCTTTTTTCTGTACCAGAAGGTGGAGTAGGTGAGGAAAAAACATTTCAAATGAAGCTACAGTAACCAGTCTGTTTTTCCACAGTGCTGTCATTTAACATTTTTTCTGAGCCAGCATTCTTTGAACACTGGCTTTCTCTGATGCTTGTCCTCATTTGTGACCCCTCGGTGCTGTGACTCTGAGTCGTTCAGATACTAGTTGTAATGGGATGGTAGCAGCAGTAGAGCATAAACAATCATAAATAGTGACATGTTAATCTGTTTAGTAGGATTTAGGCAGGTATGAGCAGACACAAGGTAATGTACTGTGAATTTTATGTTGCAATAGATCTTTATGGGCATCTCTTTGTCTCATTGCTTTGAGGTACTAGTGACTATAACAGAATCTTCTGCTTATCCACATGGAATGGAAAATATGGACCTTTATATAAATTAGGAGGAGAATTTTTTCAGATGAATAAGGTGTATTAAGACAAAACTACATTCAGAACATACACCCAGTTAAACAGGATGGTTGGATGGGAAGAATGAGACAAAGCTGTGATACTTGTAGATTACATATTTGCATTCTCAAGATTCATTACTTAAACTGAGTCAGCAGCACATGCATAAGGGAAACCCATGTAAATATGCATCTCTTTGCCCAGTAGGACCTGGAGACACTTTGCCTTCTCAAGTTAGTCACCAATCACCCTGATCTCTGTCCTTTATCTCACCCAGATAGTGTTTATGCTAAAGGTGCACTTCAATGTGCTTGATGCAGCTCAAAAAAAGATCAGTTTATCTTTTATCAAACATTAGTTTGCAATTAGAAGAAAAATGTATTTGCCAAGGAGGAACAAACTGTAAATCTGCATTGTTAGCTCTAGCTGACAAGTACAGACAAGTAGAAGGTGAAAGAAATGCCAGCAAGGTGATTCACATTGAAGCTATCATAACTCCTATGTTCAGTTACATTTTTTAAGTAATTGGAAAAAGGACCAAGTAATAAAAGAAAAGGAAAATAAATGTGGAAGCTCCTGACCTAGTAAATACTCGTTTCTGATTCCTTTTACTAGTGGAGTATTTTCTGGAATCACTTGTAAAGTATTACTAAATAAGAAAGGAATAATAAACTCGTAGGTGAAATCTGGATTCCACAGTATAACCTCCAATTGTTCCGTCTCATTTTCTTTTCATCCTTCCTTAGGAAACCTTTCTACTGCTTTCCTCCCTTTTTGAGTTACCCTCATATGTTTCACTCTACTCTTGATTAGCAATAGGCTGGAGCTAGCCTCGAGAACAAAAGTCTACACCATTACAGGCTATGGAGAAGCCTGATTCTGAGCAGTACCACTTGTGCAGCTAGCATTTCTGTAATGTAATTCTGGGATAGTTCAAATCAAACTAGGATACAAACAGCTATAGATTTGGGGGAAATGCAGAGGTGGACAAACACCATGGCTCAAATCTTAAATCCACAGCTGGTTTTAGATGCATGTTGGACTGAATTTTACACATGTAATAAAGCAGCATTTACCAGAGCAGAGGACAAGTACTGCAGTTTGATCTTGTTCCCTACCCCAAGGTTTCAAGCTAAAATACTCATAGTCCTGAAGAAAAAGTGTCTGGTGACTGCCATGCCAGGTCACTAATCACAGATCATGCTACATTCTCTTCCTCTTCATGTTCTGATACACTGCAGCCAAACTATGAACTCTTTTCCAACAGGCTCAAGCCAGCAATTTAGCTTAGTATAACAATAGCCTGGAGTACTATAATGATGATGATAACAATGATGATGATGATGATTATCATCATCGTTCTACGCCTCCTCTGCCCACCCAGGGTATCTGTTACAAAGTGGGACTTGCACCCCTCATGCATTAAAACTTGCTATTTCTATGAATAAAAATGTGTCAGTTTTTCTGAAAAGCAAAGATAATTTTAAGGAAGGCAAGAGTCATGCACTGCAAGGTAGAGCTAACACTATGTGAAGGATAAATATCTTTCTTGAGGAGGATGGTTTTGGTTTCTGCCATTCCTGCCTAAGGGACTAGTATATCTCGCAGATGCCCCATTACCAACTAAATCAACTTTATATTGTTCAAGACTGGGACAAAGGAATCTCTTGACATTTGCCACCTTTTGTTATATGCAATAGTCTTTCCCCTTTAGCATGTTTCAGTTTAAACAATTTAAAAAGATATACCCTACTACTAATGAAAATGCTGGAGAATGCCAATAAATTTAGTTCATGCTTCTGAGAACTCTGTTGCAGGTTGGTGTGCAGTGATGTGCATTTAATTTTAACTGCTGTTATTGCAGACTGCACTAGCAAAAGGCCCAGGCCTAATACCATTGCCTTCAATGATGTTTAACCCCCTTTAGGCATTGTGGGAGGGTAAGGAGTCACGTTTAAACAGTAAACACATATCTGAGGGTCTCACCCAACTTGCCTATTAAATCTGACCTCTCCATGTCCCTAACAGATCCTCCAGGAGTTAGAATACGGTCCCTCAGTAGACTGGTGGGCTCTTGGTGTTCTGATGTATGAAATGATGGCTGGACAACCTCCTTTTGAAGCTGACAATGAAGATGATCTCTTTGAATCCATCCTTCATGATGATGTGCTATACCCCGTCTGGCTCAGTAAAGAAGCCGTCAGCATTTTAAAAGCAGTGAGTCTGCCATTTCTTTCTCTCTGTCTCTCTCTCTCTTTTTTATTTTGCTTAAAATTGAATTTGCCTACAGTAGTTAAGAACAGTCACCACTGGGAGTTCAACCACAGTTCAGAGTGCCACTGTCAGGAGAATGGGGCCTGGGATAAATTACACTTCTTGTGGGAAAGGAACAGAATGTTTGTGTTCCATGCAGTTGTACTGTATAAATCTGTGGACCGCAGATTCGTGTTTCAGGGGAAAACACAACCAACTAGAGCTGTGTTATCATTCTGGCTCTCTACATACTGCATGCTCAGTAGGACTGGGGGGGGAGTATTATGTAATTAAAGAAACAGTATCAGTGTTTTCATTTTAATCAACTTATAAAATGTGACACCCTGTTGCCTTTTTTCACATGTCAAGATAGGTGACAGGATGTTACTTTTGAAGTTGCACATTCTTGCGCCTGACACAAAAAATGCCTATATTATAGTGTAGTATAGTATAACTGATGATGCCATAGTCAGCTGTCCAAAGTATGCAGAGTGACTGACCAAATGTTATTCTACTGGATTCTATTGATTTTCCATTCAGAGAAGCTCTTAGTTTGTCATGCAACCAAAATTGTGTTGCCAGACAATGATTGGGAAATATTTCTGAGCAGCTTGGCTTTGCTAACACAACTCCCCTGATGTTAGTTGTTTCTTCTGTGCTACTTCTCTTAAAATAAAAATCAAAACAGAAGTTGTATGCAGCTTTCCCTGTTTGCAAACACAGAGTATTTTTAGCAGTAAAATATCCTGTGTGTAATGCCAATTTTCCACTTATTTCGAGGGCTCTTCTTTTCAGCAGCTATTTAGCCATTAACTTCATTGGGGATTTCAGTTCCCTGAGATCTTTACCAAAGGGCTTTACCATGATTAAGTCTGTATAAAATTTTGTTCTGAAAGGGACACAGCAGGTTGGAGTAAAGGTTAACTTGGATAGAGATGGGACAAGGCACATCACTCAGCATCACGTAGTGCGGGGGTGGGCAAAATGCGGCCCGCAGGCCAGATTTGGCCTGCCAGGTCATTCTATCTGACCCGCGGGGCCCCCCCAAAATTTAGAAAATTAATGTTTATCTGCTCCTGGCTGCCTGTCTTGCGGCCCTTGATGGCTTGCCAAAACTCAGTAAGCGGCCCTCCGCCTGAAATAATTGCCTGCCCCTGACATAGGGGCAGGCAATTTCCCTGTCCTTATCTGTGATGATTCTTTCACGTCTCTTGACTTATGCACAGAAGATGTTGTAATTATTTTCACTTAGTTGGGATTTATGGACTTGAGCTGCAAAGTTTGATTTAGTATTTAAGCTTTCTTGATTATCAGTCATGTTAGATCCCAGGTTTTCATCTGGTAACTATAGAGACAGAAACTGCTGTTAGTATTCAGTTCTACCCCTAAACTTTTGTAACATTCATTAGCTTTGGATTTGGGGTTTTGGTTTGTGCCTACATAAGATCCGCTCCTATGACTCTATCCAAAGGGTCTTTCTGGGTATCTGCCTCTTATTGGGCTATATATTTTCCCATTTCATGAGACTATTGCTTGAACAAAAATTTGTTGGGATAACTCATTGCAATAAATGGGCACTTACAGAGCTGTTCTGCCTTCTAGGAGGAGTGATTTGACCTACAAAGAAAATGGAGAGGCAGCTATGAAAATTTTTAGCTTTATAGTCTTACTGGTACTACCAGGTAGATGTGTAGCTGCTCATCTTTGTGCTTGTAGTTTGTTAACCACAGAAGATGCAGGTGTGTGGGCAGGCTGTAAGTGTAAATGATACATCTTTGAGAAAATATGTGCAACAGCACATAACAGGTTGGTTTCCTGTCATGCAGCCTTGAGTATCAGTGTATAATTTTCTGTTAATTTCAATCAATCTGTTTTACTATCTGCATGTTTTGATAGCAGGTGTGGTTGTTTCTCTTGGCCTAGCATTCCCTACATTGCATCTTATTCCACAATTAAACCACGAAAAAAAAGACAATCCATAAACTGTTTACACTTTGAAAATAAATGATTCCCCATTTGGCCAGATCCCTATCTGCTAGAAATAAAAAAATCAGCAGCATCAGTTTACACCAGGTACAGATCTACTTAGCAAACAGCTTATCTGCAATTTGTGATCTTTCTCTACTATTTGGGTCACGTTAGATGGAGACCAGGAAAAGCAGAGGAAGGAAAGAAAGAGGTGTCTGTTTATTTTACTTCTGAATGCTAACAAGGGATTAGCTTTAGAACACTTTGTTTCCACACAAGGCATAGGTCTGTAGAAACTGGGCACATCTACTAGGACTGTGCGAAATGGGCCCTATTTGATTCAGATTCGGATTTCGCCCGAATCAGAGACAGTAATTTGGATCACTATCCCTAATGCGATTCAGCCAAATCCGAAGATTCGATTCTAATTTGGTGAATCAGCGATTTGGACAGTGTTAAAAGTTTTTTTCTACATACTTTGAGGTAACAGGATGGCTCTGTGGGAGCCGAGGGTGGTCTAAGGATATGGCCAGTAGCCCGGACCGTCAGGTGGGTATTTTCCACGATGGAATAGAGTTAGGCACGGAAGCGTATTGGTTGTATAAAGAAAGCTTTACTTACCCTGCCGATGGTCACAGTGCAGGAAGGAAACTTGCTTGAGTTACGGTTGCACACAAACAAACAAAAGTGAGATCTCTTGTCGAACCGAACCGAGATGAGTCGTCAATGTACGACTCCGCACGCTCAACACGGGGGTACGTCAATCTTTCCACTATGATGGGGAGTGGTTAGAAGCTGATCAGGCCCCTAAGTTCTCCTCCAAGACACGCAGAGTTTGCTAGGCTCCACAGTGCTCTTAGAGTTCCCCACGAGATGGTTGTGGAGTCCTCCAACTTGGGCGGAAACTGCTCTAACTTTTTATACGGCTAGCAAACCAATCGCTAGCCGCCAGGTAGGAATAATTTAGAATTGACCAATAGTAGGACACAAATTTGCATACGTGTGGCGGGAACTCTTTTACACCGGGTTTTTCTCTCTGCAGCTGAGAAATCCATCGTGCAAAGAAAGCTCCATGTGGCGGGAAAATTTCAATGTGCCGAGGCACTAAAAATCATTGGGTTATGACATGCCCCCTTGCCAGTGGCACAGCTGGAATTTAAACCACATGCGCGTCGTTTGGGTCGTTCTGAGCTCTCTCAGCTGGTTCATAAGTTAAACGATTAAACACAAATTCAGACAACAAAATAAGTTCGTCCTCTAAGGATCGAATTAAATAATAGCCGGCACTAACACACAGACACATAATTATATTCATTACCAAAAATTCAACTATCAGGACTTCAGTAGGTGTCATGGCGAAGTCACAAGTCAAGCCCTCGCTTCTTCAATGATGTTCTCTTTCTCTCTCTCGGGACTTCCCTCCACCATGCACTTTGAGTCCTGAACCTGTGAAAAGAAAAATCCTCAAAACGATAAATTAACCTATATTACAATATTTACATGGAACCGCGCGCGATAGGGCAATCAGCGAGATTTGCCGCCGCTTCCCGTTTTTTCCACAGCACACAATACAGGTGCTCAGGCACGGCTCCGCTTTGGACAATTTTTCTCTTGCACGCTCGTGGATACAACCGACGTGGAAGTAGATGGCAAACACCGCGGGGTTTTATCCACGTTTAGCAGATGAAAACGTCGATGACAACGTTGAGGAGTCGTTGTCTGGCTTTTCTGAATACTGAAAACCTAGTTCATAGGCCAGTTGCCATTGGCCTGCGTCTCCCAGGATTTGGAGTTGTCGTTTAGTGAGCCCAGAATGGTTTAGGAGGAATCCAAACATGATTCGCTCTTCGGGCGTTCTCTGCGGCAACGGTTGATAATCAGATTCGCTATGGCTTGCGCCCTGAGCTTTGATCGGGTATGTAGTAGATCGATGCTCCCAGTCACTAGGTGTTCTCGACTTCATAAGGATGCGCAGTCGCGAAAGCTGATGCAAAAGGTTGCTTGCAGGTTGACCAACCATTGGGTTGAGGAAAATCCAGAGGACGACGGTGTTCTTTCCTTTATAGACCTCAACACAGGCTTTTACGCTGTTCAGATTTATTGGAACAGTCCCAGGATTTCGCAGATGGCGGTGAGGCCATGGCCCTCTCTGCTGGGATGATGTTAGTCCCAGTACACACGCTCTGGGGTTCCAGGAGCAGTATGAGATCCCGATTATGGCCAGCAAAAGTTGCTCCGCGCTGGTTTTCTCCGTCCGTCTGTCCGTCCGTCATGCCATGCGTGAGATTCCTGACCGACTTGTCCTGCGGCAAGTGTGGAAGCAGAATGGGCCAATGAGTGTTGAACGTCACTGTGTTGATGTCGGTGGCATGCCCTCTACTCCACGAGGCCCGCCGGATCAGGAAACTTGCTTCTTCTAAGTCCAGCAAGTTGGACCCAAATTCCACAACTAGGCGTCCCAACCACACGGCTAGGGTCTCCTCAGGTTTTATCTTTGACTCCTTGTACAGTTCCTGCAACTCAGTCCGAGTACGAGCACGATAGGTGGTGCACAAGCTGCACTCAGTGGATCAGTTGTCTGGCAGGTCGTTGTCACAGGGCGAACTGATACTAGAGCCATTACTGTTTCCGGTAGGAGGGGTGGATGCTCTTCTCCGCTCGATGCTCCCTCCCCGTGGCAAGAAGGCGGGGCCGCTAGAAACGACGTCACTTCAGTGGGCGGGACTGCTGGACGGATTCTCGCTTGTTCTTTTGAAGCTCCGCCCGTCTTTTCCGGCTCCTCCGCGTGGCTCCCTTCTTGTTCGGTGCCATCTTGAAATGGCATCTCAGGATCCTCTCTCACAGCCGCATCTTTAGCCGCCTGAACAGCTGCAAGCAGCTGGGCTTTTAAACTTGCATTTTCCCGCGTTAGAGTTGTCATAGTACAGAACATTACACTTAACATTTTCCTCCTGTCGTAGTCCGGGGCTGCTCTTTCAGCTTCGGCGCGTCCCTCTGTCTCCAAACTCTCACGGAGATCGGATGAGAGCTCGCGGCTCCTCAATCTAGACAACACTGCTTGGGGACTGAACTGGTCTTCCATCTCCTGCACATATCGCAGGCAGCGGGTATACTCTGGGTCAAGGGTCGGGTCTACTGCGCCCGCCGGTTTCACTCGGACGGAGGATACGGTGCCCCCTTCCTCTCAGGATCTAAATAGGACCCGCTCTCCACCCATCACACACCCGAAAGCTCCGGGGTGAAGATGTGCTTCCCTCTCTTCTCCCTTCAGTGAAAAGTAGCTGCTGATGAGCCTTTCACCCGTTCCGCCCGCCTGGTGATAAGCGATATGCGCCTCTAGCTCTTCGACGTCTGTTACGTGCTGTTTTCCACTGCGCCAAGGGCAGTTTCTCACTAACTCTAACTCCATCGTGTCTTCCCCGCATCCTGTTTGTGACGCCATGTGGGAGCCGAGGGTGGTCTAAGGCTATGGCCAGTAGCCCGGACCGTCAGGTGGGTATTTTCCACGATGGAATAGAGTTAGGCACAGAAGCGTATTGGTTGTATAAAGAAAGCTTTACTTACACTCCCGATGGTCACAGTGCAGGAAGGAAACTTGTTTGAGTTACGGTTGCACACAAACAAACAAAAGTGAGATCTCTTGTCGAACCGAACCGAGATGAGTCGTCGATGTACGACTCCGTACGCTCAACACGGGGGTACGTCAATCTTTCCACTATGATGGGGAGTGGTTAGAAGCTGATCAGGCCCCTAAGTTCTCCTCCAAGACACACGCGGAGTTTGCTAGGCTCCACAGCGCGCTTAGTGTTCCCCACGAGATGGTTGTGGAGTCCTCCAACTTGGGCGGAAACTGCTCTAACTTTTTATATGGCTAGCAAACCAATCGCTAGCTGCCAGGTAGGAATAATTTAGAATTGACCAATAGTGGGACACAAATTTGCATATGTGTGGCAGGAACTCTTTTGCACCGAGGTTTTCTCTCTGCAGCTGAGAAATCCACCGTGCAAAGAAAGCTCCATGTGGCAGGAAAATTTCAATGTGCCGAGGCACTAAAAATCATTGGGTTATGACAGGCTCATGATCACTGCAGTTCCTGGGGCAGATGGAGCATCCCACAGGAGCACGGGGGACTCTCCACCATGCTCGGCAGTGAATCCAGAAGTGGACCAGAAGTACTTCTGGTCCACTTGCGGGTCTGCTGGGGAGCGTGCTGGGGGCCCTCCCATGTCTCCTCTGGCTCGGCAATCAGTCACAGGGGGACCCCAGTTCCCCCCCCCCCCCCCAGACCTGGGAGGCACCAGTCGCCAACCCGAGGGGGGGGCACAGGGGAGTCCCCCAGGACACTCCCCGGTGGACCAGGAAGTGGACCGGACATGCTTCTGGTCCACTTCCAGGTCTGCTGCCGAGTGTGCTGGGGAGCCCCCGTTCTTCTGTGGGATGCTGCATCTGCCCCAGCACCACAGCTTTCAGAGCCCCTGCTACCTAGAGGTATGTAGAAAAAACATTTAAAGCTGTGTCTATGTTCGAATCACCAAATCTCTCTAAAGTGATTCCGAATCAATTCAGAGAGATAAAAGGGTCCTTTGATTCGATTCAGATTCGGAGATTTGGGCACTGAATCGGGCCGAATCTCTGCCAAATTGAATCAAGGACTGAAGCTTTGTACAGCCCTAATGTCTATACATACACTATAATGTGGAGTAGCCTATATTACTGCATATTAATGCGGCACGTAAAAAACTGTGCTCATATGCTAATGTGGTGTAGAATAGGCTACTGCGCATTAAGAATCACCTAAAAAGTGTGTGTTTGTGCTACTGTGCATTAGCGCAGCCTACTGCACATTTATTTAGTATCTCAGGGTGATTGTATATGAGTGCAGAGGCTGCTCCAATGCTCTGTAGCATCGAAGCAGACTTGATTAATCAAGTCTGCTGGAGAGTGGTAATTACCACACTCCAGCCAGCCTTCATGTCTCATGTGTCAGCAGCATCCCTGCACTTCAAAATGGCAGTGGAGGCACTTGAACTAAAGCTCGTTGAACAAACTTCAGTTCAAGTGCCCCAACTGCCATTTTGAAGCACAGGGATGCTGATACATGAAACACTGCAATGTTCGAGAGCCGCTCTAATTAAAGCACTTCTCCCCCTCCCCACCCTGGAAGCAGATGTAAAAGTGTCCTCATATTGGAGGTACTAAATTTAATGTGTATTCAGAAAAGTGCATTAATGCACATGTAGACATGCTCATTGCATATTTTCTTAGTCCTTCTAATAGCATTGAAGAAAATTATGTTTGCTTACCTCAGGCATTTTCAGTTCAAAAAGTAGAGTTTCTTTTTTGCAAGAATCAGTTTTCCATTTAATTTCAATAAAAACTTCCAACTTTCCAATGAAACATTACAGACAACATGCCACATATCCCATAAGAGCAGATCTTATTAAGTTCATTCTGTAAATTTACAAGAAGGAGTATTTAAAATTCTTTTTTGTCATGTAAGGGCAAGAATTATTCATTGAAATGAGTATATATCTTCTGATAATGCAGGAATGTATGATAGACAGATACTATCATATGTGGGCACAGAGCTAGATTTTGCCTAGCTCTGAGTTTGGGGGAGGGGAAGTCTGTGTCTATTGAACCCGTTGTTAGTGTACACTTTATGTTGTACCCTTTGTACCTGCTTCATGCATGGATGCACATCTGTTTCATCTCTCAGCTTAAAAGCTTTATTATTTAGTGCAAGTTGTAAAGATGTGGAGGTCTGGAGTTCCTTGATTTTGATCTGCAATATTCAGTCATAATTGGAGGCTTCTTTGAGCTTTGAGCTGATTTAAGCTTCAAACACATGGAACCTGTTTTCACTGTCCTGAGGCTGCTCAATGTGTTACACTAAGTGGTCTGTGCTCAGTCCATCCAGTAGAGAGTAGATTCTGTTACAGGCCCCAGCCTTAGCACCTGGTTATTTAATTCAGTTTATGAAGACTTATTTTAGCTCTGAAAGCTTTTGATTTAAATTCTCAAAGAATTCCAATTTTATATGACATCTTGGCCAACTGTAGGGGATGAGCAAGGACTTTCAGAGCTAAAATTTCACCTGGCTCAGGCACAGAGAGGAAGACACGTGACCCACAGAGACCAGTCAGTTACATTCATACTGGCTGGGACAGTTGCCCTACCCGCCATGCAGCTCCACCTGTAGGAGTAAGAGGAGAGTGCCATTACAGACAGGGGACAAATGTTTTTGCTACTGTGCTGCTTACACCACCTCACACGTCCAGGTTACACACTAGTAAGTACCCAGCCTTATTCAGAACAGGTCTTGTTGGTGTGGTGATCATCACCAGGGCCTGCACTAGGATAACTAACACTGTTACCACCGATGAGTTGCACCACATGTAGAGCAGTTGTAGGGAGAGGGCGTGGGGCACAAATCCTTCCTTGTACAGTGGCCAGCGGTTTGTTTGTGTTCCTCTTCCAGGAGTTCCCAGTGAGACAGTTTGTCTTCATGTTGGTCTCTACCAGGAGCTTAACAAGCAGGGACCAGGCCAGCTGTCATAGCTGGTATAGCATCAATGGTGGCTGCCATATTTGTGCCCCCTCTTAGTGGACATGCTAACTCATCTGGTGCCCTGGTCACACACCACTCTTTATGTTACTGTTCCCTACTTCCTTTGCAGGCTAATTGAATCCTAGATGTTTACTGTGGCCTAAATTATTTTAGGCCAAGGTCTTTATTCCTTGCAGTTTTTCTGTTCCCCACAAATGAAAATTTAGCTGTGATTTGTTTTGGGGTTTATTTGCTTCCCCCCCCCCCACCCCTTATGAGATGAATTCCACCTTTCTCACCATTTGAAGCATCCTCACACTGCCATCTGTAGGGTCTGAGGTTCCAGAAGAGGAAAAGTGACTTGCTTCACGCTCAGCTCCTTCAGGGTTAAGGAACAGCTGAGTGACAAGCTGACTGACAGTGCATGCCTTCTCTCCTTGTAACAAATGGAGAGGAACACAACCAGGGATTGCAGAACCTCTGCAAAAGCAGGGAGTCTTTTTAGTTTGGCTTCCTTCTCTTTAAAGGGCAGCTGTAAGAATTAAAGGGATATGACCAAAGAGCTTCAGCTTTCGGTTGGACTTCATTTTCAACAGACTGGATAGGTCATTCTTTCCAGATTCTAAGGGCAGCATTTTCAGAAGTGCCTAAGCTCCATTTGCAAAAGATTTAGGCACTTAAAAATACTTACATATCTCTAGTGGGATTCTCAAAAGTGCCCCAAATACAGTAGGAGTCAGCACTTGTGGTAGAGGTGATATCTTTTATTAGACCAACTAGATTTTTGCAAAAAAAACATTAATTGCAGGCTTTTGGGCACAAGCACCCTTCTTCAGGAATAGGAGAAAAGATTGTAAAAGTTCTCCTGAGTAGAAATGAAAGTTCATAGGTGAGATGAAATATGAACTTTTCTACTCAGGCGAACTTTTACAAACTTGTCTGAAGAAGGGTGTTTGTGCTGAAAAGCTTGCAATTAAAGATTTTTTTTTTTTTTTTTTTTGCAATAATCTAGTTGGTCTAATAAATGATATCACCTCTACCATGAGTTCTCATTCCTTTTGCCTCTAAACGAATATGGCTACAACCTGGATACCTAAATACAGTATGTACCTCATTCCCATTTATTTTAGTATAAGTTTCAGGACCTAGAGCATTAAATTCATTTAAGATAAGGTCTCTTTACATTGCCAGAGAGTTGCAGTGAAAAGCTATAAAGGAATCTGAATGAAAATACGAATTTGGACTCTCAGTATTTCTTTTTAACCTGCCATTATTTTAGCAAGTGTTGTGTCCTGGTCCCATTGAAACTGATGAAACAGTTGGACACTGATTTCCCTGGGAGCAGAAACCAGCCTCCAGCAATTAAAAGGAAAAAGGAATGACTATGACTAATACATGGTCCTGTGAAATTTGACGTAGTTCTTTTGCTGCATGGCAGCTGACCAGCCAACACAGCAAAAGTTAACAACCCCTACTCCAGAAATTGTGGTAATAGTTACCTCATCAGTGATGCTTTTGACAAACAGGGAAATAAATAATCCACATTGGCCTGTACTTGACAGGAAATAGAAGGGAAATGAGTCAATATTTATCACGTGAAAAAGGACAAAAAGGTTATAAGGGAAAATGTCCATTTACAAACTCTTGAGAGGCTATTACCTGCAATAGCAAACATTAAAAGTGACTTTAAAAATAAACCCTTTCATTCATATCCTTCCCGCAGGTCTGTTCCCTCTCTGTGTCTATGGATGAGTCCCATTTAGTTTGTAGTGTACAGTTTTATACTATATTAGTTAGTAGCTTCTTAATGCCCAGTCTTAAAAATGACCTGTGCTAGTACCTTGACTGCATGCAGCTTGATACAAGGACATGTCAGACATCATTGAGGAACAGGTTTTATTCATTGGTTCCTTATCTACCTAGATTGCACAGTATAGCAGACGTATCACCTGGTTCTGTTTCTCCAAGGCATGCTGCTGCTGGGTCCTGGCCTGCTCTCTCTCCTAGGCAATCAGCTGCTCCAGTGTCTGAAATAAAGCAGACGAACCCAAGAATACATTTTGTAGTTTTCTAAGAGTCTCTGCCAAAGGACAGTAATTGTTTTAAAAAAAAATATTTTGTTTTTCTTTTCCGAGAAGAAAATACATGCTGCGACTTAGATATAACTGGCTCACTTACAAAGGAACAGTAAAAGTAGTTCATTTGATCTCAAGAGCAAACTGGAAGTGTTCTCCTTTGGCTGGTGGATGTGTTATTTGGAACCACAATTTGGAATGATATCATGAAATGCACTGTATCTTTAAAATGATAACTGTCAGTTGCTAATCCAAGCCTGCAGCAAACTTGCATAATGGCTGTTCAAAGATGAATTAGAAAAAAATCAAATCAAATCAAAACCCTACAAAGACAAAACACTCCTCTGTACATACAATTTTCTCCCAGGGAGAGGAGGGGCTGAGAGAGAGAACAAGCATTCCAGGCACAGACAGAAGTGATAATTTTTGCCTGATCTGGACCCTGAAAGTGCTCTACAGCCGTGACCAAACATAAGTGCATGAGACTTCCGATGAAGGCACTCCAAAGTGGAGCACCTTCATTAACTCATGTCTGCGTGTGCTGGGAGCATAGCTCGGCACTGCTCTGAGCACTGTTTTCAGAATGGGAGGTAGGGTAGGGAGCAGAGGGACTCGTTATGGGAGTTGCCCAGCTAGTGCTGGAGGTTGGTGCAGGTGGATTGGAGACCACCCCCCCCCCCCAAGGTGGGGGGGCTCTAATCCACCTATCCTTTCCACTCCACTGTGGCTGGGGAAACCTCAGAACGGACCTCCTTTCCTTGCCTTCTCCCCTTCCATCCTGAGACAGAACGGGAGCTGCGAGGGGGGGTAGTGCGAGGGGAACAGGCTACAGAGATGCAGCCTCTCTCTGATCAGCTCCAAATTGGAGCTCAATCTCTCATCCTTCCAACCCAACAGCAAACTTTCGGTGAAGCACCATGAGTTAGACCTGGGAGTTGTATTTCTGTCTGCAACCTAGAAGTGGTAGATATTAGTCACCTCGCTTAATGCAGTGCTGGAAGGTTCTAAGATACTACAGTGTGAGAGTTTACATAAAGTAGAACAAAATAGAAGTAGGACAAACATAGTTTCATAGTTTCTAGGGTCGGAAGGGACCTGAACAGATCATCAAGTCCAACCCCCTGCCTTGGGCAGGAACGCATGCTAGGGTCATAACACCCCAGCCAGATATCTATCCAACCTCCTCTTGAAGACCCCCAAAGTGGAGAAGAGCACCGCCTCCCTTGGGAGCCCATTCCAGAGCCTGGCAGCCCTAACCATAAAGTAATGCCTCCTGATATCTGGCCTGAACCTGCTCTCAATTAATTTGTAGCCATTATTCCTAGTTATGCCAAGTGGTGAACAGGGGAACGGGGCCTCACTTATTTCCCACTGATCCCCCCTGGTGAGTTTATAGACAGTCACTGGATCCCCTCTTATTCTTTTCCTGTGGAGGCTGAATAGATTCAGGCCCTTTAGTCTATCTTTGTAAGGCCTGGCCTGCTGCCCCCCCTGACCATGTGAGTAGCCCTCCTCTGGACCCTCTCAAGTCCGATGCCCAGAACTGGATGCGGTACTCCAACTGTGCCCTGACCAGTGCTTCATAGAGGGGAAGGATTACCTCCCTGGACCTGCTTGTGATGCCTCGGTAGATGCACAACAAGGTGCGGTTAGCCTTACTGACCGCTTCCTTGCATTGGCAGCTCATGTCCATCCTGGAGTCAGCAATGACTCCAAGATCCCTTTCTGCCACCGTGTTGACAAGAAGGGTGTTCCCCAGCCTACAGGTATGTTCCAGGTTCCTTCTCCCTCGATGCAGCACTGTGCTTGTCTGCATTGAATTCCATTCTACTCTCATCTGCCCACCTCTGTAACCTGTCTAGATCTAGTTGGATTCTGTCCCTTCCCTCCAGTGGGCCCACTTCTCCCCACATCTTTGTGTGATCAGTGAATTTGGACAGCGTGCTTTCCATGCCCACCTCCAAGTCGCTGATAAAGATGTTGACTAGCACAGGCCCAAGGACTGAGCCCTGGGGAACTCCACTGTCCACATCCCTCCAGGTTGAAAACGACCCATCCACCACCACTCTCTGGGTGCAACCATCTGACTGTGTGGGCATCAATGCTGCAGTCATCTAGTTTTTTTATGAGAATGGGGTGAGAAACAGTGTCAAAGGCCTTCTTGAAGTCCAGGTAGACAGCAGCCACCTCAGCGCCTGCATCCATGGACTTTGTGACCTGGTCGTAAAAGGAAACAAGGCTAACCTTGGGATCTGCCTGCAATGAACCCATGTTGGTTGCCCCTTAACATTACCTCCCGTGCTGGGCCCCTGCAGATGTGCTCCTTGATAATTTTCTCAAAGGTTTTCTCAAGGACCAAGGTGAGACTGACTGGCCTATAGTTACCTGGGTCCTCCTTTCTCCTCTTCTTGTAAACGGAGACCACATTGGCCCTTTTCTAGTCCTCTGGGATCTGGCCTGAGCACCACGAGTGCTCATACAGCCGTGCCAAGGGCCCTGCTATGACCTCCGCCAATTCCCTCAGTACCCTCAGATGAAGAGCATCTGGACCTGCTGATTTAAACACATCCAGCCCCTCCAAAAGTTCCCTAACTAGATTGTCCCTGACCCTAGGGATGGCGCTGAGCCTGTCCGTAATCCTAGTGGGGGAGTTGTCTTGGTCCCTGCTAAGAAATATAGATTGCCAAGCCTGTCCTGTAAGGGCCCCACGTTACCTGATGACTTCTTACTCCGTATGAATTTGAAAAAGGACTTTTTGTTATCCTTAATTCTGGTCACCAGCCCTAGTTCCACCTCTGCCTTGGCCTTCCTAACCACCTCCCTGCAATCACGAGCAATGGAAGTATAATCCTCCTTGGTGATTTCCCCATGCTTCCACTGATTGTATGCCAACTTTTTTGCCCTCAGGCCCCCCTGGATGCCTGTACTGAGCCAAGGGAACTTTTTAGCACTCTTGCCCACTTTGGTTCACATTGGGACTGACTCCCTCTGAGCTCGGAGGATCGTCTCCTTAAGGAACAACCACCCGTCCCAGACTCCCATCTCATTGAGGCTCCAAGTCCCCAATGTCTCTCTTACTGATCCCCTTAGCTCATTGAAGTCGGCCCTCCTGAAGTCAAGGGCTTTCACCTTACTGCTTGCTTTTATCACCCTGCACCAGATAGTAAATTCCAGCAGACGATGGTCACTAATGCCTAGGCAGTCAAGCACCCACAGATCCCTCACCAGGTCATCGCCTGTGGCAAGGACCAAGTCCAGCAAGCCTTTTCCTCTGGTGGGATTATGTACCCTCCTGGGTTAGGTGGAGGTTCTGCATGCAGGCTAAAAACCTACCTGAGCATTCAGACCTGGCTGACTGATCCTCTCAGCAGATGTCTGGGTAGTTTAGGTCACCCATGACAGCCACATCCCTTGTCCTTACAGCCTCTATGAACTGACCTGACCTGAAACATCCCTTCTCCTGAAGTGGATAAACTATCTTCTGTATAATTTGTTGTGTGGGAATCTGGGGCCCCTGCCACACATTATGTATGTTACACAGTTAATTGGTTAATCACTCAATAAGTTTAGACTGGCCACACATGCAAAGTAATTATCATGCCATAAAAATGTCCATCCAGCTATAAAGAGGCAACCAGCTACAAAGTTAGTGTTTGAAAATGTGTAATGACTTTATAGCTAGTTTTTCTTCAGCTTTAATTTGAACATTTGGCAGGGCCCTTACAGTTACATGTAGGGACTAATGCCTTCTCCTCTCTGGATGGACATAACATATTTGTAGGAATACCTCTTTCTTCTCATTTTCTTGACCAAAACTGATTCTCTACGTGTGGTTATAGAATATGCTGTCTAGTTGTCACTGTAGTGACAGTTGTTTCTCAGTCATGCTGGATAGCTTGTGAAGGACTTCAGAGTGAAGGCATAGATAGGAACATAAAATATTCTCCCAAGAGAAAGGAGCAGACCTGTCAACAAACTAGTTCTATCTGCTCTCACTGCTAGTGACCTATGCCAATGCTGAAAAGGCAGGTGGAAAAAATGCACTTCACCAGCTTTGTAATGCTAAGTTTCTTCCTTCCCGTGTTTGGTGATCAGTTACCATATTTCCTGAAGCAGGTGACCAGAACATTTGTAATAAATATTGCTTTTATTGATACCAACATCTAGAAACACTCCTGGCCAAGACTCTCCTGAATAGTATGTGTGTATGTATGCACACTAATATGCAGAATCCAGCCTGCATCCTGGGGGGTGGAAATGGGGCTATACATCCTCTCCCATTGCAGGTTCTGTGCTTCTGAGCCCATTTTTGTACCTCACTAATTGATCTGCATAAGCAGCAATCCAGCCCCTTTTCATGTATCCTCAGTATTCTGCTCCATACTAACCCACTTCCAATATGGAGCCAATATGGCTGTTGCACACCACTGCTTAAACTGTAGTGGGCATACCACTGCTTAAACTGTAGTGAGTTTCTTGTCTCGTTTGAAGGAAAGCTGCTATATGGGGATCATCCACAAGTGTCAAAAACCTGGAATACAGATGTTTCTGTTAATTTTGCCTGGGTCAACAGGCTTTAATAAAATAAAAATGCATGTATGTGGTTTTCAACAGGTGTGATTGCGTTAGTCTTGCAATACAGTTGTATTGCTGTGTGTAAAAGCATAGTGTTGTAAAAGGTATGCAAGAGAATGAGATTGAAAGCTTTATATAAAATGAACCATATTTGCCAGGGGTATGATCTGGCTTCTGACTGAGATCATATGGTAAAAGATGATTGTTAGTATGATAGAAAAAAAGATCAAATGTCAATGTTTTGTCATGCACACTTTGCTGGGGTTATTTGACCCAAGGACTGGGGACAGACATTACACATAAACTGGTTTAAGTGATCGGAAACTGGTTTAAACCTGTAACAGAACAGATGTTCAGTGTATATAAACCAGTTTGAAAATGGCTGAACCTGGTTTGAGATAAACCTGGTTGAATGTAGTATCACCCGTAACCGATTTGGGTCAGACTGGTTCGTGCAATGTCTGTCCCAGACCCCTTGCTGGTTTAAGTTAAATCAGAGTCACCCAGCATCCTGGCGTGCTCTGCGGGCTAGGCAGAGCTCTCTGCTCCACTGAAGGGCTGGCCCCTCCCCTCTGTTCCCTGGCTGGGGCTCCGGCAGTGACTTTCAGGCACAGCAAGGTCTGTTGGCTTCCCCGTGCCCACATACTCCTGCCTCCTCACCACTCACTGCTTAAGGAAGGATCCCTTCTTCCTCTCTGCCACAGCATGAACCATAGCCAGCATGTGGTATGACAGCTAATGCTATGTAAGGCTCCAGCAGAGACTGCAGACACATCAGGGTCTGCTTAGCTTCCCCCTGCCCTACCTTCCCCCCACCCCCGCTCAACCAGGAAATGCCCCCCTCCCATGAACGGCACATGCCCCCAGCAGCTGCGGGGTGCACAGCCACACTAGCGGCAGTGGGAGCACAGCGGCTGTGAGCGGGGAGCTCCTGCAGATGCCACCGGTACTGTCAGCAGCTGGGGATCACTGACCAGGGTTTGGCAATCACCCGCTGGCGCCACTGGCAATGGCGTCCAGTGGAGATTGCTGGCCACCCACAAATGCCGTCAGTGGTGGGGTGGTGAGCAGCAACCACCCACAGGCAGTGCCAACAATGTTGGTGGCACCTTTTTATAGGGGGTACACCACCACATTCAGGGGGTGCAAGTGCACCCGCGTGCACCCCCTGCATGTCGCCCCTGCCCCCTCCCTCCCATCTCCCATGCCACTGACCCCAGCTCCACAGACCCTAGGCATGTGGAATGCTAGCTAATGCTGAGAGGTGTCTGTGTGTGTCTCTCTCTCCAATTTCACTGAAGCAGGCAGACAGAACAATGACTGCTTAGGGGTGTTTGGAGCTAATTAACAGGTCAGCCAGTAAGCAGTTTAAGATGTTTGAAGTAATGAAGAGAGGCCATTGTTTTTCTAATCGGGTGATAAAAACTGTTATCACTATCAGCCCCTGGCTGGCTTGCTTGCCTGTCAGTTTGCTGCAGACAGTATGACGAAGCAGGGAGGGAGATTGAAAAGCTCCGTATCATCAACAGATGCATGCATTGCACCCTCCTCCCCCCTTGCCCCAGAGTGCTAGTCTGGGGCTGGGTGCCAGCAATACTTCTGCCCCAATCTTTCAACCCTCCTAAAATTTATTTTCCATTAGAAAAGTGTTAAAAAGGAGACAGTAATAAAATATAAAGAAAACAAAACACTAAAATTCACACAAGACATGGGAAATGATTGTAAAAGTGCTTGAAAAGCGAGGAAAAAAATGAAACTCAGAAATTTGCATATAATATTAAAACAATGACTTTAAACTATTTCAGAATCCTAGTTACTCTCCCATACTCAATTACACAGCATGTGGAAAGATAAATATGTAAAAAAAAAAATAATGGGAATGTCCAGTTTACTGGCATATTGTTCAGAGTGGGAAAGTCCAGAGACCCTTATCCTCCCTATTTTTGCAGTCTTTTAGTTATCCACACCCATATAGCAACTGTTGTGGTGATGCTTACAATTCACATTGCTCAAGTCTCAGTGAGTACATAAAAAAATGTATCTCCTGATGTTTTATGGAAAAACCCTTAGTCACATTTCTTTCAGAAACCATGGCTGTGAAAATCATTAACTCTTAGAACCTGAGCTGTACTGGCCAGTAGGCAAAGTATAGTACAGATGCAGGAGCTTTTGATAACATTGTATGTAATAGCATTATTCTGAAGCCAGAAACAGGTGTAATGACTCTAGAAGGCACTACAGGGACTGCACTTACTAATAGCTTTGATAAATCTGTATAAAACAGCCATAGTCTTTGCTGTCTTCTGTACAGTCTCATAACCACTGGCTCTTTTTTAAGGGAGAAGCAGAACTCTGGACAAGCCCAGTCCACATGCAGACAGGCTTCTAGAATATAAAGTGATATAATCTAGGCCTGTGCAAATAGGGAACTATTCAATTCAGATTTGGCTGATTCGGATGCCAGTGATTCGATTTGTAGATTCAGATTACTTTTCTGATTTGATTCAGCCGAATCGACTTCAGAAGATTTGGCGCTGATTTGGAGAGATTCGGCCATAGAGTATAATTGGGAATCAATGAAATATCTATAACTTTGTCGTGTTTTGGCTAATTTGGATGAAAATTGCAGAGGCAGTAGCCTCTGTTGAGGGCATGAAGCCTGACAAGTTTCAAGGCAATAGGTGCAGGGGTTTCTGGGAAACTGCACCTGAAAGTCCTGAAAGCAAAACTCATGTCGTGTGTGTGTTAAGCCACACCTCTGGCTGCTAACAGGCAAAACTCGTGATATGGGTGCTTGTGCAACTGTGTCTGTCTTAGGGCACAGGAGGATGAAAAAAACTACTGCAGGCCTGCTAGGCCCTGCTGCCACCATGAAATCTGCCAGCTGTCAAGGGGATAGGTGCAGGGGGAGTCTGGGTTCTGGGGCCCTGCACCTCTGGCCATAGGCAGGCAAAACTCATGACATGGGTGGGTGCCACTGTGTGTATGTTCAGGTGCTCCCTTTCTGGTGCTAGGGCATCTTCACAACATGGCATTGTGCCCCAGTGAGAGCTTCTCCTCTCCTACAGCCTCATCCTGGTCCACCACTTAAATGGCAGCAGGTAAAAATAACTTAGTGACTCAGCAGTCAGCACCAGCAGCATCTAAGGTAGTCAAACTGTCAAGCCCTTCATTCCTCTTAAGTAGGAGCACCTAGTGCATGTCTGTTAGGTCCACCCTCACTCTGTGTGTGTGTGTGTGTGTGTGTGTGTGTGTGTGTGTGTGTGTGTTCAGGTGCACCCTTCCTGGCACTGGGTCCTCTGCACAACATGACAGCGTGCCCCAGTGGGGTCTCCTCCTCCCATACAGCCTCAGTCCGGTCCACCACTGTAAACGGCGACAGATAAAATAACTTAGTGACTCAGCAGCACCAGTAGCACCAGCAGCAGCATCTCAGGTAGCCAAACTGTCAGCCCTTCTTTCCTCTCACATAAGAGCACCTGGTGTGTATCTGTTAGGTGCGCCATCACTGTGGTGCTGGACATCTGATTGTTAGGTGCCAGACATCTGACTCTCCAGGTACCTCTGCACTTTTACCTGTGCTGCTACATCTCTCCCCCCCCCTCCCCCCAACCTTTCCTTACCCCTGATGCCTCCATTTCCATTTTCACTGACTGGCTTTCTGCCTGCATTGCATGCCAGGCCAGGCTCTGGCTTCTTTACTATTCCTTCCATCCAGGACCAGGAGACGCACAAACTGCAGGTGCTTCCTCAGCCCGACAAAGGGTTTTTCAGTACAAAAGCTGGCATCCCAGGCAGCTAAGCTGAGCTCACCTGGAGCCTCACAACCCCACTGCAACCAGCAAGCCTCAGGCCTGTCAAAGACATGACAGATTTGGGTTTTCCCCAGGCAGGACTGTGTGTGTGCGTGCGTTAGCTGGAGGTTATGGCACCTCCTAGCTGCCTTTTACCAGGGGATCGTTGGTCCTGGCATTTACGGGGCTGCCGCACCACCAGCAGTCCCACCAGCCCTCCCTGCCCTGGCAGGGTGTAGTTTTAGTGGTCATGCCCAGGACCTGGGGTCTCCTCCTTCCCCATAGCCCCAGCGCATACCTCTAAATTTGTCCTGGCAGGGGAGCAAGCTCAGCAGGGGCACGTTCTTCCCCTACTGGCTAGTGATGCAATGAGTGCCCCCTTCAGCTGAGAGTGGGGCATTAACTGGTTTTTGAAAAAAGGAAACAAGTGCAGACGGAGTGAGAAGAGTGGCACTCAGTCCATCTGCAGGTGGAGCTTGGGGAACCCCAGGAGCAGGAGGTTCACTTTCAAGAATACCAGCTGCTCCACCAAACCAGGATCCAAACAGGTGCGATGGGGTGTCACAACATCCCCAGCAATGCTGAACACCCTCTTGCTTGGAACACTAGTTGGTGGACAGGACAGGTGTTGCCAGGCAACCGTGGCCAGATCCTGCCACATCTGGCTGCGGCTTGCCTGGTAGACCAAGGGGTTGCAGTCCAGTGGCTCCACATCCTCGGCGAGATAGGTAGCCACCAAAGCCTCAGTGCTACCTGCCCGAGGCTGGGATCTGGTGCATTTGGACCCCAGCATTGAAGCCATGTCCTTGGCCCACATTGGCAGTGGCTGGCGTGGAGAAGACTGGCTGGTGCTGGTGCTGGGAGTGCTGATACAGGAAACTGGATCCCCCTCTTCCATATTCCCTCACCTCCGCCCTTCTGCCTCCCTGACTTTGTTGACCAGCACCTGCGTCCAGCGATCGAGGGTTTTGATGCTGCCAGTGCACATGCTTCCCTTCATCCTCGAGTCGCACGTGCCCACCAGCATGTGGACCGTACTGGACCGCAAGGGATCCAGCCATCTCCTGATGCCCTCCTTCAGTTGCCTCACCAGTACCTGCACATCTGGTGACACTGGCCTGCCCCAGCCAGGAACATTGATTCCCTGGAACTTCTCCATTTGGTTCTCAAGCTCCCTCACTATGGGGATCACCTGGCTAAGGGGTCATTGCCAGCACTGAGGGTTTTGGTGGCCTTGAGGAAGGGTTTGAGGACCACCAAGATCTGGGAGATGGTACCCCACTCAGCTCTGTTCAGGGGGGTTGCTGATCCCGATCTCCCCAGGCAAGGCCATCCCATTGATGGCCTTCTGTTGCTCCACCAGCCTTTCGAACATCAGGTATGTGGAGTTCCACCAAGTCTCCACATCCTGCATGATTTTGTGCTGTGGGATGCTCAGCTCTGCTTGTTTCTTCCACAGTGTCTTGCTCCCTTTGATGCTGTGGTGGAAGTAGCCCACCACCTTCCTGCATTTTTTAATCAGCTGGATCATAGTGGTAGTGGTGGCAGTGCCATCCCTGGAAGCCCTGTCCCCCTTCAAGGCATCTCTGATGATGAGGTGGAACTTGAGTGCCACACAGCGGATACCAACAAAGTTGGCATTACAGATGACCTTGACCATATTGGCCACCATGAATCTCCCCTGCTGTGTGGGATGAATCCAGCACCTCAGCTTGGAGGAGAGCCCACCGATGGCCTGACTGATCGCACCAGTGTCCTGTGAGGGAGAGGTAGGCGTGATCCCCACCCCGGCTTCTCCAGATGTTGGAGATGAAGTGCAAGGCAACCTGCAGCCCTGCCTTGTGCAACACCTCCTTCAAGTACTCCCTGCGTGCCTCATACAAGGAAGGCACCACCGTCCTGCTAAAGACACTTGGTTAGATGGGGCCATGAGTGCCATGAGCCACCTGAACCCTGGCTGCTGAGCTAGGGAGAAGGGCTGACTATCCAGAGCAAGCATCTCCCCAATGGTCTGGGTAATCTTGCTCACTTTGGGAATGAGTCCCCCTCTGTCTGCAGCTTTCCCCCACTGCTCTAGGGTGGCCTGCCTCTACTTTGGGGGAACGGGAGCTTTGGTGTGAATGGGGGGCTTCCCTTTGGTGCCAGCCTGAACAAGAAGAAGGGCAAGAAAGTACTGCCTCCTGAGATGCAGCAGCATCACCATGGTGGTGAAGTGTTTCACCTCCTTGCCCTGGCTGATCTGTCTTTGGCAGTGCTGGCAGATAGCAAACCTGGGATCATCTGCCAGCGCTAAATGCTCCCACATTATGCTACTTGCCCGCTTCTGAGTTGAGGGTGGGGATGCTGCCTTATCCCACTCCTCAGCAGACTGAGACACAACAGCAGGAGGAGCTGCATCAGCTGAGCCACTTGCCTGAGCCTCCACAACCTCAACCTCCTCTGAGGTGTTGTTTTCCAAAGAAGGAGACCTGGGTCTAAGGGAAATTTGACGGGTGTGGAGCACAAACTCTGATTCCTCCTCAGTCCCCAGAATTGCTTGAGCCAGGGCGCTCAGCCCCCTGGTTCCAGCTCCAGCTCCTCCTCTGGCAGTGGGAGGCTCACACTGGAAGATGACACTGGGGTGGAGGAGACAGTGATTCTGCTGCTGGTGCCTATTTCTGGAGTTAGGGGAGGTAGTGCAGGTGCAGGGACCTCAGGTACTGCTTCCACTGGCAGCAAAAGCCTCATGGCTATTTTGGGAAGAGGATGTGTCTATGTTTGGGAGGGGAAGGTACTTGCAGCTCTAGGTCTCCCTATACCCCCTCTAGCCCCTCTGCCTCCTCTGCCAGAAGACCTGGCACCTGTCTTTCTACCACGCTTCATATTAATGTTTCCTGTGCTGGAAAAGGCATGTATGTGTTGTGTTCTTCTTTGATCTGGTTTTGGTCTAAATCCAAATGTGTGGCAGGCTGTCAGTGACTAGTTGTTTTGTTCTTGAGTGCTGTGTGGTTTCCTCTGTAGAACTCTGGTCTGATTGATTATTGATTTTTAATAGCTATATATATATCTGTGTGTGTGTGAGTGTGTGCAATGTGTGCTTCCCTGCACAGTGATGGATCATACTGCCAGGGAAAACACTGAGCTTTTTCTTTCAGAAGTATTGGGGGGGCAAAAAACAAATATAAATTGAAAGAAATGAATTGGAAGTAGACAGATCCTAAACTAAGCTAAACTAAGCTAAGATATATCCTATCGAATCCTTTCGAACAGCAAAAAATAGCAGGCCACTGACTAGGAAGCCAGGCCAGTAACTACAGTACCTGTGAGATGCTGTTGCTCAGGCAGAAACAGCTTCAGGAAAGGGACAGAAAAGCCTGCACACAGAGGCTTTTATGCTGTTTCCATGTCCCTCCCCCTAGACACTGAGATTGGAAGGGCAGTCAGAGAGAAGTCGCAGTCACTGGCCAGCTAGAGATGTCAGTCCTTCCCCCACTTCTCCTCCTTCTTCTAAGTTTCTGTTTCCCCATAAAGACTACCTTTCAAATCTCCAAATCGCTGAATCTCTTCCAAATCTTTTCTGAATTGATTCAGATTCAAAAAGTTTTAAGCTTCTAGCGATTCGATTCGGATTTGGAGATTCAGCCTCCGAATTGGGCCAAATCTTCTCCAAATCAGATCATGAACCAAAGCTTTGCACAGCCCTAATATAATCCTCCCCTGGCACTCTCCAAGTAATAACAAGCAAAACCACAACTGTCTTGAATGAGCTGTAGAGCCTGTACTATATTACAGGACTATAATATAGTCCTGTGCATTCAGAAGATTTAAAAAGCTGGGGGGCAGGAGAAGTGGAATTTAAAATTTTAGTTAAGGTCAAGCAGAGCAGACTGGCTAAAAGAGGAGATGTAATAAATTTAATTCTATAGCTTGAGGTGCTCAGCCTCCAGCCCACAGGCCAAACGCAGTCTGCAGAGCCATTGCATCTGGCCCACAGGGCTCCCCGCAGAGTGGGTAATTTGGCAGTGGGAAATCAGTGGCCACCCTCCCTTGCTGCCAAATTCCTATGCCCCCTGCCTGCACAGCCAGATCCAGGCTGGGCCATGCTCCCTCCCCCTCCCCCTGCAGGACTGAATCAGGGCTGAGCCACACCCCTTTCCCTCCCACGGGGCTTGATTGAGGCTGGGCCATACCCCCTTCCCTTCTGCAGGGCTGGATACAGACTGGGCCATGACCTCTACCCCCTATAGGGGTGAATTGGGGCCAGGCTGCCCCCTAGCTTCCTATAGATGGGGCCTTGCTACACTCACCAGATCAGAGCCACTGGCCACATCTGGCCTGTGTCTGGCTTGAGCACTGCTCGTCTAGTCTGTTAAGGAAGAAGGTTGAGCACCACCTCTGTAGCTGATTGAGGTCAGGGAGGGAGGGATGTAGTTCCTTTTGCTTTATGAACAGCGCATCCCCCCTCAGTGGCTGAGGGGGCACAGTGGTGGCGGGAGTGTGGTGGAAGCAGGAGCACAGTGGCGGTAAGCAGGGGAGCTGCTGCAGACACTGCCAGCACTGGCGAGCGCTGACCAAGGGTCAGTGATCACCCACAGTCTCTGCTGACAGCAGTGGCAGTGGCCAGTGGGAACCACAGGTCACCCGCAGACGCCATTGGTGGTGTCAGTGGCGGGGTAGTGAGCAGGCCACTGTCGGTGGCGCCTTTTTTGCAGGGGCTGCACCTGCACCCACGTGCACCCCCTACATGTTGCTGCTGTTTTGCTTTTCTACCCAGCTTTGACTGAGATGGGAAGTAGAAAAAGTGAAAGTGTCTATTCTCAAGCATGCCCAGCCAGCTGAAATCAGGAAGTCCTGGAACTCTTTTGAGAGAGCCTTTCCCCCAAAAGAGGTTTATAGGTCAAAGGCTCATGTAAGTTTGCCCAGAGTTTGAAAATTTTAGTGGATACTATATCACATGTGGGGAAAACAGCCCTTACAGAGACAGTTTCTTTAGGAGGATCTGCATGGTGAATGTGAATGCAACTGGATGGCAATTAATTACCAGCTATATATCAGTAACGTTTTGCAATTTTTTCTTTTTCTGTAGTTCATGACAAAAAACCCCAATAAGCGACTAGGCTGTGTGGCATCCCAGAATGGGGAAGATGCAATTAAGCAGCATCCATTTTTCAAGGAAATTGACTGGGTTCTTCTAGAACAACGAAAAATCAAGCCACCCTTCAAACCTAGGATTGTAAGTAGCAGTTTGAGTAATATCCAGAGAGAAGTTTCTTTAATATCTCACGTGTTGATTTCTTTGGGGGGGGTCATAAAAAAATGAGCCTTGTGTAACAAAGCTGAAATAAAACACAGGCCACGCTGAAGTCATTGCCCTGATATTGGTTGTACTGAAGGTAAGTGTCAGACTAGACTCAGGACACAGTAATTTTTTATATTCAATCTCATTCAAACATTAAGGGAGCTCAAGGTTCTATGTTAAAAGCTTTTCCTAAACATTGTAATTCTGAAGAACGTGGTTCAAAATAATATGAACTGTCTATAGGAATGATGCACAGTCCCAGTATGCCAAGCTTCGCTGGGCTTTGTACTGGTACATAGAGGAAAATGTTTGGTACTAAGTTAAATAAAAATACAGTAACACAATGTGAAGGTGTAAAACCAATAAAGGAAACACAAACCCTGCATCATGGACTATTTTAAGTCTATGCATCTTGTAGACTGCTAAGTAGTAATAACATATCCATGCTTTGAATCAAAGAATTTAAATAAACATCAGCCTCACTAGATAAAGCAATTGAAGCCAAGCAAAAAATGTTTTTGTTATTCATGTCTTTGTATAAATGAAAATAGCCAAACAAATCTGCCGTATTTATATCTTACACACATGTCAGTTTGTGGGCTGACAATTATACGCATAGCAAATTTTGTGAAAGAATGTATCTGACAGCATTGATTTAGGGTGTAATGAAAGACTGCAAACATGGTATTTAACATTTCACCAGAAAATATCCTTTTACTTTGAATGCCAAAAACCCTGAAAATCTTTTGGCTGCTTTTAATTTTGCTTCCCCTCTATTGTACTGTGAGATCTTGTCTGCAAATACAAAGTACTGATTTCTTCTTTCTTTAGATAGTTTATGAAGATATTAAAAACATTGTGCTCAACACTGAATCCTACTGTCATAAAAATCAAATGCAAGAAAACCCTGGTTAAGTCATTTAGTCCAGTTCTATGCAGAATTGATCTCTGTTACATAAGAGTCTAAGTATAATATCCAAAGTGCCTGGGGTTTCAGGACATCCCTGGAAGAATATGCCTCTGCCTAATAGAGTTCACAGGAAGATTTTTCTGGATGATTAGTCTGAAACTTTCCTTTCATGATTTCATCACCTTAATTCTAGTTTTATCCCTTCATAATAAGTCCTTCCCATTCATTATTTACACCTATCACATATTTGTAGACAGTTACCAAGTTGTAGTGAGTGTTTAGCTAGGCTATGTATCATTGACTATTTTACCATTTTCAAAAGAAACTTGTCCTTTCATTCCAGGATTTTTTTTGTTTCTGTTCTCTAATGTCTTGCTTGCAGTAATAAGGGGTAGGCAATCAATGTGCACCAACCCCAGGTGCCTACTCAGGAGCAGGCACAAAAGTAACTGCCTAGCCAGACCCTGCCACTGCCCTTGTGGGCCGAGGGCATGGACCTTGGTTGTTTTACCTCTTCTTGTTTGTTAATATCTTCCTCATGGTGGAGTGACCAGAACTGAATGCAAACTTTTAATTTAATCCATAACTGTTTTGCTCCAGTCTTCCAGTATTTCCTTAATTCCTTTGGGCTTTCTGAAACTAATTATTACTGGTCCAGTGTACTTGTAAACTATTTTCCTTGGATATACAAGGACACATGTTATTTACCAGTTGTTTTACATATGTTCATATTTTTCAATCATTTCTTTACGGCTGATTCAAGAGTAGGTATTTTTACAATACCTTCATTATTTAAGGCTGCTGACAGACGTGAAAAAAATGCTTTACTTTCAGTTTGGCTTACCCCCACGCCAAGTGCAGTGCATGCCCAGAAGAGGCATTTCATCAGTTTGACCCGGCTTGCCCAATTTCTGTCTAGATTGGGCACTTCATTGGGGCTTTTTTGTGCTTTTAGCTAATATCTGATTGAATCAACTATTAGATAAAAGCACCAAAAAGCCTTGCTGAACATGTGATCTATACAGGAATTGGGCAAGCCGGGTCAAACTGACCCGCTTCTTCTTCCGCTAAAGCTCTGTTTTGTTTTGTTTTTCACGTCTGTCAATAGCCTAATTGTCTAAGTATCTATTTTTCCTTTTCTGTTCTTGTTAAATTCCAAAATGAATACAATATCTCAGCTATTTTTAATTTGTTGTTGATATAGCACCTCCTATTTTGTTACTGGGCCTACTTTCTGGTAATTCATTCTTAGCTTCTTTTGTACCTTTCAGTACCATTAACCTATCCTGCTCATTTGCTCCTTTACCTTTTTCTTTAAGTAACTGGTAATCCTTATTTTTGGTGACATCTCCATTTTCCATTGACCTTTGATACACTCTGCATGGTACCTTATGAGCATCTAGTGATAGATAGTTGTTGTGTGAATAATTACTTGTTAAATAATTGTAATATGTTGTACCTAAATTATGCTTTTTTTGTTATTCTTCAGGTTACTTTCTACAATGTTGAATTTTCATGAAACTTCCCATCATACACTTATTTACTAACTTTATTATTTTTGCATTCTCCAAATTTGCATTTTTGTCATCTGTACATCTGTATTCTATGCAGCCTTTACTTATGTGAGAGAATTCAGATAATTTGTGGTCTCTGGTGCCAAGTTTCCCTTTTATTTTCATGTTCTCAACCTGTAGTAAGAAATGCATCCAAGATGATTTATTTTCCAGCCTAAGCCTATCAGCTTTTTTGCTGTTAGCAGTGTCATCTTACTCTGAAAGTATATCATATATAATTGCACCATGTTTCTGATCCATCAACTAATTTTATACCAGCTCCATAGTTTTCCAAATGCTTGGTGTTCCCTGTTGCTTCAGAATTCCCAGCAAGATCATTCTGGAATTTTACTGTTCCACTTGTGCTTGGAAAAATGATACTATTTGGAAAAGAAAGCCATGTATCAAGAATTGGTGAGAAGGTCACATAAAGAAAGCATAATTATAAAAAGCGTAACTTCAAAGTGGAAGAGGCATCCAGTGGGATTATATGGGTCAGTGTTAGGCCAGTAACATTTAATATCTTCATAAATGATGTAGAATAAACTTTTATATAGACCTCAAGCTAATAACACATACACTGAAAAATGCACAGAAGGGAGAGGACAGAAGGCAAAACCACCCAGTGGAATAAGGCTACACGTAGTCCTCTCTAAGTTTGATTCAAGTTAATAAATATTGTAGTTAGCCTTTACAAAGGTGCGAATGGTATGGCAAGAGATTAACAATTGTTGCACATCCTATGAAAGATGATGATTAATTAAGAACGGCATCTGATGCTGTAGCTGTCAAACATCATTTTTTGTTTAAAAAATGGGAGAGGTTTACCACCTATCAGCTGATCCACAGAAACTCTCTGTGTGCCATTATCTTGTGGTAAGTGGAAGATAAACTTGAGCAATTTACTTTGAATGAAACAACTGTTACTGGGTCTACCTTCTAATAATTCTTTCTCTCTTGGTATATTGCAAAAGCCATTCTTAGTTCCCTTTGTATCTTTCAGTACCATTTTATCTATCTTGCTAATCATAGTTTAGTCTCTATCACAGTTTAGTCTCTACTTACTAGGCACATCTACACGTTCATTAATGCACTGTAATTATGGCACATTAAGTTTAGTGCCTGTAAATACAGGTACTACCTTAATTGGTGCTACAGTGCATTAGCACTAATGCATGCTTTTTTGGTGATGCTAATGCACAGTAGACTAATTCTACTGGGCATAAGGGCATTAGCATGGGTTTTGCCCGTTGCACTAATGCACAATAGAATTAGTCTACTGTGCTCAAAGCATCTCGTGTAAGTGTGCCCACTGTTGGATAGAGTAGACACACACAACAGTTTCTGTGGATCAGCTGACTTGCAATAAATCCCTCTTACCTGGGTTTCAGCTAAGTATAATTTATTCATTTCTCTGTTCCCTAAACATATATAAGAAAAACAGAATTTGGTTTAGGACTAGGAGAAGAACTTTGAAAAAAGAGGCCTGATTTGTAGCTAGAACTTGTTTGCCTGTGCTATGAATGCACACGTATGGCAGGGAATGAACAAAATGCCTATGCAGTCATGTGTGCATCCAGATCCCAGATTTGCATGCACGCATACAGCTGTGCCCATGCGAAGGGAGTACACATTTATACAAATGTGCCTGTAGGGCCTAAGATGACTAAGGGGGATTTTGCTCGCCTCTTGTTTCACAATTACTTGAAGAAATAACCAAAAAAGGGAGATAGTCATGTAAGTGAGGGTAAAATAACTGGAAACAGTCTGGAAATTAAAAGAAAAATTTAAGGTAAAAGGGAAAAATGGTCAAACACTGAGGTCATCAGGCAGTAGAATAATCTGCCAAGGGAGGTCACTGAGGCAACATTATTGGAGGAGTTGTAGAGTAAATTCTGCTCCAGCAACTGCAAACATGACTGCTACTTTTTTTTATTTGTAGCAGTCATTTCCATCCTAGGATCCCTGTGTGCTTTTATTCTTGCTCTCTACTTGCTGCAGGCTTGAGCCCAAACCTTTTGAAACCAATATAGTGTTCCACTGATTCTGTTGGGTCATTCCTTGTCATAGATCTTTGTCATCTTTGACAGTAAAATTCTGAAACTATAAACGGACATATAAAAGGCAATATAAGATGTGTGCATTAAGCCAACCCCTTCTCTCCAGGTCATATATGTTATGTCTGACTGACTCTATGGCCACTCGCATTGAATTTGGAATTTTTCACTTAGATGTGGAAGAATCAGCTGTATGACTGTTTATTCACCAGTTTTTCTGTCTTTACACTGGTAGAGAAAGCTTGATTTCCACATGCCCCAGGTGACTGAGCCTTTTTGGCAGTGTTGGATTAGCAGTTATTCAATCAGTGGCTTTATCCAAGTGAATTACCATTTTTAAATTCAAGCAGTATTGTATTTTTCATCATTTCCAAAATGATACACTGCCCCAACATTCTCTTGGAAGCCTAGCTCTGCAGTCTCTTCCCAAACCCTTCTTTGGGGTTCAAACTTACAAACAAAAAATTCCCAACTGAAAATAACCCTTACAAGGGTCATTTTCTTTGGCACAGTGAGAGCCTTGGGCAGACCTGTCACAGCAAAGGGTTAAGCAGCAAGCTGCAAACAAGGGCAATGCAAAGGGTGACATAGGGGTCTGCCAGAGAAGAGCAGTGAAAACATGCCTATTTGGTGGCCCCAAAACCTGCTATGGGAACTTGTTGGCTCATAAACAATATTTGCCATAGAGGGGTGAAAATGCATTGTGGCCCGGTGACATGGATGGATTTGCCTAGTAGCCTCACGTGCCTTGTTCCTGTAAAGTCAGATTAATCAGGTGTTTATACAGGTGAAGTATCCTCCAGGCTTCTTACTCCAGGGCTGCTCATATGTAGAGATGCTATACAGTTTTGTTTGTTTTGAAAACAAAAATAGTATTGAAGCATATGTGTTGAGGAAAAATATTAGATATCAAATGGATTTTGCAAACAGATGTGCAAACAGATGCGATGAGGAAAAGTATTTTCGGGCTTGAGACCATGACCTTGGCAATGTCTCTCCAAGTTTCCTTCCATTATTCTTAAAAAGCTACAGCTTAGAGTTTCAAATAATTTCTGGAACATTAATAGATCACAAAACGTCTTCCCTGCTGCTTTTAATAGAGGTACAAATAAGGGGGTTATAATTTCACTGTGAGGATAATATACTTGTAATACAAGTAAAATATCTGTCCTCCACAATCAAGACTAAGGGACAGGGAACCCGAAGAGGCACATCATGACGCCTTTGTGAAAAACAAAAAACTGCGTTTTGACTCAGAAATTCACCAGAATTCTTCCACTGGGGGAGGCAAAATTTCCCTCGATACTACCCATGGCAGCTTGCTAAGGTTTCAAAGCAGTGTAAATAGCTACTTGCTCCAAACCACGGTGGCTCTGAGCATCCGCAGCAACCAAGTGTTCTCCATCTTCACCTTTCTCTGACTCCTTGGCAGCATGCCCACTGCTGACTTGATTGGATCATTGGATCATTTTCCCTTCCCAGAGGAGGGGTTTCACACTGCAAATAGGGAAGTAGGTACAATGTGTTAATTGGCCTGCAAAAGCCTCAGGAGTTTCCAGTGAGAATGCAATTCTTTTCCATCTCCCAGAAGCAGTAAAGCATCCACAGACAGGCTTTGTGTCTATGGGGAAATAAAGAATGGTGCTGTGGTTCAGAATCCACTGTGTCCCAGTTCCACTTGCCTTGGGAGGCATGAGTGGGGAGGAGTGGGCTTTATGACTGGAAATTCAGTCTCTCTGGTTTAATCAGTGGGAGCTTCAGATCCTAAATGTCCCTGAAAATCATCCCATGATTTTTTTTTCTTCCCTTTCTTGGATTTGGTTAAATTACTTCAAAATTGAACCAATGTTTCTCAACCAGTGGGTTGAAACTCACTGGGTGGATAGTGAAAGATAGCCATGATTGTTGCAAAGTACTGAAAATTGGGATTTAACACAAAGAAAAATCTTACTCCATCATTCCCCACATACCCCTGCCTGTCAAGTTCAGATATACTTGGTCAATCTCTCAAAACAGATGCACACAAAAACATAAGATATAGGCTTGTCATTGCTTTGGGTTTTTTCCCCCCTCTTTTTTTTTTTGAAGAGGCCTGGAATTTTATTGATGTATTTAGCTGAGTAAGGGTTTAGTCATCAGGAAAAAATTGCAGAACACTTGCATTAGATGACAATAACATTGTCAAAGTTTTGCTGTACAAATCTGTTTGAGACTGAAGCCACAGCATAGTTCCGTGGCAGTTTTATCAGTGCCTGAAACAACCTTTTTTAGTGTGGGTATATAAAACTAAGCTGGGAAAAGAATTTTGTTGTGGTAATATGCTGTGCTTTCAGGGAACAATGCAATATTTTCATTTTCCACACCATTATGACTTAACCTTCACAGTTTAAAAGTCAACAAGCCTGTTAATGTTAAAAAGGTGCTAATCTTTATAAACTGTTATAGAACCAAAAAAAAATAGATTTAAGAAAGAACTTCTAGCAGAGATATGGGCAAGATATTCTGTTGCATTGTAGAATCTAAGTAAGCACCACTACTAGAGCAGCTTTGATTCATCTAACACAGGGGTGGGTAAAATGCGACCTGTGGGCTGGATGTGGCCCACCAGGCCATTCTCTCTGGCCCGCAGGGCCCCTAAAAAATTTAGAAAATTAATATTTATCTGCTCTGGCTGCCTGTCATGCAGCCCTCAATGGCTTGCCAAAACTCAGTAAGTGGCCCTCTGCCCAAAATAATTGCCCGCTCCTGAATATGAACCTCTTGCATTTTTCACCTTTCCCACCACTGTTGTACTTTTTGGGGGGGTTGTTTTTGTTTGTTTTCCTAGTGGTTATGTTCTCTTAGCAATTCTTGAGTCTCTGCGATGCAGCAGACTTGCTAGTGCTTATCTCCAATGGGATATCTGGATTCCATTTCCCAGCTTTCCTGCTGGCTCAGTCTGTAGCCATAGGCAAATCTCCTAAACTTTCTGTGCCTTGGTTTCATATCCATAAAATGGACACAGTAATATTAACTCACTCACTTTTGCTACAGCACTGTAACATGGTCTGATGGAAGGGCAAGAGAGTTTAGAAATATTGTGTATTTGACTGTAAATGCACAGATTCAGCCCAACTTTTAAATTATTGACTAATTACTTGCCTAACTTCCCTTGGGAGACTGTTCTATGTGATAACAGACCTCAGTGTTAGTAGCTTTCTCTTGCTATCCAACCCAAAGTTTCCTGTACTCATTTGCAAGATCAGACAAGAGTTCCTTTCTCCTCTTAATATCTGCAAAGCTGAAATGAACACCCAATTATCATAGCTCCTACCCCCTTAGTTATCATTCTTAAGCCATCATATGTATATTTAGTTCTTTTAAATCTTTCTTCATCTGTCTTTTCCTCCTTCTAAGTCTTGACTTAAGGATGCCAGCAATGTGTTCTGTTTTAATTGTTCTCTGCAGCAAAGATTTAAAATAAAATAACTCCACCAATCCCAAATTTTAGATTGAGCCAATAAGCATATGCTATGAGGGCATAAGTGATTTTTCTACCCACAGTGAGTGAAAAGTTGTCAAAATCATCAGTAGATCTTCATTCACAGACCTGTTAATGCTGAAACTCTTCTCTAGTTGTCCAAAAATGTGTGAAAATTGGATAATAAATAGTGAGTGCAAATAGGTACATTGGAGTGTACAGGTAATGCTATTTGCAATGCAGAGGATGCATCTGCTTATTTAGCAGATGCCTTAATGGAGAACTGTTGGAAAGCTATTCATTAATTGGGGTGCATGATTTTTTTAATTGCTGCAATAAATATGAGGTTATAAAAATCGCTGGAATCCTTAAAGAGGGACTTCCTGCCTGGAGAAAACTTTTATATGTATTAGACTGAAACATAAACCTTTTGAATACATTCCCATTTTCAGATCTATTTTCTTATGTTGGCTTCTCATGGGCAAAGATATTTGTACTTTTTAATTAGGATGTTTTGTCCTCCTGCTACAATGTCATAATTCTGTGGTTTTGGCATCATTGTTATTTCCATGACAATGAACTGTAGTGTCATAAGTACAGGATTATGATTTCATCTTTGTGCTATGGGGAAGAAACTCCTTTTTAAAATACAATATCCTTCAGTAGTACCAAAGGGAATGCAAGAAATTACTGGCCAAGTAAATTTTTCTTTGTATGAATGTTCTCTCTTTTCAAGTTTGCTTCAGTGTGAATGTCCCTCTTTAAGGTAAGGCCAACATTATGGGGAATATTTCAAGGTAGGTCAATTTTTAGGCCTAATAACCTTGAGATGTCCCTTCAATCTCATAATATCTTTCCATTCAGTCATCCTGGTGCATGGCAATCGGCATTTAGCAGGTGGGTTGGGTGCGGGGAACTAAGGAGCTATATTGCATGCTTTTGCATGAAGTGTTATTTGCTACAATCAAAACTTGGGAAGTGGGCTTGAGACTTGAGGCACTCATGTACCATTATTAAAACACTGTTGCATTCTCTACTCCTCACCTCCCTGCCGGCCTGCCTAGAGTAGTAATCTAATAAATGGTCTTCTCAGTGATGCTGACTTTACAGACAATGCTGGTGTTCAAAGATCCGGGGGTGTTATAAGATTATATTCCTATTAAAGTTGTTAAATATATATATTTATCTCCATTCAAGTGGCTGTGAGATTAAACAAATGATTAGCAAGCATTTGTTAATGACAGGTGGCAAAATCAGTTGATAGTAACAGGTTAGCTCTCAGTGGACACGTGTGACCGCTATAGAAACTCTGTCACAAATAGTGATGTTAATCCAGGTACTGAAACACCTTGGGTGGGGTGGGAAGACTGAGACATGAAAGGGCAGATTAGAGAATGTTTCGCTGCCTCTCCTTGTTTCCACAGTACAGAAAAGGATTTAAGTACCCCAAATAAAATAATCTGGGACTTTGTACAACTACTAAATCCTGTCAGAATTTGGAGACAAAGCATTTTAGAGTTTTATCCAAAATGATGTTGGTTGAAGGGCTTCTGTGTTCCTCAGTGAAATGAGGAAGGGTCTATTTTCCCAGCAGCTTCCCATTTTGTTGTTTGTTGGTCTTTACTTTTTTCTCTCATTCCCTTTAGTGTCAGTGCCTGGGGCAGCTGGTTTTGGCTTGGATTACCACAACACTAACAGAATTGCAGAACTATTAAAGCTACTTCCCAGCACTGCGGGTTCCAAAATATTTACAAGTTAAACAGTTTTTATTATGCTTCTTGTGGTTCTGTACAAGGGGTCTACCAGTGTTTGTTTGTTCACATTTGTAGAATCTCAGTCTTGCAATATGAAAGGACGACCCCCATTCCAAAAGCTTAAGCCCAGTTATTTTCTCTGTTTAACCATCTTCTTACTTTAGATTGCCAACTGCCTGTTGGGATGGAGTGACAAGTGACAGGGGGGTCTGAGCTTTGCTTTTAGGTTTCTTCAAATTAACATGGATTCAATTTCACTTTTGGCTGCTTAAATCCCCATGCTCTTTTCAAAAAATTATCTAAATCAAGGGTTAGCAACCTATAGCTTATGTATAGTATCTGGCCCATCGAACCAGTTGATCTGGCAGACAGATGGGAGGGGGGTAGCAGCATTTGGGGAGGGGGGTAGCTTTGGCAGCAGTCACTGTCCCCATGCTGCCTTGGGGAAAAATGGCAGCAGTGGGAGCTTTCTGTATGCCTCCGTGGATGCTTTCCCTAGCAGCAGTGGTTGGGTCCTAGTACCTGCCCACCAGCCTCTGGCCTGAACTGGGTCAATCTGGCCTGTAGCCTTAAAAGGTTACCAACTCCTGATCAAAATCATGACTTTTTATTGCCCTGACCACCTCCAGAGCATTCTGAAGCATCCATCCAGACACAGATGACAAAGAAAGTTCTTAGTTTGGGCCTGTTTCTGGTGTCATTGAAGGCAATCGTAACTCAAGTCTAACTCAAGTTAATTGTAACGCAATAGTAACACAAATCTAACTCTTTCAAAAAAAAGAGCAGGGGCTGGCTCTTTATCCATAAATCAGAGAGTAAAGACAGAGTCAGTGCACGGGGAGGAAGTGTTGCTTGTGGATTAGAGTCCATGACAGTCTATATTCTTTACTGGCACTAGAGGTGGAGGCATAATCAGCATCCTTGTTGTGGCCCCAATTCATATGTCTGCAGGCATTTCATCATCAAGACTTCATTACAAGGTCAGATATTTTACTGTATTTATTCAAGTCCAAGATGAGGTTCCCCCTGCTTTTAACCGGGGGGGAGGGGGGAACCCCCTATCTTGAATTCCAGTACAAGATGCAGGGGCAGGCAGATGGTGTGACCCCAGGATTGGGATCAGACCCGCAGCCACAGCTTCTACCCCCCACACCAGCCCCCCTCCACTGCCCCCCAGGGGCTCTGGCCACTGTGCCTGCTCCCCTACAACCATTTTTGTCCTCAACTGTACCCCATTGCTGCCCATACTTACCCTCCAGCTCTGGCTCTGCTCTGTCCAAGGGCACAGAGCACATGGTCATTCCAGCCCCCTCCTGGCCATGCAGTAGCAGTGGCAGTAGCATCTGTCCAACCCCCCAACCTGCCCCCTGCCCTTGCTTATCCTGTGGCAGTGATGGGGACTTGGGCAAATTTAAGACAAACTTCAATAATTAGATTCTAAATATAGAACAATTTAATAAATTTACAACTTTGTCACATATAGAAGCTAATTAATGGGGGTCATCTTAAATTAAAAGTTACCTTGTGTTCGGGCAAATAGAGGTGTGCACCAATACATCAGTCTGATATCGGATTGGTACCGATATAAAGAAAATTGGCTGTCAGAAATTGGCCTGATGCAACCAGTAACTTGGCCGATAAATGCTAGTGCGTGTGTGCAGCCTCAGTGCAATACTCAGGCAGCAAGAAGTACAGCCCGGCAGTGTGGAGAGCTGCATGTGGCTGGTAAGTCTGTTGTGGCGGAAGGGGAAGAGGGAGGGAGGGAAGGGGTGTGGGGAGGGCAGATCAACGCCCCCTGTAGTGAGGGATGGAGGGGGCAGGGGCAAGCGCTGCCCAGCTGAGGCGGGGGCCGGGGGGTAGGATGGAGCTACAGCTCATCATGGGGGTGTGAGTCCTACCACTGTGTGCACTCTGGGAGGGCACGGGGGGGGGCATGTGCCCCCCGGATCTGGGCAGGGTGGGTGGGCTGCAGCTCCAAGCTGCATCCAGGGCTGTGCTGGGCTCTTCTTGGTGGGGGCTGGGCTCAGGACAGGGGCTACAGAGGGGGCTGCAGCCACCCCAGATTTCCCTGTAGCCCCACTCCCATCGCCACCACTACTGCCTGCCCAAAGCAGCTCCATCTCTTCCTGGCGCATGAGTAGAGGCGGGGCATTGAGCTACGGTTTTGCTGGGCAGGCAGCGGCAACGGCACTGGGAGCAGGGCTGTGGCTAAATTTGGGGTAGATGCAGCCCCCTCTATAGCACCTGCCCCAAACCTAGGCCCCACTGAGAAGAGCCCGGTACAGCCCAGGCACCAGCCTGCAGCTACAAACTCCCCACCCCACCCCGCCCTGGGCAGATACAGGGGCACCCCCCCATACCCTCCCAGCATGCAAGCAGTGGTGGGAGCCACCCCATCCCACCCGAGCAGTGGTGGGAGCCACCCCACCCTAGCTTCGTCCTGTGCTCCACCCACCCTAGCTGGGCAGTGCCTACCCCTGCCCCCTCTCTCATTGTGGGGGGCATTGATCTGCCCCGCATGCTCTTTCCCTCCCTCCCCCCTCCCTTTCCACCACAACAGACTTACCACCTACACACAGCTGTATCAGAAATCGGATCAATATAGGACAATATGCCTCTTTAAAAATTGGCTATTGGTATTGGCCTCCAAAATCTCTATTGGTGCACCCCTACAGGCAAATTCTGTAAAGTATATGAGCTAAAAAAATTACTGCTTACACTTTTTTCTAATCTTTTTAAGTAGTGGTATTGCAGGTTGGTGCACACACAAGGTTTGAATTTTAGGGGAATTTGTAGGGGGATACTGTGCTATCTTCTGTTTGGGGTGGGGATTAATGTGGAATGTCTAAGCACAGCTCTCAGAATCTGGCCAATAGTTTAGTAGATTTTCAAAAAAGACAGAAGGAAACTGGAACACTCTTATAAAATGCTGTCCATGGAGTCAGAAGAGGTGGTTTAGTTTGTGTGACAATAGCATCTTAGGCACCCTAACCAAGATGAGCTTGTGCTAAATTCTATTGTGCTAAATTGTATACAAAAACATAAAAGGATACAGTCTGTGCCCCTTAATCCAAATAGAATAGAGGAACAGGAAGGAGAACATTTGCTTGAGGTTGTACACAGGCAGAAACGGGAATAGAACCCAGATTTCCTGACTTCTGGTCTTCTTCAATCCACTGAAGTAGTAATACTCAACTTTTTAAAGTGGGGCAAAACTTAAAATCAGAAATAAGCCAAAGGTCACATAAGAAAGCATTATTACAGTTCTGTACTTTGACATATCCTAATATTAAGTATTTTAAGTAATAGTCAGAAGGAAAACATAAGTTTTTAGCTATTTTAGGTGTATTGATACAGAATAAAAAGTCCAGTGTTCTGTTGTATTAAATTTTATAAAAAATAATTAAAGATTAGGATCATTACAAATAATAAGACCAATTGTAATATTGTACAAGGTATTTAAAGAATTCTTTCAGATGACAGATGGAGATTGCCTAGCTGGCAACACTGGCAACACCTCAACTTTCTGTGCTTCTCAGCGCTCTACTTGCATCTCCTGAAAGGAGAGCCATGTGCTTTGGGAAGACAGTGGGAGGGGGACCACTTCTCCACCCTGGAGAAGTGGGAAATTCTTTGAAATAGCTTGCCGTTTTTTTTTTTTTTGCAGGTGCTGTAGCCAACCCTGGCCTGTGACCCATGGGCAGGTCTCCACCGCCTTTCCCCTTTCAGTTGCCAAAATTTTCAAAGACTCCAGAGTCCAGGAGCTAAGTCTTGCTGCTGTTTGCCTCCCTCTCCTCCCCACCTCCCAACAGAATTCAGAGACAGGCAAAAGAAGGGATGAGCAGCAGTGGCAGCACTCAGCCTCTGGGCTTTGAAGCGCCCTGAAAACTTTGGCAACCAGAGCCTGCACTGACATGCCAGTGGACTCAAAGTTTTCGTGAAGCTCTGAAGCCCAGAAGCTGAATGCCACCACTGATGCTTGGTCCCTCTTTTCCCTGCCACTGACTTCAGGAGGGGGAGGAGTGTTGTCTGCGTTCAGCTCTTGGGCTCTAGAGCTGCACAAAAGTTCTGAGATCATTGGCATGTCGCTGTTGGTGAAGGCCTCCTTTTCCTTGCTGTTGAATTCAGTGGTAGGGAAAATGAGAGGGTGAACAGCAGTAGTGTTCACCTGCGCTGACATGGTAACAGGCCGTTCACACCAGCTCTGCAGGCCACAGCTGGCCAGCAAGGTGGAGGTTGAGTACCACTTCACTAAAGCACACAAGTTCCCTGCTGGCTTGAGACCCATTCCAGAACGTTTTTGTCAGTCTAGTGCAGCTCAGTTGTTGTTCCACTGGTAGAGAAAAAGGCACCATCAGACTATTGAAACAGTAAGCCTAGGGATAGAAATTACACATAAACCGGTATCAGTGATTGGAAACCAATTCAAATCTGTAACGCAACAGAAGTTCAGTGTGCATAAACCACTTTCAAAATTGCTGAAACCAGTTTAAGATAAACCTGGATGGATGTAGTAACAGACTTAACTGATTTAGGTTAAATTGGTTAATCAGTTTATTGAACTTCTGTCCCAGATCAGATCCCAGGTCCAGATTCAAGTTAACTAAGTCCCCCAGTATCCCAGGATGCTTTGCACCTTCCCCACAAACCTCCCCCTCACACAGTAGGTGGGCTAGCCTTGGCTCAAGCTTTCTGTTTCAGCTAATCAGGGAAGCATGCTCTAACACCCCCTGGCTTCTGGCCTGGGCCACTTCAGGCATGTATCCACATTTCTGCAATTAAAAGTAAATATCTGTTCACTTGTACTAACCTGCCAAGGTTGAATCAATTCAGCCTCAGGTTTCTTGATTGTCTGTACTTAGCCTAAGAGACATAGAAAGGTTGTGAAGTAATAATATACAATGGTACAGAGCCATTTTTAAAATACCTGTTAGATATTTAGGGTGAATATGCATAATAGGGCTGTGCAAAGCTACGGTCCCTGATTCGATTCGGCAGAGATTCGGTCACTGAATGAATCCAAATCTCCAAATCCAAATCAAATCAAATCAGGAGACCCTTTAATCTCTCCAAATCAATTTGGAGAGATTTGGCAATTCAGATATAGACACAGCTTTAAATGTTTTTTCTACATACCTTAAGGTACCAGGCGGCTCATGAATGCTGCAATGCTGGGGTAGATGGAGCATCCCACAGCAGCATGGGCGGGTCCCCAGCACGCTCGGCAGCAGTCCCGGAAGTGGACAAGAAGCATTTCTGGTCCACTTCCGGGTCCGCTGGGGAGCACACAGGAGGCCTGCCCCACACCTACCCCGGCTCAGCAACTGGTGCCTCCTGGGTCTGGGAGGATACCTAGGATCCTCCCATGGCCGATCGCTGAGTCGGCAGTATGTGTGTGGTTGGGGGGGGGGGCACATGCTCCCCAGAAGACCCAGAAGTGGACTGGAAGTACTTCCAGCCCACTTCCAGGTTTGCTGCTGACCATGCGGGTAGGGAGGGCCCCCACACTCCTGTGGGATGCTCCATCTGCCCCAGCATCGCAGCGTTCATAAGCCGCACCTGGTACCTTGAGGTATGTAGAAAAAACAGTTAAAGCTGTGTCTGTGTCCAAATTGCTGATTCTCCAAATCAGCATCAAATCTTCGGATTCATATTTGGCCAAATGGAATCGGGGACAGTGATCTGAATCAACAAATTGAATCACTGCCCTGATTTGGACCTAATTCGAATCAAATAGGGCCCATTTCGCACACCCCTAAGGCATAACTAGCAAATTGCCCATCAAAAATGATGGGGGGGGGGGGCAGCGGGGATGGAGTGCTGCCTCCCAGAAGCAGGGGGAGAGGGGGCAAGCTTTCATGTGGTGGCCACCACCCACCACCCTGCAGTGCCACTGCTTCATGTCTGGCCGTGAGCCACCTTCCCCCCCTTCTCTGCGTCCAGCCTTGTGCCCCCCTGCCCCACACAGACAGATGGACTAAGCCCTTTACATATATAGATGGTAACAACTGAGTGATGGACCAAATCTACATTTTAAAAAGGCACACTTTCTATACGTATCTTCTCAATATATGGTATCCTTTAAACAAATATATACTATGTAAAGAGTTAATAAATAATTGATCAAAGTTATAAATCTGTTACAGAAATGACCAGCATGTATTGTAAGCATATCTGTAGAAGATACTTGAGATGTTTTTAAGCAACTTATTTATCTTATCTGCAATAAACTGTAGCAATTTATTAACCATACATTGAAACAACTGTATTAAATATGTACCATTAATATACAGTGAGACCTGGAAATTGCCAGTGCTACTGCAGTAGTGATGAGCAAACCTTACGAGATTTGGAACTGAAGTTCAGTTCTATGTTCAGCAATTGCAATCTTTGTTTGAACTACTTGGTTTAGAAAAAATCCTTCTTGTGAAATTGCTAATAGAAAAAGGTCCTAAGAACTGCTTTTCTGACCTTTGGGCTGTGTTGCTGTTGTTCTTAACTATAAACTGGAAGCCTATCGGAAAATATATTTGTGCGCTGTTTCATTAATTGAGCTTTTTCAAACCTCAGAATTTTGAATTAATTTAGTGATTCTGATCAAATCTAACTTAATTTATATTTTACCTCCACTAGCAATTCCTTGTGCTAATATCATATTCAATATTTTGCATGCAGTCTGAGATATACTTCCCCCAGTTTTTTCAAGGCACGAACAATTTTTTATTTTTCATTCATAATACCAACACGATATGTATGCCCATAATTTGTTTTTCCAGTGTTTTTTCTTCCAGATATTAAAGTCTCACATTACTATTACTATTACTATGAGCACATTTCTCATTGATCTTCTGATTTTGACTAAGCACAGCATATGATAGAAGTCTTCTTTCACCTTCTCCTTAACATCATTATTAGTGCATAGCACTGGAATATGCTTACTCTCTGAAGGTTCAAACTGAATGTTGTCCTCCTCTCATCAATTGCCACTCTGCTATACAGACCACTCTGCCATAGGGATGCCCCTCTATATCATAGAACATCTTCATTCTCATTGCCTAAGTATAAAATCTTCCATCCTGTAAACCTTGAAAGGGGATACTCCCCCAAATGGACTTCTGTGTTTTGAATAATTTGACAATAGAAGGAAGTGTATTCCTGCAGAAACATTGCTACAAAATCACTTGGGTATTCCTGGCTGACAAAACCATGAACCAAAGTGATCACATTGCCATCTAGAGAAGATGACAAACAACAGCAAGATATGCAGATGAGCAGACCATCCTCTACTCAAGTCTTTAGAATGAAATTAGCAACTGTAAAAGGAGGTGACATGGCAATGGAGTGGATACAATGCAGGGAGACTAGAAGACCTACCTGGCAAAAACTTGTTAAAGATTTGACTTGAAAAACATAATGATGTGTGACAGACTCAAGAAAAAGGAAGATGTAAACTGAAAAATTTCTGGAGAAATCCTAGACAAAAAGGTTGGTTATTCCAGGAGACTGGTTGAAGAAATGTATCCCAAGGAGACACTCTTCAGACTGACATTCAAAGGCCAAGCTGAGAAGAAATAAGGAAAGCCATTGAAGCCTTTAAAAATGGAAAGAACTGTCAGAAAAGGTGGAATCCTAAACGTTAGGAGCAGGAAGTCCAAATTCCACTGAAGCCGTACATGGACTGTTTGGCATAATCTGGGAAGAGGAGGATGTCCCAAATGAATGGAAGAAAGGCTTCTTTGTTATAATCCCAAAGAAAGGAGATCTTCTACAGCATAAGAACTAAAAGGCAATCAAGTCTTTCTCCTCACTAAACCAAACAAATTCCTGGAACAAATAGTATTATCCAGTATGATGCAAACAGCGGATACCTGACCTAGGAACTAGCAGACTGGCTTCAGGAAAGATAAAGCTTGTACAGATCGTATTTCTACCTGGAGAATGATCATCAAACAAAAATCGAGTAACAGTTTTAGCTGTTCGTGGACTTCTAAACTTTGAAAAAGTGCAGGCAGGGATGTCATTTGGAAATCAATGGGACATTATGGCATTCCAAAATAGCTTAAACTTGTGGAGGACTTTTGTAATGGATTTCCATGTAAGATATCTGTCTGTCAGAGTTATGAGTAGTTTTGAGGGTGTCTTTGGTCATGTTTATTATTTCTTCTAATTTTTGCCTGGACAATGAGAAATATGATGGATGAGAAATGTAGGATGTTGGCCTAAAATTTAGAGGACCTTGACTTCATAGATGATGTTTCTCTTAGGGCCCAGAGATCTCAGGTAATAGATTATTACTGAAGCACAACATGAAAAAACACAATGTGTGTAATTGAAAGATTTCTGCTCTTTATAAATCAATATTTGCACCATGTTTTAGACAATAAATGTCTGAACAGATAACCAGGAGCATACACAAAGAAGAACATAGATGAGATGCAAGAATACAGGTCAACACACTTGAGAAATTGGAAATAGATCAGCCAAAGTCTGAGGAAACCAGATACCCGTGCTGTGAGTTAAGCCTTAAAATAGCATGCTCAAGTTACATGTTAGGAGGAAGACCAAGACCTTGAGAAGGAATACTGCAAGAACTGAAGAAGATTTATTTGATATGGAATGAAGAGACAGGGACAAAGACATGATCATTCTGCAATCCCTATGGCCCTATGGGAGCAAAGAAGACTAATCTTAACTCATTAATCCCTGAAATATAGGAATACTGCATCTGTTATGGTAACATGTAAAGTGCATACTTATATTTAGGCACATGCTTATGTAACACGCTACACCAACTTCCTTAAGTGTGTGGCTGAAGAAAGAGAACTAATTAAATATCTTGCTGCTCTACCATAAATAACTTAAATTGTAATACTCTTTTTATTTCTATATCATTCAGTAATTAGACACAGTACAAAAACATAGCTATTACATATATTTTCTCCAATCTGAAAAGAGAGGAAAACCTGTCACAACTTATCAGATCTGTACACCTGCCAGAATTTGAGAAGTCATTGCAGCATTTCTACGGAGGTTGATTTATGAATCAGTTTCAGAGGAGCTTTTGGCAAGTCACAGCATGTTGTTATTCCTTATGAAGATACACATTTGGGAAAATCAGCAGTGCTCATTTCAAATGGTCTTTGACTTTGTAATGATCCATAAATGATTTTGTAGCAAGTATACTAGGAACACATGGCGGCATGCAGACTGAACTACACTGTGGGGGAGAGGGCTGGAAACCTATGTATTAAATGACAGTGTTCTAGGTGATTGTAAATAGTACTACAAGGAATAGCAGTTAGGGTCGTCCACTGTGTTCATTCTCACCATGCTGAAATAAAGATAACACAGGCAAGATGACACAGAAATCATGCCTGCCTCTTTGTATTTAATGTTTGTTGCAGGAGAATGGGGAATAACTAGTTATAATTTAATGTAAACTAACAGCAGGTTTAAAATAAAGTGGGCACAGGTGGTGGTCTGATGGTCTGTTCCAAAATAAAACCCCCTTTATTATACATCAAGTAGATCTTCAACAAAGCACCTGAGCAAGTAGACAGTGTGCTGAAAAGTTAAGGAAGGACAGAATCCTCCCCTGCCACTAGGGAGCATTGCTGCTCCATGGCCACTAGTGTAGCCCTGAAAAAATGGCTGATTAATACTTGGTAGTGTCATTCCATAGCCAAAAGTAGAGAGATGCAGTTTCCCCTGTTACCCTGCATCGTGGAACATGGCAGTTCCAGTGCATTCAGTGCTATTTGCTCATGGGAAAGGAAATCAGAGACCGTTGTGTATGTACACATGCTTTACCAATTCTGAAGTGTTTGTGTAATGAGAAGTTACTTTTTCCCATCCTGTAATCAACATGATTAACCCACCTCAGGCAGAATGGAAGACTGGAAGCATCTGTTAGTGTCCTGGTCATGGGGGTGGTCTAGATGAGAGAGATGAAATATTTTACTAATTTATTCACTTCAGATTTTGCTTGATATCTTTCTGTTCTTTCCCCTAAAACTAGCAGACTAGCTCTTTCCCCCTCCCCTTTCGTTTTTTCACTGCCTTTGTAATATATTATACCTCTGAACAAAGGGGAAATCTTTAAAGGTCAAGTTCTCCCTTCACATTTGAAACAACACATTTGGAACTGAGAGAGGCCTAGTATTCAGTTGCTTTTCAGAGAGTTGTACTTAAGACTTGTTTTGAGTTAAAAAATGGTGGGGATATACAAGAGGGTGTGAATTGATGACTCTTTGGGAAAGGGGTCTGTCAAAGACCTTAACTCAGGGGTTTCCAAACTTTTTGAATGTGGGGCCAGATCATGAACTTTTTATCACCCGGTGGGCCGGCAAGCCATATTCAAAGACCTCACAGGAAGCAGTATCACATCACTCCACCCCCCCACCCCCCAAAATGAAAGTACAGTGTTTACTTTCGTTTCCCATCGCAGCACCTCGGGCCTCAGACAACAGCTTGGAGGGCTGCATGGCGGCCCGCGGGCCATATGTTGGACAAGCCTGCCTTAACTAGAACAAATTTCCTTGGAATATTCCCTGTAGCACTACTATGGATTCAGCTCCACCAGTAGTGGCAGCTGAAGGAGCATTCCTGTAGATGGGTTTGGCTGACTTTTAAAGATTGATTCCTGTGCTAGTTAGATGTGCTCTGACCATTGGTAGACAGTAATAAAAATGTCAGTGCCCTGTATACACCAAAGCTTCCATCAGCACTGCTGCCAGTAGATATGTGCCAGTGACTGATATGTTCCAGCACTGATGGAAAGTGGTGGAGGAGGTGAAAGGTAGTCACACCCTATGATGACAACATAATATTTTGCAGCTCACAGTGTCTTTCTTATAAGTCAAGCCCTCGGACTTCCAAGTTAATGAAGCTGTGTTCATGTTAGATGCATATAACTTGCACATTTTATTGTAAAATGTAGAATTTGGCAAATGATTAATACAAAGCTAAATGTTTTGGGGTGGTTTTAAAACTTGCTTAAACCTTGAATAATACCCAGTATTTAGCCAAGGCAACTATTTCTGGCTGTGCTTTTTTCAGTATACTGTCTTACCACTACTTGCACTCTTGGTACATCCTACAAACACACAGGCCCAATAATGGTCAATATTAGGGAATGAAATCTAAGGGGCTTGTCTCCATTGGACATTATTTCACACTATGCTTTTGCTCACTAACTCATATGAACTAACATCTAGAGTCTGCAATAATTACATCCAGATAGCTGTTGCCTATCTTTCAAATCCATGTAGCCACACATGGATAATTACAGTATTTTGGTTAGGTATCCCACAGTGCTTTGTCCCACTGCTAGGCTCTACGCAATCTGGCAGCTTTCTTGCAGTACATTGCAAGATACTTACCAGAAGCCACTGGGATTCTGGGATCTGTGGTCAGATTTGGCAAGTCCAACAAGTCAGCATAATTTCCTGCTTTCCTAGCTAGCACTGACAGAACATACTTTATACTGCAGTGCTGACAATCATGGATGCTTTGTGCTACACATGTATTCAAGGTCTCACTGTTACAAAACCAGTGTTATAATGCTGAACATTGTGATTCCAGGCATTTGAAGCTGTAAATGGACTGAACCTGGCTGTATGCTAAGATTTAAATGAGGGCATGACATCTAATCAACATGACCCCTCCACCAAAGTAGGCAGGCAGGACAGTTATGGTGTGATTCAAAGTAGCTAGGGACAGCAGCTGGAGAACTTCCAGGCTCATGTGAACTAGAAAGTGCAAATTAAGGTTCATGTGAATGGATCTCTCATTCCATGTTTTCAAAGGGGATTCATAGACATTAGGGCTGGAAGGGACCTCAGAAGATCATCGAGTCCAGCCCCCCGCCCGAGGGGCAGGAAGTCAGCTGGGGTCATAGGATCCCAGCAAGATAAGCATCCAAATTTCTCTTGAAGGTGTTCAATGTAGTTGCTTGAACCACCTCTGATGGCAGGCTATTCCAGACCTTGGGGGCTCAGACAATAAAGAAAATCTTCCTTATGTCCATCCTGAAACAGTCTTGCAGTAGTTTATAGATTACAGAATTTCAACTAGTATGGTTAATTTGCTATAGGAATTGTGTGAATGAAGAGCATTTTAATTTGAAAAAATGCAAAATAATTCCCTATGTATCCTAGGTCAAATTGAGCCAGAGTATATTCAGTCACATTAATTGTATGTGAAGATGAGTCCAGTTTGAATAACATACCTTCCTGTTACAGAAGAGGTGGCCTGAGTTAGTACGAAACCAAAGCCAGAATGTGATGATAGGCAGCACTCTGGAGGGCATTGTGGGGGCAAAATGTATAACTGAGGTTCTGACCATATCTGCATAACATATAGCAGTGCTTCTTTCTGCTGAGAGCCAGAGGTAATTAATTTCGGTGCCCATACCATCACAGTCATGCTCCTTCTTGTTCTGGAGCTACCTAGCACTTGCAGAGCACAAAGCTCAGGTAGTTCTGCACATTGATGCCTTACACTGATCGATTTTAGTACTGGAGCTGGCATGCACAGAGCTAGAGGGGTTATGCCTGCACAGCAGTACATTGCACTTCTCACCAGAGCTAATTAGCCTGGGCACAGTGCCATACCATCTCATGGAGCTAATGCATGCAGAGCACCAGCTCAGGTAGTGCTGCCCTGCACCGTATAAACATACAGTGACTGTTTGTGTGTATATATACACAAGATAGAGATGTGCATCTTGGTGTCCTGGATATATTCCAGTATGAGTACTTTTAGCACATTCTTATGGGCATTTAGTACATTCTTTGACTGAATGGGATATTTTCTGCTCCTAACGCTGCTGTGTAGTGTTTAATTTCAGAGGTAGTTACAGTTTGCTGGAGGGCAGAGTGATCCCTCTTAAAGTTCATAGCTGTGTAAAGCAGTTTGTTAAAGAAAAGTATTTGTACATGAGTATCTAGTATTTGAACTACATAGCTCAGCGTAAGTCTTAATTACAGTGTTTCATGAGCTATTAAAACCTTTTAAAAATTAGAGACTTTTGCTTTGCACTTTTGCTTGCTTCCCTGAAATGACTTCTATATATATTGGGTATGTGTGTACACACACACACATGCATTCTCTCTCTCTCTCTCTCTCTCTCTCTCTCTCTCTCTCTTTCTGTGCAGAAGATGTAAATGAGCATCACAAAACCTGGTTCTCAGAGTGAATGCAAAGGATGTTAGTATTCTATAGAAACTGGGTACATTTCTTCAAACCCCTTCTCTTGTTTCTTCAAACCCCTTCTCTTGTAATAACTGTTAGTTGAATTCATTGGGATAGTGATTGCTTAAAATGTGTCTTATTGTTGCAGCTCTTTCTGATACAAGCAGATCAGTTGACAGACAGAAAACTTGAATCATTTATTATAAAATGCTCATAAATTAGCCAAAGAAAACATACTTCATATTTTTTGTTTCAGACAGGAAGCTATTTTAAAATTATTGTCTGTGCATAAATTTGATTTTCTATACATGCAAATACATTTAAAGCACATCAAAATCATCAACAAAAAACAGAGCTGGCAACCTTTTGCACGGAAACCTGTTTTTGCCAGTACTCACTCTGAACCTGTATAGAGAGAATGAGTAAAATGTGAAAGTAACTGCTGCCTATAGTGCTTAGCAGCCTTCTAGAAAATGCTTCATGTTTGTGAAAGGATTGGTGCAGAGTTAGTCCCCTGCCTGCAGTGCGGTTTTTGTTGTCACAGTGCAAAAAGGAGAATGAGAGGACAGTGATATCTGAGGTTAGCCACATTACCTTGTGCTTTGCACCAGTGTGTTTGAAGTCTGTAGTTTCCACTGCTCTTGGACTAAATCATCTAGAAGTGTTATAACAAGTGAAACACAACCTATTCAGAATGCTGAACCTCTCAGTCTGGTTAACATTTCTCTTCACAGTTATTATGTCATAAATTGGAGTCATAGAGTGCTTGTACATGTGATGGTAGTCATGATGTACGTGTGACAAAAATGTGATTTGTGTGGCTTAATGGCGTCACACATTGCATGTGTGCCAGTTTTGGGGGTTTTAGATCAGTTTTCAGTGTTGCAAACTAAACTACACAAGCTAAAGCAGCACCTGGCCTACTAGCAGCCTGCCCCGGTCACCCCGGGGGGCATCACTGCCGTGGAGAGAAGGACCGGGCCCCCCCACAGCTCAGGGGCCACTCAGCCTGCTGGCAACTCACCTCCAGGCCATGGCAGGTTCTGGCTCCAGCCAAAAAAAAAGGAAAAAAAGATTGGGACCCTTGCTGTAACATGATGGAAAAATTGAAACAGTGGGTTTCAATTAAAAACCCACTGTTTCAATTTAGGGGGTATAAAATAAAACCCTGAAGAATAAACTCTTGTCATGTATACAAGCACCCACAAATGTCGAACGTCATTCAAGCAAAATTCATAGTGGAGTTATTTAGGTATACACCTATCAGGACTTCAAGATTTGATTCACCGGTGATTCAGTTTCTTCTACTTAGATGAAGGAGGCTGCAAAAAAAAGGGAAATCAGCCCCAGCCAACACCTTAAAGACTGTGTCAGACAAATGACATTGACTTTAACGAGAATTTTGCTTGATAAGTTAATGGATGGGATCACACAATGTGGTTTCTATAGTAAGAAGGGACTAAAATAAAAAAAGCCAGGAACTCTTGTCCTGTTTTATGATCCTTAAGCCCCCTCCCCCCCTTTCTTTTAACTAATCAAGGACCTGAAGTGCTGAGAACCTTTCTGCTCTCATCAGCCATTCTGCAAAATGCTGCACAGTGCAAAAGTCAGTCCTCAGCTGGGTGGCTATTGCAAAACCAATACAGTGCTCTCTAAGGGTTGCAGGCTGTAGCTCCTCAAATGAACTGCAAATTCCAGGTATGGAGGATGGTCCAATGAGATGAGATGAGGGAGGAGTCAACTGTTGTTGACAGTAACCTGTACTGTGATAGAGATAAAATAAAAACACTCTATTTTTTAATAGGGGCCATCTGCATGAGATGGGCACTAATGGAAATATCTCACTCTGACTGTGATGGAAAGACATTTTTTTTTTATATTTTGCATATTTTGTCTACAAGCATGGTAACATAGTGTGCGTCTTTTTCCTAGAAAAGATGCATATTATATTTTCTAATGAGTGTTTTTGGGCATATATTTGTTTACAACTGACATTCAGTGTGATTCCCCTCCTGTTGAATCCACCAGAAATGTTGCCATTGATTTTAGAATGGAGTAGGAGTAGTCCATCCTTGTTATTATATATGGTATGATAGCAAATGTAGTGCTTTTTTCAGATCCCAGCTGTTTCCATATCTCTTCATTTCAAAGAGAAACACATGGCACTTCCAATTCAGATTGGCCTCAGATAGCTTAGATGTAAAGGGTAAATTGAAAGAACTCCAGCCTTCTTACTATGTTCTTATGCCCCAGACCATCAAATTAGATAAGTTTTTTATTGTAGTCTTTAGAGCAAGGTTTTGTAAGTTTTTGCTTTGCAGATCAAGCTCAACAGATACATTGCTGATTCTTTTTCCTTGTTATCTGGAAGCTTGTGAGACATGTTTTCCATTTTTCAGTATTCTAGACTTGATTCCATGAATGAAAGTAAAAATTCATTGTTCACTAGAGCCATGCAAAACTTCAGGTCCTGATTTGATTTGGAGGAGATTTGGCCTGATTCGGCAGCCAAATCTCTGAGTCCAAATTGAATTAGGAGACCAATTAAAAGGTGTGAATCAATTCGAAGCTCTCTGAATCAATTTGGAAAAGATTCGGATAACTTCTGAGATTCACGCAGTCCCTGCTCACCGCCTTAGGGAGCTGGACTTGGACTCTGTGCTGGTAAGTAGGGGGTGGGGAAGGGGAAGCTGGAGGAGGAGGGATGGGACCATGGGGGACCCCTGCCAGGCTCCATCCCCTGCCTGCTCCCCCAGTCTCCTTGAGTACCCCCCTGCCCCCTTGGCTGCCCTGCCCAGCCCAGCTCCTGGCTCTTTTTAAAAAAAAAAAAAAAAAGCCCTGCACTCACCAGCTGCTGCAGCAGCCTTGGGGCTTCTGTGGGCTTATGGCAGAGCCCCCCCCATGCAGCGTGGAGCAGTGGGGGGCAGCAGAGATTCCCCCCCCCGGCCTGGTAGAATCAGGTGAGTCAGGGTTTTTTTTGGGGAGGGGGGGGTTTAAGAGGTGGGAGCTGGGGCCAGGTGGGACAGCCTTAGGGGGACTGGAAGAGTGGGTAGGGATCAGGAGGCTCATGGCAGAGCCCCCCCACGTAGTGTGGGGCAGCAGGGGGCAGCGGGGATCACCCCCCCACACACACCTGGCTACTGCCAGTGAGTGCTGGGCTTTTTTTTTCAAAGAGCCGGTATGGGGGATGGGGCTGGGACAGAAGGAGAGGGATGGGGCCAATTCAGAGATTTGGCTGATTCGGCGGTGGAGAGCTCTTAAGAGGAGCTCTTAAAAACATGTGGCTCAAAAAGATAGGATGGCAATTAAGTGAATCTTTCAGAAGAAATTTTGACCCAATAACCTGTCTTGGCACGAGATACACTGCCATGAAAGAAGTGGCTATCTTTTGGATGAATTGTCAAAACAAGGTCCTGCTTTCTGTGGTCTTTAAATATCATGTGGTAGTAGTCTGGTATCTGTTGAAATAAAATCAAATTACAGATAGTTTTAGCGGGGCATAATATCCTATCAGTAATAGTTGTGTGGATGCTCTGCCTCTGGTTTTTTGTGGGTTGGGGGGGGGGGGTGTTTTTTTTGGAAAGAAAAAGACACAGTCTAGACATAAGTTGTTCAGGGAGACAACTTAGAAAATGTAGGAAATGTAGGTGGGAAGCAATTTCTGAAAGTAATAAGATTTTTCTTGTGACTTACACTATATGGAAAGTCTGGCTAGATGGGTATTGGTGTTCCTGTCAGGCCCCACGCTACCCACTATTTCTTCCATGCCTTTCAGTGTGCTTCTGACTCTGTTTCCTTGGTAGCATCCCCAGTAGAATTCCATCAGTGCCAATTCACATGGTTTGCAATATTTTGTGTTTTTATTAAAGACCCAATTCCTGGCATTGTGAAGTTGCTTTGAGAAGCTTAGCTTTAATTGTCAAAAAATAAGTTTCTGACTTTCCTTAGGGAGAAAAGCCTTAAAGACGTGGAAAAGTGAATTCTAAAATGGCAGGAACCAGAAAGCCACTAAAAAGAACTCCAAATATTATTGCTATTACATTTTAAAATCTCATTATGTTTAGTTCAATGTTAGGATTTTTTAAATAGCTTTCTTCATGGTTTTATTTTTATTTTGAATAATTAGGATTGGCACTAACAGCCTTACATTTACATGGGCTCATGATCCCTTTCAGCACTTCATTTTTTCCCCAGGCTTTCTTTTTGGACATGGCAGCAGGCCTTGCAGTCTTCCTTTCCTTCTGGGTTGTGGCACTGCAACTTTAAAACTATGCATTCTTGGTAGCACCCAGAGTGCATGAATGTTACAATAGTAGTGTCAGGAACCAGCAGAAATGTGGCCAGACCTGTTAGTTCTTTGCAGACTGGGGCCTTGCAAAATATAAGTGGTTTCAGGAAGAAATTGCCTAAGAAGCTAAGGGGGGAGAAGTCTCTCAGATGAGGGTTTCTGTTTGAAATTAAGCTGTGGTTATGAACTCTGAACTTTTTCCCTTGTTTTACTTAATCCATTCACTTTTGTCAGTGCCCTGTGGTTCGTTTTGTCTGGTTTGATCAATTACTTTGTTACAGGCATGTTAAGAGTATGTACTGCAGGTTGCGACACCCTAGCCCTGTTGCTGGATTGGCTGATTTATGTCTTTGCTGAAATGTAGATAATTGGTTTTATATCTGAGACAGGAAAACATTCAGAACCCTTCCATCCCAAGGCCAGATTATTAAAGGGATTTAGGCTTCTAAAGATGCAGATAAGCACCAAGTCAGCTTTAAAAAAAACAAACTACTGGACTTAAGCATCCAGGAGCTTAAAACTCCCAGATACCCATATATACACACACCTTTTAAAACATGCCCCTAGATTCAGGGGGCAAATAATTTAATATGATTTTAGCCTTTTTTTTAATTCTTAACTCATAGAAAGTGCAGTGTGTTCATATTATTAGTTATATTTGCATATGATTGAAATATATTGTTCTTGAAATATGCAATTAATTCTTAACAGCATGTAATGTGATTAATAGAAATAAAGAAGTTACACAATTAATAGAAAAACTCATGTCACATGTCCAAGGTTTTTTTTACTGTGAATATCCAGTGCTCAGAATGTCAGCATAGGATCAGGTTTCTGTTGCATAGATTCATGATTACAAACTTGGAACTCAGTTTCTACAAATATTTGCCTTTTAATGCTCTGCAGAGAGAATGCATTCAAAAATTCAAATAAACCTTTTATGGAGCATTTGCCCTTTGGAGTAAGAATGCACTGAGGACTTAAGATTTTGTCCACAGAAGAATCTTTAGAAAACAAGTTAAACTGTGATTTTTTTTTATATATCTCAGTACAGTATCTACAGAGACATTGTTAGCAAGTAGTAGGATTTAAATATGATCACTGTTTACCACTTAGATATATTAGAGTCTGCTAATGGTAGATGTTCTTCATTTGGGTTAAGACAGCTATTTTGCTAATAGATAAGTTATACACATTCATTGTAGAAGATAGATAAGTTACTAGGACCATTTTACTGATGAAAAAGGAAGTTATGTGAGATTAATATAAATAAAGAAAAATCTAACAAATGCAGAAACAGCATTGATCAAATAATGCACTGGGTATATTTTTGCCTTAGCAAAATTATGCATGTATATTGAAAGGAGATACATACAGGCTTATAATACATAAATCTATATACTGTAACATGGTTGGTTTGACATGTTACAGTGCACGTCAAGTTGGAATTGTTATTCTAGGGTTATCTTCCAAGAAGATCTGTATCTGGTCATAGGTGATACAGATATAAGAACCCATTTGTCAGTTTTGCCTCCATGGAGTACCGTTTGGGTCATTTTAGCTGTTTTTGAAGTTTTCATGAAATTTAAAGATTAGAAAGCCATAAAAACTCTAAAGAAACAAACTGACTATTCCTTCCCCACATTGGGAATTGACGACATCTTAGGACTGTACTAAGATGAAATGCAGCAATACTGTAGGGCTCAGGGGATTGGCAATAAAAGATGGAGCTCTCCCCCTTTATGTCACCTGTTCAGGTTACTTCCATTTTAGTAGCCGTGGACAGCCAAGAGCATTGTGTGGTTATTTAGTGGCTTATGTGAAATGTTTTTGTTTCCTCAGCTCTGTTCTTAGTCAATAGGCATCTACCCCACAGCTCTTGCCAGTTGTCAGCTTTGTGCACAGTATCAGCTCATAAGCTGATAGTTGGTCCTGGAGTCCAAGGGAGAATACTGACCCCATTGAAAACAACAGGAATTTGGATGTTGACTTAAGTGGTGCCTTTTGTTGATTCCTTAGTATGGGGCAACATGGGGGCACTTGCATTGCCTGTGTGCAAATGGTAAATCAACTGCGAATGCAGATGTAAGTGAGTAGATAATGTAGGGATGTAGCAGGTGAGCTTATGGAGAAAAACGGTTCAGTTCATGCCTCTGAAGTGAGAGGCCATTAAAACCATAGAAAATGTTAAGAATGGAAAACATCCGGCCGACAATGCCAAAATCTTTTTCAAATAAATCTTAATCTCAGCTTCCTGCTTTCTCATCATGTCACTATCCCTTCACCACTCAGAGACTTGAGGGTCTCCCTGAACCCATTCCTAGTACTTGCTTTCAAGCCCTCCCTTGAATTTATTTATACTCTGTGCTCCTGTAGCTTATCCCATGGCTCTTATTGTTTTTGTGAACTAGCTTCTTTTTTTATCATTTGAGAAAATTCTGTCTATTTCAGCCCCAGAAAAGCAGTTTTGCTGTTCATCTTTTTTTTGTTGTTCATCATTTTATTGCTCACCTTTTTTTTGTACTTTCCTTCTCAGAAAACCAAAAGGGACGTAAATAACTTTGATCAAGACTTTACACGAGAAGAGCCAGTATTAACACTGGTGGATGAGACAATTATAAAGCAAATCAATCAAGAAGAATTTAAGGGGTTCTCTTACTTTGGAGATGAGCTACTGCCATAGACAACATTAGGCTGCCAGATGAATGATGCTGCAAGAAGTGGTCCTAAGAAGATCCTCAAGTGACTGAGACTCAGTAGATCAAAAACTACTTCTCTTACTATGAGCCTGTATCCCTACTTAAACTATATATTTATTGATATGTTTTCTTTAATCCTCTGATCTAAAGGCACTCTTAATTTCTGTCTCTCAAAGCAATGCAAAAGAATATTGTATCAGAAATTGTAGATGTAACACACTGCCATATTTTTTTAATTCGCCACTTTTCTTTTACTCATAAGACTTCCCAAAAAGGCCACAACTTGTATCTTCTCATGTAATAAAAGGAACCATGCAGTTAAGATGGAGACTGCATATCCAGTTATTTGTCATGAAACATTACATCATTGCCATACATCCTTAAATTGAGAGAGAGAATGCATGCTGTGCCATTTCTTCTGTACTGGCGATTACAATTAAGTTTGTATTCAAAGGTGGAGAAGATAATTTATAGCTTTGTCGTAAATGAAAGTGTCTTTCTTGGATGTGCAATTATTGATCACATATGCTTTAACGTACTGGAGAGTAATTGTAGTGTACAACTATCCAGCAAAAAAGGGCACAGCTTTTTGAAGCTGCCAAAACTTTTCATGAAAAAATCAAAAAACTGAAACATTTACTTAAAAAAGGAAATCAGATACTTTCTAGACAGATACTAAAGGGCTAAAATGTAACAGTAGACAGATTCTCCAAAAACCTATAAGAGCTTTAATAGATCTACATAGGTTTTCCACAAATTTTACAGGTAATTGGGTATAAAGTAGTTTAATTACTTCCTAATAAACTTGTACCCAAGACAAATATGCCATTGATACACAATGATAAGTATGGAGGTATTTTTAAAGTTACTTTTTTTCTTTAAAAAATAAGATGTTTGTATTCCAGTGTAACAGGTCCCTATTTATTTTTCACAGCAGTGTGTTACTTTTGCACACTTTTACAAAACCATAGTACTACTGTGTTTTATTTTTAATGTGTAAAATCTTATGAAATCTGTGCTGTTAGAAGAACACAAACCAAGGCTAAACATGCATTATGTGGAATCAGTGTGTAAGACTGAAGATCAAACATTCAAAAACTGACATTATTGAAAGATGTAAATTGATTATCTTGTGTATTAATTGAAATGGTAACTCATGTGGACAATATTACTAATGTGAAGTTACCTCTTGTAAATATGCTAACAGTGTTATGTACTTATTTCCAGGAGTATCCTGTGTTTTTGTGTACATGTATCGCTGAGGTCATTTTATTATATATTTTACTGGACTGAGCGAGCAGTTAATGGAATCCATTTTAATTGTTGTTCATGGATTTCCAACTGCACAAAAATTTATATACTTGTGATTGGCAAAGTGGCACTAAAGAAGCTTTTTTGCCTTTTGTACAGGTGAGATTTTGTATATAGTGTTTGCTGCAAGGCCTGTGGAATTCAATGAATATAGAGGTATCAACTGCTGCATGTTTAGGCATATTATAAAAACTTTAGTCTATGAAAGAATAATTATAATAATGTCCATGTGCAATACTCTTGTATGTGTATTGGTTCAAGTTACTGTCAGAGAGATGAGGTTTTTTTGTTATAAAAGATGTAGACATATATTAAGCTATACTAAATCTCTTGTATAGTTCTCTTCAACTCTATTATGATATGATAGAGCTAGGAAAGAGAAAGGAATGTTACAAATTGTAGTGGACAAAGTGTGAGTAATTGGCTTTAAGCAAATCTTGGTCTCAAGCAAATAAGTTTGTGTCAGTTTTGCATCTGGCTGCTCAGAGCCTGTTATGGATGAAAACATTCAGTTCCATTTTGGTTTTTTTTTAAACTCAGGTGTAATTATTATATATATTCTGATGATGATTTCAAAATATTAAATATTATGATATCAATTCATGTGTTGTCTGGCCTACAGGTTTAATAATGGATCAAACCTTTAGATTAATTTAATTTATCTTCAGTAACTTTATGTACTGGGAAAAGACTAGCTTCTGGAGTTGAGTACAAGCACAGAAACATCTTAACAATTGCATCATCTCATTTTTTTTAGGAAGGTATGATAAAACTGCCCATAAATTTTCATGTGTCACTACTGGCTGTGTGTATTTTTCACCACATTTCGCTTTTGACATCCAGGCAAGAACTGATCACAATGCTAAATGTTCTTTTCCATAGGTGACTAGACTGACTAGGAAGACAAACTATTCCAAAGTGCACAACTGTGTTTGTACAAAAATAGGGGCCTTTACGCAAAATCAAAAGCATTTCTTTTTGGGGAGCACATACATTCCACAAAGATTTTGATGAGTAAACTATTTAGTACGCTCCCAGTTCTAACATAAAAATCATTAAACTGTTGTATAACAAGAGGCCTCAGCACCTGCATTTGTTTTGTTAGGATGCTAAGAGAAAAGTCAGAGAGAGAAATTTTTTGCATGGGCAGATGTTTCTTCAATACAAGTAAATAGATCTGCACTGGGTTTACATCAGGAGGTTTGTCTGTTACCTTGAACATTTTTATGTAATTCTTAAAAATGGACATTCTGTTACGTTTCTGCCTATTCTGTAATTTTTTTCTTGCTCTCTTTTTGTGCAAAATGCCAAAAAAAAGAAGAAAAGAATTCAATGTTTCTTGTTTTCCTCTCTTACAGACTTTATAAAGAAATGGAAACACATTTTTTCTCAATAGTGTGAAATATAATGAATTATCTCCAAAAAGGCTAAAAAATTACCTCTTTTTAAATTATGTGCAGACTAGCTCTGGCTAAATATAAAATGTATTCAGTTTTAGGGGGGTTAGATTTTTTTTTATTGTGACAATTTATTTGTACAGGGTTTTTTTTCTTATGGATGTAATTTGAATCTCTTGCCATTCATTAGTGTTATTTCATCATAAACATTATTACTGTGCCAAATGTACTGTATTCAAAAGGATGTGAATGTGTATTGTTTCAGAACCTAATAAATACAATGATGTTAAATCTTATTTTTTCCCCTTAAGTCTTCATTAGCATTCCTCTTGAGCTAGAAAACATTCAAAGAGCCTAAAGAAGAATGACTTTCATGTGCAATATAAAATATTGGATTTTTTTTCTTTGCTTGCTTGGTTGTTTTCATTAGGTGGGGCCACTTTGCAAAGGAGCCTTTTTCCTAAATAAGAGGCTTAATCCTACGAGGAACTGATTCCCTTCACTTCTTATAGATTTTAGCACCTATTTAGGCATCACTTCAGCAAAGCAGTCGTGTGCAAGTATGATTAGTAATTTTGACATTAATTTAATTATATATGCTCTTAAGGTTGGACAAATCTAAATTATGTCCAGGATCTGAGAAAATATTTGAAAACTTTTTTAGTTATTTAATTTATTCCTTTAATATTTCTTGCTGCCTGAAAAGTGCATGAGATTTTAAAAGAATTATATTGCTTTAACATGAATGTTAAATGGTCTTGGCTCACAGTGAGTACAGGTCAGTGATTTGTTTGCCTGAAAACAATTATGCTGCATAAATAACACATTCTAAACTGTTTCTAATTTCCACAGTATATATCAATATTCTTCCTCAGCATGTCTTGTCAATGGAAGAGTTTTCAAAACTAGGGTTGTATACAGGAGTTCATTTCTATCAGAAGAAATTTATGCTAGTAGAATAGCCCAGGATCTTGACTGTATAGATGTTCCTCCACCTCCATGGCTGGAGAGCTTCACAAGTGAGCTCTACAGCCAGGGGGCACTAGAGGGCTTCTCCCTGGGCCACTAGCACCATTAATTGGGAAGCCCATTAATTGACAGCCTATCCTGTCCCCTGCCTGGGAAGGGGACAAGCTGTCAAATGCCAGTTGGCAGCTCCTGGGAAGCAGTAGCTGCCACATTACAGTCCTAGGAAAATGCTCCTCCCCACATGTTGATAATCAGTTGAATGTGGTGGGGGGGAAAGAGGGGGCATCCACAGGAGAATAGCCCTGCTCCTTGCATTCCTCTGGGCTGACCCTGTCTATGGGATGGGGAAAGCAGCTACCCCCAACACCTTCTCCAGACTGGGATAACCCTAGTTTTCAAAACGCACGGGAACCTTTCCCTTAGCTCTGCTCCTCCTTGTCCCTGGAAGGAGTCAAGCCTGGGGAAACTGTGCAGACATTCCAGGAGCAATATAACCCTGATTATTCCCAGGTTATTTTTCTCCCGGAGTAACCATTTGTACTCTGAGGGAGAAAGCTTGAATACCTGCACACATATTTTTTAATGAGAGAACAGCGATTCTCCCAGTAGAAACTGTATGTCTGTACATAACTTGGCTGAGAAGTAACGTATTACCCTAAGTAGCTAAAAATCCATCATTGCTTAGGTTAACCTTAAAGGTCTCTTCCCTTACTCACTCCTGCATTTTTAGTTATTGCAGTTCTCTCCCTCCCTCCCAATTCTCCAAAGCTCACTGAACCCCACCAAAAGCCTACAGTTGATACTTTAAGGAGCTATTTACATAGCTAATGCATTTACAGTTTTTTTCTCTTGTACACAGGTGATTTGCCTGGTGATAAGACATTGTCATTCTGATTCACTATACACACTGCAAGTGCTGCATCTTGCATGTTCGTATTTGAGAAGGTTAGACACCAGGGATGTATTCATCTACTTATGTGATCGTCGTAGTCATGGCTAACAGATATCTTTATTACACCTCAGTGAGGTAGGTGCTCAGATTTTACCACAATGAGCATAGAATATAGACTTGTATGGAACAGTGTTTTTTATAGGGAAAGCACTGGCAGAATGAAAATTCAAGTAACTTGCCCAAGAAGTCTGTGATAGACGCATCTCTACATTCAAAACCTTGGTCAATACAAGTGATTTTCAATCAGGGTGTCGGAGCATCTTGGGGTGCCACCAGATCTTTTGAAGGGTGCCATGAGGTGTGCGGAGATAAGTGAGGAGCTACAAGATAAGCAGAGAAACTTAAGCAGATAAGCACAGGCCCAGACTTGTCCCTGCCTGGATGATCCCTTATTTTCCTGCCAGGTTTTTCTGCAAGGAAGTAAGAGCTATAATCTACAAATTAGGTTTTTTAATTGGGTGCCACTCAGTTCACAGAAGCTATGGAGGGTGCCTCAAGTCCAATGAGGGGTGCCTCTGGTTCAGAAAAGTTGAGAACAACTGGTCTATAGAGATGAAGGCAATGCCATACAGAGATAGCTAAACTGGGGAAGCAAAAGCAGGAAAGCCTTATTGCCTGGGGCAGAATGGTATGCTAATTAGCTCTGGGTTTATTAGCACCAAGCTAACATTTTTTTGGTTCCTTTACCAGTGCACAGAGCTATCCCAGAATTCTCTGCAGGAAGCTGCCTTTGACTATGCAGACTGTTGTACACAAGCTAACACATTAATTGAATCATGGAAAAGTAAGTCTGAAGGGCTTTTAAGAGGCAAGATAATCTCAGGCCATGAACAAGCTATACTTTTGTGGTGCCTTTCTCAGTACAAAGAGAACGTACAGCCATTTGGGGGAATTCTTGTGGAAGAGAAATGGCTCTTCTGCAAGAAGTGAGATTGGATACTTACCAGGAAGGTCTCCCTCCTCCCAAGCTAACTTGAATGGCTGTCCAGCAGAAAGGGAGGACGAGTACTGGCTTCCTAATAGCCTGCCCAGGGGTGAGCTGTCAGGGATCTCTGTGGAGACCCTGCCCTAAAAAATCCCCTCTTCCCACCAATCAACAATTTGGGGGGGGGGGGGGCGCATTCTTCTCCAGTAGAAGTCTTCCCAGGACAGGTTCCTGCCACAGGAAAATGCCCCAGGCTGCCCTCACTCTGCTGGAGCAGCGTGGAGTAAGGCAGAATGTCATGTGCAATGGAAAGGCTAAGGGAGTCTTGCCACCATGGCAGAGTGCCCCCGCCTCCCAGCACATTGCTCTGGGTCAGCCCGGAGGACTATAAGGGGAGGCAGGCTGCCATCCCACTGCGAGGCTTGCCACCAGGCAGAATGCACCCACCCATCCCACACTCCTTCAGGTTGGCCTGACAGGCACAGAAAAATGGCCCTCTCTTCAGCTGATTGGTAAGATGGGGTGAGGGATATTCTCCTAAGGCTGGCATGCCCCCTGGACTGTGACAGTTGCTGCTTTTTAGCAGCAGCCAACCACCAATTAACAACCTGCCCCCTTCCCAAGCAGGGGAGAGGGCAAGCTGTCAGTCAATCAGCTCTACTAAAGGGTGACGGGAGCCTGGAGAGCAGCCCTCTAATGCCTCCTGGCTGGAGAACTGCTTGTATAGGTTTCTGTCCAAGGACTGGAACACATGTATGCTCTAGCTCCTGGGCTGTTTTTTTACTGGTAAAAATTCTTATGACCTTTAATTTCTGTGGTTTATATAGACTAGTGGTTCTCGACCAAGTACTGAAACCCCCTTCCCCTCAGTGGTGCCAAAGTGGCATCCAGATAGAACTGCCACATGCACGGTCCTGCTACAGTAGGGCTCTGATCAGCCTACAGTAGGCAGGAGCTGGCTTAGCAGTAGCCCTTCCCAATCTGCTCCCACCCACACTCCTTTTGGAAAGAGGCCTGTGAGACCATTCCACCCGTGCACCTCTGTTCCTGGGAGGAGGATGGGGGGCGGGGGGCAGACCAGGAAGAGCTGCACAGCATGGCTAGGGACAGAAATTAAACATAAGCCAGTAGAAGTGATCAGAAACTGGTTCAAATCTATAACACAACAGAAGTTCAGTGCACATAAACATAAACCGCTTTCAAAAGATAAACTTGAATGAAGGTAGTGTCAGACTTAACTGATTTAGGTTAAATTGGCTTATTTATTTACCTTCTGTCCCAGCTCCTGTACAGATTCGAGTTAACACACCATCCCCAGGATGCATTGCACCTCCCCCTGCAAGCCCCCTCTACCCCCCCTTTACAGGGTGGGTTGGCTAGCCTTGGTGCAAGCTGTCTGCTCCAGCCCAACAGGAAGGTGTGCTCTAGTGACTGCCAGTTTCCTGGGTTGGCTGAGCAGCAGGCACAGGGGAGTTTTAATCTGGAGGGAATAACAACCAGTTGAGAAGCACTGAGGCTAAACTGAGGCAGCACCAGCAGTGATTCTCAATCAGAGGTGCCATCCCCTTCAGAAGAGTGGTCATGGCTCTGAAGAGATTGAGAACCACTGATATAGACACATCTCTGTTTAACTCCCCAGTCAGCCACAAACTGCTTGAGCAAGTCATTTAATTTTCCTTGTGCCAGTGCTTTCCTTCTAAAAGATGCTGTTCTGTATAGGTCCTTATTCTGCGCTCATTATGGTAATATCTGACCACCTACCTCACTGAGATGTAATGATGATATATGTCAGTTGTGACCATGAGGTATTCCAATATTCTGCTGCTGAGCACATAAGCAGATGAATAGAGTCTAACCTATGAAATTCTTACTGGTAAAAATGAACACTTGTATGCTGCCTAAATCATCCCAGGCAAATGTTTATCTAACCTGCACTTAAGAACTTCTAATGGCAGAGATCCACAGCTACTCTAGGTAATCTGTTCCAGTGCTTAACCACCCTCCTGAGCGGAAACTTCTGCTTAGAATCTAACTTATCCCCTTTGCTTCAATTTGAGCCCATTCATTCTTATCCTGCCCACTGTGCAGACAACAATTGATTGCCATCCTCATTAAAATCACCTATTTTGTGTTTGAGGACTTATCAAATTCCCATTCCTGCCCTCAGACTTTTCTTCTCTAGACTGTATAATCCCCATCCTTCATAAATTGCTTTCAAGTTCTCCAGTCACCTGTTACTTTCCTTTGAACTCCTTAATATTTGTCTATTTCTTTCTTGAAATGCAGCCTACATCTTTCTTGAAGTGCCCAAAACTGGCTGTAGTACTCTAAACGAAGCCTCACCAGTGCTGAACAGAGTGGGAGAACCATGTCATGTAATTTCTGTACTAGACTCCTGTTAATGCACCCCAGTGTGCCGTTATCCCATTTAGCAACAATATTACATTGCTGACTCATTCAGCTGGTGATCCACTCTAACTTTCAGATCCTTTTCTGCAGACTACTTATGCATCCTTTGTGACATGTTTGTGCACCTGATTGGACTAAACTTAGGAAGGAACAGCGCACTTAGTTTCCAAGTGTATTGCCTTTGAGTGAAAACAGCTATGTATTCCCACAGAATATGTACGTACCCAAATTTAATGTAAGCAGTGCTCATTTAGTACACTGTGTTGTCAATGCTATGGTATTAGCAACCCTGAAAGTTGAACTAGTTGTTCTCATTTTCAGGTTTTCAAAAAGCAGCCATGAAACAACTAGAAGCCTTGAAATGAGACCAACAAATACCACAGCACTGACTGTGCCATGTACTTAACTAGCATTGCTTAAAACTGCTGTCTGGCCTGTGGTATTAACAGCCCCCAAACTGACTAACTGCCCTCATTTTTAAGTTTCTTGCAGTCAGCTTTAGGGCTGCTACTACCCCAACACTGGAAGCAATGCTTAGTAAGTACTGTCAGTACTGTGGTAGTAGCAGCCTCAAGACTGATTAGCTCCATTCACTGTTGAGGTCTCTAATAGCAGCCCTGAAATTATTAGACACCTTGAAAATGGGAAGAGAGAAGTCATTTTTGCAGCTGCTAACTCCAGGCTTCTAATAGCAGACCTTTGACAGAGACTTCCCCTTCACTCTTTCTAACACCATTAAAAAGTGTACAAGTAGCTACAAAGTAGAAAGTTACATTTAGTATGCAATTCACAGGAGAAATAGTTTGTTACAAAGTAGACAATGGGTGCATCTACATAAGATGCTTACTGTGGAGTTGATTAATTAGCTCTGCAGTAAACGTCACGTGTGCCCCTATTACGCTGGAGTAAACTAATTAACCTCTGCAGCAGGATACTACTTGTAAATACAAGTACAAATACAAGTAGTATCCTGCTGCAATTTTTTACTCTTCAGCAGTGCATGTGTAGATACTGCCCTGGCTGGCTGGGGCATGAGGGTGCTTCAGTGCAGGGGCAGCCTGCCAGCTAGCCCCACACTAGAATACCCTTATACCCCAGCCAGCCCCTCTGCAGCATGTTGAGCTGGGTCAGAGCAGCCTTGGGTTGGCAGGCTGACTCTAAGGACCCTCTGCCAGCCAGGGTTGCTCTGATCTGGCTCAACATGCTGCAGTCCTGGGTGCACGGTCAAATGGCACACCCAGAATCAAAAAGCTCCAGAGTTTATTGCTTGGCTTTGCACCCAGAGGGGATGAGAGAGGCCATGTGCTGAAGTGGTTTATGCATTTAACTAATGCACAGATAACTGGACTTCGTTAGAACATAAACTGTAGGCAACAAATTGGAACTGACAGTGTGTTCAGCAGTTAAGCAAGTTATGCCTATATCCAGTAGTGTTTACATGGAGTACACTATACTTAGCATTTGTCCTCATTGAATTTCCTCCTATTTATTTGAGACCATGTTTTCCAATGTATCAAGATCATTTGATAGGACAGGATTAGGATTCAGGGTGTCTGTTATCCCACCTACTTTCGTGCCACCTGCAAATTAACTAAACATATATGTACTTCCATGCTTATTGATTAGAGTACATCAAGGGCTCGGTGAGCAACTTTTCACTAGGGCATCTATGGGGAAAACCAGGAGTAATGACCACAAACTCCTGGAAAATTGATTCAGGCACAACATTAGGAAAAACTTCTTCACAGTCAGGGTGTGCAGACTGTGGAATAAGCTCCCTCCAGAGGTGGTGCAGTCATCTACCATGGAAATCTTCAAGAGGAGACTAGACAGTCACCTTGCTGGAGTCACCTGACCCCCAGTTATCTTTCCTGCTTGGTGCACAGAGCTGGACCCAATGATCTTCCAAGGTCCTTTTCAGCCTTACAATCTATGAATCTATGAACGATACTCATTGGGCATGTCTACACGAGATGCTGACTGTTCAGTAGCCTGATGCTACTGCAGTGCACAGTAGTATCACATGGCAAAAACCATGGTATGACGCTACTGTATAGTATTGTCACAAAACAGGCATTCTCTGGTACTACTGCACAGTAACACAGGTTACTGCACATTTATTCAGTACTTGTTTATATAAATACTAAATAAATGCGCAGCAACCATTTCACATTAGTGTCTTGTATAGACATGGCTGTTGAGTACTTGCTGAACACTTGAGCCCAGGATAAACCCCTGGGGCATCCTATTAGATACCTTCTCCTAGTGGATATTTGAGCCGTCAGTGTCTCTCTTTGAGCACAAGCATCTACCTCATTATGCACACATTGCAGCAGTGTCAATGCTTTGGTTACTTAAGACTATTTATCTCTATAGCTGCACCTTTAAAATTCCTTCTGTCTTGTAGGCGAGGTTTTCTATTATAGGAACTCAATATTGTTCAGTGGGATTTACCCTACAGGCCAGGAAATCCTAAGCAGGACATTAGGGATTTTTAAGAGCCAGTATTATAACAGGTATTCCTTAGCTATTTTAACATATAGGGTTTGCCTTTCATCTGTTTGGATCTGATTTTACAGTTATAGAGTAAGGTAGAAATCACTGCACTATGGTAAATGTAGATATGAGTCATTTGTAATCTTGTGCTGGTTTTGGGCCTAGCTTGGCAGTCTGCTAACCACAGAGCTTTTTTTTAAATTCAGGGAATCATTTTTTGGTCAATATCTGAAAAAGCTTATCCGAAGGAAGAGAAATCCTTTCCCAAAGAAAGCATCCATATGTTTTCATTAAATACTGCTGGCCCATTATTTTAATGTTCCTAAAATCTGAGTTGTTCACTTGCTTCTCATTGGGTAATAAACTGGAAGTCTTTGGAAGCAGGGGTGCAAAGAAGAGCTTTGGTTATTTTCATATGTGCTTCCAATCTACTCTGAATACAATCCAAAGGCAGTAAGAACTTCTGCCAAGAAACTGATTACTAGATACATGCAGCCAATATCAGCCTTACCATGGGATAGTAGTGCCCAACCTTTTGGCCCTGTCGGCTGGATGACTGATTCAGGATCAGTCTGCAGGTCAGATCCAGTCTGTAGGCCCAATCCAGTATGCAGGGCTGGCTCCAGCCGTAGTCACAGGTAGTGGATCAGGCCCTTGTCCTAGCCCTACATGCTGGAGCAGTCTCTTGGCCAGATTGCACTTGTGGCCCAGGCCTCACATGCAGGACCTTGTCATCTGGCCTTCTGGGCTTAGAAATTTGGTGGCAGGGAAGCTGTGGTAGTGTTAATTGCCTCCACTCCCATGCTGCCAAATTTCCAGACCTGTGGAGTGCCCCACAGGCTGGATCTGGCCTATGGGCCAGAAATTGAGCACCACTGGCCTAGGACATTACCACAACAAGCTACAGCCAAGATCTAAGAGGTCAACAAATGATCATGGCCTGCAGGGCCAGTCCTTAGCCAGATATGGCAGACCAGCCCTGTGACATTCTTTCAGCCCTTGGGACCAGATGGGTTGATGTAACAGAGAACCTTTACCCTGTTACAAAAAAGGGGAATGGTCCATTTCAGGGAAAAGATTTGTGAACCAAACAAGGGTTGTTGGCAAAGCTGGAGTTAATAAACAGCCCTGTGGTCAGGCCAGCTGATAAATCACCTGACCAATGTGGGTAGGGCTTGAGCAGCATATAAGCCTGGGACTGAACCAAGCCAGAGAGTCTAGCCCTGTGTGCCACTGGACAAAGGACTCCTGGCTAGGATGGCTGCAGAGGTGCTCTAAGGACAGTCAGCAGAATATTGGTGCCATATAGAGAAACACAACCCCAGGTAAAGGGAAGTCTTGCTGTAGGACAGCAAGCTATTGTTGTCATTTGCTATACCTGGAGCAGATTAAGCTTTCAACTGGTGTTTTGGGTGGGACTAGAAAGGTGTTGTTTGGAGGTTCCATTAGTTCCTGGTAGGAGCCAAGAGACTGAGAGAGACAGACAGAAGGGCAGGAGTGAATGAGATCTCGCTCAGGGATCCCAAAGGCAGCCTCCCTTTTCTAAATACTTATTTGTATCAAGGCATGGCAGGAAAGGAGAAGGGGAGAATGCTTAAGGGACCAAGAGCATAACAGGAGCAGGGTGACAGCCACCCCTGGGGTCCTGCCAGTTACAGTCGGACATTGCTGCCATAAAGCATAAAATCCATTGTCATCTACATCTGTAACCGGGTACCTTCATCACTGGAGGGTTTCGTGAAGAGGCAGGTTATGCACTTGTGAAGAATGATTTAGGAGTAGTAATGCATATCCTGCCTCTTCATGAAACCCTCCAGTGATGAAGGTACCTGGTTACAGATGTAGATGTCTCTACAGGGTTGTTCATCACTTCCTCTTCCTGCTTTTAGGTGCCTCTGGGATTTGTAGTCTACAGTTACAGCCACAGTAAGGTTGAATGAGGGAAGGGAAATTTAACCCCCTGGCCCCGGCCCCCATCCAGGGCTTGCTAGGGATGGGGGAAGGGAAGTCTCCCCCACCCCTCTGTAGACTGGGCTGCATCCCCAGCCGGGCTTGCAAGGAGCAAGTCCCCAAGGAGCAAAGTTAACTAGCTTGGGCAGAGCAAGTATCTCTCTATGGTGCTGAACCAGGCTATGTAAACAAGCCATGCATACAGATGTCAAACTTGGCGGGAGTTCCTCGGGCAGGGGGATCTAATTCTATGACATAGCAGGATTGGACTAATCTATATGTAAATTAATATTGAAGTTTGCCTTAAACAATAGGTCATTACTCCTTCTTGTCTGGTATTGCCATTTTAGCACTAATGAAAAAGGAGCAGAAATTACACTTTGCCACATGCTGGTTTTTTGTTTTGTTTTGTTTTGTTTTAACAATATGTTGGGAAAACTAATCTATGCATCAAAATCCCACGCTGTCTCCTTTTATCTCCGGAGCAGATATAAAAAAGATGAAAGAAACTACTACTAAAAGTCATATGAAATGGTTGCACAAGACCTTGGCCAATGTTTGGGTAGGGGAGGGGAGTGGAGGAAGCACTAAAACATTTTCTGTTTTGTACACATATTTAATCCTTTTAAAAAATTCCAGTTAAAAAGACAAATTGGTTCCTCTAGCCTGTTGCTAAATTGGGCACTGAATGCATTTGGCATTAGGAACTGAAATGTTGTAGTACATGCACTTGGCATTAAGCTTCCACAGTTATCAAACAGATCCACCATTTGCCACTGTGTTAGTTCACATGCCAGAAGATATGCCAGAATAAAAAGTAACAGAAACTACATTGTGGACATGCCTACCTGTGTATTTATGACGGCTTAAAGTTACTATGCAGTAAGTGGGAATAGGCTGGCATGTACACATTCAGGCGTTAGTCCACACAGCATTAATGTGCTTTGACTTGGGACTAAAGTTAGTCCCAAGTCAGTCCACAAACAGTGTTACTGTGCAGTAGGGCATCTACATGCACATTACTGCGTAGTAACTAATCAGGCATAAATTTGATACCTACATTGTGCAGGTATCAAATTTACACCCAAGTTGGCATAAGTTGCCATTTTTACTACACAGTGTGTGTGTTCACATGTAGACATGTACTGCGCAGTAGTTTTGGTTACTGTGCAGTAAATGCGCCCTGTAATCACGAGAAGGTTTCAGCGCCAGACTGGTGCTCCTGTGTGCCAGTGTATTTTTCACTGAAGCATGGGAAAAATGTTGTTTTATTCAACTCAGATTGAGAAGACAAGTTGGAGGGGACAGGCTTCCTGATGACTGGCACCCTAAGAAGGGTGTCTTCGCTTCAGCCTGCACACACATGTGTATCTTGGCATTATTTTTAAATGAAAAACATAATAACATTCATCCCTGGTGCATGCATCCATCAATATCCACATTGAATTTACTGAAACGTCATCCATAGGAACCTGATTCTTACCTGGCAAGAATTGTTACTTCTGTTGAATTAGGGTCAAGGCTTTTCATAAAACTATGAGCTTACAAGCAAAGGAGCCATCTTCTATATGGGTATCAATGTAGTAAGGTCTGGCAGTGCCACCAAAGACAAAAACATGATCAGTGTGAGTGAGAGATTCATAATACACTGGGAGGTCTATAAACAGTATCACTAGGAAACCTCTGAAAAGAAAGATTTAAAAGCAGGAAACCAGAAATCAACCTTAAACAATAGGCTAGCAGTGGTGCATATGCCGTGGATTGTTTGCAAGCAAGATTCCCTCTAAGGTGTGCATGTGCGCGGCCGCACACACAATTTTTTTTGCCACGCATCAGCTTTGTAATGCTGTGCACCCGCCCAGAAAGAAGCTGGGCTCTGGCTTCCTAGAAACCTGGAGCATGGCGGAGGCACTGGGACCGGTGGTAAGTTACCACTCGGCTGGTCTCCACCCCTCACCGCACTGGCATCCCTGTGGGGAGAGAGAGCAGTGTGGAGCAGGCAGCAGCTCCTCTCCAAGGCAAGACAGTAGTGGTGACAGGGGCTGGGGCTGAGACTGAGCTGGGCACCGCGTAGGATCCACTGGCTCCAGGGAACTGCTCCGCTCCCCAGCCCCTTTGGGCAAGCTTTGCCCCGAGCCCCGACACCATGTGCCTCCTCACTGCCTGGTCTGCCCAGTGGCAGGATGCACAAGGCTCCACTTTGCTTTCAAAGGCTATGGAGGCAGTGTGGATCATTTTTGAAAGTGTGATGAAATCTGCCAGATAGAGTAGACCCGGCATACCTTCAATGTTTCACAGTACCTGAGAGCTTTACAGAGTATATTAAATGATGTGATTTATGTCTGTCACATGAAATCCATTTTCTTTTGCACGGTCTCCTTAGGTGGAGAATTATACATAAACGTTTCTGTTTTGGCAGGGTTTTTTATATTTTATTTTTTTTTAAATAAAATATATATAGTTTTGTATTTCAAGAATCTTTTCTCCCAAATAATGTTGTGAGAATAATTTGCTCAGCATGCTGAAAGGGAGCTCACAGATCGCTAAGACTTAGAGGGAACATTGGTTGCAAGTGGCATCAGCAGCAGGATTGCCAAAAAAAAAAAAGAAACATTTTTATTGACAATCTGCAAACTTTTTACTGATGCATTTTACATAATATAAATGTAATCCTCTTGCCAGGCCCTGGACAAGAGATGAATTCAAATTTAGTTTTTATACATTACCCATGGGGGGCGGGGGAGGGTGGAGCCTGGTTGTCAGTCAGTAAGTTTGCAGGTTCTTAGTAAAAATAACTTTTTAGGGGAGGGGGGTTGGCAACCTAGGTTGACTGCAGCAATGGCCTTACCATCACTCTGATCCTCCCATGGGTCTCCTACCCACCCTTATACCCTGATGCCTTCCTAGCCTATCCCCTCAGAGCTCTGTGCAGGGTGCTGTGCTCCTTCTCAGACACCAGGTGGTGCTCTTTTGCTCTGTCTGACCTCCAAAACTTAATTCCAGCTTCATTTCTAGTGAGGGATTTTCAATCAGATCTGAGTTGCTTAGTGTTTTTACGGATGGCTCAGTTTTTTAGACTCTATAGACAAGTGTTTTTAGCTTGGATTTTGAGTCTGTAAATTTATGGACAGTTGGCAATCCTGATGGGCAGCCTCTCCAAATGCCACATGGCAGTTCAGGGATGCAATGGGAAGAACAGCAGATCGTGTAGGGGGCATGCTTCAGAATGGCAGGCTTAACTTGTGGTACACTTGGACTTAATTTTCAGCATGCCTGCTGAAAAGGTTGGCAACCACTAGAATGAGCCATGTATCCCTCTATGTCCAATGCAGTTCAAAGCACACCAGGAACAATCATAATAATAAGTATTATTATTATTATTATAAAAATTCTTCCTAGGCAGAAACTACTACAGGAGACTGGCAAGTGAAGGTCTGTCTGACAAATATCAGAAATGGAACTAAAATATAAAGCTGACTTACCTAGTTTGTATTCTACAACAGAGCCTAGGTGGTGCTAGGGTCAGGTCATGAATCAGCAGCCTGAACCAGTCTGAGAGACTGGAGCCAGAAGTGACAGTCAACCACTGTACTGGGAAATCTAAGGTAACAAGAGCAGAGAGCTGGGATTGGGAAAATAAGTTGGTTCAGAACCCACCCAGGCTCATGTAACTGCCCCGGGGCAGGCTCTAAGGGACAAAGCTGTGGTTGGTTCTGAAGCATGTGCTAGGGACAAGGCTGAAGAAGGATTAGTGCAGAAACAGAGTCAAAGCTTGACCCAGAGAGCAGGTAAAGAGGCCAGAAGCAGGAGAAAATGAAGAGAGCAATCAATCAGCAACCAAAAATAGCTACAGGCTTAAAAAGCCCTGAACAGCCAACTTTCAGTTCAAAGTCATGGGCTAACCTAACTGGCCAGACCCATCCTCATGCATGCTCTCACTGCTTGGAAGGAAGCATGGGCTGGAGAAGTGCCCCCTGTCCAGTCAGCAGAGGCCACAAGCAATTTTCCCTTGTACTTCCAAGGGCGACTCCCAACCTTAGAGCCAATAACCACATAGGGCTAAACCCCCCCACTCCTTACCTAGTCTCGGCCACCCCCAAATCTGACGGGGGGGGAAAAGGCCACTTTTTGGCCACACCCAGCCACCTGTCCTAGAGCTGCTCTCGAGACTGAGATTGACATAAAGGCCAGAATCTTAACATAGGCTGAATCCCTAGAGCAGGAAAACTGTTGAAGATGAGCATCAAGTTTTTTATCTTGATGCTTAACTGCCTGCAGCCAGGTGATCAGATACAGCTGAACTAGATTGGTAATGTGGCTCCTAACTAGCCTTAAGCTTAATTCTGGTCATTAGCCCTAGCAGACTGTTTGTTCCTTGTATTTGTCTCTTAACAATATGCATGTTTGCCTTGGGTTCCCCAACCTCCTTAGACCCTTTGGAAAATGCCAGCTGTTAGTTTTCACTCTCCTGTATTAAAAGAAAAAATAGTGGATCAATTCTCCTGTTGCTAAGATCTCAGCCCACAGCAGGTCAGAATGCTTCTGACTCTATTGATTCCTACTTGAAATCTTGTGAATCATTTAGGTGTTTGAGGCAAGGACTTTTGTGGGTGATATAGTTTATTGGACCATCTGCATAGTTGGGATAAGGTAAGAAAAGCTTTTGAATGTAAAGCATTCTTCATCAGATGGGGATGTTTGCACATTCAACAGTACTAACATTGACACCCTAACTAACACCCTGCAGTACCCCATGGCACCCTGGTTGAGAAGCTGTGCCCTAAACAAATTGCTCTTTTCTTTAACATGTACCAAGGTATTCTGCTCTCTGTACTGATGTTCTTAATGAGAGAAGTAGAGGAATTTGTTTTACAAAAGAAAGATAATCAACGGAGGTATAGAGAAGTGATTTGCTTAGTTCAGTATCTTTTACCCCAGTGCCATACCCACTGTACTAGCTGCCTCTTTAAAAGCAAAGGCTTTCTCAAACTGCGTCACAGACCACTTGCTGATGGTCCCTAGTGAAAAAATTAGTGGCCAAGTAGCACTCACTTTATTCTTCGTTTTCAGTTGCTAAATCACATTGCTAGGTAGGTAAAATATATCTTACACTGCTTCTGTTTAAGCAGGGCAAATGGGAGGGGAGGTGTCTGTAAAATAAGCTCTCTGAGAAGGTGTGGTTCCTACCCTGAGGAAGTCTGAGACTGCTAATCCTGTGTGTCCTATGAGAAGTATTCCTCAATTTGTCTGCTACATGAGAAAGAATACTGAGTGTTGATTTTTGATAAGTGAACAAAGGTCTCTTATTCATTCAAAGGCCTGCAGTTTGTCTTAACAAGGATAGAACTAAGTGAGGTGTTGTGAGATCAAACGGATAAAGGCTAAAGGGCTTGTGCAAATGGCAATCTTTTTTCTCTTTGTATTGGGGTGGGGGTGGCTGTAGTGCCTTTAAATCTGCCTTTAGAGGCAGATTTACACTTTGTTTATTAATTTGATGCAGGGACAATTGGGTATTGAATTGACAGTCTGTTAACTGCTATGGCAGAATCAGAGGGGAGTTGTCTGAACATCTCACTTAGTTCTTTAGTCATTCACTGCAAGCGTGAACCTTTGCTCACCAGAAACTGCTGCCCATTGGAGATGGGGACTGCCCTCTGCTGCCTGGCCATGCCTTCCTCTTTGCTCAACTCTCCTCCCAGTTGCTGCACCATTCCCCAAACCCCTGGCCACCTCGGATCAAATCCTAGATATTATCCACCTAGAAGCCAGTGTGCTTAGAGAAAGCAATCTTCAACCACTTGTTTTCATATGAGGATATGGGCTAGAATTTCTTCAGCTGTTACCTCATGAAGGTGCTGCATAATGAAGCTGCTTGGAATTAATTCTGTACTAGATGAATCCTTCTGTACTACACATCTCTTTCTAACCGTAGAACTTAAGTCGGTTTGCAGGGTTCTCACATGCTAAAATCAGTAGGCAATCAGCAAAGTAAATGCTGCAAATGCTGCTACAAATTCTACACTGCAACGAATGGCATCCAAAATACCTTTGGATATACACACTGAAGTTTTATATTCAGTGATTTCAGACTACCTAGCCACATATGGACACCATACTCCAATAGAAAATGTCTGAACAGTTTATGTCCATGTCAGTCATTGCTTTTCTCCTTCACACTTGCAAATGAGGAAACAAACCACATGACCCTGCATTTGTTGGCATAGAAAATCTTCAACAGGGGCTTGATCCAATGGGAGTTGAATAAGGCTCTTGAACTCGGGAAAATAGAGGTGTTCCAAAGGCAGAATGGTATGCTCTGTGTGTGCGTGTTCCCTTTAAGAACTTAATGATCAACAGAAAGGCATTTTTTTTTTGTTTAATCAAAGAACTTTGGTGCTGATGGAGGTAGTTTGCATGTTATAGCATTTTCTCAGGAGAGCCTTGCTCAAAACTGATGTATTGCCCACCATTCACCTTTTGAGGAGGCTAACATCCAGTGACAAATCATTAAGACACTGGTCTCAGTCAGCTTTAATTTGCTTTCTGAGAGACGAAAGCATCATGCTGCAAGAACAGTATCCAGGTATTAATCATGTTGCTGCAATGCCTTTGACAGAGTGAAACAACCTCCACTTGGGGTAGGTCAATATCAGAGTTTTAAACTCTGTTTATATTTTCAGATATTGCTGGTGATCTTGACCAATAATAAGTTTTGATGAAGAAAGTAGTAGAGAAGGATAGTATTTTGCATGTACCCAGGTTGGCTAGCAGTAATTAAAATAGTCCACACAGCTGAACTTTAAGAACCAGAAAAATTAACAACGCTACTTTAAAAAAAGTAGTAGCCATCTCCCTTTGATTTTATGCATTGGCAAAACTGAGAATCTCTCTCCAGTGTAGAAAGTGGTTCTCGACCTCTGCCCCTGCTTATAAACAACAGATTCCAGGAATTCTACTTGGAACTATACATTTCCAAAGCACAAAACAAAAAATCAAACATCAGCAATAAACATTCTTGCTTAAGTGACTGTTCACTTAAGGATCTGGAAATGGAAGAATGTGAGGCCTTGGGATATAACATTAGCCATGAGGAAATTGCTAAGGCCATCTCCTGCTTAATGTCTGGCAAAACACTTGGTTCTGATGAGGTCCCTGTACAAATATATAAATGACATGTGGTTATAGTGGCTGAGCTGCTTGTTAACATGTTATCAGACATTCACAGCTGGCAGCTGTGCACTGCCTTGAACATGTGCACAAGAAGTTTAGACTCAATATGCTTTGAATCCTTTCTTTGACTTCCCATTTCATAGAGCTATGATGACATGGACAGTGTAAGGGACCAGGGTGCAGGCAGTCTTACCTAATGGTTAGACTGCTTGGGGAAAGCAGGGGCCTGGGACTGGGTTAAAGGACAGGAGCCATATACCAAATCCAGAGGGAAATCCAGAAGCAGAGCCCACAACACAGTCCAGGTTCAGAATCGGGGGATCAGATGTTGAGTATCAACCTGAGAAGCAATCCACAGGTAAAGTCCAAAATCAGGGCCAAACCAGTGTTGGGAGCCAGAAAACAGAACCACAGGGAAAATGTCTAGAAATAAGCCATCAACCAGGGTTGGGAAGTAGGAGGCTTACCAAAGAAAAACTGACAACTGGCCTGCAAACCCAGGCCCTCAGATGGTGTTAAATGGATCGGTAGCACTCCCTGCACCTGCCCATCAAGATGCTTGCTGCTTCTAAACTGGGCAGAATTCATTAGCTAAAGCCTACTGGAGGTGTGGCTGTTGAAGTACTTGGTTCAGGTTAGCCTGCCTGCTCAGAGTCCCTGATAGTACTTGACTCAGGCTGGTCTGCTTGATTAGCATCCTTGATAGAGTGGAGGGAGAGTCGATTATTTTAATGGCAGCAGGTTGCACTGATTGAAGGAGGGACAAGTGAGAATTGAAGAGGATTTGTAGAGAAAGATGGGAAGGCAACAGAGTGTACGTCTATTCTGTGCTCAGAGATACAACTACAGCTCTTGTAGAGTAGACATAGCACAATACTTTTACACGAGCTCAAGTACAGTGAACATCAGAAGCAACTGAAGACCCCTGTACATGCTAGCTGCCTGAGGCTTGGGAGAGATATTCAAAAAGCCTGAGCCTGGATTGATTCAATCTTTGCAGGCTAGTCTAACCTGGCTAGGCTGAACCAGTTTGTAACCAGACAGACATTCTTTCTGGACTGAGGAAATGCAGGCACATGTCTGCAGTGGCTCAGGCTAGAAGCTGGGCGGGGGGCACTAGAGCAGCCCTCCCTTCTTTCCACAGTGCTGAGCTAAGACTGCAATGAGGAAATTGCCAGGCCCCTGCAGGACTCTCTGATTAGGGAGGTCTGCCTGCATGGGCCCAGGCTTTTCCCCACTGGCTGCTCAAGGGCCAGGAGTGTTGTCAGACCCCAGCCCCCTGCTAAGACTCTAAGGCAAGGGGGGTGTACAATGCATGCATCTATTAATGATGCAGAGCTTTTCAACCTCCCTCTCCCTGATTCTTTATACTGTCTGCAGCAAACTGAAAAAGGAGCAAGCCAGCAGGGGACTGATAACAGTGATTATTACCTCATTAACAAAGCAATAGGCTATCTGGGGCTGGGTGGGGTCTGTGCTGTGGGAGATGGGGGGTGGGAAATCCCTGTTTGAGCAGCAATGGTGGGGTAGGGCAGGGGGAAGCAAGGCCGACTCTGCTGTGTCTGCAGTCTCTACTGGAGCTCCAGACAGGGAGCAGAGCAGAGGGGAGGGGCCTGCTCTGCTGTGGAGCAAAGAGCATGCTGGGATGCTGGAGGTATCTGGTTTATCTTAAATCTGCAAGGGGTCTGAAACAGACATTGCATAAACTGGTTTGAGCCAAATCAGTTAAGTCTGATACTACATTCAACCAGGTTTAAGTCAAACCAGTTTCAGCCATTTTCAAACTGGTTTATGTGCACTGAACATCTGTTCTGTTACAGGTTTAAACCAGTTTCTGATCACTTAAACCAGTTTATGTGTAATGTGGGTCTCTAGCCTAAGAGTTTACCCAAGGTCTCAGCTGGCTTTTGTAGACTGTGCTGAATCCCCTGCTACCAGAGACTATGCTGCTATTGGTACCCAAGCTAGCTAGTTTAAAGTTAGCTCGGGTACATGCATCTTCATGAGCTGCATTTACACCCCCGGCCTACAAATCTAAAGACAAAGTAAAGGCTTGGCTGTGAATGATTAAGAGTAGGTCTGCATCTCAGTGGAGGCATGTCCTATCTGGGAGCTTCCTGAGTGCAGCCTGCCTACCGCTAGTATACTTTGACCTGCTCCAAGGGTTTCCTCAATAGTGAATCCTAAGAGGTTTTCTCTATGGTGTTCTCTGGTGTGCTTGACAGCAGCTGCTGGGGGTGACCTGAAAGTTGCTTCACCTACACATTTCCAGGCTTAGAGCATACAAGTGGAAGTGGGTGGGAGGATGTACCGAGGAATGTTTTGGTTGGGATATATCACTACCCTGAGAGGACCACAGAGAAGCACAACTTCTTTCCCTTTGGGCTAGGGACAGGCATTACACTTAAACCAGTTGAAGTGATCAGAAACTAGTTTAAACCTGTAACAGAACAGATGTTCGGTGCACATAAACCAGTTTGGAAAAAAAACCTGGTTGAATGTAGTATCTGCCTTAACTGATTTGGCTCAAACCGGTTTATGCAACATCTGTCCCAGACCCCTTGCTGGTTTAAGATAAACCAGACTCCTCCACCCTCCCAGCATGCTCTTGGACTGGATGGGGTTCTGCTCCACAGCAGAGCTGGCTCCTCCCCTCTGCTCTCTAGCCAGAGCAGGGGCAGCTTGTGGCCAGATGCTGGCCTGCGGTGGCCCCAGAGGCAAATTTCTCCCTCTGTCCCCTCTCTCCCCCTCCCTCTGCTGGTAAACCCTGAGTACTGCAGCTGCTGTTTGCCAGCCCCAGCTGTACCTCCATGGCTTGCCTACAAACAAGCAGGGACCGAGTTAATCACTCCCTCTGTCCCCTCTCTCCCCCAGAATGCCAGGGCTTTGGCTGCAGTCTGTGTGGCTTGCACAGGGGAGAGAGGCAAGCAGGTTGGTGTGCAGATCCAAGCCCTGTTGCGGCTCAGAGCCCAGAGCTAAGACGTGCAGGACCAGACAGAGGTGGAACGTGTTAGCACAGACCTGACAATCATCAGTGATCACACATGCTGGAGATTTAGCTAAGAGAAGTTGCACCAAAGAATGCAGAGAACTACATTTACATTATAAAGCAGAACATGTAAACACAACCTTTCTAAATGCCTGTCTGTAAGGAGACACACTGCCCTCAGGATTAGTAAGACACTTGTCTTTCTGGTTTACAATTTAAGTTAGATTAAGTTGTGTATGCTGTGTTTTACTGGGCTGTATCTTAGCTTAGGCAAAAATTTGGGGTAGTTCCCTGTTGTATGCTTTGCAAATTGCTGTGTTCAGTACCTTGTTTCAGAGAAGCCTTTTTCCCCATCCCGTGTGCTAGCCCCAGCTGGTGCCTGGCTATGCCCCCTCTGCTTCAGCAAGGAGGGGCTAGAGCCTTGAAGGGGTATCTCTTTTCTTTCCTCCCCTTTGGCAGTGACTGGCAGGCATGCTCTAGCGCCCCCTCCCATCGGACTTCTGGCTTGAGCCACTGCAGGCATGTGCCTGCGTTTCCTGATTTAATAGAGCATGTCTGTCCAGCCATTAATCAGTTTAAGCTGCACAGTTTAAACTAACCTGCAAAGAGTGAATCAATTCAGGCTCAGGCTTTTTGAATGTCTGCCCCTAGCCCCAGGGATGCTAGCCTTCCAGGACCCCCATTAATCCCATCCATGTTTCACTGCATACAAACCAGCTCCCCCTTTCTCCCTTACTCCAAGCCTTTTGCATACTCTGTAAAACTCACATTTTCAGGTTAGAAAGGTGATTTCACAGAAGCTCTTTTTTTGGTTTGGGGTTTGTTTGTTTGTTTGTTTGTTTGTTATTTTGTTTTTTTGGGGTGGGGTTGGCAAACCAGCAGCTACTTTTATAAATTATCATCATTGTTAACATGACACAGCCCATTACCCAATAAAATGTGTTCATTAAGCTCACAGTTTTGGCTGCAGATGACATGTAAAAAGTATGTGTGTTTTTATTCTTCTTCTAATCTGCTCACAAAGTCTTCTCTGTACTACATTGGAAAACAGAAGTCTCCAATACAGAATCTCTGTCAGCTAATCATAACAGACCCTCTTGTGACAAAAAAGCCACATTTTTTCTTTCTGTTAACTGCACAACCCAGTGAACCCACCAAACTCTCATTTCAAAGGTGCTTTGCTTTTCTGCAATTTGTAGTCTTTAAGTTGGGGAAGCCTGAGAAATCATGAAACTTCATGTGAACTCTTTTCAGGGCCATCTTTAATTTATTTGAATGTCAAAACTAATGGACTGCTTGTGTGAAATATCCCAGGAAATTTAAGCTTTACTTAGTAATTATGTGCTGAATTTTTGGGATGGGTACTTTGTTTTTCCTATAAAATAAAAAGGTTGAATGCTTGCTTTAAATGAAAAATGGACTGCATCCTCAATGCACTTGCCCCATCTCTTTTAGCAATCAGCAAACATTAGCTCATTAACATTGTGGTATTTCTCCAGGCCAAAAAGCTGGTTCACATGCTACCTCTAAATCAATTAGTGCTACTACTCTTACTCGACCATTCTCAGAATGGGGGGGATTGCCATGGCACGCAATTTCAATGTAAACAAATCTTAAAGTTTATACGTCTGTCCTTTCAATACTTCACTGTTTATTAATCCTATAATTATAGTATTGAAGGTACATGTATGTCATATATCACACAGGAAAATATTGTTGTTGATGTCAGTGAACAGCTGTCAGTTGTTGACAATAGTTGAGTAAGTCCTCAAAATATCTTATAAAAATCATCTCCAGTACAGTGGTGCTCCAACTCTGGCCTGTGGGCTGAATCTGGCCTACAGGGCTATATCATCTGACCCACAAGTCTCCCCAGAGGGCTGGAAATTTGGTGGTGGAGAAGTAGTAGCAGCATTAACATAGTTTCCAGAGCTTCTCCTGTCTCCAAATTGCAAAGGCATAGCAGTCAATGCTGCCACTGCTCCTATCAGTCTGAAAATTTGGCAGCAGGGGAAAACCCTTGAGCTGGATGCCATGGCTCAATGAACCAGCATGCAGGGTTGTGTCGTGGCCTGATCTGGCATGTGGGGATCACATGACTCATTGGATCACTTCTGTAGATTGATTCCACGTGCTAACCCTATGCTGGATTAGGCCCACGGACTCATCCCACCCATGGGATCCAGCCTTCCATGCCAGATGGCTGAGCACCATCGCTCTACTACATATTACTGGAGAAAATAAAAAATGCCTATATTTCATGTGTGTGAATGCTGCCTTCATTTTTTTTTTTTGGATCGGTGTATGCACTAAGACAGCTCAGAATCTCAGCGTCATCGTTGTAAGGATTCAATGTGACAGCTAAGGAATGCCCATGTGCTAGAAGAGGCAATGTTGGTGAATCAGCTGGTGTCATTCTTCCCCTGGTGTTAATACCTCAATATCACATTAGGAAACACTGTGCTATTAAAATAGTTGCATTCCAAATGAGGTCTAAAATGAAGATTTTGAGAAGGCAAAGGATGCTTTTTTTTTTTTTTTTTTTTTTGCAGGACATCCAAGATGCAACATTGCTTTCAAAATGGAACAGGACCCAAATAAGTAATTAAGTAAATATCCCATGAAACAAAAGGTTGGACAAGTATTATTAGGTTCAGCTTTTCTGCATTGAAATGAAAAGTCACGTCAACATGGAAGGGTCAAATTCCATTTTGAAAGGTGAAATGCTTTTTTTCAGTTTTTCTTCTGAAATTAAATTTAATCAAAATCAACACATGGCCAGCTTTCTAGTTTCAGTGAGTTGGCAGGCTCCTTGGCTGAATCATCCCATTGGAAAATGTCTAATGAGCTCTGTTAAGAACTCATTGCTATTGTGGTTCCTCTGTGAGAGTAGCAGGAGTAAGAATAGTGACAAATGGTCCTGGGTAGTGTAAAAGCGCACGTACTTCTGGGTCATGGTTCTGATTAGAATCACACTCTTCCTCTGCTGGGCTTTGTATGCTGTTCTTTTTTGGAGCAGCTGTGAAGTGCATTGCAGAGGATGTTATCCTCCACCTCTGAGCCTTGTTGTTGTGCTGCCCTGCCCTGCCCTGCCTCAGCAAGATGGCCACCTCTGCTCCCAACCTATCCCATGTCACATGGTTCTACCTTTTGCTGGATATCTGGTTCCCCCTCATAAGGATCTTGTTGATTTGTAACGTCATTGTGGGCAGATGACCCACAGTGTTGCTTGAGCATTGCATTTTTGCCCCTCTACCCTAATGCTTGAAGGGATCCTCCTGCTGACAGACTGATCCTACAGTACTGACAACATTGGTCTGTTTTGCAGCTCTTGGGTCTCCACAGCTTTCCCAGCTTCCCATCAGGTGGAAAAATCCTGGTATTCCTACTCAGACATCTTTGGCCCTCACTTTACCACCATCCTCACTCCATTTATGACTGTTATTGAGAGGTGTGTGGATACAGCCTCCTGTGGGAGAGTGCCAATGAGGCAGAAGCCAAGAAGGGCTTTTCCCCCTGCTTATTCCTTATTTGTACTTCACTAGTAGCTACGTATTAGGGGTGTGCGAAATGGGCCCTGTTTGATGTGAATTTGGATTCGGCCTGAATCGGGGACAGCGATTTGATCCGTTGATTTGGATCGCTGTCCCTGATTCGATTCAGCCAAATCTGAATCTGATGATTTGATGCTGATTCAGTGCATCAGCGATTCTTACACAGCCACAGCTTTAAAAGTTTTTTTTCTACACACCTTGAGCTAGCAGTGCGGTTCATGATCGCTGCAGTCCACTTCCAGGTATGCCAGGGAGCGCATTGGGACCCCCCCCATGCTCCCCCAGCCCAGTGATCAGCCTCAGGGGGACCCCAGGTGCCCCCCCAGACCCAGGAAGCACCAGTTGCTGAGCTGTGGGGCATGGGGGGGGGGGCCCTGCACGCTCCCCGGTGGACATGGGAGAGCTTCTGGTCCACTTCCAGGTCTGCTGCTGAGTGTGCTGGGGAACCCCCCATGCTTCTATGGGATGCTGCATCTGCCCCAGCACCACAGTGTTCAGACCCCCTGCTACCTAGATGTATGTAGAAAAAACATTTAAAGCTGTATCTACGTCCTAATTTGTCCAAATCTCGCCAAATCGATTTGGGGAGACTAAAGGGTCCTCTGATTCGATTCGGATTCAGAGATTCAGCCACTGAATCATGTCACATCTCCACCGAATCGCATCAGGGACCGAAGCTCCACACAGCTCTACTACATAGTCTAATCATAATCAAGGGCCCCACTGTGCTATTTGCAGCATGATCACAGAACAAAAAATGTCCTTCCCCTTTGTATGTCTAGTTTCAAAGCAAAATATAGAGGTGCTGAGGTGGGTCAAATCTGCTGTTGTTTGCAGTGGGTGGAAAGTGACAATTCTGTGGGTGACAAAGCATTGAATCTTAATTCATCTGAAATCAAGTTCTGTAGTATTTACTACAGTCAGACATGGTGTGGCATTACAGACTTTTCCTAGCAACAAATCCCAGATATAACTGACAGTGCCAATCATCAGTAGGTATCCCTGAAACAATATTTAAAGTTGCAGGGATTAATCAAGTTGAGCTTTTTACTGTGATAACTGATGAAATGACAACTATATCATCACAGGAAGTATTTTCTGCTCCTGTGTGCTCTTTTGGGGGTGGGGGGGAGTTGATGCCATAATATTTAAAGCTTGAGAGTTGAGAATAACCAGTAGTCTATTGGGATTGCCAGCGCTTTTCACAACTCCAACCAATGCCTGGGATAGCAATGTGATGACATCCCAATTGTGAAGTGATTGGTTAAACAACAGATCTTGAGCCCTGCCCTGTGAGGTGCAAAGTACCTTTCAGTGTCCTTTGATTTAAAATGGGTAAGAAGGAATAAAAGAATGGAAGAGAAAGGTGCACAATTCTTACAGCTCAGCACCTCCCAAGGATGAGTATGGAGGCATACAAAGCAACAAGAGTCATCTGCTAAATAACTTGGAGTTTCAAAAGTTGCCAGCCAGTACTTTGCTTCTCTGGTATCTTCCTTTGACACTGTTTTTCTTTGCTTCTGGGGTATCTGTCTTTGGCACTGTTTCTTTCTTTGCTTCTGGGGTGTCTACGTCCATCTGTGTCTCAGTCTGTGTCTGTCTGTCTCCCTGCTTTTCATCTGTTTCTGGCTATTTTCTGGCTGACCCTATTCATTTTACTTTGCCTTCTGTCAGACTTTGTCACTCTCCTTTTCTCTTTCTTTTCTAGTTCAGGTCAGCTCAAGAAGGCGAGACAGAACTAGGTGCCTTCATATTTGACCATCTTTATCTATTAATCTGGTACCTGGTGTGACTTTGATTAGGATAGCACAATTCACTCAGTGCCATTTGCAGCAGGAGTATGACATATAATGCTTCCATTCTGACTATTAGTTTTCCATCAGTCAAAATTTGGTGAAGCAGGGAGAAAAGGTGAGTGATTTTTACCTTGCCCCTTCCCCTATTCCCTCTGTCTAGGACTAGATGCATCCTGACTGCCAGTAGTTACAGTAATTTGTGATCCAGTTGTGTGTCCAGAGATGTATATTCCCTAGGGTGCACATGATATCTGTCCTGTGAAACAATACCAGCATATTCTGAATGAGCAAAAAGAGAATGCAGAAACAGTGAAGTAATTCATCTCATTAAGTTTGCAAAACATTTTAATATGTACTAACATTGGCTGAAAAAGATGCTGGCATGTGTTCTACCCCCTAGCTGTTTCGACCCCTCTCTCCTCCACCTCCCACACAAGGAGTGGTGATACTAAGCAAAGCAGATGTATAGGAACAACAGTCCTGCATGTGACCCGGCAAGTGATTCCAGAGCTGCAGTTTAGAGCATGTACTCTTGGAACATATCACTTTGGAAATAAAAGAGAGATTTTATCAGGATGCTAATGGGAGTTCTAAGCCTGTACATTCGTCCCTCCGTTGGCTTTGAAAGCTAGTTTCCAAGCACAATACAAGTAGCCATACACTTTTGTGTAACTGCTATCCAATATCCACAATGAGTGATTCTGAGTGAAAGAAACCACTGATTCATCCAGTCACCTTCTCTCCCAGATGCCCAATGACCAAACACTAATTGAATCTTTGAAATCTTGTTCAAAGAAGATCTATCCAAACAGGAAAAAAACCCAACAAAAAACATGACTTCAAATACTTGGGGGTTTGTCTGTAGCTGCCGTGACTACTGATCAGTCCTTCACTATTCTCTGGTGATTTGAAGTGTGCTTGAGTTTTGCAGTGCGTGAAGGCAGATGAAAAAGCCTTACAAACCAAACCCTAAATTAGGAATTGCTCTTGAAATTACCAATAAGCATCCACACTGCTGGGATTTCAACCTGTGATGCTATTTTATGTTATATGTTGCTAAAGGAACAAGCCTGACTGCCTTCTGGTTGTTGTTTAATGAGTTGATCAATAGCTGATTCCTCACTCATGGGTTTAGACCACAGATTTGCAGTTACAGTTGCCATGGATCCTCCCTTGGTGCTCATAGAAGCAATCTTATACAAAACTTTCCTCCCCTTTTTGACTTACGGAAGAGGAGGAGGCACCTTATCTTCTTTCCCTACAGCTGCTGGAATAACATAGATACTGCCAGCTGTACTCCCCTAATTTTCTGCTGCTTATTAGGAGTGGAAAGCAGTAACCTCCTTCTAGTTTGGGGAAGGAGAAAGAGGCCCTTAGTTCTCACTTGTCTACTATTGGCCTTTTGGAGGTTGCTGGCTATTACCCCACAAGGGTCACTGTCCATTGTGGGGGGTCTCAGCAGCTGCTGTTTGTCATTGCCTTGTGCTTGGTGTTTTGTTTTTTTTTCTCCTGCGTTCCTCCCCCTCCACATATTTAGTGAATCCATATCTCCTGAGAAGTCAGGGGGAGGATGAGGACTCGCTTGTGTCGTATGTATAGAACTTGGAGCAGAGTGGCATAGTGTTGGCTGTAAATGATACACCTGCCTTTATAGGTGTCATAATAGAGCAGTGCACTGGCTGGCACTTGACCAGCCAGGCTGCTTGAGTAAGCAGGGCTTAGCCAAATGCTGTGGTTCAGAACATGTTCCATAGCATGGGGGTGAAGTATGGTGAAGAGTCCTAGGATCTCTTCGCATCTCTGCTAACAACCTACTGTGTAGCTTTGGACAACTCACATATTTTCTCTGTACCTCGTCCCTCCAACCACACTTGTTTTCTTTCTTGCCTATTTAAATTGTGCTTTCTTTGGGGTCAGGACTGTGTCTTGTTCTGCTTTTATATAATATCAGGCACAATGGCACCTCCCTCTTGGTTGGACTCTCCAGGTGGTACTATAATAGAAATGATGATAACAGTTATGAAATAATCCTTGCTTGTTGTATGGCTCACCAGCATTTGTGCAGGTGTGGCTTTCACTACAACAGCAGAGAAATGCCATTTTGTACTGAGGAATGAATGAGTGGATACTGATATCAATGAATTGTTTCTGACTAAGCCTTGTTGTTTGCTCTCTTCATTATTCTGGAGAGTATACCTCTGAAGTGGAAGTAAGGGGGTGCTTTAAGGAGTTTCATGTCCATAACTTTCTGGCCAATTTTGCATTTCTCACATCTGTCAAACTTACTTGGCATTTGGTATGTGACTTCCTCTCCTATGGGTAATAGAAATGACTGGAGACTGGATTGTCAGGTGTACAGTAGACATAAATACAAGGGAAAAGATGGCTGACCCCGTTGCGATAAGTTTACAGAAAGCATTTATTGTTATTTATTTTCCAGTCTCCTTTCATGTGCTGCATAATGAGAATTAGGAGTGTATGGAGTGATTTGGCTTCCATTCAGCAATCTACTTATTAAAAGAGCCACCCAGTATAAGATAATAGATCAAGTACATTCAGATCTTCCTGAACTGTATCTTCTTACTGTCTTGGAGTAGCTAGAATTACCAAAGCAGCAAAGGAATGATTATTTACGTGGTGCTAAATTCGGCAGTCCAAACACCCATGGCCTCCAGTAGTTTACCCAACATAATGAACTGTGCTTAGTGTTTCCTGGTGGCTACTTCTGGGTTATCTGAAGCACCATCTGGATGTGCTTAACTCTCCCTCTTCCCTATATAGAAAGCTTAGTTCTCTCCACTGACTGTGCAGGGCTGCACACTGTCTATATGAGCCACCTCATTCTTAGGTGTTACAATACCTAAGTAGAGGCATCTAGGTGATCAGCCTGGACCCAGCCTTTTGTGCCTTTTTGTGTGTCTGCATTGTAGCAACCACCAAGTTCAATAAATACAGGCATATAAAGAATGAGGAAAACTAACTAGAAGATTTTTAGGAAGAATAGTAGATGATTGTCCATAAGCCTTTAGTCTCTCCCCTAACTGACTAATAGCTACTTAACTGAGAGACCATTTCCCAATTACCAACTCACTCTCCTTAGTTAGGGATTAATTTAAATGATAACGTCTCTCACTAGTGAACTTGAATGTAGTCAAAATGAACATATTGGCTTCTTTATCAGTACATAATAAAATGCACCCATTATGCAGCCAAAAAAGTTTAAAGGTGCGTGTCTTAGAATGTTTGGAAATCATAGCATACTTAAGCACAAGCTGGATGTATCAATTCTAATTCAGATCTCATTTTACACACATCAGATCCTCATATCTGATGAGGTAAACGTTTAGCCCACAGTCTTTCTTTACCATGTAGTCTGTGCTGCATGTTTATTAAAAAAAATGTGATAGACTTTACTTACGAGAAAAAATAAAGATGCTTAGCTGTAGATGAGAGAGTGTTGTTCAGCATAAAAATGGGATGAGGGCTCATGGATTTAATTTCAGACTCTACCAGCAATTCACAGTTTGACCTCAGTAAAAATCTGTTACATTCTCCAGATCAGGTCACGGCCCCCTATTCTACCTGCTTTTCATTGCTGCAGCAATATAAGAAAGGTAGAAAGCTATCTTACGTCAGACGGAGAAGCCTCAAATGGTGTGAGATCAGCACAGACCTACAACACCTGTCTGCTAGCTTCAGTGCAGGGGATGAAGTGGATTGTGGCTAGAAAAGGATGTAGTCGAATCACTGCTGTGCTGTAGGGAATCTTTGACTACTACCAGCTTATGCACTTTAGCATAGGCTTGATGCACATTAGTTCTCCCACCCAATCTCCTGAGAGAATTGTCAGGCTTAATTAATCAATGTTTGTGACATGCTTTGGGATTTTTGGATGAAAACCCTAAGCAGCTTCAGTTGTATAATATCATCCATAATTCCACCATCTGTGTTGTGCCGCTTTGGTTAGCATTAGTCTAAGTTCTAATGTGAATATATCATAATACATAATTATGCTTAGTGCTTAATAGAGAGTACATGGACTGAGCTGAATATGCTGTGGTCCAGGCTTTACCGTGACAGCACAAAACCTGAAGTAAGACTCAGTAATAAAGTCTGATCCCCAAAGGCTAAATGGCCTGTATTTACCTAGCTCCCTAGCTGAAGATGATGTAAGCCTGTGGAAAAACACATTTATAGGATTGAGTGGATTTTGTAAAAATCCAATTGGGCAACCAGAACAGCAGAGTGGAGCAAGAGATGGATGAAATGTATGGCGAACGAGACTGGGGATCCCTGTCAGATATGTTGAGAAGTTGGATGGGAAGGGAGTTTACTTGGTAAATCAACATGACCTTCTTTAATTCTTCATTTTACCCATACTTGTTTTTCCAGTTGTTTAATTTTCATTGTTCCCTTCTCTTTTAAGAAAAGATTGTTCTTTCTTTATTTAAAAGGACACAAGAATGCTTGCAGATGTGATGACTATGTAGTAAGGAGAATGGGGTGATAACTTACCTGACCCTAGCTAGTGGCTTGAGTTGTTTTAGTTATTTCCCAAAATGGACCCCTTCACATTATTGACCCAGCCCTTGTTTGCTGTACCTGACAGGAGGATTATTCTAGGATTAGTTTGTTAAGAACCGTCTGTCCATATTGAGTATGACAGAGCTGTCAAGGTTATTTTAATTATTGGGAAGATCGTGTAAAATAAAGCCAAGGATTGTGACTGAAACGTCACTCTGCCTCTTTTTCTTCAAGGCCTGGCCTCCACAGAAGTTTTTGCATGGATTTAACTATTTCAGTGAAGAGAATGATCTTATGTCTGTTTAATTACATGAGCTTAGTGTGGGCACAGTTGTACAGATAAAGTAGTGTGCTGTGCCAATGTGGCTAAATCCTATAAGCCAGACAGGCATAAAGCACCTTTCCCTTGGTTTGATCGAATCCACTTTAGGGGGCTGTTTCTCTCTCATTATATCCATTTGCCAACTCCTAGAACTAACGCGTTACAAGAAGGATGGCTAGAGAAGACGGGTTTTTTCTCGGAGCTCCAGGCATGAGGTTCTTACCTCTGTCGCACTGTCCATCCTTCTTTCTTCCCCTCAGCAACAGCGAGCTTCTTTTCCATGTATTGTCTTCTGCTCGTTGCATAAAAAAAGTAAAATAACTACACGAGGCGTCAGTATTTACTAAATAAATGTAAACATGCTAGGCTACCTGCCATGCCGTAGCAAGGGCGGGGTGGCGAGTGGGGTGACCACCCCAGGCGCCAAAGTGAAGGGGCACCAACAGGTGCCACCCAACTGAGGCAGGGCATGGGACAGAGCCATGAGCGGCTTGTTTGCGGGGCGCTGGGACAGGGGAGGGCAGTTCCCGCTGCTGCGTGCACTCCGGGGCATGCAGGCGAGGGTGCTCCCTGGATCTGTGTGCGGGGCAAGGGCGGGCTGCCACTGCGGGCTTTGCTCCAGGTGCCAAACTTTGTTGCTATGGCACTGGCTACCTGGATATAGTCTGTGACTCTGACCTGTTTCTGGCAGTTTCTCGGGCAGAACGTGCTGAGCATCAGTAAAAGGCTCCCAAACTATTTAAAGGGATTCACCCCTCTCCAATTTCCTTCTGTCTTCTGCTTTGTTTTTAATGTGATTTTGTTCTCTTTAAACTGTTGTTGTTAAATGTGTAATGTCTATAATACCCAGTTACCTTGGCAATTCTCTTTTTGGTGGGTCATTTCTTTTTCATTTCTGTTTTCTGTCCTTTCTTGGCATTTTTCTCTTCTGTCGGTTTGTGCAATTCATTGCTTTATTTTAGGTGCCAACCTCAGGATTACCAGTTCTTATGATAGTTGATGACTTTTTTCCAGCCTTAGCTTGTGGAAACGTGAAAATGCAAAGAATTTCAGCTTTAATTCCTTGCCCTTATGATGGTTGAAAGCAGCCTGAAGATGTGATCCCCTTAAACTTTCATAAACTGGAAGGCGAATGAGATTTAAAAAGTGCTATTTTGTAAATGATTTTTAAGAATGTCTCATGACTTCTGAACTGTGATTGAAAATGCTGCATTTCTCCTTGTGTTGTTTTCATTCAATGGATACTGCATGTCCTTAACCGGGGAACTAATCCTTGGTTTCCTCCTCCCCTTCCTTGTTGCTCTGCTCCTTTTCCATGACCTTCCCCTCCCTTAAGCCAGAGTTTAGCAACGGGTGAAGAGTGGAGGGGTTAATAGGTGATGAAGTGCAGTTAAGACCTTTGCTGCTTAATTAAATGTATTCATTTTTTTTTTTTCTCTGTAAGCAGTTGCTATAATGGGGAAAGAACAGAGAGGGGAGTCACTAGGCTGGAGGCCGAGCAGGACGGAAGGGAATAGCTATGCTCACTGCTACCTCTTCCTCTGAGAAGCAGCAAGTTACAATTAATAAGTTGAATTAAGACCGTGAGGCCTCGAGAGAGCTTAATTGGACAGAGCTACTTGCTCTTTTCCTTGTCGTCTTGACTCCATATAATCCTTTGCTGTCTGGCTTGCCACAGACTAGTTTGGACTCAGGGAGAGCAAGGAAGGGAGTAGCCAAGGTAAAATTAAGCAAGATCCATAGCAATAGAGTGGGCAATAGAGCAGTATGTGGAGAAAGAAAGGAGGTGAGTGGAGGAAATGTCTGTATCATTGTGGACTGTCCCAAGCCCTGTCCTAGATGGAGAGGAGCAGATGTTCCTTCTTAAGATCCACTAGCAATCAGTTCTGATCAGGAATATACATTTTATACACCTTTACCTGCCAATCTACAAACATTATTAACGGCCAAAAAAAGCATTCCCAGTGTTCTCAAAAATTTGGCTACCTTGAATGGAATATAATTTTCTTTTACTTAAGTAAGTCCTAAATATACTGCCATTACTTTAACTGCAAGTCCTTTTGTTTTCATATTATAAGAGAAGGTACAGAAGGGACTGATCACTTTTCATTATACACTTCATAATTAACTCTGTGTTTCACCATAGTGTTTTTAAAATATCCAACAGCTTTTTGGCAATGCTATAGAACCAAATTGCCCTTCGTTCTGCACAGTCCCACTTGTCTAAGTGCTGTTGCATAAAGTGCATAGCAGATATGGAATTTGAGTCAGTCTTTACAAACAGTCTGGGGCACTAGAAGAACCAGGTTATTCTCAAATCAAATGGAGCCTTTTCTTTGAACAAAAGGAATATAAATGCTTATGACTGGGATATTTAAAGAGGTCACTAGGAGATCAAATCCTGTGGACTTCTTATGAAAGTTGGGCACCTAGATGTCTTGGACATCTTTACAAATTCTAAGCTGCCTCTTTAAAAGTTTGAAAACTGAAAGAGAGGTAGTGGGTATATGTTTTGGGGGAGTTTTTTTAATACTTAGCTAATTGAGGATTACAAGTCCTGCTGAAAATACTCCAGGATTCCCAGTAACTTTCAGTGAGGCATTTCAAACTACTCCAAAGCCACTTAGGTGCTTTTGAAAGTCCCAACCATATTTTTCAGTTAGCCACATTATAATTTCAATATTTAAAGGGTTGCCATAGATAAATTAAAATTAAATGGAATAAGAGATGATTATTAAAAGGTCTCTTAAGGATTAGTTCTTTTTCTGCATTTACTGTGTATTTTCTTGTCCTGATTACAACTGAATTCAGCTTACTGCAAAAATCCTCCATGTGGCACTTCCAGAATGTATGCCAACCAACTCTACAGCAGGAGACATTCGGCCCTTACCCCAGAATATCCTGTAGTCTGCTAGCTACTGCTTTCACCTAGAATGTGGAAGGCCTGGGTTTAAATGCCTGTTCCAAATCAGGCAGAAAGGGAGGAACAAGAACATGCGTCTTCCACATCCCGGGTAAGTGCTCAAATCCCAGACTGTTGGGTCTCCCATTGTCATAGTCTCCAATTTCAAAATGAACAACTGACCTAGTTTAGCTATCTCTCTGAAGAATGGTGGGAATGCTGAGTGCAGAAAAGCACCTAACTCCCCATGAGGGGAAAGATTTAGGCTGTTCAGTTTTCTGCCTTCTATGAATCCATTTTGTGGTTATTTTCCATTAAATCCATGGGGAATACTTAATGTATAATTTGTGGCAGGATGCCTGAAAGTTGGGTTTTATGTAGCTCGGCATTGTGGTCCCTTTGTGGATTCAGCCATAATGGATTTAGCCACTACCAGTGAGGACCAGACTTTGCTTTCTCTGTTAATAATTTATGGAACTTGGTTGTTTTTGCTGGAAGACTGAGTGTGGTATTGAATTCAACTCAGATTTTAATCTTTGGCAAATGCTAGAAGAAAATGGTAGTAGCTTGTGCCTCACATACCTTTTTCCAAGGTAGACCCTTGTTATCTTTCACAATCCTGCAAATGGATGACCATTAATGATATAGCCCTGGGCTTTTTCGCATAAAACAGACCAAAGCTTTGTAGGAATATGGTGAAAGTGTTTTTGAGGAAGGGAAGCTCTTCCTGAAGAAAGTGCCTGCCCCCAGTGCACACAACCTCTGGAGGCACAGCAGGCTGGGAAATAATAGCTGAAGACATTTTTAAGACTCCTTTTCCTCTTTTTAACTATATAATTTATGAATGATCAAAAATCATGAGAGATGCAGTCCATGAAATATATCAGAGTCTCCAGCATCTCAGTGCCACCCTGTCACACCTTCTGTCTAAGTTCAGACTAATATGGCTCTTTTGACAGAGATGGAAATGGCTTAGTAATGAAGAGCTTTAATGTTTTGTGTTTATAAGTGGTATGTATCCAAGCCTCTTTCTCTGTTACTATGCACCTTGCAATATGGCCGTAAGACAAGGACTGCTCCAACTTGCTTGAATGTTTCCCTCGCTCTGAACAGGTGCGAGTAGACGGGACCCTCGGTGCGGGATTTCAAAAAAGTTTCAGATGAGAAAACAAAAAGATAGATCTTATAACACTGATAGAAGCAAAGAAACATCCCCAAGGGTGAAATAGCTGACAAAAAAACCTTTGTCCTCATCCCCTGAAGGCTTTGAGACACTGAGAAACTTTTTTCATACCCTCCCCTGAAGAGCTTGAGTTGGAATGCCAAGAGTGGGAGGTGTCTCTAATACTACCTCAACTATGCGTGAGACAGGAGATTCCTCTTTATTAACTTTGTCTGAGTGAGACGCACTTGCAAGCTTTCTTCTTCATCCCTGTTTTCTTGCAAAATATCAAGTATTTTTGTAAGTAAAAACAAATTCCAAACAAACTTTAAATTTAATGTCAAAAGAAACAACAAAATGATTAAACTAAACTTGCCTAAAGAGCTATTTTAGAAGTGAAGAAGAAGAATATATTCTAGTCAGAAATAAGAAAAATTCTACAGAAACTCACAGTAAAATCAGTCTTTCTCACTAGTCCTCACATCTAGGATTTTGTCCTCTGCAGTCAGAACTGGAGGTGCATTTAGAAACAGAATTTGCATAAAACATGAATCTTGACAAATGTTCATACAGTTTTTAAAGTCAGAACCATTAAAAAAAACAACAACTGAGTCTAACCTTCTATGTAGCATAGTCCACAGGGGTTTCTGACCAGGAAATTATGATTGGGGCTAGCATATTTTTTAGAAAGACATTTGTTTTTTCCACCCTTGATTTGAAGAATGGTAAAAATGTCATAATATGTACCACTGTTAAGATACATTATTTTAATTAATAGTTTCGGTTTTTTCCCCCTATCCTCACTCTCCAGCCACACTTCATGCAGGATCTGGACACTACAGGTATATCTCTGCTGTGGCACTCAGGAGCCTGGTCTTGTCTTTGGGCAAACAAACCCTTTCCACCAACTTCTGTTCTGTGCACTTCAACCTGGAAATAAGGCCATAGGATGTCTTGCCAGACAACACTGCTGTGACCCTGAAGACATGAGTTTCTGGTGCTAAAGAATGGCGACTTGGGGCAATGCCGTGGTATCCTCACTACCTCATTTCCAGGGTTGACATACATGAGATATATTTCCTCAGTGGCAAGACTGAGCCCTCTGCTCTAGACACAAAGTTTTTCAGTTTGACATCTGCATTTCTGTTGTTCTCTACATAGGCCCTGTTCAGTGATCAGCCAAAGCAAAACAGTCTGAGAGGGGTCTGCTGCTTGCAGTACCTGGTTTCTTGCTCCTTAGCAGTGTGGAACAGGAGCCTTTGCACGATACAACAACTAGTTTTATATGGTTCATGTAAAAGCCTATGAAATGTTTCAGCCTATGAAATGCCATGGTATTCAGATGCCTTGCAAATTTCAGTGATTTAATTTCAATGAGGTGTTGACAATTCTCCCATCTGTGAAATGGAGATAAAGAAACAGAGAACAATTGGAGGCCAGAAATAGCTGAATGTATTCCCTAACTTCGGGTGCCAAATTTGAGACTAATAGCTCTCTGAAGTTTCAGACACAATCTTTTGGTTTATAAAGGAATCAGTATCAGCATAACTGATTCCTGTTGTAGCTGTGAGTGCCTAGCAAGTTTGCAGTTCAGTCCTTTGTCTCAAGTCAGGCAGCTGGAAAATGTGTACAACTGGTGGCTGCTGGTCAATCTCATGGTCAAGTCACTTCAACCAAGATACTGTGTTTGTATTGTAGAACCCGCTGCCTCTTTCATTACAAGCCCTCTAATTCCTGCAACAACCAAGGCAGAGTTCCTACAGATGTTTTCTTTACTGCTTAACTCTGAATTATCCCTGAAGCAGGCTAACCCTGTGCCCTGAATGAACTCACTTAAAAAACCAGAATTCTATCTCATAAGCTATTTGCAGGCCTGGAACCCTTTAGATCCACAAAACAGACCTCTGCCACATAAGATAATGGAGTAACTGGCAGTAGTAGGCTGTAATCCTCTGTGGATCAGCCTCTAGATGGAGATGAGGTGCTTTGTCTCTGCATTTCATAGGTATTTGACATCAGAGGAATTACATCTGATAAAATGAGTTTCAGCTCATGAAAGCTTGTTCTATATATATAATCTACTTTGTTTAGCATATATAGCTTGTGCTATATACTATAGCTGGTGCTATATACTATAATATATATATAGTGTGTGTGTGTGTGTGTGTGTGTGTATACACACACACACCCAATACCCAAGTATACACACACATACCCAAGGGTATGATTTTGTATGTGCTTCGGCACTGCAGAATTATTTCCCGCCACGAGGAGCTTTCTTTGCACGGTGCAATTCTCAGTTGCAAAGAGAAAACCCCGGTGCAAAGGAGTTCCCTCCACCCGCATGCAAATTTTGTGTCCCACTATTGGCTGTTTCTAAATTATTCCCACGTGGCGGCTAGCGATTGGCTTGCTAGCCATATAAGAGGCTTGAGCAGTTTCCGCCCAAGTTGGAGGACTCCACAAGCATCTGGAGGAGGAGAAGGAGGACTTCACATCTTGTGAAGAACTCTAAGCGCTGCAGACCCTAACAAACCCAGCGTGTGCCTTAAGAAGGATATAGGGGCCTGATCAACCTCTAGCCTCTCCCCGTCGCCGCCTAATCCCTCGACAAACCCTTCCCCGCGCGCTTTCGTTCCACGGAGCCTAGCAAACTCCGCGTGTGTGTGTATCCAGAGCTCTGCCTGAGTTATTTCAAGAGGCTCGAGTTTTTCTACAGGTCTTGTTCATACGAGTTTTGTAACTGCAACTTAAGTGAAGTTTTCTCCTGCCTGCACAGCGACCATCTACGGTGTAAGTAAAATAATCTTTAATCAACCGCTACGCATCCATGCCTAATTCTAGTCTGCTGACCTGCATTCCCCAACCCACGTGCCAGGGCTGCTGGCCACAGCCCGCCGCGCGCCCCTGAAAGCCTCGGACCGCTCCCGGCCCGCACAACACACACACTTTGTTTAGTCTATAAGGTGCAAATCTACCCTGCCTTCTACTTTGATTTTAGACTAATATGGCTACATTTCTCAGCAGAGGAATTCTCAGTCTCAAGAAATCTGACTTCAGTTCTGGATCTGGAGGGGAGTACAGTCTAATGGTCAGGTTCTTCTGTCCCTGTCTCCATCCTTGTCCCCTTTTTCCCCCTCTCCACTAATTTGTCTCTAATCCTATCCCTTTATGACCTTTCTGCCCTGGTCCCACCTGTTGCTCATAGCTGCCTATCTCCTCCCTTTTGCCCACTGTTACTGTCCCACCAATGCTCCTCACCCCTCAGCATTTCTTTTTTCTACTTGCTAGCTGAGCAGTGGATGGGAAAAATTAAGAGCACAAGGAAAATAGACGCCCTATTGTCCATTCTGGGACATTATGCTTGCTCAGTCACTGTGTACAGGCTGGTCACTCGTAGGAGCTCTGAGGAGATGGAGCATGCTCAGTGGAGAATGACTTTCTGGAGACTGCATCCCAAATCCAAATAATTTTCTACTGAACATGTCCAGTTTTCAGTCTTGTAGGTTGGTGGATTTTCACAGGAATGGAACAAAGGTGCATCCCTGAGATTAGAATCACATTTCAGTTCCCTAAACCAAAGCATGGAGCTGCTGGAGCTTCTTAATAGGATTTTTAAGAACAAAACAATGTTTTCCTCTAACAGCTGAATTATTTTACCTGCATTTTTTTAAGTCTGCTTAAAGCTTCCACCTGGAATGGGACATTTCAGCCTAAACAGTTAAAGTGTGTAAAAGTTATAAGCAACTGAAAACAGGATTTTATCTGAATTTATTATTCAAATTGAGCATTAGTCCCTTGCCAAGATTTTCTGAGAAACAACTTCCATTGCTTTTTTAACTATTTGCTTTAATTCAAGCCTGGGATGGAGAGCAATAGACAGATTCTGAACAGCTACATTATCATGTAAGAGCCACACACAAATGTGTAACAAATGTTGGCTAGAATCAATTCGAGTTATTTGTCTGCGAGTTCATTGAGTCACTACAGCTGGAGGCAAGCAGTGACTGAAGACTGGCCCTAAAGAAGCCTGCAAATCCAGTTTGCAGTGTCTAGCTGGAATATGAATATTTAACCAGGTTGTGACCTTACAAATTCTTTATCAGGGCACAGTTTGTTAGTGCCCATGAGCCTGAAGGTGTTGTGTTTGAATGGACTTAAATTCCTTTCACTTGGTTGGTCTTAGCCATTTTGAGATGGATGATTTAGGCACCTTTTTGCCTCTAACAATGGTAGAGTACTCCAAACATGGCTGATGTTATTTCTACAAGTTTGGGCATCTCCAGATACTGTATTTGAATCACAACTGACTGAGTAGTATGGGACCTGTTCTCAAAAAGTGTAAAATTCTTGCAGGATGCAGTTAAGCAATTCGGCTTCTGAAGAACTTTTCATTTATAAGGAAAAAAGACCAGTATTTTGTTTGTGAACAATGAACTTTGGGCCAGTAGCAAAGGATTGTTTAATCAGGAGACAAATGCATTCCTTAACATAATGACATTTGTTTTGGAGGAAGCAAAAGTAGAATGTAAAGTTTAGTTCACTTGGTCAAGAAACCAGGGGGCAGGTTTTTAATGGTATTTTGGGGTCTAAAAGTAAAGATAGGTACCTAGGAGGATTTTTAAAATAGGGATTTCCCATTGCTTTTGAATAGGTCTTAGTCACCTTTGTATTTTTCCAGGCATGGGCTTGAAATCTGGCCTCATGTGACTTAAGCAAGCAATTTCAATACACCAATAATTTATGGACACTGTCCATGCCTACTATACTTGTTTGCAAACAATTCGTATCTCAGAAATTATCTGAACTGTTTCAAATAATAAAAACAAAGTCGCAAAAACATAATCTGCTCTTGGAACAATTTGCAAAATGAAGACGGTAAATCAAATAAACCGTACAAAATGAATAGTTCAGTCAACTCTCATTAGTTATCTGTGACATTGTCCTACTTCAGGAATTGAGTAGAAAGAAGGGTTGATTATTAACCAGAACCTATGAAAGATGCTATTATGCCTGATCCCCTTGACGTAACTATGTTGTTTTTACTGGGCTCTGGTTTGCCTTGGGGTTGTAATACCATGCCTGATATGATGCAATAGTGCATCTGTCTGTATTAACTGTGTGGGCAGCATGTGTGGACTTGTTCTAGTATGTACTTAGTTATGGCATTTTGGCCTGCATGTGCCCTTCGTATGTCCTCATGCCAGTGATTTGACAGTTCTTAGTGGCATGCACCCTCTGATACATACCAGTGTTTCAACTTGACCCAGACAATGGCATAAGCCCTGTAGGCTCAACACTGCCTTGATGACAGCAGGGTATTTATTACTTCATCTTCTTGATCAGATTTCTCCTTTCACTGTCTTTGTTCTTGAGGTCAGGTTTGTATGCATTGTTGTGCAGAGGGTTAGCAGATTTCTCCTAAGAAAAACTTGTATTACAAGTCACTTAGACCTAGATCCTCAGAATTACATAGCAGTCACAATGCTGAATGCTGAAAGATCTATTAAGAACCCTGTCACTTAATGGAAATAACTCTGTTAAATGCCTGGGTTCCCAATACAATGCATGGAGAGAGTTAGGCACTTCAAGAAGGGAACCTCAAAAATCAGTTGAGTGGGGAACCTTATAAAGAACTGAGATGCAAAAGAAATTGGGCAGGGCTTGGGCTTCTAAGCAACTAAACTGGCCTGGACAGCTGGGCAGATTCTCCTGGTAAGGATACCTAGTTGTCAGCCCTCTTCTGGAGCTAGGCACCAAAGCCTGGCTTTCCAGTCCAGGACAAAACAGAGATCAACCCCAAAATAGCTATCCCAGTCACCTGAAATACTAGGTCTACTCTCATTTGAACAGGAACCTGAACCCAGGTTTTCCACATTTCAGGTAAGTGCTTTAGCCATCAGAACAGGTAGCTGCATAGACAAATACAACCTTGAAGTTCACTGCTGGGCCTGTGACATCAATAGAATGTGACTATCACCCTCTCCCAGGCAAAAATGATGCAACTAGAACTACTCTGAGCTGGTCTTCCTCGCATCTGCATTATCCTTTCATGGACCCTTCTCTCATATGGTTCAGTAACACCAAATATACTGCAAGATCCTTCATCCCAATGCCGTATAGTTGTTGGCTACATTATAGTTTTACTCTTGATTTGTCCTTGCTTGGTGTTTAGTAGCTTGCAAAAGTGTTTGTGAATTATAGCCAGTTGTCTTCTCACTCAGCAGTCTTCCTGCAGCTGTGTGAGGCTTTGAAGTGTAGGGCTTTGAGGGATGGAGATTTGACTAGTGAACTTTTTTACTGCTTTTCGACATAGTGCTGTTGTTTCTTTGTTGCCTTATTTTTCAAGGCAAGAAAATAGCTGTCCTCTGACATTACCCTATTATCAGCTAGCAGTTCCTTTTTCTTGGGTGTATTGGACTTGTTTCATTGCTCTCACTTCCATGAGACTGAAGTTTGAAGATGTCTCTGTTTGCGATTGGCTTTACTGAATTACTTCTACTCCCTATTGTGTCATGATATCCATTTTTAGCAATATCCTAGTTCTATCTAATACAGCCTGACCCCATTAAGGGCCAAATTGCAATACCTTTAATCACACTGAAAAGTACCTTAATTCTTATACAATTGCATTGCTTACCATGAGACAAATAAATGAATAAATTGCCAATCTATGTGCATAAGGGTATTGCTCTGGACTGAAAAGTTTCCTGGCTGTCCTTGTCATTTATATCAGTCTTCAGAGACTTTGAGGTGAAAACCATGGAGTAAAGGTAGGATCAAGAGAAGCAAAAAAATCCTGAGTTAGGCTCTATGGGCACATCCACACATGCAGGCACATGTGCTCAAATAGGAGTGGTGTAAATTTGAGCCAGGGCTTTTTGCCTCGGTGCACACGCCCGGACAAGCACCTTGGTGTGGGGCAAGTTGTGCCACTTGAGACAAAATAACCCTGCCCAGCTCCTCCCAGATCTGCAGCTAGGGGGAGCTAGAGCCTGGAGCCAGCACTTGTGCTGGCCCCAGCAGTAAAAAAAAATCTGCCCTGGTGAGCAGCTCAGAGCTATTTGCCCTCAGGAGCTTCTGAGTCCTGGCCACTTGGTATCTAGGGACACTATCCCTTGTGCTAGCCAGACTGCTGAAGCAGCCCTAACCTGGAGTGGCCCCTGCACCCTCTACCCATTGCAGCAGTCTGGCAGTGGGGGCCGCTGCCTGGCTGTGACCTGCTGCCATCTGTGACAGTATCCTCCCCCTTAGAGGGGCACCATAGAGTTGCTCTGGTTGGATGCTAGTGTGTCTCTGGAGGTGCGAGCCCTGGATTGCCTCAGGGCACAGTGGAAAACCATGCCCTGCACCATTTTTCTACCTGGTTTATTTATTTGATACCTGGAAATCCAGATATCAAATTTTGAGCCTGCATTGCAAATATGCAGTGCGGGGAACATGTTTTTGTTCTCAGCATGCCTCTTGCAACATCTCAAAGTGGTTTGAGATGCTGCAAGCGGCACGTGCATGCTCATCGGGACGCGCCCTATGGGAGCTTTGTGAGTAGGGAACATATCCTCAGCTGGATGTAAACTGCATTACACTGATTTACATCAGCTGAAGATGTGCTCCCCCCTTCCCCAATGCTGATGCACGGCACAAACTTGTCTAACTGTTGATGTTGCTTGGGAAGGAGATACCAATTTCTAGAGTGATAATAAGACCTAGTTTTCATTTGATACACCTGAAAAGAGAGACTTCCCCAACTAACTCTGCAATTGCATTACATACCCCAAAGTCTTCTAAAGACTTGACATATGGGGGCCAGTAGTTTCTGGTTTTAAACATCCATGTTGATCTAAGGAAAGGTATCCCATTATCTCTCACCCACTTATCTCCAAGCAGTCTGTCTGTCTTTGCTAACGCTGACGAAGTAAGTATAGCACTTACTAAAGCAATCATCATTATTATGCCATTCTTTCCCCACCGGACAGTTGTTGGAACTCCTCACCTGTCGCCCCCAGGGCAGTTCCTACTTGATTTTCTTAGATTTTCCAAGTGAGTTAGGTCAGGGTGAGGGAAAGTGTCTCTTAAAATGTAGGGATTTTGGAGATGAAAAGGGCCAAAGTCTTGCCCTCAGATCTTTATTGCACTACTCTGGGCACTAAATGGTACATTTGAGGGAGTGACACAAGTCATGCTGCAGCCTGAAGTTGAGCCCCACAAAATGGAGATCTTCACATCAGGACATTAGCTCTGTTTCTGAAATGAAACAGAACAATGAACATGTGCCATGCCCTTTACTGAAAGGCAAGCCGAAACAGACGGGAACTCCCTCTTGCCTGATCAGCTTCCATGCTCTTGGGCTGTCTGACATTCAGACTTTCCAGGTGTGTCAGAAGCTGCATTTCACACCGAGCCCCATTTCAAAGGTGTTAAGCATTCTTGGACTTCAACTGCTGTCATAAGTGGCCATCTCTCTGAAAATCAGGCCATTGATATCCAAGAGTCTGATTCTTCATGCCCAGACTGGGATTGTTTAATCCCAGGGATTGGCTTGTGTCCTGAGGTGGGAGAAATGGGTTTCTGCTTTGCAAGTTTTAACTGAGCTATGTACTGAGACAAACTGAAGACCTCTGCCTCACCATACTCATAAGAAGGCTCAAACTGAGTGCAATGTCAACTGGAGTTGAGGCCTTGTCTAGGCAGACACATTGCATTGGTTTAATTGCAAACCTTTCCACACTGCATAGAATGCAGTCTATCCTAGTAATGTTGCAGTCTATCTTAGTAATGTAGCTCTACATTAGTATTGCCAGTTGTACTAACCTCTGAAGGAGGGGAGGGCGATGATGAGACTCAGGCATCGGCCTTGATCCCACTTTTAACAGACTGGTGGAGCTAGCATAGGGCGGGGAGAGCTCCCGATGTGTCATTTCAAAGGATGGTGGAATTGTGGCTGAATCTCTAGCGCTTCTATTGGAGTGTTGCCCCTTGCAAAAGGCAAGCTGTGGCTGAATGCCAAATCCTAGCCCTAGGTTTTAGCTCAACCTTCCAAGGAAATCAGTAGGTATTTGCCTGAATAAAGACTGAGGAAAAAGGAAAAGAGAACAAAGACTTACAGATTTGGCCCAGTGTGAAGAGAAATGAAGTATTTTTTTTATTAAAACCCTTTAAAAAAAATTAAACATTTTTCCTGCAGTGTAGTAAATCCAAACACAACCAACAGCAATAAGCTAGTTCATGGGAACCGGAAACTGACAAAGACTAGAAAACAACATCCTTGAAAAAAGAATGCTGTATTCAGATTTATTTTTTTATTGCTGTCGGAAACAAGTGACCTAGTACAGCCAAGTAGGCCTGGGGTTAAAATAAAAAGGTTTTCAGAAGGCAACCAAAATACACAGGGCAAGATGCTGCATTCAACATAAGTGTGTGTATATATGCATTATTGTTAATATATTTCCCCATCAGTATATACCATTTAAATGTTATGATGAACCAAATAGAAACTAGGTAGCCTTTATACCCTGATTTGTAATTTTTTCTTTTCCTCCAGGAGCAGGAACAATATTATAATAAAAACAAAGAAAAATAGAGGAGAATATAAAACCGAGGAGCAAGACTGCTAATAAAAAGAATGGGTGATGGGTTTAGTGAAGAACCATTCCCACAGAAGACACAAACAGAAGGATATAATGTGCAGAAAATGAATGTGGTTATATTTGTGTATCTGTGCCATAAAATTGACAGATGCAAGTTCTAGACAGGACCACAATTACAGCTTATTTTAAACTGGACTAAAAGTGCCAGAAAATTTGCCTAGTTTCATAGAGACAGAGTAATAAGAGACGGGGGGGGGGGAAAAAGCTTATTAGATCACTTAGTCTGCCTCTCTGGCCAATTTGGGATTGCTCTGTGCAAGACCTTTGCCAGTAACATACTTGTTTCCTTTAAGAAAAAGTACATAAACAAACAAGCAAAAAAGAAATATGAAAAAGCCACTCAAAGCAATATCACAATCATTATACTGATGGAATGGAATGCAAACATGCACTTTTATTTTTGTTGTATTTAATTAATTTTCTTTTGTCCTTTTTCCTAGAGCCTTTTCTGTGAAAATATTACTTTTTGGACTAGGTGATTAATATGTATTATTTACAAATGTAATTCTAAAACTGTTCTAGATACAACAACCTGTAGGAGCCATGTTATGTTACAGCTGCATCAAGTTTTTAATGCATTTCTCCTCCCCAGTTTTACATTTTTATAAAGTTACTTTCTTGTGCTTGATCATTTTTTTTTCTAATTGGGCTGGATGCATGATAGATTTCACTTTGCTGAATATCATACATTTTGCTACTATAACTATTTCTTGCTTATCTGAACCCTGCGGAAGAACTGTGCCATGTTCACAAATGTGGAATATTTTGGTAGAAGACATCTATAATGTAAAATAGCACCAATAAAAAAGGAACACAAAAACAAAAATCAAATGTAACAGTCAAGAAACATGGCACTCTTATTACAAAACTGAATGCAAAAAAAAAAAAAAATCTCATACACACAAAGATATGCAGCTTTTATACACTTCCAGTAACCAGGTTGGGAGTTCATATACTCTGTGGTCAGAGTCTATTCTACCTATTAGGTGCCCAAAGTGCAATCCACTCTGTTCAAGACCCGAAAATCCATGAATGAATCTACTTTTGTAACGTGCCACCATCTTACCTTCATGATGGAGACACAAAAAAGCAGTGAGGAAGAAGATCTATCCTCCTTTTTGCATTAATTGTTTTTCAGGGACATGAGCCGAGTGGAATAGAATTGTACTTAGATAAAATCTGGCCTTGAGTGTTCATAAAAATACAGCTGTAAGTGTCAGAGGGCAGGGACAGGATGGGATGGGAAAGAAAGATTAGCACTTACCTCCCCTCACAAGTGCTGCTGCAGTGTAAATTTGCCAAACATGGGGGTGATGGCACCGTTTTGTAGTGCCATTCTGGTAACCCTCTCAATTAGCACCCAGGACTTCTGCATTGTTTAGCCACCTCTAGCTAGGCTATTGCTTTCTATTAACCTTTATTTGCCTCAAATCTGCCAGGTTAGAATAGAACAGGCTAATTTTTTTTCTGTCCCTTGCCATTCTTCATTTCCCTGAAGTGTCATTGTTGGACTATGATGTGGAAAAGAGGCATTTATGCCCAGCTGAGCTCAATCCCTCATTATGAGGAATGGATCATAAGGGCATACACAGGCTCCAAGCAGAATTGTAAATTAAAAAAACAACCCCCCCCCCCCCCAAAAAAAAGAAGAAACTCAAAAGTTCTTGGGTTCAGTCTGTCAAATTCAGTTGGACATATCTTATCCATGACTTAATATAGTTCTTCATTGAAGTTGAGTGGGTTTCACTGATTTTTCCATCAACTGAGAATTTTCATTGCCTACAATGTGCCTGTGATGGCATGCTTTGTTTGCTGCTTTATTCCTGCTCAATACTTGGATTACATCATATTCAACCCATCTGTTCTTGTTACAACAAAAATGTAACTGGCAATAACATTTCCTAGTCCAAGATGAGGCTCCTGTTCCTCAAGGCAATTAAGGACATGCTTAAGATTGGGCATGTGCTTTGCTGTCATATTTTTGATGCTAGGCATATACTCAGTGATCTTGCTGAACTGGGGACCATGTGAAATCTGAGCAGTGAACAAACAGCATTTAATACATAAAGGTATATTTTTAAAAAATATCTCAACTTGCCTACTCAACAGCACTACTAGGAAAAATAAATGAGATCACTTTCAAATGTGACTTTTGGCATGACTGAACCCCTCACACCTTCCAAAGCTGATTTTTACCTTGCTATTCATTCAGTTACAGCTATTCCCCACCGCCACCACCTTTGCAGTAAGTATGTGCCAAGGACAAAAATCCACAAGAAACTACTATAAGAAAAAGACTGTCCAACTTATATACAACAGCATCCAATCAGGGGGAAAAAGGTTATAGAAACCAGCAGTGGGCCTACTAAAACTAATACCCCAGAGAGCCAAAACTCACAGTTTTTGTTGTAAAAGACTCATTGCAGTGCATTAGTACATATATGGCATCATCTGGAGAAGCGCATCAGGATGTCTGTAATTATGCAGCAAGTTTTTTCAAGCTCTTTCTAGTTTCAGAGACAGCCCACACACGCCAGTCGTTAGCAGATGGCTGCTGTATGCTTCGGACTTGACAGAGAGGCTTATTTCATCCCACGCGGAGGTGCAGATTTCTGCCAATAGCAAGTTATTGCTGCTTACAGTGTTGAAAACTTACTATGAGCCATATACTCCTATGGATTGCATGCCAAAAAACATACTGTTAGAAACCTATTTGAGAGTCCATATACAAGAACCACAAACTTTCCTTGCAGATGCTAGATTATCTTAACATACACACAGTCCCATGCAGAAGATCTGAAAAAAGGCCTGCAAACAATGAAGTAGAGCGGCTTGACAAAAATGTGAGAAGCACAGCAGAGCCGCAGAATTCTGCTGTTTTTCTGGAGTAGCCTATATACATTACTACAGAAAGCTGATTTGAGCTTGTTATTGCTGTTTTGAGCAACTTTATCTTGCTGTGCATAGAAATCCGTACCTAGTGGGACAACACACAAAACTTTCAGCTTCTCCGTGAGCATAAAAAGGGCTATCTGCAAAAAAGGTATTGTCTGAGATGAAAGCCACAGAGAGTTCAGGAAGTCTTTTGCACACTTCTGTATACTTGGCCACCTACCATAGTCCACTTATATTGGCTTGTTTGGTAGTTCAGTGTTCTGTATTGTCTTCAGCACAATGAGACAGATTTTTTTCCATCCCTGTTCTCTTTGTACCGGTTTCTGTAGCTCAAAAGAAACAAATACTCTAACTACTCTCAGACTGGGATTGTTCCAATTTCCTCCTGATCCTTCCCAATAAAGGTGTTAGATAGGAGGCAGAACTGTAATGTAATGCACTCCAACAATCTCTGCCCCTTGGGGACAGTAGCTAGCTTGCATGATGAGAGAAGCTGTTAAACTGTTCAAACTTACAGTGGGTCAGAGCTAATATACATAAGGTCAGAGTGGCCACGTCTACAGAAGATGCTGACTGCGCAGTTGTTACTGTGCAGTCATTTAGTACTTGCATACCCAAGTACTAAATGACTGCACAGTAACCAGCGTTACTCTGTAGTAGCGTCCCCACATGGATTCGTGGTGATGCTGACCACGCAGTAGCTTGTTACTACTGTGCAGTAGTGTCGTGTCATTGTTCATGCCTGGCTGCGATGCTATTGCACAGTAGTAAAGAGCTACTGTGGAGTAGTAATGAGCTAGTGCCAAATAAGCATCTTGTGTAGACACAGTCAGTGTGTGGGAGTCATAACCAGTGCTGGATATCAAGTGGATTTCAATATGCCAGAGCAGCTTGTGGCATCCCTGTGGGTTTTCCTAAGTCAGAGAGCTGCTTAGTGACAGAGCCAGAAGTAAAATGCAGGTCCCTCTGACTCCCAGTTCAACACCCATGAACCACATGGCTCCCAACCACATGGCAACCACATTATGGTCTTGATCTTATAAACACTTATGCAGGAATTCTGTGAGTTGCCCCATTGAAGTCAAAAGGACTATTTGGAGAGTCAAAATAAGCACATGCAAATATGATTGCAGAAGTGCAACAGATTTTTGTGTAGCAACTGGAGTAATATTTATATTATTCCAGTTGTTTTTTTAGGTTTATATACTATTGGCTTCTACAGTACTAATTTACATGATGAGATGGCTTGAAGCAGCAGACCATTACTTCCTGAGGTATCCCAGTGAAGTCAAGCCAGAGTTTTCAAAATTAACTAGTTATTTTGAACGCTCAGCTTGAGACATCTCGAGAGCACCTGATTTTTTGAGGGAGATTTGCAGTACTTTCTAAGAATGCAGCTCCCCTAAGATGCTAGGAACCCAAAATCACTAGTTACTTTTGAAAATTTGATTAGAAAAGAAATGCATGCACTTAAGTTTGGTGCTTAAGTTTTATAATTAGCTGCATCACTTAGCATTTACTTGTACACATGCTAACTATCATTTATAGTAAGTTGCTTTTCTCCCCTTTATTCTACTCTAGTTGGTACCACCTGCCCCATTTAAAAACAGTAAATACTAAATCTGAAGCTGGCCTTGCACTGCTTTCTGTTTTCAATGCCTCGTTTACCAGCAGTACTGTAACCAGAGTAGGGGCGAGAGGGCACCTGCCCCTGGAGAGGTGCTAAAATCACCCCCACCCCACTGAGTCCATACTCCAGCAGAATACCAATGCCAGGAACTCGAAAACAGTCCCTGGCTGCTGCTGCAATATGCCTAGGTGGGCATAGCATGCGGTGGCAGCAGCTCAGCCAGGGACTGTTTAAAGTTCCTGGCATGGATAAGGCTGCTTCTCCCCCCATCCCCTTCCACTCCCACACCTGCTCTCGGGACTTGCACTCACCCATCCCGCCTACTGTGCTGTCCTGCAGGGCTTACTCCAGAAGGAACCAACTCTGTTCATTATGCTACACAAAAATCCACTGCACATCTCTGAGAGCGGAATACCTTTTGCACCCCAATTCTGCAATTATATTTGCATGTGCTTACTTTGACTCACCAAATAGTCTTTTTTACTTCAACAGGGCAACTCAGAGTAGGAAGTTAAACACCTGCATAAATATCTGTAAGATCAAGACCATAATGTGGTTGCCATGTGGTTGGGAGCCTTGTGGTTCATGGGTGTTGGAGTGGGAGTCAGGAGGACCTGCATTTTATTTCTGGCTCTGTCACCGAGCAGTTGTCTGACTTGGGAAAAGTCACTTCCTCTATAGGCCTCTGTTCTTCTTTATATTGATATCTTCCTTTACTAATTGTTATGGTACAATGAAAGGTTTGTAGTACTGTTATGAAATGAAAAAAAGAATGAAATGAAAGAAAAGGTATTACATATACAATTCTAAAATCTTAGACATTTACAAATCTGTTTTTCCTAATACATGTTACCATGTTGCTCACTGAAGTTATTGAATATATAGGGATCATTATGTTCCAAAAAAGCCTGTGATTGTCTCCATTATAATAATGATATAATGATGATGATGTTACATTTATAGTCCTTAAATCCTGAAGGGAACTCAAAGAACTTTACAAATACAGGCCAGATTGTTTCCTCAGTTGATCCCAAGAAACCCTATTGAACATGTACATATTTATGTACATAAATACATGAAGCCCAGCTTACATTAATGAAATGCACAGTTAAAAATCATAAAATGTCACGCCATGCAAAATATAAAGTTCCAAAGCAATGTCAGTGAAGCACCATGTGTTCTTTTATGGCATTCATTTAACAACAGCAGGAGTAACATATTAGTCTGCACTTTAATGGCCAGATCCATACAGATGAAATTGGTGAAAGCCATTTTTATGTATATTCAATTTTACAACTAGAAGTGTGTTCAGGCATCTTAGAGAGCAAAATGGGAAAATGTGATCCCTGCCTTGTAGAATTTATGACCTAGCATTTAAGGATGATGGGCTAATAAACATAAGGGAGGGAAGAACAAGAGTTACAATAAAATAATCACAAGGTTACATAATTTGTGCGTGTACATACTTTAATGGGTTAGTTTTAGTCTTTCATTCTTGCAGTTTAGAATGCATGGTTAAACTGCTACAATAGGCTGGAGCCTCAGAGTCCTGCCTCGTTTATTTTTTTAAATTGCATACATAACTTTATTTTACATTTACAATTTTAGCTGGACCTAGGATAGGATTTGACCATATGCTCATGAAACAATCTTAGTACTAATGACTGTTCAGCCATATATGTTGACATTTATCCTTATCACGTATCAGCTAAGTGAGAGTTCAAAATGCTACCACTATTACTTACATAGTTAAAATTCTGTGAATACCTAACACACCCAAATTTCTAAATCAGTTTGAAGGAGAAACATTTGCACCATTTCATCTGATTTGCTTTATAAATCAAATACCTCATTAATTTTGTCTCAATGTCAGCAAAAGCAAAGGAGGTATCTTGTCTCATATGCTGAACTCTTCAAGTTTCAAATCCTTTACCATGTTTTACAATGATGCAATATTTTAAATTATTTTAAAATGAAGCAATAGAATGAGGAAAAAGTCCTTGCTTCAGAAATGTTCCTAGCATTTCTTTAATATAATAATTACTATTCCTAATAAAAAAAAATTGTATTCACATTGTGTCTTTGATCTGAGAATCAAAAACTGCTTTGCAGAAGCGGATAAGAAATTTAGCCTCTAAGCAAGCAAAATTAACTATACGCATGTGAATGACCAAGGCTAAGTACAGACAGTCAAAAAACCCGAGACTAAATTAATTCAATCTTCGCAAGTTAGTGTAAGCTGCATACACTGAACCAATAAGTAAGTGAACAGACATTAACTCCTGATTCTGGAAATGCAGCCACATGCCTGCAGTGGCCCAGGCCAGAAGCCGGGGGTGCTAGAGCATGCCTCCTTTGTTAGCTGGAGCAGGCAGCTTGGGCCAAGGCTAGCTCACCCACCCTGTGAGGTGGGGTTTGCGGGGGAGGTGCAAAGCATCCTGGGATGCTGGGAGACTGTGAGTTAACTTCAATCTGGAGCAGTTCTGGGACAGAATAAATTGATTTCAATAAATCAATTTAACCTAAATCAGTTAAGTCTGATATTGCATCCATCCAAGTTTATCTTAAAAAGATTTCAGACATTTAGAAGGTGGTTTATGCCCACTGAACTTCTGTTGTGTTACAGCTTTGAACTGATTTCCAATCACTTATACCAATTTATGTGTAATTTCTGTCCTTAGCCCAAGGGACCACTCACAAACTTGAAAATAAGCATGTGCTTTGTGCTGTGAATCAGGGCCCAAGTGATTTGCTAAGATCATACAAGCCTTTTCTTGACTAGAATTTTTGGTTCCTTTAGTTGCCTGATAAGTTTCATTAACTAACTTGACGGTATCATGCAGATGCTTAAACATTTGTTTCTGAGCGTGGTTCACCCTGGGCTTAGCCCCAACCAATCTCTTATGGTCTACTGAAAAGTCAGTGTCCTTTACCCCAAACATCCCTAATTTAATCCTTCATTGCCATCCTCATAAAGGGATAAAGAGAAGGGATAACCTGCTCATGTCCCTGGCTAATGATCTGGCCAAAAACAAATACAGAGTGGGCTGAAGGAATGCCAGGGTCTTAACTGCTTTTCATTACTTCAGCCAGTGGAGATCCTTGGTAAATTTTGCTTCATCAGCAACTCGCCTCCCCTAGAGCAGGATGATGATTTATAATAACCAGCTCCTAACTAATGCTTATTTATGTTCAGCAAATAGAGAAAAGCAAAAGTACTGTGACCTGAGACAAAGTTAATGGTAATGATGTTTCCCATGGAGTTCTATCCTTCTTTGAGAATAAGGTAGAGAAAAGTTGCATCTGACAGATGCTTCAGCCTTAGCATCACAGACTATGAGGAGAAACATTTTCTGTTCTTCCGCCCTCTTATACAGAGGAAAACTTGGGAATCTTTTTCATAAAATGTAGGTGTTTACTGAAAAAGCAGAAATGACATCTCTCTACAGAGCACTCCAAGTACTTCTTGTGCATACATGTGTTCCCAATTCTCTGCTTCCATTATGTATGGCATTTACTTCACAGGACTGTTTGCTTTATTACAGACATGATTAGACATCTAGATGTCCCCAAACTCAAGAAACATCCGTGCAAAATGGCATACAGTGAATCATTGACAGCAGATATATACTCTTATCTAGCCACATGCATATCAGTGGTTCTACATCAGAAGCTATCAAACCTATTCTTCTAAGAGCTTCAAACCAGAATTCTCATTTTGGTGCCTGATAACCAATCAGGCTCCTAAACTGTTGATGAATAACTGAAGGGTACATCGTGAGTACATTTCGTTTACATTCAAAGAGTAATCCATATGGCTTTTTATTTGGTCTGCAAATGCGCACTTATCTACAGTATATCCTGCAGACATTCTAGCATACTCACATAACTGTAATATTGGCTGTTTGCAACAGTTGTACATTCCCCTGTCCAGCAAGTGAACGTAAAAATGGTGGAAAGTGCACACCTAAAATGATGCTCTTGATACTTTCCTCAACAGCTGAGGCTCTGATTTTCTTTTCTTTACTTCATTTTTTAGCTTTAGTTGATTAGTTGTAGAGGCTGCCATGGGGAAGATGACAAGAACCAGGGACATCTTTCTGTTATGTACTTGGCCTGGTGCCTAGCACCAGGACTGAATTAAAGAATATGCATCTCTATATTTCAGGGGGCCTCCAACCTATCCACTCTTCCATAACAACCAGGGTACTCAAATTATGGAGTTTCTAATATTGTTAGTGCATTATCAACTACATGTGATATCCATCAGGTGACATAATTAGTGACACTCTCATGGTTAGTTATGACATTTCCCATGACAGATAAAATGTAAACACTGATTCATATTCAAACGTCTGGAGGATGGGCTATCCTGTTTGCTTTTCTTTTTTAGCAAGAAGGCTATAGAAACTTGTCAACAAAAGCTATATTAAGTGCTGAGCTTTTTAACTCTTTGTTTTTCAAGTCTGCTTTACTGAACATTCAGCCCTCAAAAATATGTCTTAGCCTGTGGTTTTTAGAACTTGTTAACTTGCACTTTAAAGAAAGACTGCAATTTAAAAAAGTCTCAGTTAGGATCAACAGTTGAGATAACAATCAGGGAGAAAAGCTGATTTACAACTATTTTTTTTACTTGGGAAACAATACATTTTTAAGGTAGAGCTTGCATTTGGGAGATCACATGCAAGGGTGGACTCTATACTGAGCAACCCAGCTGCAGTGTCAGAGAAGGGTTTGATGCTCAGTATAGCAACAAACTGTTTGATGCTCTTCGAACAAAGTACCATGCCAGCATTGTTTGCATAGTCTAGCATACATAAAACATTCACAGTACATTTTTAAAACAAACCCTACTAGTCCTATGGGAGTGTGGTCTCTGTGCTGAGTTTCCAGCCCCTGTATAATCACTATGCATGCTCTTCAATGAAATAATGCACATAGGTGTTGCCTGACTGTTACTGTGACTGGCATTGTCAGTGTGACAGGACCTGCCCTTGGTGGCCTTGCAGGGGCAGCCACTACTTTAAAACTGTACAGTCACAATTTTGCATGTGACAGAACAACAAAAATACATTACAGCCTAGGTGTCATACTGCCATGCATGAAATTGTGACCATATATTTTCAAAGCAGCCACTATCTTTGAAAGGCATCTGAGCACCAGCTCTATCCTCAGTATGACTGTGTTAGTGACTGGGGTGTGAGTGGCCAGCGTTCCCTGACGTACAAGCAAAGTTCAGGGGTGGCTTCTTAGAGAGCAGTCAAAGGGTTCAGTTAATGTCAGGAGCCGAAGCCAGAGTCAAAACCAGAGATTCAGTAAGTGAAGCAAGGAAGTGCATAAGAGTCAGGAGCAAGTACCTAAATCTGCCCAGACGGAGTACTGCCAGGCTAGGCCTAGCCTTTAAAGACTGGAGCAAATGGACCCTGTTTCCTGTGGCCTCAGGGGATTGGCCACTCTGATTGCCCCATTAGGACAAGCTGAGTACAGGGCAGTGGTACGTCTCTGATTGTGACTGGCTGGGCCCAGAGTTCTGATCTGGCCTCATTACAGTCAAGTGGTTAGGAATAACATTGGCACCTACTTTTTTGATCAAAGAGCATGCACAACCATTACACAGCAGCCAAGGTGCTCAATACAGATTCCTTCCTTATCTGGGGCCTAATGAAGACACTCTCTGCACTTGCTGAGCACCTGATGATATGCCATTATTGGTGTAGTAGCTGATCTCATCCTGCCTAGTACCAGGATGTTGGGGCTCCAGATATTACCACAAAGCAAATAAAAATTAAGGTTTTAAAATCCCAGCACTTGTAATTATTTATGGATGGGGAGAAATTTCTCCCTTGCATTATGGTGCTTTGATGCTCTAGGACTGTGATTCTTAACCAGGGTGTGGCAGACCTTTTTAAGAGTGCCAAGACATATTAGCATTGTTAAGTGTACAAACATCTACCTATGATTCTTAACATAAACTCAGGAATTTCAGCTAGGAATCTATGGTGTCAAAAACTTGATGACCTGTTGTGGTATTCCTGAGTTCGTTGCAACAGAATAATTCCTCTATTATTTTTCCATAGTCAAAAAATGAATGAAAGCTAAGAGCTGGCATTTCCCAAGGGATGCCTTGAGTTTAAAATATTGAGAACCACTGGTGTATGGACTATATAAGAAGCAGGGTTTGCTTGGTAGTAACTTTTATTAGACCCCCTACACATTTGGATGAGATATTAGACAAGATTTTAAGCTTAAATAAAGGGCATTTTGTGCTCCCAAATGTGTCTAGTTTATCTCCCAGCTATAGAGTAAGAGAAATGAAAGATATTATGAACCCACACCTGCTTCTCACATTTTCCTAAGTAGTTAATTATAATTAAATAATGTGTACAAGACTTAAATAAGTACTGAAAAGTTGAGGTCAACTTTTCTGAGATTCTGAATGCATAGTTTGTGCACTCAAGCATGAGTACATGCAAGTTAAAAACTGGATGTCTATGAAGGCCTCAAATAAGAGAAGTACTCATGTTAAGCATACAATTTGTCTCACTGACTAGTGGAAATATTCACACACACACTATTAAGTGTGAATATCCAACAGCTTCTCCCCTCTACAGTGTCCTCCTACTGCATAGTATAAGAGTATGTATCATCCATTGCTCATTCATGAAGGCCCCAATAGCTTCAACATCAATATTGGGACTAATTTTGTGTACCTTTGCCATACAAAGACTGCTGAGGGCAGCATTCTTGAGTGAGTATTGGCAGGTTTACTCAATCAAGATCTTACTTAGGGAAAACATTATGAGTGTCTGCTGTTAAAACACCTCCTATTCTTTTTGCTTATCCAAAGACTTTCAAAATCCACACAAATACAATGAATTCATAGAGAAGGATTTCTGGGGGCTTGGGTGACAGCAAAGATGATCCCATAGTGCCTAAAAACCATCTGAGTTTGGATCAAGATGGTAGTCTTTTTTTCCTGCTTCCTCTACATCCTCCTTGGTAACCAGTGACAGTGTGACCTGTAACCTTTCAGTCACTTCTGGGGTTGCAGGTCTGAATTATACCATGTTAATCATTTAGATCCCCTCAGAGACAGTGGATCCTACAGTTCAAGAGGCCTTGCTGGTGGAGTAAGTATGAATATGCACCTATTAGTAGGAAGGATATAAGGAGAAATATTTTTATCGAAATAAGCCCAGAGTTTAAAACTTAATTTATTTGGTCGGGATTCCTGGGCCACATATGGATATTTTCCCTAACTCAGTGGTGTCTGGTATGAGTTGGCCAAGTTCTACTAAGTTCCAAAGAAGGTGCCCTGATTTACACTGACCAAGTACACATGTTCAGTGATGTGCGATGGGCTACGCATGCAAAGGGTCAAGAGTCACAATAAAGAAGAATGCATTCTTAAAAATGGGGCTACATACATTGGACAGGATAGGTCTCACTTCATTATAACCTCTACACAGTAGCATAATTAAGAGGGATGGGGGGGCCCTAGGCATTACCTTTGAGGATAGGGCACAAAAATAGGGGCACTGGGAGATGTTCAGCTCCCAGGTCTAATTCATGGTGCTTCACAGACAGTACCATGAGTTAGACCAACCCTCCTGACTAATAGACATTCACTGTTGGGTTGGGAGGGTGGGGGAATCGAGCTCCAATTCAGCTGAGGAGCTGCATTTCTACAGCTTCTTTCCCCTAGCTCCCTCCCTCCTAGCTCTGGTGCTGTCTGCAGGATGGGAGGGTGGGGAAGGGTGGGGAGGGAGCTTGAGGCAGGGGGCTCCAATCCATCCACCCGCACTCTAGTGCAGGCTGGGCAAACCCCAGCCTAAGCTCTCTGCCTCCCTCCCATCATGCATACAGCAGTGGGGGCAGGGCTGGGCTGCATCACCCCAGCCACCTGATCAGACAGAAGTTAATGAAGGCACTCCACTTTGGAACGTCTTCATCTGAACACTCCTACAATGAGGGTCAATTTGTCATGTGATCTGGGACTTCTAAAGTGTTCTGCAGCTGTGCACTTCTGTCAAAGCATGGCTGTAGAGCATTTTCAAGGGGCCAATGGCATGACAAATGTAAGTTCTGTTTGCACCCTAGCTGTTGCTGCATTGGTACTGCTTTGTACATGGCAGCTGCCCTGCTAGGCCTCTGCCTATCTGTGGCTAGATTAGTGGTGCAAAGGTCTCAGTGACCACACCATTGCCTTTAAATGGATATTCTGAATCCTGCTTAAAAGATTTAGGGGGAAGGTTTTAAGAACTAATGCACCTAAGACTATGTCAATATTCCGTGGAGTAATCAAAAAACAATCTTAAAGGGTCTTTGTGCTGATAAAGGATACAAGGTTCAAGTATCACTAGACCTATGAAATGAATGCTCCTACCATACACAAGTCATAGGTGTAATCTAATGCCTGATGAAGTCAGTGGGAGTTTTTCCCTTGATATCTGTAGGAATTGGATCAGTATTAACAAGATTCTTTAACAAGGATGTAATCCTGCAAACCCTTATTCATCTACGTCTATATTACTTGGAAGCTTGTGTTAAGGAACTGTGATTTGGGACCCTAATGCTAAGGCAAATATATATAATATTAAATACTTAGGGTGAAGCAGCTTCCATATGATTTTTACTTGAAGTATTTAAAATACCTATTCTCTGTAAAGGAAAATATAAAAAAGAGAACCAAAAAAAAAAAAAAAGGCAAAAACAAACACAAAAAACCCACCCAATCCTGTTTTAGTACATAAGGAGTGTGGGCTATCAAGTACCATTGAATCAAAGCCAGATCCTCAGTCAGCATAAACTAGTGTAGTTCCGCTGGAGATTTGATGCAGCACTTCTTATTGTCAAAACTACTGATCAATCAAAATAATACATTGGTGCTAGTGTTTCAATATAAATATATTTTTCCTATATCCAGGAGGAGAGAACAAATATTGTAAACACAATCATGTTCATGTAGCATTTTTTTAATAAAAGGGATGTAGAAAGGGGCAAAATGATTAATAGTCCATTACTTCACCAACCTCTGGACAGCACATATTTAGATGTCCGTTTGTCTTTTTAGCACCATGACAGAAACAGTATCACAATGTAGTGTAAACCAGAGATAACAAATGTTTCATACAAGGCCATTCAATCTTTCTCTTGTTCAGATTTTTCTAAATAGGAAGAGGATTTAAAAAAAATTATTCAGGCCACATCTATATTTGCAAGAAAATGCCAGTTAATAACTAGTTAAATCATCTTATTTCTAAAACAACATTCCTCTTCTTTCATTGATGAAGATCCTTCTTGCACCTTCCATTTGGAGAACTTGGCAAGCAACCTGGACTTGAATGTAGCAACACTAAAGATTTACCCTCCTTGAAATCTCTCGGCACAGCTGTAACAGCTTCCTCCCTTGGCTGTCTTAAATCCCTGGATACAAAGCACTGGGGGAGTTTAGATCTTCAATTACTTGCCCAAAGATAAAGATTTGTTTCTCTATTTTTCAAAACTTTCTGAAATGTTATTTGCTTTTTTTTAACATAAATACAGAAAAAAATTTTAAAAGCCCCCAACAACTTTCTATTAGAAACTTTTTGAATGTCCTTTAGTTCCTAACTCTGGGTTTTGTTAATTTTGTAGTTCTGTGGGTGTAACTGAACACAGAAAATAAACTGTTGTATCTGCTCTGGCTGTCACCCAGTCCAGTTATTAGTAATGGAGGCCTCTGTTACAAAAATGATATCATAGCGGCTTGAAAATGAAGAAAATCTGAAAATAGTTTTGAGGTCTCGGTATCTGAAATAACCTTCCCAGAGACAATGCAAAGTCCACAGTATTAATCACAGCTGAGTGTTTTATTCCTTTAGGACACAATGCTTTCCCTGGTTTCCCAACATTGCATCTTAAGGGAAAGTGAGCACGAGGTTTGGTTAAATATCTAGAATCTCCCTGTAAGGTTTTGCTCTGACAAAATGGAGAAAGTTTTTTCATTCATGGACTAGGATAATTGCACAAATCATTCAAAACTCAGTGTCATGTCCATTGAGCCACCAGTTCTTTGGGAAGCTTCTTTTTGGTAAGAAGGTAATAAATGGTTATGTGTGTGTATTATCCATTTATTATAGTTTTATTTCTATAATTTGAGAAAATTAAATGACTTTACCAATATAAACCAGCAACCAAATGAGGGAAATAATAATTTTTGAGTTCTAGGAATATTCAGGCTTCTTAATACTTAAAATACAATATTGACAAAGCACTCTCTAAACCTTGCATAAAAAGTGATTCCGTGTTTGTTACTCACAGAAAAACAGGCACTTAGCTATTTTGAATGTTGACCAGTCCTATCTGTAGTGCAATTGCTGCATAGACAGTTTGCCATGTGATTAGCTGAATATGTTTATTTGCAGAATTCAATAAAAATAGTGGGGTCATCTCTATGAGATATTCAAGATTTCCTAAAATTTAAAATAGCCATTGGTTATCTATCACAGCGTACATTTAGAGGTCTGGGAAGCAATATAGAAGATCTCCTGGTATTCTAATGCTTCTTAAATACCGCAGAAAAGGCGTCTGATGAAAAAAAAACATTTAGCTACAAATGGTGCAATTCATTAAATAACAAACTGGTCAAATCCTATAGAAAATTATTTATACTGTGGTATACTATGATGGGTGTTAGTCTTAGAAATTCCCTGGATTTTGTCTTTTTATCAGTGCTGCATTCATTTGCCTTTATGACAAGTGCTATGGAAGAGATTGTTTGGAAATCATATAAAGAACACAATTAAGCATAGGAGAAAGTGTTTGAAATACCTATCCTCAATCACTCAACAAGCATGAGTCATGCTCCCTCCCTTCCTCCCCCGCTCCCTCTTGCTTTAAATTATAAAATTAAAAAATAAATACAGTTTTGCACTGTAAATACTTGCCTTGCATTACTGAGCTCTTGGGTACGTTTGTATTATGTTCTTAATCTGTTCTTCACAACTATATGGAGGAAATTGGCTCCCAAATAAAGGAGCTGGAAATATGAGGGGCTCCTAGGGGGGTTGCAGCATATGGAGGAAGCATAATTCTGATGAAACTTCAATTGCACAAGAAGGACCACAGCTCAGAAAAGGAACTGGAAGTGGTACTTTACACTGAGAAGTGGTTTCATGATGACAAAAGTTTGGGAAAGGACTCAAAGTGATATTCTACATAGCTGAAGAAAGACTATGATAGGCATGCTATGACTGCCAGAGAGAAGAAGCTGATGAGGAATTCTGTGCATCTAGAAGTCTCCAGTCTAAACTGAAGAAAATCTCTTTTAAGATTAAGGTGGTTGGATGGAATAGAGTAATGTATTCAACACACCCATGGATGTCCACTCAGCCCAACCTGTAAGAAAATCAACTGTGCCCCCAAACAGCTTCAAGTGTCAAACAGTGAAAAGAACATTCTGCAAAGGACAGTATGACAACAGGATGGTAGGCTGTGTTATCAGAATCAACACATTATTTGATCAACCATCATTTTAAGATTGGATACCCTTCTGTTGTTGATAAACAAGGCATAGCCACTGGAATTGGCTACACAGGGATATTGGAATTGGTAGCCATTGGTAGCCATTCCAATGGTATAGCCATTGGAACTGGTAGACAGGGATATTAACTGCAAGCTTGAGCCCCCTGGGTGGCAGCTACTCACAGGCCAAAATCAGGGAAAGGATGTTCAGTTTGATGCTGTTCAACTTTGTGGGAAAAGAACCAACTCCTTAGGGAACAGGCTGTTTAGACAAGTCAAGAGAGCATTAAACTAACAATGCAAGGACTAGATCAGAGGAATGAACAAAGGACTACTCATTTAGCACAAATTCTTGGTGATGGAAACAAAATTAACCATCATGCCAAAGGCTGTGAAGAATGCTTTAATTGCCTCTGCGTAAGTGCCAGGAACTTGGTAAATAAACAAGAGGAATTAAAGTTACTCATTTATGAGCATAAATTGGACATACTTAGTACTATTTAAACTTGAGATGATTCATAAGACTGGGATGTTAAAGCAAATGATTATACCTATTTAAGAAGGATTATATGGGTAAAAGGTGAGGCGGAGTGGCACTGTATAATAATGGTAGCACTTATTTCCGAGTCATTGCAAAGTCTGAAGACAGTGACCTTCAATGCTTGTGGGCTAATGTCCTAGCACAGGACTGTCGAAATACTAAGCCCCTCATAGCCACATATCCACATAGCTGGGGGGGGGGGTACACTGTTCACTGGTGTGTTGTGGTTTGCAGACACTCCCCCTGCCTTCTCCCTTGCTGTACCAGTACCCTTCTCACTGCTATACCACCAACCTGGGTGGGCACCCCACCCCACCCATTGCAGTGGTCACTTCCCCAATTGCTACATCATCTGGGCATACAAGTGCAATTCCCCTCCACTGCAATCCATGCCTGCCTGGGTGACCCTCCCCATCACTATACTGCATGAGCATGATCCCCCTCCTGTATGCAGCCCTGTTGCCTTCCCTCTCCTGCCCTGGCCCTGGACTTACCCTTTGCTCTCTGTGCTGGGACATTGCCCTGCTTCCTGAAGCAAAGGCAGGAAGCAAAAGCCAGGAGGGGGAGAATAGATGCTGGAACTCAAGCTACAATTACAGTCAGAAAAATTGGGAGAGTGTCTGCTGGGTGAGAGCCTGGGGACACCACATGGCCACTAGTTGGACAGATATGTCCTAGCAGGGGTAGGACAAGGTGGGATCTTAGCTGATTTCTGCAGACCACCAAATTACATGAGTGAACAAGATAACCAGTTTCTGAAGGACCTGACTGAAACGCATAAGAAAAACCTGAATTATCATAGGAAAATTTAATAGGAAATAACATAGAATCATAGAATAGTAAAGTTGGAAGGGACCTCAGGTGGTCGTCTAGTTCAACCCCCTGCCAGGGGGTTATATACCAGGTGAGGCCTCATCAGTGTCAAGTTTTGTGCCTCTCGCTTCAAGAAAGATGTGGAAAAATTAGGAGAGGTCCAGCAGAGTTAAAAAAAAAAATGATCGGAGCACTGGGAAATATGACTTATGAGGAAAGCCAAAAGAACTAGAATTATTTAGGCTGGAGAAGAAAAGACTGAGGGCATTTGATAAGCCTTTAAATAATACCTAAAGGTGGTTATCTTGAGGATAGGATGGACTCTTCTCTGTGGGCACAGGAGGCAGGACTAACTATGGAGGAATAGTCTGAAAATGGGAGAATCACTATACTTAATTTTCACTATTCCACTATTTTCGCTATTTTCAGTAAGAATCACTATTCTTAATTTTTAAGAATCACTATACTTAATTTTCATTAAGCATTACCTTAATGCTTCTGTTAATATAGTCCAGTATGATATTGATTTTTTTTCAACAAGATCAGATTCTTGGCTCATATTCAGCTTATGGTCCACTATAATACTCAGGCACTTTTCTAAAGAACTGTAGCCTAGTCAGGCATTCCCCAGTCTGTATTTGTGCATGCAGCTGTTCCATTGTTGCACTTATCCTTATTGATTTTAATTTGATTTATCAAGCCATTCTGAATCCTAATCTTACCCTCCAGAGTGTGTGCTACTCCACCCAACTTAGTGTTCTTTCCAAGTTTGATAAATGTACATGCAATCCCATCCTCCAAATCATTAATTAAGATTAAAAAATACTTAATGAAATACAGACCCTTGGGGAATCCCACCCCTCCAAACTGGATATTGAGCCATTGAACAGTACTAGTTGAGCATGATGATGCAACTAGTTATGTATCTACCTTGCAGTACTTTCATCTAGTCTGTATTTCCTTAGCTTACTAACAAGATTGTGATGAGAGACAGTGTCAAAAACCTAGTTAAAGCCAAGGTATATCACAGCCACTGCTCTCCCTGCAATCTACAGAGCCTCTCACATTGTCACAGAAAAACATTAAGGTGATCAGGCATGACTTGCTCTTGATGAATCCATATTGGCTGTTCCTGATCCCCTTAGAATCATAGAAAATCAGGGTAACCCTTTTTAGCAGGAAGGGACCTCAGCAGGTCATCTAATCCAACCCCCTGCTCAAAGCAGGACCATCCCCAACTTAAAAATATATCAAACACATTTATCAAACACCCAAATATCATCCCAGCTAAGTCTTTGTATAGTCAGGTATTAAAAAACTCCAAGAATGGAGATACCACTTCTCTGGGTAACCTGTTCTAGAGCTTTACTACCTTCCTTGTGAGCAAGTTTTTCCTAATGTCTAACCTGAACTTCCCTTGCTGCAACTAGAGACTGTTACTCCTTGTTCTGTCATCTGCCACCAGCGAGAACAGTCTAGCTCCATCCTCTTTGTAACCACCCCTCAGGTAGTCAAAGACTGCTATTAAATCCCCCCTCAGTCTTCTCTTCTCCAGACTAAATAAGCCCGGTTTTCTCAGCCTCTCCTCAGAAGTCGTAAGTCCCAGCCATGTGTCCCAGCCCCCTAACCATTTTCATTGCTCTTTGCTGGACTTTCTCCAGTGTGTCCACATCCTTTCTGTATTGGGGTGGGGGGTGCAAAACTGGACACAGTACTCTAGATGTGGCCTCACCCATGCTGAATAGAGGAGAATAATCACTTCCCTTGGTTTGCTGGCAATGTTCCTACTAATACAGCCCAGTATGCCATTAGCCTTCTTTGCAATGAGGGCATACACCATCTTAGAAATAGATTCCTTGATGACCTGCTCCAGATTTTTCCTGATATAGAGGTCAGACTGACTGGTCTGTAATTCCCTGGATCCTCTTTCTTCCCTTTCTTAAAGATGGACACTGTATCTGTCCTCTTCCAGCCATGTAGGATCATACTTCCACTAGTTCTCAATGAGGATAGCCAGTTGTTCTGAAATTACCTCAGCCAATTCTTTCAGTACTCTAGGTTGTATCTCATCTTGATCTCGCTGACTTGAAAACATTTTCTTTCACTACTCTATATCTCCTCCCCTATCCTTATTGCCAACTGCACTTGTCATCTGAGAGCCTATATTATTCATGAAAACTGAAGTAAGAAGGCTTGAATACTTGAGACTTCTCTGCATCTTTCATTACTAGATTGCCTTCTGCTTTCAGTATGTGACTTACACTTTCTTTAGTCTTTCTCTTTTCTTCTGACATACTTGTAAAATATTGCCTCTCACATGCCATGCCAGTTGCTTATCAAATCATGCCTTGCTTTCCCAATTTTCTCCCTGAATACTCATGCAATACTTGTATAGTCTTTTCCACTAATATGGCCATACTTCCACTTGTAGGATTTCTTTTTGAATTTCATCTTACTGAAGAGTTCACTGCTTAGCCAGGCCAGATTCCTGCTGCACTGGGATAGTTTGCTCCTTAATGTACAACCAGCTTTCCTGGACTCCTTTTCCTCTCATATTTGTCTTCCAGGTGATCCTGCCCACCAGTTCCATTAACTTTAACATCTGCCTTTCTGAAGTCCAGTGTATTTATTCTGCTGCTCTTTTTCCATTCTTTCCTTAGGATCTTGAACTGGTGCATTTTACGGTCACTGTCACCCAAATTGTCGTCCATCTTTACATTCTCAACCAACTCCCCCTTATTTGTGAACAAACAGCAAATTGAGATGGGATAATGGAACTTACTAATGGAACTCAATAAAGACTTAAAGGAGTAAAATAAAATGACCACTTATTAACATGGGTTTACAGATCATAGATCCTGTTAAATTAAATGTTGTGTGTTACTGCATGACATTTTGATTAAGGAACTAGAACGCTACAAAATTTACCTGGTGCACATTAAATAGATTTAAATCTGGCTGACTGTGAGGTGTCACAATGTAAATTTCCACAGGGAATAAAGTTATGCTGCTGGTGGGGGGCTGCAAGAATAACTCCTTAGTGTTATTTGAACATGTTTATCTGTGACCTGGAAGAAAACACAAAATCATCATTGATAACATTTGCAGATGATCTAAAGACTAGAGGACTGGTAAATAACAGAGGGCAGGTCATTGTTGCAGAGCAACTTGGATTGCTTTGTAACCTGGATGCAAACAAACAATGGTTTTAGTATGACCAAATGTAAAGTTGTACATCTAGAAACAAGGAACTGTGAGCTCTACATGCAAGAAAAAGCCTCTCATATAGAAAGCAGTGGCTCTGAAAAGGATTTGAGATCATGATGGCTAATGAGCTGAACCTGAGCTCCCAGTGTAACTATGTAGTCAAATGTGATCCTTTAATTTATGAACAGGAGACTCTCAAGTTGGAGTTGGGGTCATATATTGCCTCTGTAACAAGCACTGGTGTGATATCTGGTCCTGGTGCCAATAATTCAAGAAAGATGCCGATAAATTAGAGGGAGTTTGAAGAAGAGTTATGAGAAGAAATAGAAAACAGGATTTAGAGTGAGATATCCAAGAAACTCAATTTATTAGGTTTCTTAAAAAGCAGGTTAAAGGGTAACTTGCTCTTAGTTTATAAGTACCTGCCAAGGAAACAACATTTGGTTATAGAGGGTCCTTCAGTCTAGCAGAAAAAAGGTATAGCAGGATCCAGTGCCTGGAAGTTGAAGCTTGTGAAATTCAGACTGGAACTTAGGTGCAAATTTTTAGCAGGAAGGATAATAACCAGATTACTAAGGGCAACCAAGATGATCAGAAGAATGGAGCAGCTGAAATACCAGGACTGACTAAAAAGTCCAGGACTCTTTAGTTTGGAAAGGGGAAGGCTTAACTGGGGCAGGAGGGGGAATGATAGGGGTCTATTAAATCATGAAGCTTGTTGAAAAAGTTTACAGGGAACTTTCATTCACCAAGTTCCAGAGTCAAGAACCAGGACTTGGGGCACCCACTGAAATTAAGAGAAGACAAGTTTAAAACGTAAAAGAGGGAGTAACGGTACTTTTTTTCCTTTTTTTTAGTTAACTTGTGGAACTTTTTGCCACAGAAGGGTGGAGAGGCAAATAGTATAACCAGGTTCAAAAAAGGGATTACAAAAATTAATGGAGGACCAGTCCACTAATAGCTTTTAAATAGAAGAACTGCAGATGTATCCTCTATGAACCTTAAATCTCTCGTAGCTGATACCAGGCAGGGTATGAAAGGGGAAACATTGTGAAGGATCAAATGTAGCTCAGGGCAGAAAATTTTTAAGAGCAGTGTTTTCAAGGAAAGTGGTAGCTTTATACCAAGGAATCTTTTGGGCTAAATGTTGTAATTAGGGTAGCATTTAAAAAAGTGTTTGCCCTACTCTGATCCCCCTAAAGGCAATTGCAGTGAGGCAAACAATGAGTTCTTGTGGAAATCCCACCCTGAATGTTTTGGCTTAAAACACACAACTGCTATGCAGAATGTCTCACTGGAGTCAATGAAAAAAATGCTACAAAGTTAATGACACAAACATAGACCTCTCCAATAAGTTACTCTGGTATTTTCAAAGTAGAACTTGAGAGGGATGTTTTTGGTTTATATATGTATAATCAGATAACTCCTATGATTTAGATGCATCTCTATCCATGACTTAGAAAACATATGTATTTGTTTTGTCTGGAGTTCTGAAGTGGTGTATGTCTTATACTCATCTTGGAGTTGGTGGCAAAATTAAGAGGGGAGAGGGAGAACCTGCCAAGCCTGTCAGGCTTGCCAAGGTGTTTGGGCCATACAAGCCTAACTAGCTTCACTATTTGAAAAATGTAATTGAAGGCTTTAAGTGGGAGCTTAAAGCCTGCCTGTCTACCAAAAAAATAAAAAAAATCCATTCTTTTCCCCTCACTCCTTCCTTTTTTTTTTTTAATTGCGTTTTAAAACATGGAACATAGATCCATTTCTTGGTTGTAGATCAGCTGCCTGCATAGTTTTTGCAAGGAATCATTCATGCTGCAGTAGTTTCACCTTCTGTGGATTATTGCTGAGATGTGTAAGAATGGAACAGGAGTTGAAGCGCTTGATCTAAAGTTCATTAAAAGTCTATGGATATCTTTTCATTGATTCCAAAGGGCATTGGAGAAGACCCTTTATTAACTGAATTTTCATTATTATTTGACTGACCACAGAAAGGTAGTGGCATAACAAGGGCAAGGCAATCAGGGCAGCTGCTACAGGCACCAACTTGCTGGAGGGGCAGAGGAGGTGAGAGAAAATGTGTCCTGCCATGGGTGACTGGTGCCTCCTAAGGCTGAGGGGGCACAGTTTGTGGATGGTGGTGAGCAGACACTGCCTGCAGAAGCTGCCAGCGGTGTCGGCGGTGGGGGGAGGGTGGGCAGGAGTGGTGAGCAGCGACTGCCCACAGAAGCTGGTGCCAGTGGCGGCGGCGACAGTGGGGTGGCAAGTGGCAACCACCTGCAGAAGTTGGCAGTGGCGCTGGCAGAAGCGGGGTGGGTGGCGAGCAGCAACCGCCCGCAGATGCCAGTGGTGGTGTCAGCAGCGGCCAATCTTGGGCGGGGGCACATGCCCCCCTGTGGTCCCCCTACCAGTCGCCTATGTGTCCTGTGACAGCAGCACAATTGCATCAGCAGCAACTGGATATTGCTGCTGCCCCTGTGTGTGGCTACTGCCCTGGGTTCCCAGCCATATTATTACACTTCTGTAGAGGTGAATAGTAAGCACACACAGTGGGCATGTCTACACATGATGGAATATCACTGTAGCAACGCACTACAGTGATGTAGCATCCATAGGCATCTACACATGACTAGCAGCTATTTCTCGGTAGTGACGTGCTCCCTTGCTATAGCACACTGCTATGGTGAAGTAGCTGCTAACAATAACCATGTGTTGGGTGTACGGCTCAGTATGGGCTGTTACTGCACCGTAATTTAGTATTTCCAAAAGGAAGTACTAAATCACAGCGCGGTAACAATGTCACCATAGTGACACATGTAGATCCACCTTCTAGAAATATGCAAGCTTACATAAGGTATTTTTAAATGGCATTTTTGGACACTGTAATTTTTAATTCTGATTCCATATAAACTGGTGTGAATTAGGAGTAACTGAAATAAAAAAGGTTAGATGATAGAAACTCAATGTGAGATCAGAATCAGGCCTTAAAGCATCTGTTCTTTATGCCTAAGAAAAATTCCAGCTAATATTTGTGGAAGTTATATATGGGCAACCGTAAGCAATAGAATAGTTGTTTGAAGCCAAATTCTCTATGGTTTAAATTAGCATAACTCCAGTGAAGGCAATTTAAACATCAACAGATATTTGGCCCTTTGATTTTTGAAGTGGTGAAACATAGGACTACTGAAAACGTCTAAAAAATTAAAGCAAGCCTGTAATGTAAGTACATCTAAAATAGTACTAGGTAAATGGGGCCCAGGGTGCCTTTCTCTTCTTCTGAAATGTCTTTTATTCATCCTTATTATTTTATCCTCAAGAATGAATAGTTTGGGGTTACAACAGTTCCAGTGTTCTCTCCTCTTACTTTATTTAAACCCTTCCATTTACAGTAAAATAGCAAGTATCATAAAAAGACAATACAATTTAATAAACAGAAGTTATACTTAATATGCATTACCAGTGTCAGTTTGGATAATAGATGTTTCAATGCAAACAGAAGGCAAAAAACATTATTATTGAAGGATCATAACTATTTCCAAGATCATCAACATCCCATCTTGATGTACGTAAAATCACAATTATAGAAATTGATATTTCTGTTCTTGAAGAACCTGTAATTATTTTCATGATAGAAAATTTTGGTTCAATTTAATGGGATACTTAGGGTCATCCTCAAATATGAAAAAATTGGAATCTGAGTATCGCTATCCCCCTATGCTGAATAATCCCTTTGCACTCGTTTTGAATTGTTTATCAGAATCTTTGGACCTCATCCTACTACTATTACACTTTTTGGCAAAACTTCCAATGATGTCAATAAAAGAAAGATTGGGAGCTTTTCTTTTTAGGCATGTTAGTAACAAAATAAAAAGCTAGATATTGGGAGTCCTAGCAATGCTGCAGGGCCCTTTCAAAGGCAGTGGTTATTATGCACTGACAACAACTCTGCCCCATTATAGAAAGGATTCATTTACCTTAAAAGCCAAGCATTTGTCACAGGCTTGGCACACAGCCTCTAAGAGCTTTGTGCTTGTGCTGATTGTTCCTAAGAGTGCACAAAATAAAATCATGTAGGAGTTAATGGTTTCTGTGGCTTTGTTAAACTTGAGTAAAACCTATTGTTTTAAGACTAACATGTGTGGAGATATTCATTAAGGTAAATTAGCACCTTTAGGAAGTGCAAACAACACCTTTATCCATTTGTGCTGATCATCACTGAAACTCTAGTACTCAGCTCACTTTAAAGTAATGGAGTTCATTGCTTCTGTACCCATTTTCCTCTAACTTTAAAGTCATTTCAGGGTGAAATTCACCCTTGCATACAGGATTTGCACATGCTCATGCATCGTTTAAATCCCATTTAAGCCCCTCAAGAAGACCAATGCAACCTGATATAACTGGGGGGTGCCCTTATAGCTTTTGATGTCTTTACAGAGGGTTCAGTATTTTTGTGAAAGATTGCTTAAAGACGACTGAAAGATCTTACTGTCTGATTTAATAGTGATTTTAACCTTCAGCATTTGTCTAATTTTAAGCAGTTCCATTGACTGTAACGACACTAGATGCATGCCTAAGAGCCTATGTGAATCAGGGCCTTGTATATCAAATGCATTTATCTTATATTGTTAAGCAGGTTGATCTTTAAAGAAAATAACTACCACTAACTACCAGATAACACACTGTAGGCAGAGAGCATATCTTCATTCATGTGGTGCTTTAATTTCTGGGTTTCTAACAGTTTCCCCAAAATCCCAAAATGGTCATTGCCAATATCATGTGAAGATTTTTTTTCCCACTAAATCTTCATTAAAAAGGGCGGGGTTAAATCTTCCTATTATAAAATAATTGTAAATGACAAAGTGTTGCTTGCTAATGTGCTTTTGTTTCTGGAAGGTTTAAATATATGATTTCTTTTTAAATTAACAATTGTACCAAAACATCTTCAGTGCATGTTGTTGCAAAGTTCGTTTGAAAAATCCACAATATTTGTAAACATTAGACTAAGCACATGCCTTCCAAAAAAGGCAAAGAGATAAGCATAGTAATTTTAGTCTTTTAATATTTACAGGTACATTCCCAACATTTTGGCCATCAGGTCTTTTTCAAGGGAGTGTGATGGTTGAAATTTCAGGAATGTGCCTGTAAGTAATCAATGCCTTAAAATGACTGAGCTTATCTGTTAGTCTTTCTTGAAGGTGTTCATTCAGTATTTTAATGCTTGTAAAAGAAATATCAAACCATTCCCTTGAGCATAGCTCCCTAGAAATATCATTTTTGTAGATCTGATTCTGAAGTCCTTTCAACAGGAGTTTTACTTCTAGGATGGCTGCGGGATTGGCCCTCTTTTTAATAGAATTTTCTGAAGTGAAATTGTAGCGTGTGTAGTGAACTTAACCGTGTTACTTTCACATATGTTCAAGACTTGTTTGCTCTGAAAGGGACTTGGATATGACTCATCTATGGCTCTTGATGAATTTCAAGTCAAGCTTGCCCAGTTTATAAGTAAGGACGTTTGGTGGGGAAAAGGGGTTAGGCTGCCAGCCCCACAAACTAACCCTGGAATCAAAAATTCAAGTTTGGCTTATTTTATGGTTCATGTGTTATCACTAGTAATAAATATTCTGCAGTCATAACTCACTTAACAATTCTGGCAGGCGCCAGAAAAAAATCCAGGCTTTTCTCCTAAAATTATTAGCTTTCTGGGGAAAATGGGACAAAAATAGTAAACACTTATCTTTGCTACCATTTGTTAAAGCAGATCAAAGCTCACCGTATTAGTTTGCAGGCATCGGTATTTGTTGTTTGAAGATTGTGACATTGGATCTGAAACCAAGCTCATGGATTATCAAGCAGTCGTGATACCTACCTTACTGTATGGAGCTGAGACACGGACAATGTACAGGAAGCACCTCAAGTCACTGGAAGAGTACCATCAGTGCTGCCTAGGGAAGATCCTTTGAATCTAGTGGGCAGACAGATGCACTGACATTGGCACCCTCTCACGAGCAAATGCCACGAGCATCAAGGCAAAGAGGAGGGCAGAGAAAGCTCTTCAAGGACGTTCTCAAGGCCAACTGGGAAAAATGCAACATAGATATCAACTCGTGGGAAACTGTTGCTCAGGACTGCCCCAAATGGAAGAAGAGTCTGCCACAAAGTTCTCAGTACTTTGAAACCTTGTGGTGATAACAGGAGATGGAAAAGCAGGAGCAGCAGAAACAGCATGTCACAAACAGAACCAAGAACCCAGAGCCACCCACCCTGCACAGAAACATTTTCCCAAGCTGCAACAGAGTCTATCAATCCTGGATAGGCTTTCTCAGCCATCTTTGAACCCACAGGTAAGACAACCATGGAAGATATTTATCCTCAACTTTGAGGAATTGCCAATGATGCGTAGTGCTGCCAAAGGTATGAAAGTAAAAGAATGGGGACCAAAATAAAACCCAAAGAAATTCGTAGCCCCAAGCAGCTCAAAACAGGTTGTATAAAAGCATGTGTAGATTGATGCAGGACATTGGTGCTCTTTCCAGTAAAGTTGTGACTCACATTTGTATTTAGTGGGTTACAAAATCTTTCAAGTGACTTGGAATTTGAACAGGTGAAAAACAGTTTGATTTTTCAAACATCAACCTCCTCATAGATTTCCTTTCTCTGTGGGTATGGAGGCATATAACAATTGAACTGTTCCAAAAGGTCACTGACTGGGAACCAGTTCACAGTTGTCACTGAGGTGCAAGTGTCTTGGTTACATTTGGAAAAACGGGTTTAGAAGAGGCTCTTTCTGGTGGGTTGAATGCCTTTGGAAACAGTCAGCACCTTGCAACACTGGTCCAGAAGCTTAGGGCACCTAAGACTGCTCCAACATGCTGGAATTCCATTAATTAGTACTTGACTAATTGAGTTTGCTGGAGCATGGCAACTGCTGTGGTCCCACAGCCTCCTGAGTTTTGTGTATCAGAGCCCCCATGCTTAAAAATGGAGGTGGGGAAGCTAAAACTAAAGTAAGTGTGGGATCACTTTTAAAGGAGACGCGGCAGCTCTTTAATTAGAGCAGCTCTCATCCCCACCCGTGTAATTAAAGCGCCACCTCTCCACACATCCGTAGCATGTGTAAAAGTGCCCTTAAAGAACTGAAAAAGCAGGAATTGTTCGTATGGCTTTCCATTGCATTTTAAGTACATGCATACACTATGAGCATCTGTTTATATCTGAAGTACTGCAGATGCACTTAATTTAGTGAGTACTTAGTTAGTGAAATTAAAACTAGCATATGCATTGAATATGAGATTACATAAAAATGTACTTTAAAAAAAAAAATTGAATCCTACTGAACTATGCCAGAACTAAGTATTATTTAGAAGAACCACTAACAATCATACATTTATTTTTTTCACTGTGGCCACATCTACATGAAACGCTGAGCCCTTGTTATTGCTCAGTCATTTAGTACTTGTTTATACAAGTAATACTGTGCAATAACACGGGTTACTATGTAGTCATTTAGCACTTGTTACTTCATTTAGTACTTAGTTACTTCAACCGGGGTATGAATGTAAACAATTTGTGTTCCCTTTTGTTTTTCCTTTTTATCTTGTAGCCCAATCCATACCCCCATTGAAGTAACTGGGAACCCTGCCATTCAGCTATTTAGCTATCTTGACTTGTAAAGATCAAAGAAAGATTGTCATATACTTTTTATAATAAAACATTAATAGAGATATTAAAGCCTTGGATACTGGCAAATTAAAAAAAATATTTCTATTGAAACTGTAGAAGCATGTCATCGAGCTATTCTTTGCTATTCAGTTCAAATGGGATCAACATGAATGAAAGATGAGTCAAAGCATATGGAAGCCTAGTCTACCCTGAGCCAGGAACCTACCAGGCATCTGACTATATTGCATAAATATTATAAGCATAGATGCAGTTGTATAAAATGCCAGGAGGCTAAAGTACGATACCAATACTCCAAGACAGGAAAACAAGTCGTGTTTACTGTGTTGAACTAAAATATTTGTTTTTTTTAAATCCTAGCTTATGTTGGGTGTTTTGTTATTCAGACATCATGCTCTATTGATACAAAATTAGATTTTGTTGTAGCTTGTTATACTAAATACTACCTTTATATTTATACTACGGTATACAGTGTGATTGCTGTTTAAACACTAGAAGGTAGCTGAAATATGGCAATATTTCCTATTGTAAATGCAGGGAAATACTACTTTAATTGAGATACTACTGTTAACAAATAGTGACTTTTTAACCCCATATGTCAAAAATACAAAACAGTAACAAGTTGTCTTTAGGAATGCAATTTTCTCTTTTGGTATGCCAGCCTTTCCCAGTGTTTCCTAATGGGGAATATTTCCTGCTTGTTATGGGTGTATTGAAGAGTGCCTTGTATTCACATAGAGGATCAAGGAAGGAGATGGTGCCAAAAGTCTGACCTTAAACTTTTTTTGTTAAAACAGGCAAAAAAATCCTTAGTTTGCTGAAAAGTTGAATAGTTTTACCAGCCATGGGATGCCTGTTCCTTGTTCTAGTAGCCATGATTTCCAGAAACTTTGTTCCACTTCAGGCTACTTCATGGAATCACTAGATGAAGTCTTGGCTAAATTGAAGTCAACAGCAAAACTCCCAATTTGACTTCAGTGAATCTAGGATTTCCTTCTTTTGAGTTATTATTCTGGGATAATATATATGACTGACAGAGCTTTGAGAATCTTTTAAGCTTGCTTTATTACTTGTCAGAAGCAGCAGAATGACTACCACGTGGGTAAGCTAGGAAATGGGTGTCTTTTGAAGCCCATCAATAGCCTTCCCTAAACCAATAGAGGTGACATTGAGCAATAGCAGGAACTGAGCCTGCCTCTATTATAACGCTCTCAATCCCCTGCTGGCAGGAGATTCGGCCTGTACATCTTGTACAGTAAGGGCATGGGGAGCAGAGCAACTAGAACTAAGCCAGTGTTCCAGACTTGAAATACCTGTGTGTGCATTTAAATTTAGCCAATTTAAATGCTTTGCTTGTCTGATTTTGAAGTCGATGTTTATCCAAGTAAAGACTCTTCAGATACAGCAAGGAGCCCTGGCATCAGCAAAGATCAGTGAAGGACCAAGAAGTGTATTTAATCTAGGGAATGAGTGACCTGGCTCTTTGATCCTGCTGCATTCTTTTATCACCCCAAGGCTAAATTTAGCCCTGCATACACAAATTCTGTTTAGCTAAGTTTACTTAGGTTTTAAATATTTGTGGCTTTCTTTTGCTGAAGTCCTGTTGTCTAAGAAAAAGAAACTGTTACCACATAATTAGATCACTGCTTTGTAAGCATGTGTAGCTCTTTTCAGATGAGAAAGCGGAATATGCAAATACCCCATGTGTTGCTTTAAACAATCATATTGTATGCAGGAAAACTTCCCTGAGTAAATGTACACAAAGCAGCATATGAAAACAGCACGGGGAAACTACTCAACCTTGAATAATAGAAAGAGAGAAAGCAATTGTAGGCAAAACAGGCCAAATAATTTCCATTAGCTCGGAACATAGGAAAATTAGGAAACTCTTTTGAGAAAAGGTTGGGTTTGTTTTTTGGTTCTTCTTGGTTTGACTTTCTGTGAAAAAAAGAGAGAGATTAATGTTGCAATTAAACTGATAAAATGATTAGATGGTTTCTGTTCTGATGAAAGAAGATCTCCAAGATATGTTTTGGTGAGAGAGGAGATTGTTATTGAAGCGCGCAATTCTGAAAGATTCAATTGGGCTTATGTTGAAAAAAACAACTACAGAAAGGCACTCGCAATAGACACTGAATGCCAGCAAGTGTGGATTAAATATGCTTCTTGCCTGTTTTATTGGAACAAGAAAATATATTGGGTTTAATAATGAAATAGAAAAGGAAATAAAATGTAAAGGTGAGAGGAAGGAAGAACAGGAAGATCAGGGGTTGAGTAACCTACTGGTGCCGTCCTCAAAGTCTTTGCCCTATTCCGCAGATCAGATGTCTACTGAGCCTTATGCACTCCTCCCTCATGTTGAGGGCTGCTAATTCTTGGAAGTTTAAGCACTGGGAGATGAAAGTAGGGTGGGGTGGGCTGTGTGTGTCTGGATAACTAGATATATTTTAAAATTTAACTTGGGGTTGGCTAATTGCAGTGAAGCCTGGCTGGTGGATTTGCAGCTATTTGCATGCGTGGCCTCAAAGATTGTCTTCTTGAGCGTGGTGAAAAATGCCTGGAGCATTGGCTAGCTGAGGTACAAATCCCAATAGGTCACTTGAACTGTGGTATCAGAGCACCTTCTTTGTCACCCCTCCACTGCCTGTCACACATGGGGACTCTGCTAGTGGAACTTGAAGAGACTGTTCCTGCACTGGCCCTCGCTGGTGAAGTGGGGTGGGAAGGCCAAAGCATGATAGGCACTAACTGAACCCCCCCCAGCCAAGCCACTGCTGAGAGCCCAGCCCCAGCTCTGAGTGCCCCAGCAGGCCCAGCAGGTGCTTGGCCTCCAGGGCGGTGGTCGCCTGGACAGGAGGATAATGCAAAACCAGGAGCTGTGGAGGGGGAGGGGAGACGTGCCCTTGTTTGCAAGCAGGGGGCCTGTGTGCAGAGCCAGGCAGGGGAATGTGTGTGTGTGTGTGTGCGTGTGTGCATATGCACATGCATGAGAATATATGTGAGCGTATGTGTGTGTGCATATGTGGGAATGTGGATGTGTGCATGTGAATGTGCACACATGTGAGTGTGTGAATGTGCATGTGTGAGTGTGCTGTTGTATATATGTGTCTATATGTGAGTGTGTAAATGTGTGTGTGGGTATGTATGTGTGTGCGTGTGAGAGTGCATGTGCATGTGTGTGTATATGCATGTGCGTACGTGAGCGGGTGTATGTGTATGTATACTGAGTGTATGTCTGTATATGAGTATGCATGTATGTGTATATGTGTGTGTATGTATGTGTGAGTGTATGTGTGCGTGTGTGTATATATAAGTCTGCATGTGTATGTACAGGTTTCCCTTGATTTTGTGCGGGTTCTTTATATGCTAATCTGCTCTTTTGCAATGAGCATATTTAGACCCATAATTTGTTATATGACGCGTAAATTCGCTCTTATGTGATCAGCATAGATGCCCCCCCCAAGCAGGTAAGTCTGTGGGGGAAGGAGAAAGGGCTGTGGCCTGACTCACCCTAGCCCCAGCTGCAGCAGCCCTGGGAGCAGCTGGTGCCAGCTGCCTGCAGCCACTGGGCTGCACCATGCTCCACCTGTCCCCCATGCCTGGAGTCACCCCAGCTTCTGGGCTGTGCTGTGCCATGGTGCAGGCAGCTGGTGTTGGCTGCTCCTGGGGACACTCCAGCACAGGCTGGGGTGAGTGCGGGGAAGTGGAGCCCTGGGTGGCATGGGGCACAGCACTCGCCCCAGTGGCAGTGGCCCCAGGAGCAGCCAACACCAGCTGTCAGCACTGGGGCACTGCACAGCCCAGCAGCAGAGGTGAGTGGGGACAGGCAGAGCTTAGTGCGACTCAGCGGCTGCAGGGACTGGGGCCGGCTGCTCCTGGGGCCGCTGCAGCTGGGGCTGGGGTGAGTGCCACTCTGTTCCCTCTGCTTTGCTGCCTTGTGCAGCACCTGTCCCTTGACCCCTTCCCTAGTCCCAGCCTCCCTCATGGCCATGGGAACCTATCCCTATTTGTTACATTATAAAGTGGGTTCCCTTTATGTGAATTCGATCCAAGCGCTGCTCTCCTGGAGCGCATGGACAGCATAAATTGTGGGAAACCGATATGTCTGTATGTATATATGAGTGTGCGTGTGTACATGTGTGTGAATATGCATGCGTGTGTGTGTGACAGAGCACCCCGTTGAGCCCGCCGGCATTAGCACCACCACCACCAGCGGGAGCGAGGGGCCGCGGGGCTCCCGCCACAGACACCGCCCCCCTCACCCCCGGCCTAGCCCTCGGCCAGACTCGCGCCGCTGCCACTGCTCAACAAGTGCGGCATCCTGGCGGGCGGCGGGGGCGGCGCAGGCGGAGGCGGAGGAGGAGCAGGGCCCCGCGCGGATTGGCGGCCGCGAGCCGGCAGCCCCACTGCAGCCGGGGCGCGGGGCCGGGCCAGCCCGGGGCAGCCCGAAGTTTTAAAGCGAGGGGCCGGGCGCGGGCAGCGCCGCACACCGCTCCGGGACCCGGGCGCTCGCCTCCCGCCCCGCCCCGCCCCGCCTCGCCGCCCCGCCCGCGCGGGCTGTACAATCCTCGGCAGTGTCCTGAGACTGTACGGCCAGCGCCAGGGGCCCGAGCCGACAGGGAACCCGCCCGCCCGCCCGCCGCGATGACAGCCGACAAGGAGAGGAAGAGGTGAGGAGCCGGCGGCGCCGCGGGGCTGCACATGCACACGCGCCGAGACACCCAGGCGTACACACTCGCGCACACACCTTGGCACGCGCGCTCCACGCCCCCTCGCGCGCACATGTGCGCACTCGCGGAGACGGGGCGCACAGCATGTCCAGCGCGCGCACTGCCGGCTGCCGGCGCCCGCTCCCGTCACACACGCACACACACACGCTCAGATATGCGCCCACGCACATACTCCCGTAGACACGCTCGCACTCATGCACACCCATGCGGGCTCGCATGCACGCATACACACTTGCACATATATCCGCACACACTCCCACACAGGCGCGTGCGCACTCACACACACGCAGGCATACACGCGCACTCACGCATAAACGCACACACACACCCACATTCGCGCGCGCTACACTGCACACACGCACGTACACACTCTTACACGCAGGCACAAAACTTGCTCGCACGCACATCTGCGCACTCGCATACACACGCACACACACTGGCGCACACTCGGGGGGCGTGAATCCCGGCCGTGGCCCCGCGCTCGTGGCGCGGGAAGGGCGCGCTGTGGCCCCCCCCGCCTGCCAGGATCGGGCCCTCTCAGGGGGCGGCGATGGCCCAAGCCCGTGTCCCGGCGGTGCCTCGCGAGGCACGGGGAAGGACCCCCCACCCTTGCCGCCCAGCCTCCCGAGCCGCGGAGCAGCCAACCCCGCGTTGAAGCCAGGCTGCGAGGAGCCCTGTCCGGCCGGGCTGCGCAGGGGGCGGTGGACACGCGCGGGGTCGGGGCCCGGGTGCGCACCGGAGCCGGGGCAGAGGGAACCGAGTAGGCTGAGCAATTGCTGATCATGATCAGACGTCTCAGCTCTAGCCTTGGCTTTGCTCTCCCCCCCCCCGCGCTGGCCGGGGCCCACGTCCAGTCCCGTGCTGCGGGGGGAAGTGTGCAGGTGCAGCTAGGTGCAAGGAAGCTGCTTTCAAACAGTGGTCTGCAAGTCACCCATCCTCACGGGGTGCGGGGGCCTGGCTGGCCGGGCTCTGTCTCCAGGAAGGAGTGTCATGCCGCTTGCTGCTAGCTGGTGTTTTCTGCTGGAGCGGAGCGCTGGGGATGGCAGGGAGGCAGGTGACAAGTCCCCAGGGCTTGCTCCCCTGGAGGGGATTGAGGACAGGGAACCCCCAGGTGTGCCCACAGCCCAAGCTCAGGGCTGCCTTTGGTTGCTTTTGGGAGGTGAATATCCCCGGAGCTGTACTCTGTGATTAAGGGAAAAAATCCTCCAGTCCTGTGTTGCTTGGGAAGTGGACCCTGACACCCAGGGGCCAAGGTCTCTCCTCTGGTCTCATCACTGCTCTGGGTCTCATCACCAACATTTCCCCTCCCCTCTCTCTGTCCCATCCATTCCCAGCTCCCTTCCCCTGAGAAAACAAAACTAAACAAAACAAAACAAAACAAAACACTAACCTGTGCCAAGTGGGAAATTCCCAGCTTTTCTGATGGGGGGAGAAAAGAAAGCTCTCAGACAGGCAGGAGTCCACGATGTGATTGTACCTACAGAAAATTAAAGGCCTTCACCCCCCCAGTTAACAACAAGGACTAGTTATTCACTTTCCAGGCTTTTTCCTCTAACTGGATTATTTCTGTTGCAGGATCACATGTAATTCATGACCAGGTTTATTAGGTATTAGCATAATATCAATCTTTCAGCCTAGATGGTGTTTAAAAGGAGGCAGTTTTAACAAACCTCTGTCCTAATTAAAATTCCCCAGGACCTGATTAGCATGTTATGTAAATATTCATTATTTTGATAAGGCTGATCCATCTCAACACTGGGAGGTGGCCTGAGAATTTCTGGGCCCCCATTAAATACCAGGACTTCTTGCTTGATATAAGAGGCATAGAATGGCTGCCAGTCATATCCTCTAGGGTTGTGGGCTATGGGAATGCTGTTTGCACAGTTATAGGGCAGGTATTTGCTAAGAGTGTTTTTTTTCTTTTTTGGCTGTAATAGAATATACATTTTAAGCACTTCATTATATTATAATATTACATATTTCCAAGGAAAACAGAATCAAGGCAATACATCAAGTGCCATAATTACATTTAACATCTTTCTTAACTGACCTTTAAAAAAAAGAGAAAGAAAAGAAAAAATGCCTGGTGCTCTATAGTTCAGAGATTGTAGGTGAAAACAAGAGGGAAAAACATACCTAACTATGGACCCAGTCATATAAACTTGTAATTCGTGGAATCACTGAACCTGTTCACTGGGTGAAAACTCTATTTAAGGCTTGAGCCCTTGCTATCTTCAAGCTATTTTAGACTATTAACATTCACATAACTGATATTTATAATTGACTCAAATTTCTACCCTATCACAGAATGTTCTTATAAAATATGTAATTCACAAAGGAAGTACATGAGCTTGCCATTGTTCCTACGCAACTTTTAAATTGTGGATATAATAGCTTCAAAAAACTATATATCTTCTTAATTTGTAGCCTGGCTCCTTGTCATTGATAGCATAACAGTGCAGCTGTTAAGCAGCATGGAAACAATTGCAGTGGATAAATTATATTTTTACAGGCAGACCCTTCAGTGTATCAGATGTTAATTTATTAGGGTGATATATGTACCTTAAAAGCACTTTTTTCTAAGCATCAATTAGAAGTCTGTGCACAGAATGAAGTGCTGGATAATAATTAGGCATCTACCTAATAATTCTGTTTTGAAGGGAAGAGCCCAAAATGTATGATAGGCTGGAAAATATTTATTAAAAAATTGTGATATGTTTATTATAACAGTATGGAAATCTACAAAACTGAAGAATTACAGTTTTCATTATTTTTTTTCGTTAAAAGTCCACTTTTTAATTATGTACTACCATAAGGAAACGTGTTGTCCAGTGTACTCCAATACCTAAGAAATCTACTTCAGGTAAAGCAAAAAATTTAGGAGATCAGGGGTCTAATCCTAACTCTGACACTGAATCAGGTGTGACTTTGGGCAAATCCCTTGACATTCTAGCGCCAATTTCCATATCTCAGAAGTAAAGTAATAAATAAGTCTTATTACTTCACAGGCGTGTTGTGAGATTTACGGTAATTAATATTTTGTTAAGTATTTGAGATTATCAGATGAAAGGTCACTTCTAATGCATTATTCCTATACATGTATATGTATACACAAATATTCTTCTTACCAAATGAAACTGGATTTATTATATTTTTTTTCTTATTGCTCTTATAGGAATGATCTAAAATCTGTAAATCAGCAGTTGTTATGGCATTATTAGCAGGACTTCTAACCAGTTATATGGCTGGAAACACTATTCTGACTTGTTAGTAGCATTTGTGTATCAATTTTGTGGTGAAGAAGTGGCAGTGGTGGTAATCTGTTTTGTAAAATTTGCAAGCAAACCTTGGGCATGTTTTTATGAACAGTCCCGTCACGGTTAAGCAACAGACACTTCATGAAAGATAATCTGTGATTCTTTACGTTATGCTGTATTTAAATCAGAGATCATCCTCAGATATTCTCATGTGGGTTTTATCAATTCAAGTTTAAGGGACATGAGCAACAATTTGCAGTAGCACTATATGGTATCAAGTTTTTTTACTAGATTGCAGCATGTGTTTTCTAAAATAAAAATTTTGAGTAAGACTTCTAAGGTAAAATGAATGGATCTATTAATGATAGAAAGCAGAAATGTTGTTTATGCCTGTCTATGTTCCTAAACAAAAAAGTTGGTATTTCTTAAATACGAATATTCAAAACAGGAAAAATGTAAACTCTGAAACAATAAAACATATTTTGGTGAAAGAATAAAAATTAAGAATACATAATGTACTCATGTAGTCTTCATATTACAAACATGACCATAAGCAAAAAGTCCATCTGCTGTAGTAAAACTGGGCTACACAAGGTCTTCTGAGAGAGTATCCTCAGGGGCACACTTTTTCCCCCCGATTTAATCAGGCATATTTTATCTGTGTTTCAAGACATGATGCTGAAGTAAATAGTCTGTTGAACGGCCTGGTCAGTGTGAGAGAGAGAATTTTAAAACTGAATGAATGTACACACTGGCAGAGCTCTTCTGCTACTGAATGTTGATAATACTTGTACAGTATCTCATGAAACAATTGTCATAACACAAATGATTTGAAGAAAAAAATCATGGTTTGATTTGACAAACTGCAAACATTCCATGATAAGAAGAAGGATGAATTGTTGCTGAGTTAGAACCTGGCTATTGTGACCCTAACTTTTTAAAGTGTACTTTGTATGACTATTTTATAAGCCAAGAAAATGGCACTTCTGAAGTGACCTGGTTTGCTATAGGCCAAAAGATTTTCTACAAAGATCGTGGATGCTACCTGAGGCAGGAAAAATAATGACGAAAAGCGAGTTTGGTCAGGGAAGCCCAACTGCGATTAGATAACTGAGTGATGAAAATTAATCTTTATTAAACTTCAAAGCTTTCTACTGCTCAGGGCTGAGAATCTCTAATCAGATACTTTGTGCCTTTATCTTCCACTGACCTCTGCCCTAAAGGGACTGGTCCTGCAACGTTGAGGTTAGCAACAATTTTGGATTTACTTTAATGGGCAAGGATTGGATCGTAAGAGCCCTACCACCAATAACAGGAACTGAGACTGCAAGCCTTACCAAAATGGTCCAACTCCCAGGGAAATCTCATCCTGTGAATTTCAACCAGACCACATATATGGGGATAAATTGCTCACATATAGCAGTTTGCTTTGCCCTCAGGGCTCCACCCTGCAGGTGCTTCATTAATTAGGTGAATAATTTTGCTCATGCAAGTTTTCTACTCAAAACTGGAGTGCAGCTGCTCTCATGTTGTATGCAGGATCAAGGTGTGGGCTTGTAGATTTCAGGAAATAGCTTTCACTCCTTTTCTCTTCATAATTTATATTCTAAGGTACTTCCATTGATAGAGGAATTGCTTGTATGTATTACAGTATCTTGTCATAGAATCATAGATTTAAGATGATACAGACTATTGGATCTTCTAGTCCACTCACCCACCAGAGTAGCTTTTTTCTTAACAGTATGTATTCTAGAATTGTAGCCAACCTCATGTCTCAGGTAATGGGGCTTTGAGCACTTTGGCAAGACTGGTTACAAAGACTTTTGGATCTCACCATTGAATAGTTTTTTTCCAAGTACATGGCTTAACATTTCTTTAATTTCCTTCTGCTTCACCTACTTGGACCAATGCTATCCTCCAACACAGCGCTTTTTGGATTTGTCAGTAGAGCTTTATGCGATTTATATTACTGAATTAATTATAAGCAATATATACTGACATTTGCTGCTTAGTTTGCATACACAAATAAAACAATAGCTTATAAGTAATTTTGAGGTTTTTAAGTAAAGAAAAAAAGCTCCATAATAAGTAATGCAGGTCCTTTGTAATGGCCTTGGACACCCCTGAATGTAAGTTTCATTATACTGAATTTATGTGGGGGTGTCAAACATCTGCTAATGATTTGGTTTCTTCTTAGGATTTGAACAGATCCTGGAGGCATGACAATTTCCAGTAGTTCTGTCCCTGGATCAATACCTATGACACATCATGTTTACTACCCCATTGTATCCATGTACTCTTTGTTTGATTTTGTTTGCTCTCTTTACTTAAAAAGTGAATAAAGTGAATACTTTTATTTGTATTGGGAGGATATATGATATGTTTTTCGTAACTTTTTATTGAAAGGTTATACATCTGTATAAATGGGGGGTGGGAGTGCAGGAACAGAGGGTTGTATTGAAAACTAACAGTGCTTACTTGTGATAAATAGGAGTAATGTTAGTAAATAGGGACATTTAATTGTCATGTATATTCTTTGGTGCCCTGTTTTGGAATTCACCTCTAGACCTACAGTTAACTTTGAAAAGGAGCCTCATCAGAGAGTGGCCCAGGAGAATGAAAAGTGAGGGCACCACAGGTATTTGTGTATAGAAATTTCATTATACCCCTTCCAACAGGTATGCAAAAGTTGATCATGGATAGGCTGAGCAAAAGCCTCTCACCCTGGCCATTTGGCAAGTTAGTTCCCCAGTTCCTGCCCCCAGGTATTATTTCTGTCAAAGTATGGAATCACTCAGGATAAGCGTCAAAATGTGGCATCTTTGAGAAGGGTTCTTCCTACTGATATGCCTTCTCCTTCACACTCTCCCCATCTACAGTTACATTTACCACTAACCTCTTGTCAGCCTTGCTTCTCCTGTGTTCACCCTTTTGAATCATTATGGGAATTTGTTTATCATAACAGTAACTATGACAGTATCCTGTATATTTAGGGGTCTCTCCATTCATCTGAATAATGGATAGCCTCTTCCTTTCTATAAAACTAATTATAGCATTCAGGCATCTAAAAATTAAAATATGTAATTTTCAAAGGAAGAGCTGCTGTTGTTCATGTTGAATACTGTAACTGTGTGTTAATATGTTTTAAGTACCTTCATTTATTGTCTATCTAAATATGACTCATACTTTGTAGGCATAGTTTTATAACCCATGCAGAGAAAAAAGTGCTAAATTATGACCTTTGAAACCTAGCCTTATACTTCATGGAAGCAATTCTTACTCAACTAAGTAATTCTGTTAAAGTTAGTGGGGTTACAGCACTTGTCTAGGTAAGTACTGAAGTACTGATGGAGCTGCTTCTTAACCACATGATAATCTATCTGTCAAAGAATGAAAATGAGGTTGCTATGATGAACTGCAATTCATATTTCACACGTGAGTGCAGAGCAGCACTACTTTTTACTCAGTCATAATTTTTTCCAAGTATACTAGTTCATACAGTAATGCTAAGTTCTATTTAGACTGAAACTTTCTTTAGTTTTTTTATAATGTGTCTCTGCTGTGGGACATGAAGTAACAGCCTTTAGCCCTTAAATTCCCATACACCTGCTTCATTTTGGTACTTTTGACACTCTTGAAATTGTGACTATTAAAGATACTGATGACTAAAACAACATGGTAATAAAAGAGCAGATTATTTTACCTTTGGTTAATTGTATCTACAGAAATGCTTTTTCATTTAAATCTGTTACTAGTGAAATACAGTGGCTAGGGTAATTTTTTAAGCACTAGTGTGCTTGTACACTGTATGTACATGTTGGAGACAACTCTTGATATGTATCTTTACACAATAGCTTATGGCACAATGTATGTATCTATAGCCAGAATATACCATTTTCATTAAAACAAAATGCAAACATGGGGTGTTATGCAGTGTAAAATACAGTGCTTGTTTTACGAAGTACAATAGACCTGTTAGCCAATAAATAACTAATGCCCCAGAGTAGCTCATGTTTAATTATGTTTTTTAGTTCTTAAACTCAAAACTAATTATGATTTTAGTTCTCTCCCCTATATTTGACTCTAGAAGGATTAATTGTGACAAATGCTGTTCATAGTACATTTTGATTAAAAGAGCATTTTAGATGTTAAATAGTTAGATTTGTAATATAATTGGTTTAGACTGTTTTATAAAGAGTTTTCGGTTGGATAAAGTATCCCTTATGCTCCACTGTCCATTGCATTACATGACACAGCAAATATTCAATATTCTATTCTATAGAAGCTCATCAGATGTTTTGTCTGACAAGAAGCAAAGTTGCTTTAGTTGAATTTTTATGTCTGATCTTCAGTCAAAGAGGTGCCCTGGTCTTGACCCTTCCTGTGCATATGAATATGTGAAATCAGCAGTTTTCTTTGATTAGGGGAGTGTTTAGGGTGTTCCCTCCAAAAAGATCCAGTCTGAAACGTTCAGGAACTTTACAAATGCTTTATTTTAGTTTGTGGGTGTGTGATTAATATTGGCTTATTTCAGATTTAAGAACAAATTCTGTGCATTTGGAAGAAGCAGGAATTATTTTGGCAATTAATTAATTAATTTTGGTAATTACAGTAATTATTTTGGTAACTACGGAGACTGCAAGAGGTGAAATGAACAAGAGGTAGTTTCTGTAGTTCATTTTTTTTTTGTATCAATAAAATCAGTATAGGTACACACATTCTATTTTTTATGTCAGCTATAATAATGACTGATATTTAGTATCTTGATTCTGCAGCATGTATATGCATTTATGTTGCAAGCTAATTTCAAGCAAAAGATAGTTTAAATAGTTTACATTCTCAACATCAAATATTTGCTGTTAAGCACATCAAGAATTTACATAGATGAAGCACAACTAAATGCTTTGTTTTTTAAACAGGTCTCGGTCTTTCACCTCTGTTCCAAACAAACTGTACAGAAGTAAAAGTGAGCTTTAAAAATATACTATTTGTCACCTTGTAGCCTTCTTCCCATCATCAGGGGACAGTATGTACAAAAACAGTTGGAACTGTTAAAATGTTTTTCATCCCATATATCAAAGTGAGGTAAATAAAGTTATTTGCCTAATAATTCTCAGGAGATGGAAATACCAAGATCAGCAATGTCAAACTCCTATGGAGTAGGCTAAACTGCATTTAGAAAGAGCGTTACTAGATTGCATGCTTACTTAATTATCCACCTAATTATATGACTAATTAGGGCCACATACTTAATTATGCATTTAGATTACTTAAAAATCTGGAGTCTGCTCCTCAGAAGGTCTACAGTAGCATAGTTCTGTTTAAGATAATGGATCTCTGCTACTTTACAACAGTGAAGGATCTATCTTTGGACTTTTTCCAGAATCACCGTTAAGTCTTAGAGTTAACACACATTGAGATCACAATGGGCAGTTGACATCTCCCTTACAGCTGTGTTGAGTTTTTTTTTTCAGCGTAGATGTGCACTAGGGTGTGAAGATGGTTGTGCCACTTTTCATGAATACTCTTTACTATCCTGAATGCCACTGCATTAGTTGCTATAATTAGACACAAGGCTTAATGAGTTGAATCATTATTACTTTAGGAACATTTGACTCTAGATTTAAAATTATTAGAATAAATTATAATAGTGTACAAAATGCAAGAAAGCTAATGTAACTGCTTAATGAATTGTGTCTTTTGAGTATGAAGCTCATAGGTTATAATTTATTGTAGCTTTCAAGGACACAGTGGACACAGCTACATGTGCTATTAATGCACTGTAAGCTTACTATACAGTGAAATGATGTGCAGTAAGCTTTCCCCAGGAGTGTGTCTACACATTTGCCTGTTGGGAGCAAATTTACTCCCAGTGGGAGCAGTATAGTCCAGTGCTACTCCTGCCTTGCTCTGGCTCCCTGCATCAGCCAGGGGGAGCTCCAGGCTCCCCTGGGTGCCAGCCCCAGACTGGCAGGGGGTACCAGGGTCAGGCCTGGGCTCTGGGGACCAGGGAGATGTGTCCCACCTCCGGGCAGATGCCTTCAAGCCCCTCCCTGAGTTCAGGGCATGGAAAAAACTTCCCTCCCTCGGCAGCTGTTTCCCAGCCCTGCCTCCCTATTCTTTTGCTCCTTGCTGCCTGTGATTACTGGGAACAATTTGCTCTTGGTCAGCTGTCTACTACTGCACATTAGCTACTGCGTGGTTAATCTACTACCTGTATCTACAGGTAGTAGCCAACTGTACAGTAGACTATTCTACTGTGCAGTAAATGCTGCATACGTGTAGATAGTGACACTTTACTCCACAGTAAATTAGTCTACTGTGTAGTAAAGCATCTCGTGTAGATGTGCCCAGTGTTACTGCTTCCAATTTTTCCTGAACCCAGAAAAGATTTTCTGGTGAATCCTATTGTAAGTACATGAGCAAGGACTTTATTAGATTCCCTATTCCTGTCATAATTTAAGTCAGGGGAGTCAAACTCATCTGGCCCCTCAGGCTGGATGAGAGGTGTGGGGCTGGGCTTTAAGCCAGATCAGACCCACACACTGGCATTGTGCTTTGGAGCCAGTGCACAGGTTCAACCCAGCACAGTCCTGCATGCAGCATGCACCCAGGACTGTCCCCAGGTACCAGACAGGCTCCACATGGAGCATGCAGGGCCATTCTGAGACCCACAGGCAGCACCACAGGGCAGATCACAGCCCCCCATCTGGCTTGCAGGCTGTATCATTGACATCCCTGATTTAAATACTTATTCTGCATTTTCAGTATATCATATCTAATGACAATCTGAAGAGTTGGAATTTATTTCAAAGGCAGCTGGATGCTTGCTTTTCCTGTTGCATAATTCTGAGTATGTTCAACTTCTATTGGCTTCCCATTGACTGCTTTCTTATTCTCATATGCCCGTTATGAGAAGCCTGGCAGAATAAGCAGCTAGTAGATCCAACAGTTTTTTTATATTTTGTTACAGGTCAGTTGCACATACCTAAGTGACATATCTTTTCAAAATGCTTTCCTTAACAATGGACTTTGAATCATTGGACTCAATTTAATTTAGAAAAATTTAGAAAATTTAATTGCATTGTGTAAGGAGAGGCTAAAATAAGACACAGGGCTATTTTTGATTATATAACTGAAGTGATAGATGAATTATATGGGTGTAACTTGAAGTGTTTGATAGTAAACAGTCTGAAGTACCAGTGTATATGGTTATATGATCATCAGAATCATATTAGAAACTCCTTTGAAATCACTAAACTGTAACCTTAATTTATTACAAATATTTAAGCACCTGGTTTTTTATATGCATCAGGACATATTTGTGTAGAGCTAAACAAACGTGGATGAGAAATAATACTCACATTTTGCTGAAATGATTCATTTAATTAATATTTTTTCAAAACGAAGCTTTCTGACTTTTTGTTTGAAAATTGATTTTTTTTGTAATAACCAAAAAGAAAGAAAAACATTTTGTTTTGGACCAAACAAAATGTTTTGGTTTGTACCAAATCAACACTTCTTATTTTTCACTTTGGAAAAAAATGTTTTGGTCCTAACAGTTGAACTAAACCACACATTAGATCTAAACATTTTTTCTATATTTTTGGTTCAGCTACCAAGTTGAGCATCTATTATTCAAATAGCATTAGTTGTGGATTCCTCCATCACCTGTAGACTTTAAGATCACATTGGATGTTTTTTTAAGAGGCTCAAATTATAGGATTTGATGTAGAAAATATTGGGTGGGTTTCTTTGGTCTGTGTAATGTAAGTGTTTACATTAGTCAATCATAATGGTGTATTCTGGCCTTAAAAGCAATTGTTTGCATTAAAACAAAAAAGAAATATGCACGTTTAACATTGAAGATACAAGTACATCATTTGCTTAGGACTATGTAATAAATGCTAAAGTAGAAGCCTAGAATGAAGAACTGTGGTATTCTTCATTCTGGAGTTTCTAAACCAGTTGTTTTGAATAAGGTTACAAGGCCACTGAAACCACACATTTGAAAAAATGTCAGTGGCTGGCATCCAGATTGCACTGGATCATGGGACATGTCGTTCAGCTACAGAAGTTGGCCTGTATAAAAGAAAGGGGTATTTTTGCCCTCCAAGCTTAAGCTCCCAAGAGGCAATACACCACAATAAAGGAATACATTTGGTCAGTTGTAGTTTGGTAAGTTTTATGTCCAGCTGTTATAATCATGCTTGGTATTCCCATGTGAATATTGAATTTTTCCTGAACTATTTTGTCATGAAATTTATAAAAAAAGTTGCCTTGCCAAAATCATAGCTGTAATTTCGGAGCAGACCAAGCATATCAGATGTGTTTGCCTCCCTTTTCCCAGGCCAAATTTAGATTGCAAGGTGCTTTGCAGTCCAGATACAGACGCAACTCCGTTGGTGGCCCAAATGGTGGTGGTGACACTGTGTTGGCCGGGTCATGGACTCACAAGGGTTAACACAGCTATTGCTCACCTCACCAAAATGAGCCCTCAGTGGGGTTCTGTACTTTTGAATTCAGTGGCAGGCTCTGCCCCTGCTCATCCTGCTCCCAAATTTTCACCTCTTTCAGGAGCTCTGCAGGCGGAATCTGGCCTACAGGCCATATGATTCGTACCCCTGAGTTAGACAAATAATTCTAGACTCAGCCTTTAGAAAATAAACTAGTGATAGTAACGCATTAAGGAGTAAGGACTAATCTGTCCAAGTAAGCTATTCCTGCAAAATTGCCTTGCCAAAGTCATAGCTGTGGTTTTGAGGCAGACCAGGGGTGTCAGATGTGTTTTCCCCCCATAAATCCCATAAATAAAAACTTGAGACATACTAAATACATTTAGTTGGATCCACCTTTTTTAGGAGAGCACATTTTAAATAGTCAATAAATAGTCAGACCCTTAAAAATATTTTTTTTGCTTAGTACTCTATAGTACTTTATAGTGTAGCAGAATAGTTTCAGTTTGTTTCTCATGAGACTAATGTAGATCTTTTATTTACTGTGGATCATTATTTCCCTTTTACTACAGTATAAAGTGCCTGATATTGCATAAAGTTGGAGATCTTTGCTAAATTTGCATGAGTGAGTATCACTTGATGAATGGTGTTATAAGTTGATATACCAGAGTTCTCCTTTAGAACACACATTTGTGTGCTTTTATACTATTAGAGGCTACAAAAATATTAGGCTACAAAAAGTATGAAGGTCACTTTTTTTAGTTATTATGACAGACTTTCTGCAAATGACACAGTATTGTATTTGAATGTTATTACCTGTATTTTATTTCAGCAGTGCATATATTGGAGGTAGACAATGAATGGTCATGATAAGTAGTACAATACTCACTGTGTTTAGATTCTTAGTGCCCGCACTGTTCATTTTCAGTTGCATTTAAAATGCATTTCTATGATAAACTACAGACCAGTTCTTTAAATATCAATTTTTATAACACTCCAGTTATCAGTGAACCTCTGAGTCCTGTGTGTTCACAATTATATTATCCTCTGTATGAGTGAATTCTTGATAATATCAATTCCATTTATTGTCACAGCGCTTTGAAGATTTTTGATGTGACATTAAAACATGGTAATTTGACTGTGCCTACATATGTCTTTAATGGACCCTGCTATTACTACAGAACACACTTAAACCATCAGTGTCTGTGTGTTACACAGTGACTGTAATTCTAACTAAAACTTGTTGCACACCCTAAAACCTCTTCTGTGACTATGTGTGAGACAGCTATGCTTGGTTAGATTTTATATTCTATTTTTCTCATTTAGCATTCTCAACAATTTGTTATTCTGCTATAATGGATATAATGGCACATAACCAAGCCCACTAGGTAATTAGGTAGAATATTGGCCTGCTGCTGAGTCTGGTTCAATAGGAACAAGAATGGTGTTGTCAAATATCCTCTGATTATCAAAATAATACCACAAAAAAGGCAAAATGATACATTTTTTTCCAGATCTTACTTGAGCTTTGTAAAATTTATTGAGAAAAGGACTTGAGGATTTAGCCCTGAGGACTATTTTGTGCTAAAAAAATTTTAAGCAGCACTTTTATGGGAATAAAAACTCAGTTACTAAATATGGCTTTAGTATTTAAATGACTAATGGATTTTTATTAAGGGCTAGATTTCCCCTTGTGTATTTATAACCCATGAGAGAAAATTACATGAGGGGAAAACTCTATTAGTACATTTTGTAGAGCTTCTTCCATGTTGTTGCAGAATGGGATTTACTCACTTCTGCAAAGGAATTAGTTATGCCTCTAACCCTTAGCAGTCCCCATGAGTGAGAAGTGGCTGAGCAGTTTCCACATCTTTGCTCTTCCTTGGCTCTGCTTGCCTCTAGGGTCCACCCCACCTTTTAAAGTGAATTCCCACCGTGAATGAGGTTCCATGGGCAATCTGTTGCTTCTCCTAGGGTATGTCCTCATGACCCTGGCCCAACTGTTTGCTACTCTTTAGCTGATTCCAAGCAATTGCAGCATATGGAAGATCAAAAATTGTTGATTTCTCCATCTGGAATGAGTGAAATCCATATGACACCTATACATTCTTTCTGTGTGGCCTCTGAAGGCAGTCTCAAGCCCTTTGTCTGACAATGTCTTTCCTACATGATTAAACAATGCGTTTCTTTTTAATCCAGCATCTTTTTAATCTGACTGTGCTCTTGACAGCTAAACCCATACTCTTAAAACAATGATTCAGAAGCTTTGGCTGAACATTTTAAATCTGTTGACTAGCAGAACTTCTCTTTGGCAACCTTTGCACAGCCCCCAGATGAACTCTTCAATGCTAGAGCTGTTAAACTTTATTTTCTTATGGCCATTGTATTTTCCCCTCAAAAGATTGGTAAGATATGTTCTTGCCATTACTAATCACTTTCCACCCTCAAGTTTTCTTAATGTTGCCACAAGTTTTCACATAATGGTAGGACTATATATTGTACAAATGATTCACAAAAGAGAATATTCTATGTAGTTAGGCATGTACAAACCTGAAAGTGGAATAAGAGCAAGTGGAGATGTTTGCAGGGAAACTTAATACTGGTGTTTCAAAACACTCATTGTTTCCCATAAAAAATCTTTTGTTTATTAACTGCATGAACAGCCCATGCAGACTCTCCTCAAAATCAGTATCCAGTCTAGCTGCACAGATAGCACAAGATGCTAGTAAGCAAGGATACCATTTTTTTGGATTCTGCCTTTTAACTGTGTTCTTTTCTGTCACATTGACTCAGTGCTTGTAGCGCAATGAATAGAGCACACCTCCTTGGCTGCCTCAGGATAAACGCTTACAGACTGAAGAAAGAGCCATATACACCAAAGGCAGGAGAAGGAAATGTAAGACAGAATCTTCCTAGTGGCCATTTGGAGTAGAGAGGACCCAGAGCAGAATTTGTTTCTTGGCAAAAACAGGCATAATCCACTGAATTGTTATTTTTGATTTGCAGGCATTTAAGGATTTACAGTGTAATGTTTGCAGAAAATTAAATATGCAGGGTCAGACTAAGACCTAAGACAGAGGAGCTTCATTCAAATAAGTCTGTAAATTATTAATCAGGAGTCAGAAAAGAGGTAGAACTTCTTGGTCTTTGGGGCAGAGATTGATGCTTATTCTGCCTGTAGAACAGCGAGTCTCTGATTAAGGTGACTTAATTACAGCTTAAAATGAATACACCCTTTTGTGGTAGTGACTTTTCTTCCTGTTTGTACAGTGGCTAGCAAATTAAGGCTCTGATCCCAGCAGAAGTTTTCAGATGCTGCTACAATGCCAAGAATAATGGCGAAAATTTTGTGTGAATTGTTTAACATCAAAACAATGCTTTTATAAAATATCTGATGTAGGAGGACATGTCTGAAAAGATATGATCAAAGGTGTTCTTAGCTCAACTCCTTGATAAATCCTCAGTCTGGGATACAGGAGATCTGAGTTCCAGTTTCTGGTTCTGCTACAGATTTTGTGTGTGAACTCAGCCAGCCACTTTTAATCACTCTGTGACTCAGTTCCCCATTTGTCAACTAAGGAGAGAAATATATACTTATTACACCATTTGTGGATCTTGTCTATTTAGATTGTAAGCTTTTAGAACTGGAACTTTGTCTTACACTGTCTCATACAACAGCACTTGGTAGTGCTCATTTTGAGTGGAATTATAAGGGCACTGACCAGACATGTGCTTACTGCTGTAATTCATGGTGCTATCCAGGAAGCACCATAAATTACAGCAGTCTCCCAAACCCAACAGATGTTTGCTGGTCCAGAGGATTGGGGGATTGAGATCCAGTTTGGAGTGGCTGTGTGGCTGCAGCTGCTTTCCTCTAGACGCCCCCGCTGCTTCCCCAGGTCCTGTGCTGTGTTCAGAATGGGAGAGGAAGGAGGGGAGGGAGTTTGGTCTGGGGTTTGCCCAGTCTGCACTTGTGGATCGGAGCCCCCCTGAGGTGGGGGGTGGTTCCAATCCACTCACCCCACCCTCCAATGCAGGCTAGGCAAACCCCAAATCAAACTCCCTCCCCTCCCTTCTCCCCCTGCCATTCTGAACATAGCACTGGGGGTAGGGCTGGGCCACATCAGCCCAGCCTTGCTCCCACCACATGCTGATATAAGGTAATGAAGGCGCTCTGCTTGGGAGCACCTTCATCTAAACCCTTATGTAATAAGGGTTCAGACTGTTGCGTGATCAGGCACTTTTAAAGCACTCTGCAGCCATGCTGTTCTGTCAGGGAATGGCTGTAGAGCACTTTGGGGGCATGATCATGCAACAAACTGTCACTTCTGTCAGTGCCATAAGTAGTAGTGCAGTATAAGGGAGTATGTCAAACAGTAGGACCTACGTTCCTCTCATGCAGTATTCTTGTTTTCCTTGCTATTCCCTGCTCTCTCTTGATATGGAAATGACATACATCAATATACTACACTGTCACATGCCTTCAGTTCTGCTGCCTTTAAACTTGGCTCTTATGTTCAGATCAATACACAGATATTTGGTGAAGAAAACAGTAAGGGAGCAGAAAACAATACATGTCTCATAGAGATGAAAAGTCTGAAGCATAGCTTGGTGTTTTTTCTGCCTTGGCTGGAGGCAGTGGACAGGGCACCAGCTGCTGCCCGATTGCTGGTAGTATCACTGTGGCAAGGCCAGCAGTGTGAAGGCTTCTATTTCTGTGCTTCCCTGCAAGTCAGCACCTGGGGATGGTGGCCCAGTTGTCTCCCCATAGTTATGCTACTGTGACATGTCCATTCTATAGCGTTTTTTGTGTGGCAGGCAGATACATTGTGAGGCAATGGGAGACCTTTGTTTTTTAAGTAAAGCTAATAATACACAGCACATGGAAAAATCAGTCTAGTAAAAATCAAAGTTTTCCTTTTGTTTCCAGATGTTTTAAATAAGCAGCCACGGCAAAGGAAATGTTACTGACAACTGAAGTCATTTTGACACATTTTCAGATCAGACAGGCTGCAGCCCAGATCATACTATACACTCTTGTGGATTGTTTCATCCTGAAACATGCCATACTGTTCTGTATGCGCTACATCCTGAGCCAGAACTAGTTCATGATCCTGTACCCAGGTTCATTAGCACTCTTGAGAGGCACAAGGACAACTTCCAGTTTTGGAGGCAGTATACATGGAAGAGAATGGCATGTTTCAGTACAGTGACACCTACTACAGTAAGTGAGAGCTACAGATGTGCCCCATCTTTCTCTGGTCTAAAAATAATTATTTGAGAAAAACACATAAATTGTATAGAAGGGTTTTAGTGGGGCATATTCATATTTTGTATGTGGTCCCAAAAAAGCAGAGGATAACTAATCCTTATTTTATGTATGAACCTAATCCTTCTACCACACCTGCCAGTTTTCAGGGCTCCACCCAGACCCAACCAACACCCAAATTGCATAAAATTCCATCCTTTTGAAGTAAACAAAGGGAGTTCAGGTGAAAATATAACTGGAAGGGAAGATAGTAAACAATGCAAATAGGGCTTATTCTAAAAATAACAACTTTTAAATTCCTTCTAAAACTTGGGTCCAGAAAATGAGATCAGTACCATAGATGATCAAGTTCTGTACCACAGGACTGTAGTTAAAATGTGATGACCTGCTACTACAAGGTGAGATGGTAGGTAGTATTGGAACAGAGGTACGTCTAAATACACTCAGTGAGACAACATGTCCTGGGTCTAGCTACATAAGAGTGCTAAAACAAGTTATGCTGATCATAAGTCAATGGAAAAGACTGCTGTCTAGGAACACATATAGTGAATAGAGAGCAATTAAAAAATAATGGTTGCAGTTTAAAGCAAACGGTAATCATGTTGTTTTTTGAACAAGCTGCAAGTTGCACAAGATCACTGTTTAGTTTTCTGGGGGCTGTATGCTACTGTTGAGGTCATCATAGGATAAATAAATGAGCTAAAGGTCTTTGGGGCAGAGATTGTTGCTTATTCTGCCTCTAGCACAGTAAGTTTCTGATTAAGCTTGGGACTCCATCTTAAAATTAATACACCCTTTTGTGGTAGTGACTTTTCTTCCTGTGTTTGTACAGTGGCTAGCAAATTAAGGCTCTGATCCAGGCTGAAACTTTCAGATGCTGCTACAATGCCAAGAATAATGGTGAAAATTTGGTGTAAATTGTTTAACATCAAAACAATGCTTTTATGAAATATCTGACGTATGAGGCCATGTCTGGAAAAACATGATCAAAAGTGTTTTTAGCTTCACTCGTTGCATCAACTTTAATCCCTTCAACATGTAGGGATACGAAGAGCAAGACTGCCTACGTACATGACTTGTATCCAACAGCCAGGGATGGGCTAAGGACCTGAATTTGAACCTCCATTGGAGGTCCCAGGACATAGTTTAATGCAGGATTTGGCAAATTGCTGAATGGGCTGAAGGTGGAACCAGGTTTGCTCCCCCGTAGAGATGCTGAAAATGCCTCTCTTGCTCCTGGCAATAAACATACAAGAAGTGGATTTTAAATTCTTTGGGGCAGGGACTAAGACCCACATTTGCATGTGCTTAACTCTAGTCCCACTCCAGTTGCCTGCAGTACTCTTGAGTGTAAAGCTAAATACTTACGTGTCTCTACAGGATTGGGGCCTAAATAATAAATATACACCATAAGAGAACACCATGTAAATGTAGATGAGGTATTATTTCTTGATGTCAAATGGAAATTTCGAAAATGACTCCATGAATGTTCAGTGCCTATTTACTGGTGGATTAAGCAAACAGATTTGTTAGATACTTGTATAAGGTATGAGAAAGGTAAAGCACGAATCTGTTTTTTATATTGTTACTTGTTTAGGAAGTGGGTTTTAATTTATCAGTGTTTTAGGTGAAAATAGTTTGTGGACAAATCTGTTTTAATTTATTGTATGTGGCTTTTTAAAAAAAGTATTTAGCTTGCTCTCACAAGTCAACAATCTTTGTGACCTTTAAGATGAGGCGGTTGAATATGAAAAAAATGTACTTGTGGGAAAAAACCCTTGGCTTAGCAATTTTAATTGTAGGTATTTGGAAACAACTCAGATATACCATCAGTAAAGAAAAAATTAAGAATTCATAATTGTTGGCAGGTGTATTCTAGTTTTTGACAAACTGCAACTTAAATACTGTGTCAATCATGACCAGACAAGGATATATGTTAGATGGCACTGGGCTTGTTACCTAACATTCTTTCTGGAGTTTAAAAAAAATAGTGATTTTAATAGAAAATCAAGCAGCAATAGCTTTCCTTCTGATCTTTACAGATCATTGAATGGTTTGACTCCTATGGCACACAGACAGTGAAATCACAAAACACCATTTGCATTTATCACATCTCACTATTTGGCAGTTGACAGAAGTAGACATAGGTAAAGTGCTTTTCCTTTCCTTGGGCATTTTAGAAGGAACCTAATTGTGATCTTGAGCCTTGGTCTTTTGGGCACATGGGTTAAGACACTTGAGTCAAGAGCATCCTCTATAATGTGCAGTTAAGGGATTTGGTAGCTCTTCATTTGGCATAGAAAGTTATTCCTTGAGACAGAGAGGTCAGCGTGTCAGTTATGCCTGCCTTTGATATGTAGCTGATTGGTTTGCCTAGTTATACATTAGGACCTGATCCTGAAAGGTGGCTTATATTCCCACCACATTCAGGCACTTCAGTAGCTGCTTAATTTTAATACATGCACAGTTCCACTGAAGCTCAGAGCTTTCATTTTTATATGGAATTGTAGCATTCATTTAGAGTGAGATACAGACTTCAAAAAACACAGCCAGGGATTCAGAGGCATTAAGAGTGGCAATATATATGGCATTAGGAGAATGTGACTTGCTCCCGTACAATTCATCTTTGTTTGGATAAGTCTCTTTTTGGTTCCAGTGGTCCAGTTATATTGGTGGTTGTTACAGCTGTGTAACAATGAAGGCATTGTAACCAGTGCCATTTTCACTTTCCTGTCTTGCTATGATGCTAGTTTAAGATTGGAGAGGTTGTAGGTTATGGGAACTTCACTGTGTGTAATGCTAGGAAGACAGAGTCTACAGTTAAGAGTTGTACATCTTTGACATTTACTTTATTTAAACAGTCATGCTGGAAATCATTTTAATTAATTGTATGACAAATTGGCAATACATATCTATATGAAGAATAATATACTTCCAAGTATCCTTTTTCCCTGCATGGGAGTACTACAGCTAGTTGGTGTTTCATTATGTAGTAGCTGAAAGGAGAGACATTGTTTGTTAGAAAGTGTTTGGAAATATAAAAGTGGAGTCTCTTGAGAACTCCTTGTCTACATAGTTCACAATTGACAATTGTTTTGTATAGTGCATGTTGGACTTTTTACTTGGCTATGTGTGCATCTCAAAATGGACCTTCCCACCTCAAACATTTTCTCATAAGTGTTTGAAAGATAAAGCCAGGAACAAAGAAATACATTTCTCCCCTACTTCATTATATTACAAGTAATGAACATTTGCAGGATTAAGGCCAAATGTTGCAGTCATTATTCAAGCAAAACTCACATAACCTTCAAATGATGTAGGAGTATGGGATGAAGGATTTGGTCCTTACAGAAAAAATGATTTATTCATTATAGTGGAATAGGCACTAAAATAATATAATTGTGTGAGGTGTCTTGTTTTTCCCCATGCAGAATCTACTCTCAGCAACATGCTTAAGTGCCAAGCAAGCAAGAAACCCAGATCCCCAAAGTATCATTTTGGTAGTGTGATTAGATAGGGTTGGGTGAGATGCACTGAGAAAATGAAACTCTTGCCAAAGCTTTTTTTGTAGGCACTTACTATAGTTATGACTAGGGAGAGCAGAAGCAGTAGTGGTCTGTTCACAAAAATGAAAGTAATCCACTTGCCATTTTTGATATACATAATAAAAATACTCCCAAAATTTTAAAAGTAGGTTAAGATTTGGCAATAAAATAAGACCTGGGTTTATCTGCATTTCATCAGGTACATGACGTTCTGGAGCACAGCCCACTGGCAAAAAATGCATAGTGTTATCCTTTGCAATACTGGGAATGTTCTCTGCTGAATTTGGCGCCAGTGACCGAGGTTTGCTTGTTAGCTGAAGTTCACACAGACTTCTTGCCAGGCCTGCCCAGAATACTGTCTCCTCTAACTTCCTGTGGTCTTGCATAATATTTCCTTGCTTCTTGTATAACTGTGACTTCGTCTGGTCACTGCCCAGTTACATAGTTCATTTTAAAGGTCTGTGCCTGCAAATGTGCACATGAGCAATTTTACTTGTATGAATGGTCCCAGAAGTGTACTCATATAAGTAAATCTACTTATGAAATGTTTGTAGTCAAAGGCTCTTAGCCAGAAGGTATAATCCTGGTCTAAATGTATGCTTTGGGATGGGGATTACATTTTTATTTTTAGGTAAGGTTGGCTCAGATCAACTTGTTAATTTCCAAAAACAAACAAAAAAGATCTATCTCCATTTTCTTATTTCTAAGGCTTTGCATATTGTTGTAATATACCTGTGCTTTTTTGGATAAGAAGCATTGGGGAAAATATGCAGGCCCAAATTAAAAAAAAACTTAAAAAACATTCAAGCAAACTTGAAAGCATTAGATTCCGCATTGGTCCTAATTGTATTATCACTAGCATCTGAAACAAACCATAAATGAGTAAAAAAACTAACTGCATCTCCCTAACACAGAAAATCTTGTGGAATTTAATAGGAAATGTAACAGAATGGTTCTACAAAAATGTAACACATTTTCATAGATGTTATTCTACACACCTGTGGAATGTTATAGAGAAAGACATGTCTTTCTTAAGTTTTTAAAAACTTTTCTGAGGAGTTTTGTGGTAGCAATAAAATTCTTCATTAACTGGGGATGGTTTTAAAAATGAGGATAGTTACCATTCTCTTTTTAATTTTTTTACGAAATGTAAGCAAAGAAGTTATTTTAAAACCTGAAGGGAGATTTTTTAAAAGGTACTAATAGCACCAAAGTGCCTAATTCCCCCTGAAAGCTAGCAGGACTCATATACCTAACATCCTTTTGTGCCTTTGAAAGTTTTACTCATCTTTTCTGGATTATATGTTACTTACTGATTTTTTGTCTAAATTTGTATTATAACAGAGCATATTTCAAGCCCTGCAAGGACATAGGAGCTCAGAAATGGATAGACTAGTAAACTTAAAACTTTAAATTGGACTGTTTTTAATACTATATTTTGAATAGAGTATTCTCTACTCTATTCAAAATAGTTATTGACGCGGGTGTGTACAGTAGAGTGGATGACTCCTTACTTCTATGTCTAATTCATACTGACTAATTTGTAAGACATTTCATACTGGGATATGATTGACTACTTTTGATATTTTAGTGCTTGTACTCTTTTATCTGGCATGTTCTTGTTGTTATTACTGTTATTATTACTGGGTACATTTATATGTTCAATTAATGCAATGCAATAAACCCCAGAGCAGTTTGCATCAGACTATACTGCTCCCAGGTGCAGCATCAATGTGTGTGCCTGGGACAGCAACATTTTGAGCTGGGCCATCGCCCTGGGCTGGCAGCAGGCTCAGGTGGTTAGCCCTGGGCTCTGGCTGATGGTGTCAGGGCTGGCTGGGGCATGAGAGTGCCAGAAATGTGAAGCTGTGTGGCTGGCCCTCTGAACCTGCTGCCAGCCTGGGGCTGCTCTGCCCTGGTTCAAAGTTCTTCTGTCTTGGTCACCATCCACACATGCATTTTACTGTAGTAAGTGGCCCTATGAGAAGATAGCACTGAGTTAATTAATTTACTGTGCCTTAATACCAGTACATGATGCTTTACTATAGAGCAGTAGATGTACCCACTGTAGCTCCGTTTGAGAAATCTAGATCAGGAACCTAATGATAAAAGTAATAGTTCAAGACGAAAATTCAAGTTGAATGTATTTTGGAAATGTGTTTTGTTGTTAGTTTGATCTGTATATACATGGATGTTAGTGAAAGCTACCTTATTTTTTCAAAAACAAATATTAATTAGCAAACATATTTTCAGAGCTCTATAAAAATTCCTTTAACATTAGCAAGGGTGACACAATTAAATTCCTTCACAATATTTTGTAAATGTATTCTAAATACCTAAATATTTGTTTTAAAATAAGATTGTATTACTTTGATTCTACCAATGTTTATTACTCTCATACAAGGTCTTTTCTAAAATGTAAATTATTGCCTGTGGTTGAAAGTGAATGGTGTTTGTGCATTACTGTTGAAGAAAATGTTATTAAGATAATGTTTGGAAGTGCATCTTTCATTAGCTTGCCTGTTTGACCAAACCTTTTCACCATCAAAAGCATTGGTGTATATAAATCATCTTTGCCAATTATGTGTGAGGTTTGTAAGTAATTTATGTTAAAAAAGCATTCATTCAATATGAATTTGTCTAGAATTCCTCTTTCTAAAGTTATTTCTACCTCTATTCAGATTCTGTGACATCTCAGGTTCTGAAATTATTTTAAGTGGTTACAGAAATAAAGGTTACAAAAATACTTGTTTCAGTATATTTATATATACTCTGTAGACTAACTGGTACACTTGTTATATTTCTCAGATATTACATTATCTTGTATGATCTTTTCTTAAATGTCTGTTAATGTACACTACGAACGTATACATTAGTACTGATTTAGTAATCATGAGTTTGTTGAAATAATTTCATAATGTTATCTATTTCATAAACCACATTAACCTGTTGTCATAGTAACTTTTACATAGAAAAGTATATACCCACTAGCAGTGATGACATCTTACAGGTTAATACAAGAAGACAGCTTTTCATGAAGAAATGGTTGTAACCATATAAAATGGCTTGTCCTTTGAATGTATGGCAATCAAGCCATACACCATTAATGTTTGGATGAGAATCCCTCTTGAACCAGTAACATTTTGAAACACGTCAAAGGAATGAAATAGCTAAAAAATTATGTGAATATTTTTTTTTGTAGCTGTCAGATTATGTTATGGTGTTCTCAGTGCATACCAGTGTTTTGATACAGTATTACTGGTGTGTTGTGCTTTGAGGGCCAGGTGCAGGCATTACATTTTTTTGTGGTTTAGGTGGTTGGAAACCAGTAGTCTAAATCTGTAAAAAAACACAAGACAGGGCGCACAGACCGGTTTAAAAATGATGGCATCTGGTCTAAAATAGACCTGGATGGATGTAGTATCAGACTTAAACAATTTAGGTTAAGCTGGTATATTAAACTTCTATACTAGATCCCACAGAAAATCACATTAGTTCACTGTCTTCCAACAGCCCAGGTGCACCTCGCAGGAAGGCATGCTAGCCTCAGCTAGTGCTTGTCTGCTATAGGCAAATGCTGGGCCGCCCCCCAGCCCAGGCTGTCACATACAGAAGCCAGAAAAACCTCTGTCTCCTATCTGTGTGGCTGCAGGGATGGGAGGTGGGAGGGAAATGAAGGCTTTGCCCCCCCACCCAGCAAGCACATCTGGGAAGAGCCGTGCAGTGGGGGCTTCCCCCCTTCCTCACTGCCTGGCCTGTCTGGCCAGCACAGCATCTCTCCTCAGCCTTGCCCCTCCTAGCTGTCGGTGGCAAGGGTGGAGGAGGGAGAAGCGGAGGACATCCACCAGGTGGCCACCCTAGGTGTTTTGGCTTGGTCTGGAGGGGCCAAGCCCACATGGCAGGGCCATCTGCTCCTCCGCAGCAGCTGCCCAGTGCTGGTGACAAATTCTTGCTGCACCTGTCATCAGTGGGGCTGGGCAGCAGTGCCCTTCTCCACCAGTGCTGGTTTGTGGGGGGTTGGGGGGGAGGCAGGACTTCCCCTGTACTGGCAAGACCCAGGACCCACACACCCCAGTTAAGGGGATGCTAGCCCTGGAGGCACCCCATACAACATAGAGGCTGGAGGATTACTGTTACACTGATCTCTCCACCCCAGGGGTACAGGGAAACCCCTGCAGTCAGAGGATTGCCGCAGGGGCAGTTTTGCCACCCCAGGGATTTTCCACACACCCATGGTGGGAGGGATTGCCCCTGCAGCAATCCTCTGTCTCCAGGGGTTTTCCGTATCCTGGATCCCTAGGGATCACAACAGCTGCAATCCCCAGGGTCCAGGGGTTTCACATAAGCCCTGAGCCCTTTGTTTAAGCAATGTGTATGCCACCTCACCTTGGTAAAGAGCAATAAAAACATATTCCTACACAAAGCTAGCATCTTACTGCTGAAACAGCTTTTGGGATTGTCAGTTATCAGTATGAACTAAATCTTGCTGTAGGCAGGAAATGAATGCTAAGATAGTTTCAGAATCAGGGAACCTGAAGTGAACTTTATGGTTCTTTTCTGTCCTGTAGGTTTTGAGTTGAACATAACTCAGTCAGGTAGGAGGGTATGGTCCATAAACCATTAAAGTGATACTTTTTAAAAAAGTATATAAAGAACTTTTTTAAGAAGGAAAAAATCCATTTTTTCTTTAAAATGTTTTTCTATACTGTCAAAATTGTCCAAATGATTTTTAAGAAAGATAAATCTTCAGAAAAAAATGTTGTGGGTGTAATGTAAGTAAATTGGAACATAAAGAAGCTACAGGGATATAACTGTGTTGAGCAAACCTGTTGTAAACTGGGCACCAATACATGAGCCAAGAGTACAAAGAAACCTATAAATGCAGTTTGAACCAAAGTTATGCTCTTTTCCTGAACATAGGTATTTGGAAAGCAAATGCACTTGATTCAGAATGTTGGACAATAAGGGCTTAATCTTCAGTGGCATACCCAGGCAAAACCCCTGTTGACTTTAGTGGGAGCTCTGCCTGAGTTAAGCATGTGAGGCTGGTCACTCATGTACTTGTTTACTTACTGAGATCCATATGGAGACATACTTGTATCTCTACAAAGTAATCGCCTTTTGGAGATGGGGAAACACCCTTTGTTGCTTATGTAACCACATGCTTATCCACTTCTAGAATTTTATGCAGATTGTTGTTAAGGACTGTGATCTCAAATCCACATGTAGCTAGCTACAGAAGTGGAGCAACAGATATCTTTGAGGGACCGCAGCATCTGTCACCCAACCCTTGGTGTGGTGAGATACCATTCTCTTCCAAGACATTCTGGGCCAGATATCAATGTTGAAGTGCCTGTATTTAAAGATAGAAGAAAAGGGGAATGTTTTTGTTGTGCAATGCTGAAAGTCGCACTCTGGTTTAAATTCAGCCTTCTGTAAGCAAAGCTTTTACAGAAGCAAGAAGGAGCTCTGCCTAGAGAAAAAACTGAGTGCATGGACTATTGGAGCATGTCGCACGAGCAAGTATAGTCTGTATTTCATGGACTGAACAATATACTGAAGCCTCTTGACGTACATAGTGAAAACAGAGCTCTCTACCTATAGTATTTTGACTTATTTTCTTTTTACATGTGGCATGTGCGTAGGGGAAATGAAAGGTATACCTTAGTGTTGATTTTTTCAAATGATATGTTGACATGGGCAAAAGACATTGTAAGTAAAAATCTAATGTGATGCCATTGTGAAACTTGGTATCTGTCACAATTCTACCACTTATAGAATCATAGAAAATAAGCTGGAATGGACTTCAGAAGGTTATCTAATACAACCCCCTGCTCAAAGCAGGGCCATTCCCCAAGTAGATGATCACATCCAAGGCTTTGTCTACCTGGGTCTTAAAAACCTCCAAGGATGGAGAGCCCACAACCTCTCTGGGTAACCTGTTCCATTGCTTTACCACCCTCCTAGTGAGAAAATGTTTCCTAATATCTAGCCTAAACTTCTTTTGCTGCAATTTGAGACCAGTGCTCCTTGTTGTGTCACCTGCCACCACTGAGAACAGTCTAGCTCCATCCTCTTTGGAACCCCCATGCAGGTAGTTAAAGGCTGCTATCAAATCCCCCTTACTCTTTTCTTTTCCAGACTAAATAAGCCCAGTTCCCTCAGCCTTTCCTCATATGTCATATGCCCCAGTCACCCAACCATTTTTGTTGCCTTCCACTGGAGTCTCCAATTTATCCACACCTCTACTGTGGTGGGGGGCCCAAAATGGGACAGTACTCCAGGTGTGACCTTACCAGTGCCGAATAAAGGGGGAAGAATCATTTCCCTTGATCTGCCGTCAGTGTCCTACTAATACAACCCTGTATGCCATTAATGATCTTTGCAACAAGGGCGCACTGTTGTCTCATATTCAGCTTACTGTCCACTGTAGCCCCTAGGTTTCTTTCTGCAAAGCTGCTGCTTAGCCATTCGGTCCCCAGCCTATACTGAAGCATGGGATTGTTCTGTCCTAAATGCAGGACTTTGCACTTATCCTTATTGAACCTCATGAGATTTTTTTTTTGGTTCTAATTTGTTGAGGTCTCTCTGAATCCTAGCCCTACCCTCCAGCATAACTGCTACTGCCCCCAGCTTGGTGTCATTGTCAAACTTGCTGAGGGTGCACTTCATCCCATCTTCCAGATTGGTGATGAAATATTGAACAAAACTGGCCCAGGGCTGACCCTGGGGCACTCCATTAGTACTGGCTACTGACTAGACATTAAGCCATTGAATAATACCCCTGAAGTCTGATGATCCAACAACCAGTTCTCTTTCCATTTTATGGTCCATTGATTGAACCCGAACTTCTTTAGATTGCTTGCAAGAATGTTGTGGGAGACCGCATCAAATGCTTTGCTAAAGTTCACGTCTACTGCTGTCCCCACATCCACAAAGCCAGTCATCTCCATAGAAGGCAATCAGGTTGGTCAAGTGTGATCTACTATATTTATATAGTAGAATTGGTTAGGGATCCTTCGGGATGAAGGGAAAGTATATGTGCAAAATATTACTGTATTTCAGTAGTACAGATGTTAAGTTTTCCTGTCCATACAAACAAATGTTGAACATGATAGTTGGAATTAGCAGTTCTTTTTATTTCTTCCTTGAAGTCTGGTCCTACAGGATCCTGAGCACCTCAGTGGAATTGGTGAACACATTCGACTCCTGTTGCACACAATAGTAGTAGAGGCCAGTCAGCTTCATACAGAACAGGACTCATTAATGATCGTTCCTGCAATGGTCTGTGTGAAACTGGTCAAAAACCCCCAAAGCATGGCTAATAAACATGTGGCTTGAACACCTGGAATGAAGGAAAACCTAAACATTTTTTAAAAACCTGTCCACGGTGAGCAAATGTAACATGGACTATATCAGCCTTCCTGCCAAATCAAGCAGAAGCGAATTATATAAATTTCACTGCTCGCATTTTTTTGGGGGATGGGGGGACGGGAACGGAAGGGTAGTGTGTGCATTTCCCCTTTATTCCTGGATAATACTGAGTTCTTACATTTTCCTTACAAGGTTATAAATCAAATCCTAATATCTGAGTGTACTGGCTCTTGCTGAAATCTGAACTTAAATATCAAATAAGAGAAGCAAAGAGACAGATACAATTTTTGCATTATCCATTCCCCCCTTTGCCCTCGAAAAAGTAATCATCACTATTTCCTTTAAAAATAGCACAAATTAAAGCAAATCAAATTAGCCTTCTATAAGAGTAAAACCCAATGTAAGTTTAAGAAATAAAAAGGTGAAGTAAATGTTTTAGATATTGGTGATGCCACTTTTTTGCTCATATTGGGTGAAATTTGCGTTTGAACAATATCTGTGTATTACTCAGAATCCTTAAGAGCAGGCTCAAGGGAGTCTTAATTGGTTCATTTACAGGAGATTGTATACCAGTTTGTATCCCTGGGGAGAAGAGAAAGAGCTGGACCTGCATTTCTATGAGCTCAGGGTCTAGAATTTTTTTTCCTTATAGGAACAATTTATGTGACTATATGTCGCCATATAGCAATGTTTCTATAGTACTGTGCTTTAGTACTTCCTTTTGGAAGTACTAAAGCATGGCACAGTAACCACCTATACTGCGCCATGTATGTGGCACACACTTAGATTTTGCCACCATGTTGCCCTAGTGGCATGCTACAACAGGGAAGCAAGCCACTATGGTGACATAGGTGCCGATCACATGGGCACAGATATTCAAAAAGCCTGAGCCTGAATTGATTCAATCTTTACAGGTTTGTTTAACCTGGCTAGGTTGAACCAATTTCCAACTGAACAGACATTCTCTCTAGACTGAGAAAATGCAGGCATGTGCCTGGAGTAGCTCAGGCTAGAAGCTGGGGGATGCTACAGCAGCCCTCCCTTCCATTCCAGTGCTGAGATGAGGGGGGTGTAGCCAGGCCCCAGCAGGACACTTTGATTGGGGTGGGGTCATTTCTCCCCCCTCAGCAGCCCAGCAGAGAATTGATAACAGTGTTTATCACCTGATTAAGAAATAAAGGGACATTACCAGCTACCTGTTGATTTTCTCTTTGTCCCACCACATCATGGACTGTAGCCAGCATGTGGTCTGCTAGCTAATGTTGAGGTGTCTGTAAGGCAGAGGGGATGGGGAGCTGACAGGGGGAGGAGGTAGATGCCTGCAGTCTTTGCTGAAGTTCTGCCCAGGGAGCAGAGGAGAGAAGCCAGACCTGCTGTGGAGCAGAGAGCCCTGCCCAGCCCAGAGAGCATGTTGGGATGCTGGGGGTATCTGGCTTGTCTTAAACCAGCAAGGAGCCTGGAACAGACATTGCATAAATTGGTTTGACCCAAATCAGTTAAGTCTGAGTTAAGCGCATTCAACCAGGTTTATCTCAAACCGGTTTCAGTCATTTTCAAACTGGTTTATGTGCACTGAGCATCTGTTCTGTTACAGGTTTAAACCAGTTTCTGATCACTTAAACCGGTTTATGTGTAATGTCTGTCCCTAGCCATGTAGATTCACATGATCATGATTGCTATGTCGCCATACAGTGATGTAGGGTATTGCTATGGTGATGTAGGGCAATGTGTAGATGTGCCCAGTGTAATGCAGAAAGAAGAGCTTAACAACCTTCCTCTACCCCTTATCACAGGCCCACTGAAGGGGCTAGATTGGAGTACTACATGTACAAGGCCTATTCATTGCTCAGGTCTCACCGACTCTTAACCCAGGCTCTAGAGCATGGAGCCTTTTGTAGGACCTCTACACAGAGGTGAAATATGCCCCAAGGGCTAAATCTTGACCCAGCTGAAATCAACAAAACTCCCATTGATCTGAATGGAAACAAAATTTGTTCCCCAAATGCTTCTGGTGCATGACAGTCCCACTGTTATGTATCTACTGTTTGTATGCATGGAATTCAGCTTACAGCCCAGTGGTTTTTAAGGGCTCTAAAGTAACAATGATTTTTGTCATAGCTACTTTGTTTTTATTGTTTCAAAGGAAAACAAACATTTTCCCATTAGCAAATTTAATTATTCCTTCTTTTCCCCAAGTAACATATATTTCTTCACAGGAAAAGAGGTTTTATAACAACTGGAGGACAAATGCAGCTATAATAAATAATGATTCCATCTGACCTTTGGGGATTATAGAGATACGGTATCAGCCATGACCAGAATCATCCCCTGACAAGCAGGAACAACATTAGCGTGCAGACAGAGACCTGAGAAAGAACTCTGAAAATTATTTTCTTCTTTCCTTCTGTAGAAAGGCTCCTGGTGATGATTGAAAAAAGACCTTGAATGAATAAATATTTTCAAGGGTGGTGCACTACCTCTTAAGTCAGTGCCCCTCGTACTATTCTGTTGAGAAATTTCAGTGGAGTTTCTTCATAAGTCAGAGTGGGAGGAAAGTGATAATGAAATATTTTGGTTTATAAATACAAATTGATATTGGAAACACTCAACTGGAAAAGAGCAGTTGAAATCTACAGAAGTTTTAGTAATAACCTAAGAGTTGAACCCTATCTTTTTTAGATCAATATGTTGGACTTCTAGTAGGGTGAATTCAAAGAGATGTTAACAAACATTTTGTACTTTGCAAGACTGAGCCTGTTATAGGCATCAGCTGTCATTGTGCGCACTGACGGGCACACCTTTTTGTGAGCACTGTGGTCCTTTCCTGAGATCAGAAGAGACGTATAGTTCAGTCTGGTAAGGTGGCACTGAATAGATGTGTGACACTACGGTGCACTGAAAAGTATTTCTTATAAGAAAAGAAAAAAAGCTTTCCATTACAGGATAAAAGTATACTAACTGTATGTATTTATGGAAGTAACAGTAAAACTAGACCACATTTCAGTTCACAATACATGATAAAAAGCATACAGGTCCATCAGAGATTTTTGTGACATCATAATAAATCAATAGTTAGCATGAGGAGAAAGACCTGCTTTAATGGAAATTAGGTACCACAATTAAATCATGTCTATATCAATGAACATTCACAGGCTATTAGCTCTTATTCAAAGCAAACCCATTATTAAGGTGATGATCTTGTTTAAAACATCTTTCTGGGATAATATAGAACAAAATGATCTGAAAACAAACAGAATGTGACACAAACAGATTTTATGTGAGAGTGACATTAAAAATAGGGTTCAGAGGGTACATGTACATATGCACTTAACTATACAGTAGACTAATTTGATGTGGTGTAAAGCGTCTCAGTCTACACATGTAATGCTATTAGACAGCAGCTAACTTATTTTTGCCACGGTAAGATAGTAAAACAATACTGTCTTACGGCGGTGAAAATAACTGCACCTAAATGTATGTGTAAATGTTAACCTGGGCATAAATTGAACCTGGTCAGGCCAGACACCTGCCTGCCATCTAGCCATACGACTCCACTCTTTGGGCACTCTTGTGCCTCAGCCAGGCCCTCTGATGCTGTGACCTGGAGCCTGGGGCTGACCCCCACCTCCCAACCCTGTTGCCAGCCCAGGGCTGCTCCATCTCAGCTCAGGCTGCTGCTGTCCAGGGTGCACGTGTAGATGCTGTGTCCAGCAGCTGTTAACTCTGGTGTGAAGTGTACAGGAGTGTATCATGATGCACTGACTTAACATGTAGATGCACCCAGATTCTCTCTCTATTCTTATCCTTCATATGCTCGTCAACAGTCCCTCCAATATCACTGCAATATGACACCCACCTTTTAAAGAGCTCTCCGCAGGAGAGTAGAAAGTGGGTGGCCATTTAGAAATTCTCCAAACCCTTAGAACTTACCCAACATATCTGACACTGGACGGACCTCCCAATAGAATCTGAGGACAGAAGGGACATTTATGATCATTTTGTGTGACCTGCAGAACACAGTTGTAGAACTTCACCCAATAACTTCTGTAACAAGACTATAACTTCATTTGCATTTTAGCATTTCTTTTACATACCTTTAGGTATTCAAGTGAAGGAGAATGTCACCTCCCAGGAGCAGGGCCAGGAGTGGGGGGCAAGGGTAGTGATTCCCCTCTGCGGGCAGCACAGGTGCCGCCTGGCTGGCTGGACATGGGGGGAGTAAGGGGAAGCTCACACACGGCAGCTGCCACTGCCATCCACCATCCTATACTGCCGCCACATGTAAGCCCTCCCCCACTCTGCATCTGGCTGCTGCCACCAGCCTCTCCAGGTCCAGCTGCCACCACCAGAAGGGGTACACTCCTTAAAAAGGTTGAAAGCTCCTGTTTTATTAGATCAGATCTTGCCTCTGTGGCATTATTTTCTGAATGCTGTTCAGTTTGTCATAATCCTTTTTTGAAGTGCTGCATACCACTGCTGTGATGATCTCATACTCAAGGGTAATTTATTGTCTTTCTTCCTATTTGGTATGCTACTACTTCTATGTACCACGATCACCGTTGTCCATTTAGCTTCAGGGTTGCATCAATCAGTTATCTACCATGACTATGAGATTCCATTTTTCTTCATTAATGATATTTTGACTGTAATGCAAATAATGTTTTAGTGTTGGCTGACCCAAGAAAAAGTCCTTGGCTAAGTCCTTGGCTAAGTTATTAAATTTTATTTTAGAGCTCATGGGCTAATGCTGCAAACCTTATAAAGGTTTAATGCTTTGTGTTTCTTGGGCAGTACAAGCATGAGGAAAATGCAGTTTTCAGGCCAATAGTAAATTTACTTGCCATTTCTCACAGATAGCTTTTGCTTAACACTACATATAGTTTTGGGATAGGATTTCATAAAACACATGTTAAAATCCTCAGAATATGCTGTGTGCAAAAATTTGTTTGTGGGGGGGAAAGGGAGTTGTATATAAAAATCATAGTGATGTGGTAACAAGATCCAAGAAAGCACATTTTTCTAACCAAAGTTAATTAACTGATAGCAAAGAGTATGAAATATAAATCTTAATAACAGTTTAAAGAATCATTTCCTGGAGAATTTTATCCACTTTCTAACAGTCACAAAATAATATTTATTCTGGTGCGTGTCCTCCGATTGTGCAGTACTTATGTTCTTTAGGGCAGAGGTTCTCAAACTGTAGTCTGCGAGCTCCATTCAGGTGGTCCGCAGAAAGGTTACGGAACAATCAAGAATACCTGTACTTGTAAGGTAAGACTACTGATATTAAAATATGAGTTGTGTGCTTTTATTTGTAGAACAAAAAAAATTTACTAAGTGGTCTGCCAAGACCCTCAGCAATTTTCAAGTGGTCTGTGAAAAAAAAAAGTTTGAGAACCACTGCTCTAGAGTACAGAGGAGTATATGGCCCACAGTGAGAAATTAGTCTTCATTCTACCTATTCTTCAAGGAACACCATATGTATTTCAGGACCTGAATGTAAGCATTTTCCAAGGCTCAGGAAGTTATCCCTAAGGATTTTTGGTTTTGGTCTCTATTGTGAGTAACATATGCTTGGAGGTACCCACAAATATAGGCTTGTTGGTTATTGCTGAAAACACCATACCTTAACAAAGTATAGGACCAGTAGCTTCCTCCAGGTTTAATAGTATTTAGCAGTATAATATAATACTTTGAATCTTCAAGGCATTGTACAAACATTGATTATGTAATCCTTCCAACATGCAGCATTAGAAGAATTACTGAAGAGAAGTTCAATAACTTGTCACAGTTGCACAACAAAACCGTGGGAGACCTAGGATTAGACTTTTAGTTTCTGGCTGCCAGCCATGAATTTAATCTATTACCCTGTCTCTTGTATGTATGAATAGCAATGTTGTTGCTATAGATGCATGTTTAGGATTTGGATGAATTTTAATTTATGTTATCGTTATGAAAGACATCTGCCCCTTTTCTTATTTTTTAGCATTCTATTCCTCCAAAAATCTCTAAATCATATATATTTCAGTAACACTAATAATTTGTCCTCATATTTCTCTGTAGTTTTTCCTGTTTATAGATTTATTATTTTCCCAGGGAGGCTTTACTGTATTATTATATTGTTACAAAAAACAATGCCCTCAATCCCACTAGTCTATCTTGGGGAGCAGGTATCTTCATTCTTTTCTATAAGGACAAAGAAGTACAAAGTTTTGAAGGTACTATAACATGGTTAGTGATAGGCCATTAAAATTGGCATCTGTAATCAATACATAGAAAATAGTATAATCCCTACAGGTATAATTAAAGAAACTTAAATTGAAAATGTGAAGAGTCCTAGTCAAAGTGTGCCCTTTTTAATGCAGCTTTTTAGTACCAGTGTGAATGCATGGGATCTAAGTGGGCACAGCACTTAGTCTGTCTGTTATATAAAACTTTGGAAGTTTTTCAGTGCAGCGTGAACCTCTGGGAAAGCTCTGGCCTTTGAACTCTGTAGTGGATTATGATGATGAAAAAAATCATGAGAGCCAGATTTAGACTCTCCTGATGGAAAGCTGGTTAAAAATACTCAAGAAACATGTTTCTTTTTTTTTTCTCCCCAACAAGAATCCTCTTGGGAGAACACTGAAATACATTCTCTGTAATTTCATTTTATTATTACTTTGGGTGCCCTGCTTGTAAGAAAAAGGAAAAAAAAAAGAAATGATATTCATGGTTGCCTTTCAAAGTTATTTTGGCAGGAGTCCAAAGAATAATTTCTTATGATTCTAGATTTCTATGCTTTTCCACTAGCGCTTATAATACCAACCTGTCCCATTACAAACTTGTTCAAAAACAAAAGAATATGCATGTATGTTAGTCTTAAAATAATATTCAGAAGGGACTAACAACTATTTTAAAATATGCAAATAGTTCACATTTTTTATTCATCTTCCATTAGAAGATAAAAGGGCCCTGGGATTATTTCATTATAAAGTATATTATTATGTTTGATTCTTATGTCAGTTTATTATTAAAGAAAGGATCCTGCATGAACTCCTCCTTTCCTTTTTCATTCTTATGAGGATTTTCCCTACTTTTAAATATTTTATTGTTCAATTTAATTTTGGTTTATACAGAAGTACTGCTTGATGGTTGATTTACATCCCAGAATGAAGTACCTGGGATACTACCCACTTAGTTACTTAGGTGTTTTATGTCACATTGCATATTTTAATCAACATTATTTCATTAGTGGGAAGGATTTTTGAAGAATTGGACAGAGGAATGTTTTTCAGCAGATGCGAATATCTTTGCCACTTGAGATAATGACCTGTATACATTTTTTTAGTTATGTTCCTGAAATAGTATAAATTATCTTCTTCTGAATTTGTCTAATGTTTTGTCATTACTCTTACAAAATGGCTTGGGTTCAGAGTGTTGCCTAAATAGAAGGGCCAGTCCATTTGCACTAACCAGGGTATTTAATCAACTGTTATTTTCAGAAGTCAAACTGTTTCAGATGTCATTATAAAGTAAAATACTACTCTTCCATTGAAAAGAATACATTTCAACTTAGTCATAAAACTAGAAAACTCCATGGGCCACATTCTGCTCTCAGTCGCAAATGTAAATCTAGTGTAATGCTGCTGAAGTCCAATGAGTTACCTTAGATTTAAATCAGTATATTTCAAATCCAAATTACCTCTATTTCAAGTGTTTGATAAGTTTCTAAAAAGGTACAATTCCTGGTTTTCTAGCTTAAATCTTTGGACGATTTTAAGTAAGATATATTAAGTCAAACTGAACCAAATAAATAAATAAACAAACCCCAAACATACTGAATGGTCTATTCAAGCCCCAGTTTTCTCAAGGTCATTTAAGTATATAATACTTACAAACTGGAAATATTAGCTAATTAGCATTTGATCCAATAAATGTGGGTTTTTTTAGCCATCTATTCTTTTGGGTCAGGGGCTAGAAATCGTATTGCTTAAAACAAGTCCAAAGTAAAATATTAAAGAACAGTGTATAAATACCATAAGATCCTTCAATTCAATTACTAATTTCTAATCTACTCTAAAAACACAACCTCTTCTTTTTAATTTTATGAGCTTTTATTTAAGAAATGGGGAAAAGCCAAGTCTCCCTCTTAAAATGACTTACTGCTAATAATTATTTTTAACAAAGAAGAATTAAAAATATTGGTACTCTCTGATTATTATTTTTCAATTAATTTTTGTGGGGAGATAGACCTGGATAATGCTAAACAGTAGTAGTAGTAGCAGTAGGAGTAGTAGTAGTAGTAGTGAGAGCAATTTAGATACTGTTCTCTAAAATATAAAAACTTCCATCTAGCTTGTGAAGAAAATAAAAAGCATTAACACACACTCTGTTCTCCCTTAGAAACACACACTAGTTGGGTACAGAGTACTCAACAGGCATTGAAAATGTGGCCTAAGAGCTTTAATTTGCCTTCATCTGTCACTGTTAATGGACAGAACAAGTACTGGAAGTGCTGTAAAACAAATCTGTTTTCCTTTTGTCTGCTGTGCTAGATAATGAAATAAAAGCTAAATTATCACTGATAAAAGTAATTTACAGAAAAGCAATGTTAAAAATATAATAACAGAGCTTGCCATTAACGGTTTAAACGATGATGTCTGCTGATGCCTGTAACTCACTCCTCTCCTGTCTTTACTTGCTCAGTCCTCTCCTGACTTTACTTGGTGGACCCTTTTTCAGCCTAAGTTTAGGGCAGCAAGACATTGTCTATTCTAAAATCTCAAAGCAAACTTCCTGTCTTTCTGAAGTAATATCCTATTTTTCCTGTCTCGGTACCATAATATTGTATTGTCAAAGGGTGCGGAGGATTTGAAGTATACAATTCGTATAACATAATTAATATTAACAATGGTTATCTTACCTTCAGGAATGTGTTTGCTGATGATGTAAACAGTTTGAGAAGGATAATTTGTGCTGCTGCAATGGTGTCAGCTCTTGTGATCTTATCTTGAGCTTTGCTATATTAATGTATGTCTTAAAGCCTCAGCTCTTGGAATCATGTAATTTAAAAAAGTTAAATTTCTAGCTCACATGGTTGTGGAGAAAAGTTTGACAATGTGACCCCAATGCTCAGAAACTTGAAGGCAGATAAATAATCCTCAAATTTATCATGTTTTTTAAAATCTCATGACTGCTGTGATCCCAATTTATAATTCTGTATGCTGGGGGGTAACTATATGTTTTTTTGTGACAGGTAACCAGTGTTTGCTGTAAGACTTCAGCTGTGAGATGTTTTTGGGTGATTAAGAAAAAGGGGAAAAAGCCAAGTTTCCAGTTACTAGACAGATGCATTTATTGAAAGGGTTAATAATGTGTTTTTAAAAAGCCTATTCAATGATGGTTATGAATCTCTTCAGAGGGAATGACTACTGAATTCTGTTTCCAGCACATAGAACTGTTTTGAGTTTGTAGCCTGGAAACTAATATACAATGCTTGCCAGTTTGCAAATGTCAAGGACAGTCACACTGCTGCATTTTTTGTGGTCTATCTATGGCAGTCCTTTCTCAATGGCTACTGTCTCAGCTACTACTATTATTTATTACTTTAACTTATTACTGTACCACCTAGGATTTGCAGTCAGGACGAGGCTTCATTTTGCTAGGCAGTAGGCACTATCCAAAGGTATATAAAGGTATAGATTATTTCATGCCAAGCAAAAAGACACGCGGATTATGAAAAGTGTGAAAGAAGAATATATTGAATATGAAACAATTTACATTTTCATTTATATTATTAAAATTATTAGGAATAGATAATATGTCAGCTATCTCATCTATGGCACACTACCGATTGTGTAATTTATTATAATCATCAAGCCCCATAGATCATAGCATAAACAAAATAGGTAGGTTGACTTTCTGCAGAATAAAAGGTTGCCTTTATTATATTGCAGTGCTGTAAACAAACAGTTTATTTTTCATGAATACCGTAGGAAAATTTTAGTACCAATATGCAAATATTTTCTGGCATGTGTTTGTGAAAAATACATTCCTCTGTTAAAATCTTTTGAATCACCTTCTTTAATATTGTTCTGAAGTGTGTTGCTCTATACTGTACTTTGATAATTTTACTACAATAAGTGTATGTCTTTTGGCATGATGCATTTTCTGGCATGCTTTATCTCTGTATAAATAGTAACATGTTTAGGGATTGTACAAATATTTGCTATAAAAATATGGACCAGTTTTGTACTAGATATTGGTATATAGTTTATTTAAATAGGAAATTTTGAAAATTTGGTAGATTTGTTTGGTAATGGTTTTATTTGTATTATTTCCCAGTATAAAGAACAAGCAGCTTCCTTCAGAAATGCATCTGACAGTGAAACTTTTATTAGATAAAATTAGTAAGACCCATCCCCTTTAAAGGTCATATTCATTGAACTGGGAAACATGGGATACTTGGAATAGAATTTATACCACATAGTAGTCTATTTCTGGGGGTCTGGGGCTTTCATAATTCTGGGTGTCTTCATAAAACCATTTTGTACTTCTCTTAATTTGAGCCAAATAAATAGTAGAGGGTTACCAGTAATTAGTAGTAGTTATGGTTTAAGACCACCAATTTAAGACCACCAGTAGAGTACTGGATTTTTTTTCTTACCACAGTGTTTATAAGAAGATCTAAATCCAGTGACAGACTTACAGTGAGTTTATGCAAACCACTTAAGATCAGGTGATAGAAATCTGATTGTCAACATACAGAAACAACTGTACTCTGGCTTCTAATAATAAATAGGCAGGACTGATTTGTAAGCTGATTATTTTGGGACAAGTTTAAACTCCCATGGAAAGTGAACAAGATTATGAGGCCGTCCTAGCTGGATAGAAAACTTGTTCTGAGACACTGGCACAGTGTTTATAAACTTGTCACAAAATCGGCAGAAGACCAAAGCAGATGGCTTAGAAACAAAGGTCAAAGTGTAAAATCCAAAACACAATTGATAGAAAAGTAGTGGCTACACTGTCAGCATAATTATAGATTAGCAAGAAGAAGAGTGGTTGGATTTTTTTCCCCTGCAGAAAATGCTAATCTTTTGGCAAAAAAGTAAATAATACTAATACTAATTCCATTACTGATGAACCCTGCTGAAAACAGTTTTAGTTTGCTGATGAAATTTTGATTTTTTTTTTAAAGCCGGTACTTCCTTCATAAACATTAATTTTGTCAAGAATCCAGCATTCCTTTGGAAATTTTTAATGGAAATATTTCAACTTGTCCTTTAAAATGTGGGGATAAATCCTGAGGGTAAGCATACTCAGGATTTTCTATGAATGCATACCTCTAAAAATAGATGTAAAGTTTAAAATGCAGTCGAGTATCTGTAGGTTAAAGCGCAGATATTCCTGCTTACTGAAGGGAGTTGAACTAGACCCTTGTTTCTAACAGGAAAAGGTCTCATATGTTTAAGTTTCAGCAGAGGCAGAGAATTGTGTGGAGTGACGATGACTATTAAAACTATGCTTATAAAATCGGCAGGGAAAGCTGAGGAATTGCAGTAAGTTCATACGTTTATGAACAAGCAATCTGACTAGCATCCCTAGAAATGGTGGCAGTAAGGCAGAGTTCCAGGCTGGCTTCGAGTAGTAAACAGAAATAAAAAATGGTTTTTCTGCTCCCCTTACTGCCGATGCATGCTCTTTGACTCTGCAAAAGGGAAAATATTCCCATTCCCCCCCAAAAATGAGAATTAATTAAAAAAAAATCTAACAATTTAGAAAAATCCTAAATTGCTCTTCAAGGTACAGACAGAAATGAAATTTCTGTCCAGTCTGGCCACAGAAAGCTGTTTATAGCTGTGACCAAACACAAGTGCACGGCTACAGACAGCTTAAAAATGGCTGATTAGGTGAAAATCTGATCCCTCATTGCATGAGATAATCAGCTAAAGAGATTTCAAAATTTAGTGTCTTTTGTAACTTGTGTCTGCAGAGCTCCCAGCCTTTCACTGTTTTCAGAAATTGAGGGGGAAAAGGGAGCAGAGGGAGTTTGGCCTGGGGCTTCTCAGCCCCCTCTGGAGGGTGGGGTGTATTGAAGCCATCCCACCCATTAGCACCAGCTGGGGAGCCCCAAGAATGAACTTCCTCTGCTGCTTTTCTAGCCTCCCATTCTGAAAACAGTGAGCACTGGCAGGGTCCTGGCTCTTGCTGTGGGATCCTGGCTGCAGTGTCCCAGCCTGCGCCTAGATTCCCCTTCCCCTGGAACCAACAATGAACCTCTGTTTGGTCTGGGGTAACGTTGTAACTCAGAGTGCTTTGTAAAAATCGTTCTGAGTTATAGCTGGGAGCTGCACTTCTGTTTGTACCCTCAAGGTGGGTCATTCTTGTTAAACAAGCCATAGCTTTGTGACAGTCTAAGCAATCAGGACTCATTCCAGGACTTTGATTCTTTTCTTTCTACTTTAAGGGGCATAATTTTAGAAAACCTAAAAAGTCTGTTGTGACTACTCTGACATCATTCTTACAGGGGAAAAATGCAAATCTTCAGAGTGAGACATAACTATTACATGTCACTACAGCTACAAGTTCAATAAAGTAGAGACATTATACAGGATTGTGAACGAGCTGGAGAGATACTCCATTTTTGAGAATCATCAGTGCATCAGTATCTACACGAGTCACTGACTGCTTAGTAGCCTGATACTTCTGCGCAGGAACACTGCATGGCAAAAACCATGCTGAGACACTACTGTGCAATAGCATCATTTAAAAGGCATTCACCAGTGCTATATACAAGTATAGCAAATATATATATACAGGTACTAAATAAATGCACAGTAACCATTGCACAGTACTGTCTCATGAAGATGTACCCAGTGTGTTGGAGATGTGTGGTTCATGAAACAATAAAATAGTAGAGACAGAGTCAACTCTTGATTTTAATGGCTCAAAAAGAGCAGAAGGGCAGGGAGAGATAGTAGGGGAGAGGGAGAAGGAGAGAGGGAGAAAGCTTGTTGAGGGGCTTCTATAGGGCAATTTGACTTATTGATCAAATTGCCAAAAGGAAAAGACTCAAATAACTGAGAAAAACCATCCAAGTGGCTAGTTATATCCTTATAGAGTGGCTTCCATCACAAATGTTCCTAAGTGATTTATTATTTCAGTAGTTAATCTTTCTTGTTTCTCTTGTGTTTTTTCTGTCGTGTCTTCAGAGTTCATCTTACACTTCTGTTTTGTATTTCTGCATTCCTTTCCACTTAAACTCAGAGTTCACTCCTTTAAATGATCATTTTTTAAACTGGCCCATTGTTACTGTGCAGAAATGATAGCATTTATGGTGAAAGTCCTCCTGAGGAGGTGGTCCTTCCAGAACTTAGACAGGAAGCTGACAGCCAACTGGCTCTGATGTGGCACATCTGCCTATCAGGTATAACCTCTGCATGTCCAAGAGACTTGTGTGATTTTCTTTTTTTTTTCATGAGGATAAGAAAGATGAAAAAAATAAAATCCCATATGCCCAAAATAAGGAGAAAAGCATTTTTAAAGGAATACGTGCAATGAAAAATTTATTTCTCCAACAGGAGGAAAAAGCAAAGTCTTTGGTATGTAGATCTGACACTTGAAAGGCACATATTTTAGGCCAGGAACAGAAGTTACACAAACTGCTTTAAATGATCAGAAACTGGTTTAAACCTGTAATAGAACATAAGTTCAGTGCACATAAACCATTTTCAAAATGGCTGAAACTGGCTTAAGATAAACCTGGTTGAATATAGCATCAGACTTAACTGATTTGGGTCAAACCAGTTTATGAAACATCTGTCCCAGACCCCTTCCTGGTTCAACTTAAATTATAGTCCCCCAGCATACTTTCCATCCCTGGGCTGGGCTGGGCTGTCTGCTCTAGAAAGCAGGACAGACCCCAACCCTCTGCTCTTGAGCTGGAGCAGTGAGGGCTGCCTGACAAGGGGGTAGATGGACAAGCCCGGCTGGGGATGCAACTTAGTCTGTGTGGGGGAAGGAAGACTTCACTCTCCCCCGGACAAATCCTGGCTGGGGTCTGGGACCAGGGAAGTAGGATTAAGCACTCCTTCCCATGCTCAAACTTACTGTCGGCTGCAAGTGTGGACTACAAATCCCAGAGGCACCTGGAAGCAGGAAGAGGAAGTGATGAGTAACCCTGCAGAGTCCTGCTGCTGTAATTCTGGACTGCAAATCCCAGAGACCTTGGGGCAGCAGGAAGAGGAAGTGAACATAGAGAACTGTGCTCTAGCACCCCCCAGCTTCTGGCCTGAGCCACTGCAGGCATGTGTCTGGATTTCCTGTATCAAAGGTTCACTTCTGTTTCAATTTAATCTGTGCAGTTTAGACTTACCTGCAAAGATTGAATCAATTCAGCCTAGGGCTTTTTGCCTGTCTGTTCATAGCCTTAATGGTTAAGACAATTAACCATAAGAATGACCTACCAGTGTTCTCAATCATTTGTGAATTCTTAAGTTAGCACTGGATCTTTTCTTTAAGTTTAAAAGATATACACAAGTGTAAACAGGTATTTATTCAGGCAAGTCTATAGCATGAGGTCAGACTGTGCTGATCACAAGTGCCTCCCGGCTTTAGAATTTATGAATCCATCATTAAGTAAATCAGAGCTAAGAGTTAGCATGGCTTTTTTGTTCTTAATAAGACATGCTTCAGTCATAACAAGTGAAAATCACTTTTGTATGAAGAGCTAATACTATATCTATGCACCATTTTAACTGGTAGATTGAAGACTTAACTAAAACTTTATTAGGTCAATAGCTTTCTCGCTTCTTTTCTCAGGAGTGAATATAACTCATTGTGCTTTCAGAAAGTTTTTCCCACTCTTAAGTATGTTAGTTGTGATTTAGCTTAATAAAGACAAAAAGCAATATCGCTTTCACCTCCAGGAATTTATAATCAGTTGAGACCCAATAATATGTTAACTTCAACATGCAGACACATTTGAAATATGCTGTTGGTTCCAGGAATTCTCATGGATGCTTAAAAATGCTAGTAAAATGAGATGAGAAATTTTAAATACTTGATCCCCATCGCTTAGATATTGTTGGATTAATAGCCATGAATATGGACCAGTTCTGCTAATAAATCTGCTGACTTTCCTTAGAGAATGTATTGTGCCTATCTTCACAGGCCTCTGATTTCTCCTTTGAAGCAATGAAGTGCAATTAAGTGAATTAGGAAATGATAAGGAATGCTCAATAAATAATGGATATTACTTCTGGCTTTTCTGCGCTTCAAGATTCAGAAGAATGATGTGTACAAGTAAAACAAAAGCATCGACCTTACAAAAAAGGATTCTTTTTTTCTGGGTTGTTTTATTTATGAAGTACTAATTTAGTGAGAGCCACATTTTAAACTTCTAAGAAAGGTAGCATTTAGACATAAACAAGGTAGGATCTCTTAATAGTGCATTTGATTATTTAATGAAATTTTGTCACAAAAACACATTCAACAATACAAATTAGTAAAGTCAACTCAGAATGCCATGTGTTTACCATGGCATAGAATTATTCTGTTTCTATTTATGAAGGTATAAAAATATTCCTTTTAATAGCTGCTGTTGTCTTTAGCAGCTGCAGCATGTTTTGTATGGTGTAATTAAAGATACTGTTATCTGAATTCAATTGGAAAAGATTACATCAGTTACTTTTGGAGTGTTAGCTTTGGATTCAGTGTGTATCCAGATATGTACAATCTGCTCTTTATATACCTGGGGATAAACATTTATTTGCCCTTCCTCCTCAAACAGGAGCTGTAGTCCTGTTCTTTTTTCAAACAGGAGCTGTAGTCCTGTTATTTTCAGGATACCCTCTCCAAGGCCTTTATAGAATTCAAGTCCTGTTTTCTTAGGACAGCATATTTTTGGCACTGCGTGTACTGTCTCTAATACTCTTTTTTCTTCTGCTTCTCAAGAGAAGGGTATCATTTCTGGACAAGCAGTGAATGCAGATGATTAAACTATTTAATATAGTAAAGAACATGAGAGTAAGAGAGTTATATCTTTTTTCCCCAAAATTCTGAAGCAAGGAGGCACACATGGACATTTTCACAGGTACCTACTGTGACTATATATAAGTTAGGTGAAGGTGCAAAGTGGTCCTTTACTTGGATAAGTCATCTCTATTATGAGCAAAGCTCCAGATATCTGTGTATATGTGCAGTTACAAACACCTTGCTGTATGTGTGAATCTTAGACATTCCTGTGTGAAGTACAGCCATTATACAAGTTAAAGATTGCGTATTAAAGAATCTGGGTCAGAATCCCTACCAAATGCAAATTGGAATAGCTCCAGAAAAGCTAATGTATCTGTGCCAGTTGACACCTGTTGAAGATCTTACAATTATTTCTTCACTTGTTTTTCCCTATTGATTGTCAATTTTCTACAGCATCTCAGACATGAGATATTGATTATAGTTAAGGGTTTAGTGGATTAATTTGCAACTTAATTTGGGATCAGAGTCTAAACTAGAATTTTTCACAACTAGTTTACTATTCCATTAACTCTTCTGCATTTAACAGAATCTTTAAATATGATCCTCCCTCTCCTTTCAGGGGAACACAAAATTTTGCTCCTCCTGTACAATGGGCCCAAACACAATATACCCCCTCTTTGAAGCCTCCTAAACCAGTGAGTGGTAATGCAATAGCAGCTGGGTGAAAAAGAGAATCAGACACTAATTGTACATGTGTACATTGTAGTGTGTTTAGCTTTAGCAAATAAAGGGTTGAAGTAAAATAGCTACAAAATACTAATCCTTATTTGGCATTCCATAGCAATGAAATAAACAATCTTCTTTGAGAACACATGTGAATGGTACCCAATCCTTGTGCTCTTTTTTGAGAGAATTGTGGAGTAAAATAGGCCTTTTACAGCTGCTGATGGAACCTAAGCAACATAGTGTGCTTGGCCTCTGAGGCCAGCGGAGCGGGGGGGGGGGGGGGGGTGCATGGAGAAAGTGTGAGGGAGAGAGACAGCAGGAAGGTGCCAGACAAAGTGTTGAATATGGAACCTCCTGGCTGCTATCTATCTGTTAGTTAGTTCTAGAGGCACTAAGAAATTTGAAGGACATTGGGGTTAATCCAGTGGGTAAATGGTGCAATGGGATCAATGTCTGGAGAGAAGGAAAGCAGCCTACTTAGTCTGTGGTAACTGAAGAACCCTTGAAGATGAAACATTATTTTTTTTTCAAAATAAAGGTCCAGCTTCAAAAAATCAGCAGATCAATGGAACCAGTTTGATTTACATCAAAAGATGTGACCCAGTATTTACTAGCAGTTACAATACTAGAAGTTACCTAACATTTCTGTAGTCATGTAAGAGTGATGTTGTAGCTGTGATGGTCCAGAAATGATGTGAGAAGCTGTTCTTCATTTGCTGTGTCTAGCTTCCTATAGTCAGACACTTGAGGAACAATGGCTTCCATTTGAAAGCTTGTCTAACTTCATCTCAACTATGTAACTGCTCCAATAAAAGATCCCTAAGAAATCCTTGCTTCTGATATTTCTCTTGTTTTTCCCTTCATCCAGAGAAAGGTTCTGTCTCTGAGAACTGGCAAATGTTGATCCTTTAATGACTTATTTCAGTTTTGTTCCATTTAAACAATTCTGTGTTGTATGCTGCTGTGGTCCCCTCTACATGCACAGGTAGAGGCACAATGAGATTTAATGCATGATTCACACAATTGCACCTCCTGCCCTGCACGCATGCAAGGCAGGAGTCATGATTGTGGGATCACACATTAGAACCCATCACAATTTATTGCTGGTGCAGGGGGCTGCAATCCTGGGCTCCACCTGCACAGGCAAGAAACAAGCTCCCACAGCTGGGAGCCCCCTTAGCAGACTTTGGAAATATGTACTAACTTTATACCTGGTTGCTATCGAGCTTTAATCTGAATGTGTAGCAGGGTCTTCCTTGTGCCCCGGAACCTTGTCAGCTACAAGTCCGAGTCCCCTGAAGCACTGGGATTGGGAGATGACAGCTGCCACCTGAAGCTGCCAGGATCCAGCTGGGTCCTAGCACTGGGAGGGACACTGTGGAGACCTAGTGTCTGCAGCTGTGAGACTCTGGGTCCTGGTAGCTGCTAGGTGCTGTCAGGACCCAGAATCCACAGATGCTAGGGCTGGTCCACATTTTTGATGTCTAACTTTGTAGTTAGTTGGAGCTTTTTATGGTGTGATAGCTACTTTGCATGTGTATCTGGTCTTAAGGTAATTGCTCAGTTAACCAGGCCCCCAAGAATGGGTCTGTTTGATCAGTATTTCAAGTGCACATTTTTTACTCTTACTATGGACCCACATTTCTCCATCTATACATTTATACTATGCTCAACACCATGACATTCTACTCTTGCTCACCTACTCAGCCCCTTTTGATTTCAGCACAAATTCAGCACAAGAAAAGTGGTTGCACAATAAATATGGTTGCACAGTAGAAGTGTGGTAGAATTTGGTTCTTTATCATTGCATGTGAATAGGAAGGGTTTTTTTTGTGTTATGATTTTTTTTTGTTTGTTTAATTTTGCAGAGGATTTTACCCTGGATAGAATGCCTTCAAAGTCAGGAGAAAATTTCTGATTTTTGTGTCTGAATGAATGTTATTTTAAAAAAAAATCCTTTGTCAGCTTGCTCCATGTACTGTACCGAGTGCTCATTGACTTTGTGCTGGCTAGCAGAATTAAGTGATGTATCCAGGAGGAGCTAGCAATGCTACTTGGTCTCGATATTGCAGAGCAGTTCTAACTTATTTTTTAACATTGATCCTGTGCCCACCTTGGCTTCACTTTACATATGGTTTTTATGCATTTTTCTACTTTCTTTGCTAATTATTAAAACTGTTTCATGTAGACTATTTGGTGAACACAGGGGCAGTTGTAGTGAAATGAATAGCATTGCATCTGTTCAAACTAGCAACAGACTTGGCTCTTTCTGCATTAAATAAGGCTTTCTTCCTTAGAATATAGTTTCTTTCCTTGATCCTGCAGGAATCATAATGCTGAATTTTTGCCATTATAATCCCTTATTGTAACATACTAATATCTTGATATTACAGCATCCCATCAGGATAAAACAGAAGGAGAATCTGGGATAATGGGGAAAAATGTCCTTTTCACAAATGTCTTAGCAGAGGACATAGAGAGAATTTGTGGCTTTGTACAATGGTTGTTTATAGTCATAAATGTTTTTCTCGGTTTTGATTCATGTTTAGTTTCTTGGTTTGCACTATTACAGAATAGCATTAGTTGATGGTTGAGTAGAAATTTAGAGTTGGGAGGTAACAAGGTCATTAAAAAAAAAAAAAAGAAAATAGCTCAGCTTGCTTTTGTACAGATTGTTGTTATGATCTCTGTTAGGTTGAAAACTTTTGTATGGTAAATAATTATACTGTGGTACACTTTAAAGTGCTAGCAACTGTACACTCAATGCACCACGCCCTAATTTTTTAAAAATTTGAAATACTCATATATGGAGTGTAAAGAAGAAAGACCTTTGTCTTCAATATGTGCTATAACTTGTGTTCTACTCAAATGTTCTACTTCAGTCCCAAAAAAGTAATAAAAAATTCTTAAATATTCATCACAATTTTTGGACAGCAAAACTATCCATAAGTTTTTAGATATTTTTATGTTTTGGCTACCTAGACTTTTCAGCAACTTCAACCCCCTTGTTATGAAGTTTAATAATTTTGGTGAGATTAATTTCTTGTGTAACTCCAGTGACTTGATTAGATAATACCAAAAATGATTTTGGCCCAATCTAACTGGCATCCAAAATAGTGGATTAACATTAGTACAGGTCTGAAGGGATTCAAACTAAAGTAAGTGCCTTTTTCTTTTCATTAGAAGTCTTCAGTACATAACAAGAATGAGAGAGAACATGCTGGAATGAAAGGCCATTTGCTGTATTCACTGTAGCTGGCACAAAGTAGCTGTTGCCTTAAAGAGTCAGGCAGCTAGCAAAATGCTAAACAGCAGGGAAGAAAAATTCAAGGACATTAAGTCCCTGAAGAATTTGGGCCGGATTCTGATCCTAAATATAAGTCCAGAATAACATCCTAACTTCTCTGAAGCAACTTCTGGTTTACATAAGGATAACTCTAATAAGAATCTGACTCTTTGTACATACTTTTGTCTCCTTTAATATCATTTTCTCCTACCAGGAGGTGTGGGTAGGGGCAGCCTTCCCCTCTTCAAAACCACTTATAAATTCCTTCTATTCTCCAAACATAAAATAGTGACAAACCAATGGTTTCAATCTCACATCCGAATGGACATGTCTACACATGCATTTAACCGTGCCTAAATTTAATGTGCATTAGCTTAATGCGCATTAAGTGGGTTTAGTCAGGCACCTACAAATTTAGTCCCAAGTCAGTCAACACACACAGCATTAATGTGCTTTAATGCATCTACGCAGTCATTAACACGCTCTAATTATTTGCTCCTAAATTTGATACCTGCTTTGACAGGAATCTAATTTAGATGTGAATAGTCTAAATTTGCCATTTTTAATGTGCATGAAGGGCATGCATGTGTAGGTGTGCACCCTTAATACTTATTAATTGAGGCTAATGCGCATTAAAACGTCATGTGTAGACACACACAATGAGAAATCTTAGGGAGTCCTAATCCATGGACCTAATTCAGGCAAAACTGTTATCCTAAAAGGCAGTGATGAGATGAAATTAAGAACAGAAAATTTTAGACTGATTGTCAGGACATACTTCCTGAAGGTCCCTAAAGGAAATGGAGGAAACTGCATTACTTAGAATATTCTAAAATTAGATTGGATGCATTGAACACACAGGAATTCTTATTCCCTCCACTGTCAGTGAGATAAACTTAATACCTGGTCAGCCTTTGCAATTCTGTAATTCTGATCTCTGGACACTCATCTTTTCATCTTAAACATCTACCAGTGAACAGTTGAGGGGCATGGAGAAACCATATACTCATATAGCCAGACATGCACTAAAGCAATCAGGGTTCAGAGGATAATTAATTCAATTAATAAGTCATTTTATAAAGTGGTTTTTTTCTTTTAAATTGTATATTCACTTTAGAGGATAAAATAAGTGCATTTTTATAAATAAAATAATGAATGTATTTACATATGTATACTGTGTTTACAGTCTCTGAAGACACCAACATACATGACCAGACATACAAGTTTTGAAGCACGGTAACATGATCAGAGCAGTCGCTGCATTTCCTTTGTGGAGACATATAAATAAATGGGCATATGTGGTAAAAAGAAATCCCATTTCCTGTAGAGTTCATCCTGGATTGTTCAGCCCGGGTTTAGTCCAGGCATTATTTGTTTGAAAAAAAAATCCATGGAAACCTAAAACAATACTTATTTGAATAAATGATAAAAATTGATTTCTCCAGAATTCAGGGAGCCTCATAATATATATTTTGGGGATTGATTTCAATACCTTTGCTTTTATTTACTAAATATTTCTTGCCATTGTAATGTATAAAGAAAATATACTACTAATTAGGGCCCTCATCCTGCTTAGACCCACACCTATTCTTTGTAAGCGTAGATCTCCACTTCTGTCCTGACCCTTTTCCCCTAGGTTAAAGGGCAGAACACAGTGCAGAGAACTTAAGAAAAACTCTAGCTGGGGACAAATCTTTCCAGAATGTATGCTTGAGAAAAGAGCAGGTCTGGAAAACATGCAAACTGCCTGCCAAGAACCCCCTTATAAGCTGTGGTATAGGAGTACTTTTGACAGCAGGGCTGGAGTCTCAAGGATGCTGCTATGACACTACAAAAATTCTTACCAGTGTTATGGTCCTTGTGGCAACCCTGGGGAAGCTGTTTATAACTTAAAGTTTGTATACCTTTAAAAGGATTTGCCTTATGTCTGTAGATTCTTTGGGTGCCTATAGACATGCTCTTATGAGTTCTAATTAGAATACATCAGAGCAGACTCAATTGTTCTATTAATTAATCGAGTCTGCTGGAGTGTTGCAATTAGCATGCTCCAGCATGCCTCACCATCATGTGTATTAAGCATCCCACTTTCCAAAATGGCTGTTGGGGTGCTTTAGCTAAAACTTGTTGAATGAGCTTTAGTTAAAATGCCCCTGTGGCCATTTTAAAAGGTGGGACACTTAATATACCTGATGGCAAGGCGTTTTAAATAGAGTGACTCTCCAGGAACTGCTCTATTTAAACTCCCCCCTCCCCCCACCCTTCCTTCTGAGCACATCCATAGGCACCCATAGTGACATACAGTTGCATTGCTAGCTGTCACAGTTATGCTGGCAAACCTGTTGGGTAGATGCAACTTTTACCATCTGGTGGGAAATCTTGTTTTAATGAACTGGTGGTAACTGTACCAGCAACAGAACTCTAATAATAATAATAATGTAATAAGCTGTGTGAGAACTATGGATTTTGGCCAGTATATCTCTACTAGTATAGCTATGCTGGAAAACCATTTAAAGTGTTGGCAAGCCGAGTGCTTCCTGGCACACCTGCAACCCAAAATCTTAGGAAGCTTCTAGTCCCCTAGCCCCCTAAACTTTAAGTTGTGTTGTAACCTGTGAATGACTCCATTGACTTCAACATAGACCATTGCAGGGCCCAGCAAAGTTGATGGCAGTTTTGCCACTGTGTAAAATTGAGTGCACATGCATATCTTTGCAGCATTAGATCATAGGTAGTATAGAACACCTGGGGTCAGATTTAGCCTTTGAGCAACTGAACTTCACTATGGTTAGCAAAGACTAAATTGACCTCTTAATAATTCTGTTGTTCCATGTAGATATATTTTCTCAAGACATTTTGTTAGATTTAAAGATACATTTCTAATTAATAAATAGCAAGCTGAAACACCGTTTTTTCTTTGGAGGACAGAGGTTGTAGGGGTGTTCTTTTCCTGTGCATAACATGACAGGTAATCTATTTTAAATTGTTGCAGCATGTTTGTTCTTTGGGCCCAAACAGGGATGGATCCAGAGTGAGATATGACTGGGCGGTACATATGGAGGGCTATAGATTGTATAGAAAGGACAGGTCAGGGAAGAAGGGGGGGGGGTTGCACTTTATGTCAGTGAGCAATATACATCAACCCTCATCAAGACAGAATCCGAGGTTGAGGAAGTAGAAGGATTGTGGGTTAGGCTACATGGGGGGCAAGGAGAAAGGGATTTGGTGGTAGGGGTCTGCTTCAGACCCCCACACCAAGGGGAAGAAATAGATGCGGGGCTCCTGAGGCAACTCTCGGAGACCATAAAAGCTAAAGAGGCGGTAGTCATGGGGGACCTAAACTACCCGGACATCTGCTGGGAGACGCAGACAGCAAGGTCCCATCGCTCACGCAGGTTTCTAACCTGTATACAGGACCTCCACCTGACACAGGAGGTGCATGGTCCCACTAGGGGGAATGCCATACTGGATCTGGTATTGGCAACGGGAGATGACATGATAGGGGACCTCCAGATCGGTAGCCATTTGGGAGACAGTGATCACCTTATAATAGAATTCAACATAAGACGGTGAGTGGGTAAGGTAACTAGTAGGGTGAAAGTGCTAGGGTTTGTGGCGGGCAGATCGTGCCTGACCAACCTAGTCTCTTTCTATGACCAGGTTACGAAACGCCTGGACACAGGAGGAGGGGTGGATGTCGTATACTTAGAATTCAGGAAGGCCTTCGATACAGTATCCCACCCCATACTGGTGAACAAGTTAAGAGGCTGTGATGTGGATGACTGCACAGTCCGGTGGGTGGCGAATTGGCTAGAGGGTCACACCCAAAGAGTCGTGGTAGATGGGTCGGTCTCGACCTGGAAAGGTGTGGGCAGTGGGGTCCCGCAGGGCTCGGTCCTTGGACCGATACTCTTTAATGTCTTCATCAGCGACTTGGACAAGGGAGTCAAATGTACTCTGTCCAAGTTTGCAGATGACACAAAGCTATGGGGAGAAGTGGACACGCCGGAGGGCAGGGAACAGCTGCAGGCAGACCTGGATAGGTTGCACAAGTGGGCAGAAAACAACAGGATGCAGTTCAACAAGGAGAAATGCAAAGTGCTGCACCTAGGGAGGAAAAATGTCCAGCACACCTACAGCCTAGGGAATGACCTGCTGGGTGGCACAGAGGTGGAAAGGGATCTTGGAGTCCTAGTGGACTCCAAGATGAACATGAGCCGGCAGTGTGACGAAGCCATCAGAAAAGCCAATGGCACTTTATCATGCATCAGCAGATGCATGACGAATAGGTCCAGGGAGGTGATACTTCCCCTCTATAGGGCGCTGGTCAGACCGCAGTTGGAGTACTGCGTGCAATTCTGGGCACCACACTTCAAAAAGGATGCGGATAACCTGGAGAGGGTCCAGAGAAGGGCAACTCGTATGGTCAAGGGCCTGCAGACCAAGCCCTACGAGGAGAGACTAGAGAAACTGGACCTTTTCAGCCTCCGCAAGAGAGGGTTGAGAGGTGACCTTGTGGCTGCCTATAAGTTCATCATGGGGGCACAGAAGGGAATTGGTGAGTATTTATTCACCAAGGCACCCCCGGGGGTTACAAGAAACAATGGCCACAAGCTAGCAGAGAGCAGATTTAGACTGGACGTTAGGAAGAACTTCTTCACAGTTCGAGTGGCCAAGGTCTGGAACGGGCTCCCAAGGGAGGTGGTGCTCTCCCCTACCCTGGGGGTTTTCAAGAGGAGGTTAGATGAGTATCTAGCTGGGGTCATCTAGACCCAGCAGTCTTTCCTGCTTATGCAGGGGGTCGGACTCAATGATCTATTGAGGTCCCTTCCGACCCTAACATCTATGAATCTATGAATCTATGAGTTCAGTGGCATGGCTCCACAGGAATCTCCAGGGCCTTTCTTTAAGTCCCTCAAGCAGGTAAAAATCCCACCCCCTTTTTCCCCTCAGTGCTCAGAGGCCTATCCCCTCCCCTACTTCCCTCACCCTGGAGGTGAGGGATACTGCCTTGGGGGTGAGGGAAGCACTGGAGCCACTTCTGCCCACCCCACCCAGGCTGCACAGGGCCTGGGTTCAACTGTGGATGAGGACAGTGGCAACAGAGTGGTGGGAGAATAGTTTCTCCCTCCCTGCCCAGTCCCCTAGGAACAGATGTGTGGAGGGGGAACCCCTCGCACACTACCACTGTTGCTCTCTGGTTTCTGTCCCCAGCTGAGCCCAGGCCCTGTGCAGCCCAGCTGGGGAAGGCAGACATGGTGTGGCAACTTCTGCTGCCCCCTGGGACAGCAAGAAGAGCAGCAGTGGCAGATGGGGGAAAGATGGAGAGGGGAGGGGCAATGCCTCTGACTACCAAAGAGAAAGGAGGTGGGGTTTTCACTTGCTTTAGGGACAGGAACTTGAAAACATTCCCAGAGGCTCCTGGGATGCCCAAAGGGGATGGCAGGGGGGAGGGGAGGGGACGCCTGGGACCAAGGGTTGCAGCCACTCCTACAGCGTGGGTTGCTGTCCCTGCACCCTCCTGGGAAATCCTGTAATCCGCCTATGGGCCCAACAAACGTAACTAAGATCTGTTATTGTTTACTACCCAATCCAGTGCTAAAACAATGTTTTCCCAAGCTCAAACACTCTTTACTTCACATGAGAAACATGTAGATGTAAGTAGAGGGAAGACAGATTTTTAAGGTTGATTTTTTTTTCTTTTTTTCCTTTTGGCCTGATGTACATGCAGTTTTGTAACAGGCTGAGCATCTTCAATCCTCATTGACTAAAATGGGATTGAGAGCCCACCAGTCTTTATAAGACCAGCTTTTTTTCCACTTTGTTTATGAAGTGGAGATACTACAGGATAAACAGCAGGATGTGGAGTGTTACAAATGTTTTCAAAGTCCTTCCTTTTCAAAGAAGTTTTTTGCCAGTCTCTAGTGGTCCACACCCATTCTGCGAGCATGCATCTCATTGTTTCTTTCCACAAAGATATCCGGTGTGAAATGTTAATGTAACTATCCCTTTGATATCAGATAAGAACTGGTGGTCTGGGCTGCAAGTTTGGGCCTTATGGAGTTCGAGTGATTTTTTTTTTTTTTTTTTTAAACCACAGGTCCCACAAATCTCAGCTGGTATTGCCTGCATTGTAGCAAAGCATTAGGTTGTGTAAATTCAGCACTTGGCAGTGGATTTAAACTATTCTTTTGCAATAATTCACAAAATTGGTGGATTTTAGGGCCAATGTTTGCTGATATAGGCACCCATGTAACTCGCATTGAGATCATTAGATGGCAAAATATGGCCCTTAGCTTTAAAATGGTGGTTTAAATTAAAAGATGGAATGATATACCTGCAGGTCTGTGAATGTCAGTTTTAAGTTTTGCATGAGCAGTCTTCATCTTGGTTCAAAACAATGTTTCATATGCTGGGACACTGCCTTCTTCTGAAAAAAATGAAAGTGGTTGTAAGACGCAGAAAACAGCTTTTGGGCCATGCAAGCTTGTGGGCTTTACTTTGTCCACCCCTGGCTTCACTCTTTAGTAAAGAGATAAAGCACATCTTTGGGTATGTAGTTTAAGTTAGGTAAATAGTTGGACTTATCTGAAAGCAGATCTTAGCAATACTGGCTGAGCTTCTGAGTAATGATGTGTATAGACCTTCAGATTAGCTGTCAAGATTGCCTGATTGCTACATTGAAAGATGGCTATGAGATTAGTCTTTAATCTCCCTGTACACAAGGAGATATAATTGATAAAGATCTAGTGTCAGATACTGTTAGAACTTTATCCTCACCTTCGTGATGTAATTTGAAGCATAGTTTTATTACAATTATAATAAATGTAAAAGTAGAGAAAGTGAAGACAAGCAGCAGAGGAATATTTTTTTGCTTGAAAAAGTTGGTTTACAAGGCGGGTAGTGCAATTTCAGATTTTCTAAGACAGCCTGCAGTATGACTGTGCTTCCTGGCATGTTTTTAAATGGTTTCTTTATACATTACAAATAATCTCCAGAAGGTGCTTGTAGTACCCTGGGGGGCTATCACTCCACTGGTTCCCCCCTTGTGGTCTGACCTGTCTGCTGGCTTGCCCCTGGCCACACCTCACCTTCAGTCTCTCACCTGCCACTCCTTTGATGTTATTCTGTTTGTTGTTGCAGGAGCCAATTCTTGTAACCTCACTGGTTGTCTTGCCCATCCAGCTAGGACAGACCCCCCCACCTGAGGCCTGGGTTTTCCCTCAAGTGCTTTGCTCCTGCTCACTTCTGAGCACTTGTTGGGACCTCAGCTGCTGTAGCCATGACCCCCTTTTTCTCTGGCAACAGCTTCAGCCTTGGTCTACTGTTTAAGACCTCAGTTCCCTGGTATGAGCCCTGCCTTGGTGGCAGCCTTTCGGGTTTCCAATCTCACCACATCAGCCTCTGCCCCTCTAGCTCATGCCTATCTTCTGGCACAAAGTGCCACCCAGGTACCCCTATTTGTGTCCTCCTCCACCCCTGTATCCACAATCCGGTCCTCTGGTGTAAAGTTTAAACAGAACAAAAACAAAAGCCAGATGCTTCGCAAAAACAAATAGTTTCCTTCCTCAGGGCAAATGTTGCCCACACGCCCTATCTCTGTAGGAGCATTTTCACACCAGCCCTCCTGGGTGGCTTGGGTGCCTGCCTGTCCATCTCCAGCAGCCCCTCACTCCCAAGAGCTCCCCTCCCTGCTTTAGACAGGGGCTGCCCCCTTCAAGGCTTAAATCCCTAAGCCCAGCCTCCTTCTAGTCATGTGACCAGGTCTTCTGCATGTAGGGATCAGGTGCAGCTAATTGCTTCATTATCCACCTGGCCTTAGCCCCTGCTCAGTCCACCTGGGCTACTACTCATTACCAGGGAACTAACTTAAGTCATGCTTTTGTGATTTTCGCAGACACTGCAAAAAATGGCAAGTTCCACAACCAGTGCAAAAAATGGCGTTTGCTGTGATTTCCCTCAGAATCGCTACCAAAATAATATAAATTTGCTAAAAATAAAATGGTGGCTCTCCAGTGGGAAAGCCCCACAGCCCGCTGGAGGCAGGGGAAGCTGCTGGCTAGTAGAACAGTATGAAGGGGAGCAGCCAAGATGGAAGCCATCACCACCCTGACGGGGGTCTGTCCACCAATCCGTGGCAAGGGGCAAGGCCTCTAGGGCCTCCTGGCCAATCAGCAGTGAGGGGCAGGGCTGCAAAAATGCCTCTGCACACTGCAAGCAGGCCACAAATAACCCTTTGTCTAGCCTCGATTTAGATAGGTCCATACTCATAACTGCCTTTCCTGGCCCTAGGTTTCCTACCATTTCAGGCCTTACTCAGGTTTCCTGGTACAGTGCTAAATGGAGTCATGGCTGCATTGTCATAGTCTGTCTTCAGATAAAAAGAATCCTGGATCCAGGGCTTTCTGTTTTGCCTGAGTGAGTGCACAGTACATCGCTCCATGCCTGTGTGTCTGTAAAGGCTCCCCTGTTGCCCTTTATACTTCAGTATATAAACATCCCTTAAATCACCTTTGTACTACTCTGATCTGGCATTGGCTCTGAATATTGGGCTCCTGTTTTTCTCCAAAGCCCCACAGAAATTGGAACAGCTTAAAGGTGCCAGTAAATTTGAAAAGGTGTCAATGGCACCAAGGCACTGTTACAGTAGCTAGGGCTCTGTGAGGCAGGGGAGCCCTAACCATGTATTTGTTTGTATTAACTATACTCCCATCCTGGCCACACTCCACAGCAGCAGAGAATGCTGGAGCCATTTGCCTCCTGAAGCCATCCCTACAGCCACAGGACACCTTTGCATCTGAGACGCATCACAGAACTGCTCAGGGATAGCTGCTAAAATCCTAATTCAAACTTTGCAGTTTTAGTTTCCCATATGACCTACTGAAAATTAGAAGGCATAAATCCTACAGACTTTCACTGACATTGTTTTGGTTAATGTTATGATACATATCCATAAAAATGTGCAAATCCAGTAACACTCAATTATCAGAGTGCACAGGTAACATACATAATCAGTTTCTCTTTCATTAGGAAGGAGCTGTCCTTTCTGCAGTTTTTACTTGGGTGGAAGATTACAAATCCGACTTCCCCAAAGAGCTGCTCCTTTTGTTTTCAAAGTGGGACAGTCACAAAAGATTTCTCACCACTTTTTTTTCTAGTAGTTTGGGTCCTGGAGACCCTAATGGTGGCATGGATTTTAGATACTATAAAAGTGCTCAGGCATAAAAAAAATAAAAGTTCTGGGGTGTTCCTAATCTTTTCCCCAAACATTTTTTTTTCTTTTACACATCTTTCTGTAAATTCTAATTCTGCTGCTAATCAATTCTCAGAGAGGCAAATGATTAGCATTAGAAAGTGGAAACAAATTCCTAACCCACCACCTGATCAGTCCCCTGACCCCTCCCTAGGAGTTTAGTACATCTAATATATTCCTGTTCAAATTCACCTCCTCAATGACACCTGAAGCCGAATTCATATTTAGGGTAAGCCGCTGTGTCACCTTGTAAATTCTGTTTTTCAGTTAAATTACTATTATTCTAAATGTCAGATCAGTTTGATCAGTTAGTTTTGGTGTGCTGCAGATCATGCATATTTTCTGTTACATTTTCTCTGCCAGGAAATGTAGTATTCTTGTCCTGCATGTTAACTTCTGAAAATTTAGCTGTAAACATTTGGAATCAGCATTTATTGCTGCTGCTGTTTTGTGTGACAGCTTAATTCTCTTTGGATTCTTGACCTCTGAAGTGGCAGAGTTGCAAGGGCTCAAAAATCATACGTACAGTGCATATGCTTGTTAATATCAAGGGCAAGGCTTTCATACACAGTGTTTAAAGCGAAGTCTAGAGATGTCAGTCTGAAGCTGTGTAATTCTAAACTTCTGTGTATTCACAGTACACTATATATTGTATCAGTGAAAACAACCACAGGTAAATATTAATTTAAGCTATTTTAGTGGTAACTGTAATGGTTCTGAAACTTCAGAGGTCTAGTGTGTACAGAGTTTAACTGTAAGTCAGATGTATAACATTTTGATTAAATAAACCTGTTAAATCAGCTACCTTGTTAGATGCTAGTCCTAAGTATGCATGTGTGCAGACTTATATATACCCACAGCTACCACCACTGTCAACAAGCGTGAATTTGGGCAAAGCCATGAACCAACACTGGCTGGTACACACATTCAAATAACCTGGGAGAATTTCCCAGGTTTGCTCTCCAGATAGGGAAATGTACCCAGATCTGTGTCTATGGATATTTACATGCAGCATGCTGAAGCTCTGATATATGGAGAGTTTGCAGTCCGGGTAAGGGCCCTGTGCACACATCTCAGCATGTACTCCAGGCTTCCTTTGTCTGCCCAGTGACAGATCTCAACACTGTATAAAGCAGCCCTGATTGGTTCACCCAAACTGCCCATGATCAGCTTGCATTTCACAGCAGCACAAAGTAGGGATTGTGAAGGGGGAGTGTTTTGGAGAAGCAGAGTCTAGCAAGTGACACACTGTCTCCCTAGTGGGGAGGGGGAAAAGCTGGAAGACTGTGTTCTTTTCTGAGAGAAACCATGGCATGTACAGATATTTCCAGTCCCACACTCTCCTGGGAGTGATTTAACCCTTGTTGTTCCCAGATTATTTTTTTCTTGGAGTGGCCATTTTTTACCTTGGAAGAAAAAGCCTGGTCTCTTGTGGTTTCTCCTGGGAGAGCAGCAACTCTCCCACAAGAAACTGAATGTCTGTAGGAGGCTACTGTTGACCCACAAAATCTTCTAGGTAAGCTTAAATAGACCATTGATGTGTGAAGTGGAAAGAGGGATCTCTAAGGCAGATTGCTAGGGTATCAGCTGCTAAATATACCTGGAAATTAGAAGGGTATGTGTCCCCTGGAGAGGTTAAATGTGGGATATGTTGAGTGTAGATAGGGATTCTTGATTGAGAGAAAGCCAAGGGATGGGAGGTAGAAAAACTAAAAAAGACAAATATGAATCCATCTAAAAGCATTTTGTATTTCAACTAATGCAGCTCAAAAAGGGATGAACTGTATTTAAATATAAAAGTGTAATTTTCATTTTGAACATCTGGAAATTAAAAGCATTACATGGATGCAACCAAGGACAAGATTAAGCCATCTAATACTACGTCAACCCTGTTAAGACTTCACACCTGTGACCAACAAGGATTGCCTAATGCAAATAATTTCTCATTATTCCATGACTAAACTGTCTGCAGATACACAAAAGTTATTTTTAAAGAATCTGAATTACAAAAAGTGTCTCTACACAGAAGTCACTTTTGCAACAGTGCCATGGCATTGTGACCATGTTGGAATGGAGCTCTAGATAGCCAAATTGCCTTTATATTTATTCAGCTTCTTAGCTGGGTTTTGCATCTCATACTGATTTCTGTGCTACCATGCCTTTGCCTCTAACAAGCAAGTTTTAAGCTAGTTCTGGGTGCCGCACTTCAAGAGGGATGTGGCTAGCATTGAGAGGGTCCAGAGGAGGGCCACTCGCATGGTCAAGAGGCAGCAGAGCAGGTCCTACGAAGACAGGCTAAAGTGCCTGAACCTATTCAGCCTCCACAAGAGAAGGCTGAGAGGGGATCTGGTGACCATTTACAAACTCACCAGGGGGGACCAGCGGGAATTGGGGGAGGCTCTGTTCCCCCCAGGCACCACCCAGGGTTACTAGGAATAACGGCCACAAATTGTTAGAGAGAAGGTTCAGGTTGGACATCAGGAGACATTACTTTACAGTTAGGGCTGCCAGGCTCTGGAATGGGCTCCCAAGGGACATGGTGCTCTCTCCTACCTTGGGGGTCTTCAAGAGGAGGCTGGACAGATATTTGGCTGGAGTGATATGATCCTGGCATATGAAAACATGTTCATATTTGTAATTCTTTACTCATGTACAATGACATAAATGGCTTTTCGAAGTCAAAATCAAGGGTGTGTAGGGAATCATCTTAACAATCTTTTGTGGGGAATCATGAGCTATACTTATATTCTGTGTTCTGAAACATGACTTTTCCATTTCCTATGGCTCATGTACATATATAGTTATCATTTCTAAAACACCCTTGAAGTAGTCTGGGTAAATCTTTGCTGGGAAGTAGAACTTTTTTCCCCATTCTGAACTTACCTCCCTACACACAGTTGCATGGATCCCAAAAAGAGACTGAGGTGTGGTGAGGGAGCTGCCAGGCTAGTTTCCAAACTGGGTCATTTTGTTGCTTTCTACAGAGATTTTTAGCTTCAGCATTCCTTTCTCATTGTTTTATAGGGAAGAATCAGCTTGGAATTGCAGCACAGATGTGTGGGTGGGAAACTAAACATCTTCAAGGTTCTGAGTTCCTGCAACTCCCTGGAATGAGGAACTCGCAGAAGGCACTCAGCACCCTGTAGTCCCCATGTAACATATAAACATGCATATAAACAGAGGGGTAGGTGGACGCTTTTTGTATTGCTGGCCTTCTCTAGGGGTACTGGAGATGGCTGGCATTGTACCAGCCTATGTCTGCATGTCTGGCTGCAGTCATGAAGCAGCTTGAGCATGCTGTGTTAGGGGATATAAAGAAAAAAATTGTTATGCAGGAAGTAACATGGGGAGAAGAATTTTGAGCCAACATTCAGATTATTTGTTTATTTATTTAATATAATGGCTAAACAAATTAATTCTTTGAAAGGCGAGAGACTGCTTTTGTTTGTAGTTCTGTGTGAAGACAAAAAGCCTGGTGTGCAGTATGTCATAATCTTTACAAATTCTCTATGGAAAAAGTAATAATAAGTAGTGTGATCAGAAACATAGTGGGGAGTGTTTGTAATTCACTTTGAAATGAGGGTTCTCTGCAGATAGCATTAGTTTTTAGAAATCTTGAGCAACCATGGTTATTGAATTCAGCTTGCCTCATTAGCCACACTTCTAGAACATATTTACTGAGGTTGACAAAGATAAGTGTTTTTTATTGTGGTTGAAATAGCGTCATGAACTTACTACTCTTACACAACTCATTTTTGATTTGCAGATTGCAGCATGGAAATGTCTGGTCCTGTGTTGCCCCTAAAGTTTAGTTATTTTAAAGAGAGGCGATATAATGGGAGTAGGAGAACTTGTTTTGTCCAAGCTAGAACCAACCTGAAAATTGTATGCTCTAGATTTAGAACAAAGCTGAGACATTGGTGGGTCAAATTACATTTTCCAAGACGCAATTGGAAATTCTCATAAATATTTCTTCATGAGGTTTTTTTGTTTGTTTTTATTTCTAATCTTTATTTCGTGGGTAGACCTAGAAACAAGGCAGGAATTGTTCCCAGACATGAATATTAGTAGGCTGAGCACAGGTTTTTATTTAGGACAGAAGAAAGGAAGTTTTAAAAATAATGGCGTAAATACAGACTTGGTAGTCCAAGTACAGTCAAAAAGCCCAAGGTTGAATTGATTCAGTCTTTGCAGGTTAGGATAAAATGCAGAGATTAAACTGAAAAACAACTGGACACATGTTTACTTTTGATTCTGGAAATGCAGCCACATGCTTACAGTGGCTCAGGCCAGAAGCTGGGGGGCAGTATAACACAGCTGTCTGTCACGTAGCCAGCATGGGCTGTGTACTTGCTTCCTCTTCCTGCTGCCCCTGAGGTCTGTGGGATTTGCAGTCCAGAATCACAGCAGCAGGACTCTGCAGGGTTGCTCTTCACTTCCTCTTCCTGCTTCTTGCTTCCGGGTGCCTCTGGGATTTGTAGTCCACAGTCACAGCCAGCAGTAAGTTTAGCAGCAGGGCAGCTCTGTCCTTGGGGGAAGGTGGGTTTAACCTCCCTGTCTGGTCCCAGACCCCAGCCAGGAAGGGGTCTGAGACAGAAGTTTAATAAATTGGTTTGACCCAAATCAGTTAAGTCTGATACTACATTCAACTAGGTTTATCCTAAACCAGTTTCAGCCATTTTGAAACTGGTTTATGTGCACTGAGCTTCTGCTCTGTTACAGGTTTAGATCAGTTTCTGATCACTTAAAACAGTTTACGTGTAACTTCTATTCCTAGCCCTAGAGAGCAGAGATCTGTGGCAGGAGGTTGCTTAGGTAGCAAACATGCTCACAAACTGTGACAGAATATGTGACTCTCTTTACCTGCAGATATTTTGACTCTTTCTTATAGTCAGTAGATCACTGTTAAACAGCCAAATTTCCATGAACTGAAAATTGCAGTGAAACAAAGAATAACAACAAAAAATGGGTTTTTCTGTAAGAATCTAATCCTTTGAACTCTTATTCTTGTGCAAATTTTTACTCATTTTAGCAGCCCTATTGAAATACTATCAACTTTCTATCCAATTGTTATTAATACAACGTTGCATACTTGTAAAAAAAATACCCATAAAATGAGCAAGCAAACACAAACCTTCTAGCAGTATAGCAGAATGGTCTCAGGGCTTTGGAGATCTCTTAATCACTGAGGGCCCCTACTCTGGTAGCATATCCATCAAAACAATCTCATCCATTTATGCCAGACACATACTACTATTGAAATTATTAGGATTATGTATGTATCTAAAGATAGGCATGTGCTTATTTACTGTCTTTCTAAATGCAGGTTCTGCTGACCTGTTTTGAACACACCTTCACTGCCAACTAACCATTCTCAGACCTCTATAAAGACAAGCATCTAAACTGCTTCCTACAGTAAGCAAGTACGCTGCTTGGCAAAGCCGCAAACACCTACCAAACCCTCCTATTCAAAATAAGCTAATGTGTAATAAATTGGTCTCTTCTATTCTATATAGATCCTGATAGTGCACTCATCAGCATAGCATCTGGGCAAGTTCCAGGAGTGCAAGAAGTAACATGAGTAACATTAGTCACATGTTATTTGTTTGCTTATCTTTTTTCCCTGGGGAGAATAGTGTGCAATGAGTGCACTGTTTTGGTAGATTATTTGTGTTTTGTTTTGTTGGGTTTTTTTGGTTGGTGGTTTGTTTGTTTTTATATATATGTTGCTATGTATTTATATTAGAGAAGGCAAGACCACAAATATCTTCACTCATAGAAGGCCACACAAATGGAGAGCTTGCTTTAGTGAAACTAGAAATAAGATGCATGCTAAACAAATCAGATTTTCTGAAACTGAGAGGGTCATTTCTTCTAGCTCATATTATCCAAAATATACCATTAAATGACAACTCTGTTATCATTGTCTGACAAGAAGAAGGAGCAACAAATTATGCAATGGCCACACCTACATGAGATGCTGACTGTGCACTCGTTACTGCGGAGTCATTTAGTGCTTGTATAAACAAGTTACTGTGCAGTAGTGTTGCCGAACAGCTTTTTCCTATCGCACGACGATACTGCGCAGTAGTCACAGGCTCTGTAGGTAAAATGACTGGCCAAGTGGCAGATCCTTGAGGTACCTTTGTTGAAGTCAGCGGAGTTGTACCAATTATTGAGCTGATGATTTTTAACCTTATTTTTTTAAGAAGGAGGAAGCATACTCTGTGCCCTGAGATATAATTGCATTTTATAAACTATTGTGGAGGAATCAGTAAAATTTTCTCTCAGCAAACCACCCCTCCACAATTGTGTGGCAAACACAGCTTTTGTGTTCCTTGTGTTCCTTTTGTGTTTAAATTTAGCATTGTGCCCCCTGGTGGATTAATTTTGCGCACTCTTATAAAACATCTTAATTAATTTCTGCTCTTCTTGATATTTATAGAAGACTGGCTGTGTAGGCTGTGCAGTTTCACTGGAAAGAGAGTACATGTTTTGATGCACGAGACATAGAGACAGATTAAATTTTACCAAGTGGCTTTATTTGATGCTAGACCATTTTTTTCCCCATTTCACAGTCAATGTTTTTTCTGTTAAAATTTCTTCTTTTTCTATGTGGCAGCATCAGTTTTAGAACCAGAGCATTTGTGTGGCTTCATTGCCTATTACTTTTATTTTAATCAAGTAATGGCCTCTGCAAATTGTTATATTTAGTAGTAGAGCAACACGTTCTGAAATTGCTCTGACTTTAACAGTGTGCTGAGTCTGCACTCGATATTCAGGTCTACAGACAAACTGAAAATATCTGAATTTAGCTTTGTTAAAAATCAAAACAATTTTTGAAATCTTTTTGAAACATTTTATTGAAAGATAAACAATGGAAGTGCCTGTGATCTTCTGTATTTAATAAAACAGCCACCCAAGGCCAACTCTTGCTCCCATTGAAGTCTATAGGAATCTTCAACTTTTTTATTGTGGTGTCTTTTTCCTTGGCTTTTTGTAAGGAATCAAAGTGACATCACATCCTGTGACAGTGGCAACACGTAGTGGGTGCATGGGGGTACATGTGCACCCCCTGGAGCACCGGTGCTCTCCCTGACTGGTTGCACTCGCCGCTTAGGCAGTGGGCGGGAGGGGGGGCAGACGGGGGCAGGCAGGGAGGGTGCCCCCCCTACAAGTGCTGGCTGGGGAGTGGAGCACCAGAAGTGGCCACAGCGATCATCTGTCTTGTGATCAGCCGTGTGGGACCCCCCCCATCAGTGAGATTGGTCGTGGATCACTGACTGGTTGCTGGGGGGGAGGTTGGGGCAGCACGTGCCTCCCCCCAACTAAGGCGGCACCAGTCACCCATGTCCTCTGAAATCATTTACTGGTAAGCCAGATGGAGAACTTGAGAGTGTAGGTTGTAGTCATGTTGGTCTAAGGACATAGGCAAACAAGGTTCTTTGGTTGGATGCGATATCTTTTATTAAATCAACTGAATAGTTGGAAAAATAGTTCTTTACAAACTTTCAGTCACAAGCACCCTCCTTCAAGCATAGGAAGAGTCTGCTGGTGTTTGTGTACTCTTTAGGGGCAAATAGAAGCTTTACTGCAGAACTGCTTCTTAAATGAGAGATATAAGATTGAATCTTTTAACATGTAACTTCTTTCTCAAGAGTTGTCTTTTTTCTCACCTACAGGAGCAGCTCAGAAAGGAGGAAGGAGAAATCAAGAGATGCAGCAAGGTGCAGAAGAAGCAAAGAAACAGAAGTATTCTATGAATTAGCTCATGAACTGCCCCTGCCCCACAATATTAGTTCGCATCTGGATAAGGCATCCATAATGCGTCTGGCAATCAGTTTCTTGCGCACCCACAAACTCTTATCCTCAGGTAAGTCCTGTATAAGAAATGGGGTCAATGTAAATAGACACAAGAGTGGAAAGAGCATACTTAATATCTTTTAATGCAATAACTTGAAGTAATAGTGGGATGTGCCAGAGTATGTTATGAGAACACACCTAGGTATACTGGATCATAACTCAGGGCAATATAGGAAGTTTATAGATCTTAGAAAAAATTGCACAGTTTTTATCGTCGTCAAAAGAATTATTGAACCTAAATTCAGTATAATTTTACATAGGGTAAGAAATACCTCCTAAAATGGTTAATTAAACTAAAATATTTTATATTTCAATATTTTAATCATAATTAAAATGTCTACATTATAAACTGCAGACAATTTCTGTGTTGAGAAGTCAATCTTCATTTGGCATGGAAAGAAAGTTTGCATAAGTGCATTTAGAAGTTTGCTCTGAAACTATGATTGTCCAAAAGCTTTGTTATAGGATTAATTGTATTACACACTGATTATAGTTGGCAAGTAGGATAATATTCAGGTGGAGTTTATGCATGGTATGTTAAAATTCCCAAGGCCACAATTTTAATTCTGTTTAAAATAGAAACTATATACTTAGTTCATATTGGAGCCATGTGAAAGTTCACATACATAGTGTGTTGGATTTCTTAGCCTGTGTAAACTATGGTAACATTTTGGAAATGTTATAATCTTCACCAGAATTTCTAAAAGTGTACTGCTCAGGGCTGTCAGAGCAGCACTAGAAATTTATGATGCCAGCAATGTACAAAGTGAATGAAAGCAAATATAAGAGCAGTTTCCATTCTTCTTTATTCTGATTTGTGGCAGAGGCTACTCCATACATTTAGCATTATGAAACAAAACATTAAAGATGTGAAATGGTTTCACTTCTTGTTTGGAGGCAGGACAGTTTGAATATTACATTTAGTGGGATGTGAAGAAGGAACTATAACACTTGAAATCAAGGTTACTTATTTCTTTGGACTAAACAATTGTAGAACTGCATGAATAACTTAACAATTGATCTGAATCTTTACATATTTTCTATAATTATCAGATCTTGCAGGTCATAAGTCTTGAACTTTTTGTGATGACTTTCATATGATGACTTCCAAAGCACTTAAAATCCAAGGGTACATACAGAAGTTACATTTAGATAGACCTAACTACAGTTAGGTTGATCTAAATGCCTAATTGTACAAGTTTTCATGGATGTTAAAAAATGCCAAAAATAGCTGGCCTGATCTAAGTTAGTTCACCTACAGAGGTGAACTAACTTAGATTGGGAACAGATTACTGCAATCTACCAAACACTTATATACATTTAGACTGAAGCCCAGAGGCTGGGAAGCCCAGCCACTTGCCCCAGCCCTAAGGCTGCATTCTTTCTACCCCCCTGATGCCACTCCTTGGCAGCCAGTGTCCCCCTGTGGGAAAACTAATTTCTTTTACCCTAAAGATAACCATTCAGATAACATTATAAGCGTGTTTTTGGAAGTTACAATGAACTATTTTCCAGTTTTTTTTCTCATCATCACAAAAAGATACTTGGTACACCTGGCAATTAATAAGGCAAAGAACTCTTTTAAAAATGACTTAAGTCTAATTTCACAGTTGGCAAAGACATCAGAGAATACCATATTTCTTCTAGTGTCTTTATAGACATTAGCTTGAAGTTTTTTTGACTGTTATGAAAACTAATATAGGCATAATTTATCTGTAATGTTGAATCCAAATTTGAAAAGGAGGTGGCAAATACATATTAGTTAATTTGTATTGGAATACCATCCAGCAACTAAATGCACCTGCCAATGGCACATTAGTTACTAGTGGAACAACCTATATGTTAATATTCCGACTTCTTATTTTTCAAACCAGCTATAAATTTAACATTAAACCCAACAACAACTATTACATTTTTAATTTTTACTGTATGAAGTGCATTTTTAGACATCAAATGTATGCAGAATTGTCAAATAATTTCTTAATGCATTCATTTTTGGGTACCTAACTTGAGAAAACTTAAAGGGGCTAATTTGTAGAAAGGCCTGATAATCTGCCCTCCAAGAATCAGAACCCATTAAGACACCTTAAACTGGACACAAAAATCAGTGGTCATATCTAAAAATCTAGGCCCATTGCTGTGGTATTTTCAGTGAGTGCACCTATACAAGATGCCCACTGTGCGGTAACCTGATACAACTGCACAGTAGTATCATGTGGTAAAAACTATGCTGAGACGTTACTATGCAGTAGCATTATGGTACTGTGCAGTAGCATCACTTAAAAGGTGTTTGCTGGTGCTACTGCACAGTAACTTCGGTTACTGCACTTTTATTTTGTACTTGTATTATGTATTATGAAGATGCGCCCAATATAAATGTATTTAGTCTGCTCACCTAAGAGTTAACGTAGCTCTGAATATTGGAAACAATTTTACAAAGATTATTTGTTTTAGAATCCAGTCGTGTTAGTGATGTTAGTACATCAGATACTTTTTTTAAGTCATTTTCTACAATAAAGGAAAACTTCCTTTCTACCAATATGCTTGTCATTAAGGGTAATAGCATACTGCATTAGAGTCAATGGAAAAATGGCTCCTAAGATGAAAACTCTGACTAATATCTTAATAATGTTGATCTTCAATACATTTGCATCAATTTTTAAATTATTTCTTGACGTGAATAAGCATGTGCTTCTCCAGGTTTTTCTACAATTATGGCTTTTATAAATAAAAATCTGTATGTCACAGTATCTTATTTACTCAAATTCAAGACACCTGGAATTTTAAGACAAACCCTCCCCCCAATAATTAGGTTCTAGACTGGAAAATTATAACACATTTATACATTTTACGTTTCTAGAATCTGATTATTAGAGAGTTGTCTTAAATTTGTCCTTCATCCGCTGCAGTGAGAAAGCAGTGGCAGGAGGGCAGTGGTAGGGAAAGCAAGGGTGGGGAGGGGCAAGTGGCAAGGAGGCAAATAGTGTAGAGAGCAGGCAGAGGCCCCTTGCCTCCATGTGCCTTACTCCCCTGGTATCTGTGTCCCAGTGGCTGCCCCTCCACCACTTACACCCCTGTTTCTACCTCCCTGCCACTTGCTCCCCTAGTTACCTGGCCCCATGCCATTTCCCCAGCACTCTTTGCCTCCCCTTTCATCACTGTCCCTGGCTGATATGAGCTGAAGGGGAGTCCCAGAGCTGTTCCTGTTCCACTTCTGCTCTGCACTGCAGGGACCAACTGTGTGGGGAGCCCAGGACAGCCAGGGACAACATCAGAGGCATGCAGGTTCCTCCAGGGAGCAGAGACTGGAAGGAGGAACCTGCGTGCTGTTGTTGCTGTCCCTGACTGAGCTGGTCTCCCTGCAGAGCTGCACCCTACAGCTCCCAGCTGCAGTGGGCTGACTCCCAACTGATGCGGTCACAGGGGAGCAACAGCCCCTGAGCTGTTCCTGAGCCATGCTGCAAGGAGAAACTATGGCTGTATGTAGGTTCATCCTTCCCTGCCTAGTTCTCCTTCCCCGCTCCCACTTTTTTCTCCACTGCTGGCTGGGAGCAGGCTGGAAGGAGAAACCTTCACACAGGAGTGGCTCTGAGGCTTCCCCATGCCTGTGTCAGCTGGGAGCCAGACTGCTCTAGCTGGTGCTGTAGGAAACGGTTGTGCAGGGAGGCTGGCTCATCCAGGGACAGCAATAGTGGTGCCCAGATTCCTCCTTCCAGTATCTGCTTCCTGCCAGTGAAGATAATGGGGTAAGGGGAGCCAAGTAGGGAGCACATGCTAGAAGGAGCAACCTGCGTGCTGCTGACACTGCCCCTGACTGACTTTGGCCCCCTGGACCACCAGTCCACACAGCTCCCAGCTGTTCTAAGACAAGGCTTTATTTTCCCCGTGTTTCATGGGAAAAAAACCTCATCTTGGAATTGAATAAATATGATATTAGCATTTAAGAATTTACCTAAAATGATTTTTGTCACTGTAGACAGATGGGTAACTGGTAATATGGAGCCCTTTGCTCTATAATAGTGATGTAAACCAGGTAATATTTAAACAGCATAGTTTTTTTGGATCAGTTAATAAAAATGCCAAATAAGAATTAGTTTCTAATTCATGGTACTTCCTCACCCAGTTATGAATGAGTTCATTTTTGCCAGTATGCTGTCTACAAAAGTCTATCAAATTTAATAAAAAACTATAGCTCCAATACAGCTTCTGGCTCCAACATGGGCAGGATTACTGTTAGTCATTTAAAAGTTCTGAAAAATATATTAAGCTAAATGAAAACTGGGTTTTATGAGAGATTGGACCACATTCTGCTGTAACTTATACCCGTCTAAATTAGTAGTAATTAATAGATGTAGTTAGATGCCCAGTTCTCATTGACTATCAGTGACAGCTTGCTATCCATTTATTCCAGGCACCTTGAAAATCCCAGCCAGATTGTGAATTTGGTGAGAGTTTGAGATCCAGTTTTCTGAATCACTCAGCACTCCCAATTTCCACCAAAATTCATGGGAATTAAAGAGGTCAGCCCCTGCAAACTGTTAACTGGGGAACATGTTACACATGCTGTAATGTCGAAGTGGTTTTGTTTTGGTTTGCTTAGATGCCTGTACCTTTTGCTAAAAAAAAAAAATTAAAGCTTGAATAATAACAACAGTGCTTAAGCAGGCAATACTTTTGTACTGGGCTGCCTTTTAAAGTATTTTTCAAATTGAATTACAAGCTAGTTCCACTGACATAATGTGTGTATATAAATGCAGCAAATATTATTGTAAAGTTATAATTAATTTAAAAATAAGTGCATCCATTTAAATCTAGTTTATATAAAATGTCTAACCTAAACAATCAAGGCTGTTCCCAAAATGACGAGATAATGTCCCAGATCCACAAAGGGACGGTTGCACAGTGATGCTCATCATGGCCATGCTTACACTGTAAGTACCCAGTTCTAGAACTGCAATTTACAATCCTGAGAAAGGTGCCTACGTTCCAAATGCCGTGACTGAGGAGCATTAGATGTCTAAGAATGGGATTCACAGTGTCCACCATGCTGAGTAGGGAGTGCAGGAGAAGGGGTTTCTAACCTCACCAATAAGAAATTGACTGAAGGAAGGGTTGTGGAAGGAGTAACCTGCGTGCCTATCCCTTGCTGACCCTGGCTCCCTGGATCACTGGTCTGCACAGTTTCCAGCTGGGGTGGTTTGATACTCCATTCTAAGACGAGGCGTTCTTCCAGACTGCCTTTCTTTCAGACTTCAACACTTACCTTTAGCCTTGAATTAAGCACTTATGAGGGGTTGGTAATCACGGCCCAGAACCACCTCCTGGACTTAGGCATCTAAGCTGTTCTTGTTGGTACAGACAATTGATTGACATACTCCTTTTTTTTTAAATATGATGGCAGGAGGGGAAGGTGGAGACAGGCCTATCTTTTATGTAATACTGCAGTAGTTTGAGCACTTGCTCAAGAAGTGAGAAATTTCAGCTTGAGGCAATTCTAACCCATACTCCCCCATATCCCAGAAGAGGCCCCTAATCAGAGATGGGGCATTCTCCATCCCTCCTGGTAAAGCTGGGCCACTGTGTAGAAAGGAGTGCAAGACTGATAGGGGCAAAGGATGAGTAAACAGGGAGCATGCCTTCCTCTGGGAAGGAGTGGTGCTGGGTTCTGGTCCCTACTTCCAGCACTGGTCACATATTTTATCCAATGATTTAAGGGGCATATGTAGGTTGAGACAATTGCTTCTTATGTAGGCTGTAGTCTTGTAAATTCTCATTTCTAAGGTTGCCTACCAGACAGTATCATCTAAAGTAATTTCTGTGCATCTAATTGAGGTATTCTAAAGGAATTAGACTACTTTGATTGTTTTTCTTTTAGGGCCAAATACTGTTGTTACTATAAATCACTGGTAATTCTACTCAGCTTGACGGAAATCCTTTTGATTTAGAAACCTCATATCATCAATAGAACTTGAAATACTTCCAAAACATCTAGGTCTTATACCGCACTTTCCATTGACAGATCTTAAAGCACTTAGTAAAGGAGATCAGTATCATTAGCCACACTTTGTGTATTCTCTAACAGAGACCCAGAGAAGTTAAGTGATATTTGTCCCAGGTCCTTCATCAAGCCAAGTGCAGAACCAGAAACAGAGCCAAAATTTCAGTGGTAGGACCTTGCCACCTGCTCGATGAAGCCCCTTTGAAAATCCCAATTTCTGAGCATAAGATTACAACTCAGCTGAAGTCATTGAAGGGTCTGAGTTTGCTGCTTTGTGTCCTGTCACAATAGGAAATAGCTGGTTGCATATCTTGGAGTTCAAAAGGGTAAAAAATACCAGCTTTTGCTTTATAAAAGATGCTGCTTTTCTTAGTAATTTCCCTTTGATTTTCACAGTAGGCAATTCTGTGTGGGAACGTTGGAAAGGAAGCCTTTAACATTTAAAAATGTAGGCTGCTGGTCTGATGGCCTGATTGAGATTAGTATCAGAGGAAGTAAACTGAAACAATGGCTTTATAATATTGTTTCCAGGTTGTCCACAGAACAGAACACAATATAATCAAAACTTTAGGCAAAGTAACATTTAATTATGATTATCTTAAAAATGTTATGGGGTCTTCTAATTATGTTGCCATGATATATTTTACTATCTTTCTGTCAAATCCAATCATGGTAAAAGATGCTCTGACTAATGGTTCAAAACCGAAATAGTCAAAAAGTTTGAGGCCATTTATTTGCATTATTTGTCTTGAAGGCGTTAGAATATGCACTTTAAGGACTGGTGTTTTTTCCAATGCACAGAGAACAGCAGAGTCTATTTAGTAGGCCATGTTAAAAATTAGCTATATATGTTAATGCTTGTTGCCAGTAGCCAACTGCATACCGTGACAACTTTCACAAGAAAAGCATCACGGGGATCACTGCTTTGCACATCCAGAACTCTAATTGACGTCAGGGAGCTTTGTCTGTCAGGGCTGCATGATGTGGCCCATATTATGCCAGGCTCTTTAGTCCTGCTAATCAGGCAAAGACTATTTTGTCAGCTTTCCCTTTGCCCATTCAAGTGGGCAGACAGACACCTGGGAGACTTTTCTGTGTAGCAGTCCAGCAGAGGAAACTGTCTGGGAGTTGTTTCTGTGCAGAGACAGCAGAAGAAACAGTGAAGGAGCAGGGAAGCAGACAGGAAGTTGTTTCAGCGAAGGGAGGCTGCAAGGAAGCCAGTGTAAAGTTGTTTCAAGGGAGGGAGACAACAGAGCTGGAAAGCCCATGGGGAATGGAAGGGAAAAAATAGCTTTTCTGTATGGATTTAAGGAATAGCATACAGTGCTATACAGAGCACTGATTCGGTCATTGTTTACAACATTTAGACACTCTGCACCTAATCTGGGACCAACGTAGCCTAGAATAGTGCTTTAAAAATAATGTGTGTGTTTGTTTGCTTTATTAAATTTAAAAAGTAACTCCCTTCATTGCAGTGTGTTGAATGTTTCATTGCCTGAACTTCTCTCTTTTGAGAAGTTGCATTGGAATGTGCTGTCAGCCAATGACCGGATCCTCGGAGGCAGGGAGTGAGTCCTGAATATCTGTAGTGCACATTGATTGCCTCGGGAACTGAAGGGTGTATAGCACCTTACAGGATCAGCCCCTAAATATGAATGGATACGAATGCTTTGCAGCAAATAATGATAAAATACATGTTTTTCTAAAAGTTCAAGTCTTTAAATGAGTCTTCAAGATATTGAAAGCATACAGCAGCACTTTTCTGATGTATCTGTACTGTGCTTCTATGGTGTGCCTTCCTAATGCAGTTTGACAGAGGGAGTGCATGGATCCTTCTAAGGACTCTTTTCCCATTCCAGCCCAGATGCCGTTTTTTTAAGGAAGGAGTAGTTAAAGAATTTCAGCTGCTTAGCACAATATCTAAACCGTATTTCAAATAACCTTCTGAATCCAAAGTAAGAGACCAAGCACTGAAAATTGAATCCATGTCATACCAATATAGCAACTACCAATAGACCACACGTATCCTTGATATTTCTTTGACTTTAAAATATAACATATAAGCCAGTTACAAGGTGTCTGAAAGAGTACAGGCTTTTCCTAAAAATGGGAGAGGAGCTTTCTTACACCTGAACAGTTATTTCTTGAGCAAGAGTTTGATTTTGAGCATACAGATTTGTTCCAGAAGGTTGGATTGAAGGAAATGAGCATGCATCTACGGAAAAAGTGTTCTAAAACTTGGTAACAGTTCACATCCTGACAGCAAGAATAAATCAAAGCTTGTTTATAAGAACTATTTTTAGCTTAAAAGAAGTTTATTACAAACATTACAACAAGTATTTGCTGTAACAGCTCAAAGATGATTGATTATTTGCATTTTTCTGTGATCAAAGTAGAATTGATTGAAAAGATATAGCAGACTGACATTTGTCAGACTAAGGAATATCGTCTCATGGGGCAGCATGATCCAGTGGAGAAGGCATTAGACTGGTACTGAGGGCACCCAGGTTCTGTTCCCAGGTCTTCCACATATCCGGTCCTTCATTTTAAGCAACATTTCTCTTCTCTTGCTTCTCCACTCTCCCATCTTCCATCATCTTGTCTATTTTAGATCACAAACTCTTGGGAGCATGGATTCTCTCCCATGTGTTGTCTTGCATAGAGTGGCTTCAGTCTTGTTCGGGCCTTTAAGTTTAGCCACAATACAAATAGGCTTATATTAAATTCCAGTAAATGTAATGGGTAATTTGACCTTTATTCCCAAATAGTACTTAAGAAGATGCCATAACTACTAGGGCCATGTGAAGCTACAGGTGCCAATTTGATTCAGAGAAGATTTGGCCTGATTCAGCAGCCAAATCTCTGAATCTGAATCGAATCGGGAGACCAATAAAAAGGTCCAAATCAATTCAAACCTCTCCAAATCTATTCAAAAAAGATTCAGATAGCTTCAGAGAGATTCAGATATCTGGGCAGTCCACCCTCACCGCCACAGGGAGCTGGATCCGGACTCCGTGCTAGTAAGTAGGGGGCGGGGTGGGCAGGTGCTGGAGGAGGAGGTAGGGAACCATGGGGGGACCCCCGCCAGGCCCCATCCCCTACTTGCTCCCCCAGCTGCCCTGAGCTCCCCCCAACCCCCGCCCGCTCTCCCAGCCCCATCAATGGCTGCCCTACCCTGCCCAGTGTTCCAGCTCTTTAAAAACAAAATTAAAAAGCTCCACACTCACCGGCTGCTGTAGCAGCCATCAGGGTCTCTGGGGGCTTGTGGTAGAGCCCCTTGCACAGTGGGGGGCAGCGAGGATCACCCCCCCCCCACCTGGCAACAGCCAGTGAGTGCGGGGCTTTAAAAAAAAAGGTGCTGGGATGCTGGTGCCAGATAGGGCAGCCATTGGTGGGCTGGGAGAGTAGGCGGGAGATGGGGGCTCATGGCAGAGCCTCCAGCACAATACAGGGCAGTGGGGATGCGGGGGCCGGATGAGGCAGCCATTGATGAGGCTGGGAGAGTGGATGGGAGATAGGGCCTGTTTGATTCGGAGACTTGGCGGTGGCCGAATCTCCAAATCAGATTCAGCCGAATCAATTCAGGACAGTGATTCAAATCACTGAATCAAATCACTGTCCCCTGAATCGGCCAAATCCAAATCCAAAGCAAATACTAGTCGCTTCACACACGCCTAATAACTATTCCTCAACCATTGTTAAAAGGGAAAGCGAAACAAAAATGTTTGGCATATCCTCTTTGTAGAATATTTCATTCTTGTTTCAAAACAAAATTAGTTTTTTAAACACAAATTGAGTTAATCCTTTCTAAGACTTTGAGAAATCTGGACAGACCTTTCTAGGGCACTTGTGTCTTACTAAGTGCTATTATGACTACTATAAATGTGAGTTAAAAAGTTATTCTATTCTACCTTTCTGTTTTCATTTGCACCCAACTTTTAGGTGGGGATGTTATGTTATACTGTGAAGCTGAACATTTTCATACTTAAATTCCAGTTCAGTCCAAAGGTAAATTGGCCAAGAATATTTAAAGCAAAAACCAAAGAAGAGGAGCTTCTCGCAAATGCTTGCATTAAAAAATGGACTTTATCCATGTGTCTGCCAAACTGACCTTCGATAAAAGCATTGTGGATTTTTGTCATTGATTTCTAGCTTGTCTAAATGTACAAGTTAAATCACTTTATCTAGAGTTAGTGGGTATTTGTAGAAAATGCTTGCATCACAGCTCCAGGCACTTTTGGTTCATGCATTTGTCTGTGCTGAGAAAATGGCGGCAGTGCACTTTTGAACTAAAACATCTCAAAGGTAGTCGAGGCCTTGGATAAATACAGGAGTAGGCTCTGCAGGTTTTACACATCTTTGGAAACAACAGAGTATATTAGCAGGGCACCTGTCCTGGTTGCAAATTTAGAGGGGGCACCAGAATGGTGGCCCCCCAGGGAACGTGCCACAGGGGTTCATGCAACCAGTGTGTTAGGGGGTTTGCACTGAAACAATAGTAGCTTAAACCTGGCACAGCAGTAGCAGCCCTGAGTCAGGATGCAGCATCCTTGGCAGCAAAAACTACAGTGTGAGTCTCCAGAGTGAGGTAAAACTCTCTCAGGACCCCCTCCTCCTTTCCTGCACAGCATACCCCTCTTGCCCAGGGCATCTAAGTAACTAGTTATGCCTCTGACCTATGGAATCCATTGACTACTGAAATTAAGACCATTTGGTTTCTTGAAGGGTTGAGCCACTCTCTTGTACTCAGATAACTCTTAAAGGTTTTGACTCTAAGGGCATGTCCCCCCATTTGGAGGCATGCAGTTGCTGTGGCAAAAATAGCAGTGGCACAAATTTGTGCTGCTGCTTTTTGTTGCTGTGCACTTCACCTGGAGTCCTGGGGGCCTCCTGAGGCAGCAACAGCGCCAGTCTGGCCACTTGGAGCCTGGGCAGCAGGCAGAGTGTGGCTCTGGCCAGCCAAGCTCCGTTCCTGGTGGCATATGCTGCTGCCGCATGCACCACACCGCTTTTTTCAGTGGTGGGGTTTTTTTGACACAAGGATCGCCAGTGCTTTGAAGTGCTGCAAACCACATGTTCTTACTCATCTGGACACGACTTAAGGATCCAACTTAGCAAAGTTAATTATGTGCTTAAAGTTAAGCATGTGCTTAAGTGTGTTATTGAGTTGGGGTCTCTGAAGTCTGATCCTGCAGCTCTTATATGAATACTCCAGTGCAGTCATTCTGTGTGCGCGCGCGCGCGCGCACACACACACACCCACACCCACATACAAACATGTATGGAAAAGTAAACTTAATCAAGTAAGTGTTTGCCTTTTCCCTGTGGAGACACTGAGTGTTTGGGAATACAAAAGACTTTTGAATAGGCAGGCTCCCTGTGTTTGAATGGCATGATGTTTTGCTAATGCAAATTTAATGAGTTGGGAAAAAAATGAGAAGAGAGCCTGGGGTTAAAGCTGAAGAGTCAAAAAAGTTAGGTTTGCTGTGAACACACACTGTATGGTTTGTTTTGGGTTATGGCCATGGCTCCTGCTGAGTAAACTATTTGCTTCCGGGCAAGTTAAAAACCTTGACATTCTGTTAGCAAAAGAACACTACTTGAGAAACAGAGAGTCACTTGCATTGTTTTTAACTAGGTATTATGGTCAAAGTGATTCAAATATATTACTGTTTATATTCTGTAGGGCAATACCATCCTTAGTGGAGCTCCAGTGAAGTCAGTGGAGTTATAGCAAAGAGGAATTAGCCCTGCATATTCAATCTGAACCATTATGCACAAATGAAATGACCCTTGTGTGTTACAGCTAAATCCTGCCCTGTACAGGAGGGCTAGGGACATACATTATGCAGAAACCAGGTTAAGTGATCAGAAACTGGTTTAAATCTGTAACACAACAGATATTCAGTGCACATAAACCAGTTTGAAAATGCCTGAAACTGGTTTGAAATAAACCTGGTTGGATGTAGTATCAGACTTAACTGATTTGGGTCAAATTGCTTTATGCAATGTCTTTCTAGACCCCTTGCTGGTTTAAGATAAACCAGACACCCCCAGCTTCCTGGCATGCTCTCTGGGCTGGGTGGGGCTCTCTGCTCCACAGCAGAGGTGGCCCCTCCCTTCTGCTCCCTGGCTCCAGATCCAGCAGAGACTTGAAGGCACAGACCATCTGCCTGGCTTCTCCCTGCTAAACAGGAATTATTCCCCCCTCCCCTCTGCCTTATGCAGACACCTCAGCATAAGCTAGCAGACCACATGCTTTTTGGAGCTAATCAACAGGTAGCGTAATGTGCTTCCTTGGACAAACTGTTTAAGAAGAGCTGTTTAAAAAGAGCTCCATTAGTTAATGGAGAGAGGCTTTGTTTTCTTAATGGGTTGATAAAAATTGAGTTAGGGGTGATAAACATTCCCTGCTGGGCTGCTTTGGGGGGGGGAGGGGAGAATAATCAGAGCATCCTGTCAGGATGCCCCCCTCCCCCCCCCCCCCAGCTCAGCCCTGTAGAAGGGAGGGAGGGCTGCTCTGTTGCCTCCCAGCTTCTAGCCTGAGCCATTGCAGGCATGTGACTGCATTTCTGGAATGAAAAGGGAATGTCTATCAACCTCCAAATTGGTTCAAGCTTTGCAGGCTAGACTAACCTGCAAAGATTGAATCAATTCAGGCTCAGGCTTTTCTGAACGTCTGTCCCTGGCCAAGGAGATGGAAAATGGATGGAGGATGACTCTTCTTTGTGAATTCCCAAAGCATACAACAGCAGGGGCATAATAACTAATAAGCTCTCCAGTGAGCTCTAGGATTGGTCTTGACTACTTTCCTGCTGGGCATTTAGGATTCAGTGTTTCAAAACAGCAGTGTATGGCCACTGTTATTTGTAATCCCAATTTTTTAGTCCCCCTTGGGCTATTCTATCCTGGCTTTCTCCTCGTATCTTAGCCAATTCCCAGTGCATCCCTATGCTTTACCCACTGCAATTGCAGAAGCTATAAATAGAATTTACCTTATATTCTTAAATAATTTAATTTATTAGATAAAAATAAATGTAATGTTTTATCTTGGTTTCTTCCTTGTTAACATATAAAAAATAAGTACCTTGACACCTTATAAAATAATACCTGCTTTGTGATTCCAGAAGGTAACCAAAGTCAATGTTTTTTATAGGGACGTGAAGTAGGGGAGGAAGATGAATCCACCATCACTTTTATAAAAGGCAGCAGGAATTGGGGGTTGCGGAGGAGACTGAGAGTTCAACATTTCCTTTTATTAATAAGCTCAAAGTGTGCTTATTGACTGGAAAACAAACTTGGCACATTGAAGCTGTAACACTAAATAAAAATTAAGGAAATGATTGTTCAGGCGCTTGTCTGTATGTAGGTCAGTGTTGGTGCCCAGTGCACTCAAATTTAATTTTTTTTTTCAGTCATCAGTGTCCATTGGGAGCTGCATCTGTGCCTTGATTATTCTTGTGCTCCCAGCCAAGGGCAATAAAGGGCAAAATCATAGAGCTGCCCCCCCGAGATCCTCTTCAGTGCGCATGGCTATGAGCTGATGCTTGAGATTTTCTGCACATTGCATGGCTTCTTCATTGTTTTAACTATTTAGAAGTCCAAGCTTATTACTCAGTCCTTTGATAGATTTCCCCCCTCCCTTCTTTTCTCTAATAAGCCTGCAGCTAACATATTGTAATTACCTACCAGGATGTAATTATTACCAAACATGATTATTTGGATTTGGATTCTGTACCAAAAAGTGCAGATATAATAACAGGATTTTGTCTTTGACTGCTGAAAGTCAACTTGTGCCATATATCTGTTCCCCCCAAGGAGCCTGTAATGCTGCAAATACAGATTTCAGATCTCTACCTACCTCAGTTGCTATGAGGAGGTCCTCTTAGCTTCAACCATTTGATCCTTAAAGAATTACAAATTAAAATTGAGGACCATCCATTTGAAAGATAAAAACTTTTCAATATGAAAATGAAGCTTTACACTCTCTGAAGTACTCATACCCACAAGGAGATCTGTAGACATTTTAACCCTCACCAACAAAGCACTCCAAGCCTAATTGTTATATACAGTGTAAGTATGTTTCCTTCACAAAGAGTGCAAACTTACCTACATATAGGCAGCTGGCTGATTGTTGTAAAGTCATCTCAACTCAGAACCAAGTCCACTCAGCAGGATTTCCATCTTTTCACCCTTTTATGGGATAGGTAGGGGAGGGAAATTCAACATTAACTCTCATTCATTCATAGTGTTTTAGGAAATTCTACCATGACAGTGACCTGTCTTTCCAGAGAAATATTCTAAGACTCATTTGACCATTCAACCCACTTAAATACTCATATCAAGATATCAGTGAAGACTTGTCTCCAATTTCTCAAGACTTCTGGTTTCTTGCACATACATAATTCAAACTTCCAGAGTTCACCTTTATTACAAGGGTGGTTAAAGACTCTACACATTAGTATGCCTCAATTAGCTATGTCACTGTATGTTTTACCTGCAAATCCTGTCATAGTTAAATTGATGGAAAGACCTTCTGAAAGCCTACTGTTTTACTATCGCAACCAAAGTTATTGGCGTCTCCATGCTGAGTTCAGCAGCCATTTAGACAACCTTTACAGACAAGATATATGGACTCCCTGGAAATCTGACTTCACATACATGTTTTGGAGATAAGGGCCATTAGTTGAAAGTGTCCTCACTTATGAAAGGTCTGTCAATTCAGATCTTATTCCATGACATTCATCTTTGCTCGCTACTATGCGTCTGGTAAAATTGAGTTTCTGTATTGTCAAAGGACACGGGGAATGGTTGCAGTTGCCCCACACTTTTGTCTCTGGTTGGTGGGCTTAGGCACTTTCAGGGTGCAGGCACAGCCCTCACTGTACATAGGTAGAATATGTATGAAAAAAGCATTGAGACGAGCCACAGTTACTGTAAAGGAAGTAAATGTTATTTCACCTGTACAAAAGACATCTTTACTTTCTTCCTAATGGTGAAGAGTATATGCTGATGGTCTGCCTAATCACCTCCACCTCAGGGGAGTGAGAATGGACTAGTGTTATAAAAGTAGCACTGTAATATCAGAAAAGGCAGATTTTGCTTTTTTATTGGGTGTGATTTTATACCAAGCAGAAAAATCATCATTCTGAAAACTCATTATTTTGGCCCCTTTGCTTTTTATTTCAGTGTGTTCTGACATTGAGAATGAACTAGAGACAAACCAGCAGATGGACAACTTGTACTTGAAAGCTTTGGAGGGATTTATTGCTGTGGTGACACAGGATGGAGACATGATCTTCTTGTCAGACAACATCAACAAATACATGGGCCTTACACAGGTAATCTGTTCCCTAACACGTTCTGGTAGCTGCCTTTGAAACCTAACTCCTAAATACTTGAAATGTGCCTAGTTGGTGTCACTGGAGCAGGAACTGGAAGCCAGATGCTTCCTTTCCTAAGGGTGCGCACCCTAATCGTTAGGCTATAGGTTGATGCTCTTCCATTCTCTCTCCTCCACTCTTTGGCCAAATACCTATTTAAGTGTTTCATATGAGGTAGAACATCACCAACAGCTATGGGTGAGGGAGATCCATGAAGAATATCTGTAGCTTAGCTAGAGAATTTACATGGATAGTTGGTGATGCTCTCACATATGCTGCAGCCACTGTTCCACGTATTTGGAGCTGCAAGATTTGTAGAGACCATTGGAATAATAATTTGTAGAGTCTATCGGAGATGAGCAAACTCATATCCTGTGCCTTGAGCTGTGTTTGCCCTTGGCCTGTCTTTCCACATGTTTTGGAGAACCAGTTCTTCTCTTTCTGGTGTTAATAGGCAGATTCTGTCCCCTGTCATATGTCTGTCCCCTGACGTACATAGCATTGAGAGGCCCAGATCCCACAAGTGATTTTTCCAGACAGGAGGAGACATCATCCATGACAAAAGCAGGTATTCAAATGTACAGAATGTTAAAGGAACATTAAAAAGCCCATCCATCACCTTGTCCGTTCAAGATATGAGTTACTTGTCATTGTAATGGTTAAATCAAAGTAAACTCCATCTACAGAGGGTAGACTACAAATTGATTGCTGATAAAGGAGACTGGGCTTAAATTATTCCTGACATAATGCACACCCTTACAATTCAAGAGAGTTGCATTTAGCCAGTTGTATCTTCAATTGGAGGCCTGTTGTCTCTGTTTCCAATATTTTAAAACCAAGGGTTCAGCTGGTGCAAATGGATTGAGCTCTGTGGTCTTGGTTACTTTGTTGCCAATGGCTAGGTTATAGTTCTAAGATTAAAAGTTATTTAATTTAGTCTTAGTACCTGCAGATTTTTTTGATTTTTTTTTGTTCTATACCTGTAGACAGCAAGTGAAAATTTGAGGTCTATTATACAAATTTGTCTTTTTGTCTGTATTGAATGAATATGTGATCCAAAAGCTTTCTGAAATATTAAAATGTGTTTATATGTAAATATTTTTCAACAGGTGGAATTAACTGGGCACAGCATTTTTGACTTCACTCACCCATGTGACCATGAGGAAATTCGAGAGAATCTGAGTCTGAAAACTGGTAACCAAAAAAAAAAGTATTTTCATTTTTTGCTTTTTAAGTAGATACATACAGTAACTGACAGATAGGCGGTATTTGATAATATCCATGTCACTCATGAGCAAGGGGGAATTTTCATTCTTGGAATAGTTTTTAACAACAGCAAGAGTTTTGAAAACAGTGAAAAGATTGGTTTTGTATGACTGTGCTAAGAACCTGTTTGTTCTGGTTCTTTCGTGTCATCAGCTTAAGTTGAAGAATCTTCACATGAAACCACCGTTTTTAAAGATTGTGTTACAAGTTAAAATGTATGGTTACAATGGACCTGGACCCATGCACTATTTTTTAAGTCCCATTTATACCATTGGGCCCCAGTTCTAGATATTATTCTGAATAGGTGAGGGTCTGTGCAGGGAGCAGTTAGTGGAATTGGGTCTTTTTTATGGGGCTTTAATGGGATTTATATAATTTGAAGGGAATTTTTTCCCCACAGGAGCTGATTCTTAAAGATGTGAGTACATAGGTGTTGTTATGCAAGGTTGCTGTTTGGCTAACAGTTTGAGAGAAGTCAAGCAATCTGCTGTTACCTACAATTCCTTTGTGCTTAAAACACAAGAAGCAAGATGTTCCCCACAAAAAACAAGCCTAACTTCCTCACAAGGTTTATTGTCTTTTTTTCTCATTGTAGGTCCAGGTTTTGGAAAGAAAAGCAAGGAGATGTCCACAGAGCGTGACTTCTTCATGAGGATGAAATGCACGGTTACTAACAGAGGCAGGACTGTAAACCTTAAATCTGCCACCTGGAAGGTACCACATTTCAGCTCCATTAAGTTCCATGGGTAAAAGATTTTATGACTGTTTATCAAACATACGTTTAAAACTAATTACTTGCTTTAAAATAATTACTTGTTTCAGGTCTTGCACTGCACTGGACAAATTAAGGTGTATAACACTTGTCCGCCTCACAGCCTGTGTGGGTATAAGGAGCCCCTCCTCAATTGCCTTATAATAATGTGTGAGCCCATTCAGCACCCCTCAAACATTGATATTCCACTGGACAGCAAGACTTTCTTGAGTCGCCACAGCATGGATATGAAATTCACTTCCTGTGATGACAGGTAAAGAGCCAATTACTGTTCCTGTCTTGGGAGGGTTCTGGTTTATCTTAACTAACATACCGGCTAATACACAGGATCTTTATTTTCACCACTGTTTTCATAATTGAGTAAGTTTATATTATTTCACTTGCACTAGAGTTATACACTGCCCTAGCTTGGTCCCACAATAGTAGGGCTGGAGGGCAACCAACTAGAGTTAATGATGCATCAAGTGGTTGCGGGTTTCTAACTGGAAAGGCACAGGCACATAGCACCAACTGAAGGTGACCGGCAAAGCTGAAATGGTAAAAATCCATGTTGATCAAAGGGGATAAGATTAAGGAGATAAGTCTAAGCATCTAGTCAAGGGACAGACATTACACATAAACCAGTTCGTGATCAGAAACTGGTTTAAACCTGTAGCAGAACAGATGTTCAGTGCACATAAACCAGTTTGAAAATGGCTGAAACTGGTTTGAGATAAACCTGGTTGAATGTAGTATCAGACTTAACTGATTTGGGTCAAATTGGTCTATGCAATGTCTGTCCCAGACCTCTTGCTGGTTTAATTTAAACCAAACCCAGCACGGGTTCGTAGCAGGCAGATCATGCCTGACTAATCTAGTCTCTTCTTATGACCAGGTTACGAAATGCCTGGACACAGGAGGAGGGGTGGATGTCGTATACTTAGACTTCAGGAAGGCCTTCGATACGGTATCCCACCCCATACTGGTGAACAAGTTAAGAGACTGTGACTTGGATGACTACACAGTCGGGTGGGTGGCGAATTGGCTAGAGGGTCGCACCCAGAGAGTCGTGGTGGATGGGTTGGTATCGACCTGGAAGGGTGTGGGCAGTGGGGTCCTGCAGGGCTCGGTCCTTGGACCGATACTCTTCAATCTGTTCATCAGCGACTTGGACGAGGGAGTGAAGTGTACTCTGTCCAAGTTTGTGGATGACACAAAGCTATGGGGAGAAGTGGACACACCGGAGGGCAGGGAACAGCTGCAAGCAGACCTGGACAGGTTGGACAAGTGGGCAGAAAACAACAGAATACAGTTCACCAAGGAGAAATGCAAAGTGCTGCACCAAGGGGGGAAAAATGTCCAGCATACCTACTGCCTAGGAAATGACCTGCTGGGTGGCACGGAAGTGGAAAGGGATCTTGGCATCCTAGTGGACTCCAAGATGAACATGAGTCGGCAGTGTGACGAAGCCATCAAAAAAGCCAGTGGCACTTTATCGTGCATCAGCAGATGCATGACGAATAGATCCAAAGAGGTGATACTTCCCCCCTATCGGGCGCTGGTCAGACCGCAGTTGAAGTACTGTGTGCAATTCTGGGCGCCGCACTTCAAGAGGGATGCGGATAACCTGGAGAGGGTCCAGAGAAGGGCCACTCGTATGGTTAAGGGCCTGCAGACCAAGCCCTACGAGGAGAGACTAGAGAACCTGGACCTTTTCAGCCTCCACAAGAGAAGTTTGAGAGGCGACCTTGTGGCTGCCTATAAGTTCATCCCGGGGGCACAGAAGGGAATTGGTGAGGTTTTATTCACTAAGGCGCCCCCAAGGGTTACAAGAAATAATGGCCACAAGCTAGCAGAGAGCAGATTTAGACTGGACATTAGGAAGAACTTCTTCACAGTTCGAGTGGCCAAGGTCTGGAACAGGCTCCCAAGGGAGGTGGTGCTCTCCCCTACCCTGGGGGTCTTCAAGAGGAGGTTGGATATGCATCTAGCTGGGGTCATCTAGACCCAGCACTCTTTCCTGCCTATGCAGGGGTTCGGACTCGATGATCTATTGAGGTCCCTTCCGACCCTAACATCTATGAATCTATGAAAACTCCCCCAGCATCCTGGCATGCTTTCTGGGCTGGATGGGGCTCTCTGCTCCACAGCAGAGGTGGCCCCTCCTCTCTGCTCCCTGGATGGAGCTTGGCAGAGACTGCAGGTGTCTGCCTGGCTTCCCCCTGTTCCGTCCCTCCCTTCCCCACTCCCTGCTAAGCAGAGATTGCCCTGTCCACTCTGCCTTGCACAGACACCTCTCAGCATTAGGTAGCAGACCACATGCTGGCTACAGTCTGTGCTGTGGCAGACAGGACAAAGGCAGAATCAGCAGGTAGCTGGTAATATCCCTCAGTTGTTTTCTTAATGGGGTGATAAACACTGTGTTATCAATTCCCTGCTGGGCTGGTCAGAAAGGGGGAGGGGGGAAACCCCTCCCGAATCAGAGTGTGTTGCCCAGGACTGGCCATGCCCCCCTCGGCTAGCACTATGGTAGGAAAAGGAAGGCTACCCTCATGCCCCCCAGTTTCTAGTCTGAGCTACTGCAGGCATGTGCCTGCATTTCTGGGATGTCTCTCTGTTTACAGACTGATTTAGCCTAGCCAGGTTAAGCTAACCTGCAAAGATTGAATCAATTCAGGCTCAGGTTTTTTGAATGTCTGTTCCTAGCCCTTGAATGACTAAATCAGTGTAATAACTATTACCAAAGACTGGAAAAAGCATGCAATACACAGCAACACAGACATATTTCTGGGTGACTTAGATGAATCTCTGAATGTGGTGCTGGAACCACAGTTGATGATGAGAGGGTGCAGGTGGGGAGAATAAGATTTTACTTTGCATACTTAAAATAAGTATAGGTATATATTTTGTTGAGTATTGTAAGCTTATTGGCAGAAAATGAGACAGTTCAGAGCATCAGCATTAGTCTTGATCATTTTTAGTAACTTTAAGGTTAACATAAATCCAGGCTGTTGTTTTAAAAAATGAATGCAGGGGTTTGTTTTGATGGTCCTTACTTATGTACAGCCCTATGCCTTGTGGTTACAAATGAAATACTGCTTTATTATTTGCTTGGTCCAAAGAGGTTACCAAGCAAGCCAGCAGTACATTGCATATTCTCCAATGGAGAATTTATTAGAATTCCTTAATGAGTTTGTTGCAGCCATGATGCAGGGATGTATTTTCTGGTCAAGTGGAAGGCAGAGAATGTTTAATTAGTATTTCCCCCCTCCTTTTAATGATGCAACATCTTATACCTAAACTTTCTTGGTGATTCGGACTTCATGTCACTGGAGTAAAAGTCTCACTTCAAACTTTCAAGTTTTGGTTCAATACTGCTACCCTCTGCATATTATGATACCAGGTTATCCTTATATTTTGGGAATGTATCCTTCTTGGTAGGTACAGGTTGGAAGTGTGGTCTCTGACCCCACAAATGCTCATATGCCAACATGCAGCATAGGAGTCATCCCATAAAAATCAATGTGTTTGGCAATGGGACTCATCTTTAAGTGAATCACATGCATCCTATAGAAGCTTTAAGCAGTTAATTTCCTTGATACGTTGAGGACTTTTAAATAGTTGTGAATAAAAGTTTTATTACTTTAAATGATGCAATGCGGCAGCCTAAGTTAGTTGTCATGCATGACAACCTTGTATGTAAGATTAGAAATATGACTGGCAACCTGAAACTGAGAGCATAGATGTCTTCAGAACCTAGAAGCAAACATAACATTGAAATCCATGTGTAGCTGAGCACCACAGGCATGCATATTTAATGGTGGACATGTGAGAAGTTCTAAAGAGAAATGACCTAATTTTTCAAAGCATTTTAAATTACCTGAAAACATTTGTACATGAACCTGATTGTGTACACACAAACACAGTGCTCATGCACAGCAAAAGTTTTTGGGTTAAATTTAATCAAGCATCTTTGAAAATTAGCCCTACAATGGATTTTGATGTGAAGACTCCAGTATATTAACCAGACCTTTTAAAAATGTGATTTAAAACATAAAGTTGCAATAGCAACATTAAAAATAAGATGTTGCTATCAGGGGTGTACGAAGCTCATTGTGGGAAGTGGAGTGGCATTCTTCTCATTCCATTTGCCCTCTGCCCTCGCTCCTGCAGATACACTGACTGGTGTGGCACTGACTTAGCCCACTGCTATCAACAGGCTATAGAGCTTCCCCTGATGTGGCAAAAACTCCTGGTAGAGGATATTCTAGCACCTCATAGTCAGCACCCAAGACAGGCGCCCTCCTTGCCCCATCCAATTTATGCCGCTGCTTGCTACTGAAAATAAGGATCAGGGTGCCTCACAGTCACAGGGCCATAAACTCACTTCAGTTTCAGGCCTGTGGGGAAAGAGTCTTTGCTACATTACGAAGCTGCCTGTCTTCCAGACTTATTTTATAGGTGCTTAAAAATGAGACCAGGAGGAGTTAATGCTTGCCCTTTAATTTTTCACTATTTTTAACACAGGCACAATTGACTCTGTGATTTGAAGCTTCAGATCCTGTCTTAAATATCAGGAGATGCTTTCCAGAGACAACTTTTGTTAAACTATCTTAACTGTATAACAGCTGGTGCTTGGAGTGACATGCTACATCTTCTGGGTTGATTTTTCTGTAGAATATTTCAAGAGACACATGTTTCTCCAGCAAGGCTACGCACATTTTAGAGAAGGGCTATGCTTGGGTGTGTTGTTCATCTTCTGTTGAGGTGACAATATATTATTAGTTGTGAAATGTTTGCAAGGTCGAAGGGAGAAGTGAGAAACCTCACGCACAGAATGCATCAGTTTCTCTTCAGGAAATCCTTGTGGCTTGCTGTTCCTGTCTAGCAGTGGGTAAACTTTACTGAAAAGCTGACACATCAACAACCTAAAAAAGAAGAAAAAACAATCAAGGATTCTGTCAGAAACTTCAGAACCTGTAACCTGGGGATACAGCACCAGAGAGAAAACACGCACAAGCTGCGTCCAAATGAGTGCGGACATGCAGGATGTGGCTCCGCAGACCTGCCTGCAGCACCATACACTATGTATGCGGGCATTCCCTGCGCAGCTACTTTGCAGCGCGGGAGTGTCTTCTGACCCCAGGAGACCCAGACCAAAAAAAACGGAGAGAAAAGCACGTGGCAGCAGCATGCACTACCCAAAACTGGAACCTGACCAGCCAGAGCCATGCTCCGGCTACTGGCTGTACTCCCAGCTGCAGGAGTGCTGCAGCTGCAGGTCCCTGAGGCCCCCAGGACTCCAGGTAAGGCTGCTGGGACCAGCACAGTTGCTGGCCTCAGCCTCCCCTACCACACCCAGGGTAACCTGCCGTGCTCCAGAGGGCATAGGCGACATGTATGGGGGGGCATATGCCCTCCCTGAGAGTGCTAGTGCCCCCCTAACAGTGAGCACTCCAGTTGATAGAGGTGCATGGAGAGTGCTTGTGCCCCCCCGATTTTGGCTCCACTGGTGGCACATCAGTGGCGGAAGTGCCGGCACTTCCTCTGCCGCCACCATGCTGCTGATGCGCTCGGCAACCAGTCCCTGGGGGATCCCCCTCTGTCCGCCAGGGTTGTGTCCTGCTGGTGCCCCCCTGGAGGGTGCATGGCATGGGCATTCCCCAGGGGACAAGAAGGTGTGTTGCTGCTACCTGGGGAAACGAACATCCTCACTGGTGTGAACACAGTCACAAAGAACAAGATCCAGAGAAGTATTTTAGGCACCTAAAATAGTAACTAGGTAGGTTTTAGGTACCTGAGTCTAAAAACGAGGTTTGACAAGACCTATGTCAGTGGCCACCAAGGCTGTTAGGCACCTAAATTCATTTGGTGCTTACATTTTGAACCACAGAACTTCCTAGCTACCTAAACTTAGCTGCTAAACCCAAGCATGGAAGCCTAGGTGCCTGTTTTCAGTGTGTGCTCCGTTGTGGTCCAGAAATAAGGTGGAGTGGTGCCTAAGCCTAAGTCCCTGCTATTAACAACACCACTTGGATGGAAACACCTAAAGGTGCTTCTCTGGATATAGCTTAAGGAAGATAAATCCAGTTTGAAAGGAAACTGGAAGAAGAGGCATATTCCAGTTGTAGTTTGAAAGATTGTTAAACCTACTGAGCCATTTCCAGATGAGGCAAAAGCCAGGTCTCCCGTGAGACTTTGTTGCTTGTCAGACTGGGATTAATATTACTGAAAGAGTTTTTTTCCTGTGGGAAGGCTGTTGGAGGAGTTGAACAGACATTTAACAAATCAGTTCTTTTCTTGTTTCAGGGTACAGTACTGCTAATCAGCTTTCTGTTAGGTGAGCTTACCCTTAAGAGAAACTGCAAGGCACAAGGAGCTCTGGCAATACTATTGCTCAGAGTATTTGGAAGTGAAAGGATGACTTGATTTCAGACCATAAAAATGTATGCACAAAAAAAAGATTTTTAATAGCAGATGGCTGCTTAGTTTAGCTGACAAGGTGGCCAGTGGTTGGAAGCTGAGGTCAGATAGTTTTGAACTGGAGTAATGCAGTTTAACTGAGGTAGCAGTTAGCCATTAGGCCACTGTACATATCCTCTCTCACAAAGTATTTAAATCAAGGGTGGATGTATTTTGAAAGATATGTAAAGTTTTTTAAAATTTGATGAAATAATCAGAGTATAAAATCCTACAGCCTGTGCTAGGCAGAAAGTCAGATTAACATAATGATTTGATTTTGCCTAAGAATCTCTGAATGTGTTTTTTATTTGTAGTTTGGTTTGCAATGCCATTTCTTGCAGCCCACTACTTATATTTCCAACTTGATAGAACTTTTAATTACCTTCCCCCAAGTATTTTGTCCCCTATCCTTTAACTGTGAGAAGTCACTGGAGTTTTAAATATCACTTGGAATTATAAGCCAAGGAAGGAAAATAGCCTGCTAAGAGTGATGAATATTAAAACCAGAATTGTTTGTAAGTAAAATGTGCATTTTTGTTGTTAGTTTGGTGTTTTTTGAGAATGCCATGGTAGATGCATTCTGGTATTTTCTAAAGCAAAAATGTTTGTTCTTTGTCTAGTTTGTGCCTGAATAAAAGTGTCTATTCAACTCATTTTTCAAGCACCAGTCAGCTTCCAGGACACTAGGAACATCACAAAATATTGGTGGGGTGATGCAGCAGTGTCTTTCTTTGCCACATGTTGATGGTTGGATCATAGTCTGAGCATCAGAAGATAACCAGCAGTGAGCCATATTATAGCAAGGTTTTTCTTGGATTTTGAAATGAGTTAACCATAAACTAAAGAAAAATTGGTCTTTTGAAGTACACTGAAGATGATGTTACATTTGGCTGTTATCCTCTTTGTGTGCATGCACTACAGCATCAGTTCTCAGTACCTCTTCCTCAAAAAGTGTACCATGATTGACTACTTAGCTGTTACGAAAATATTCATAGGGTGTTTTTTTTTCATTTTAAATAGTACTTGGAGTTGTATCTGAGGATTTGTTTTCTGACAGCTGAAGGCAGTGAAGAATGGTCTCCTTTTTCAATGGATAAGGGAAAACTTCTATACAGATTATGGGTTTAGCCTTCTTAATAGCATTTGACATAGTTAACTACGGGATAGTTCATCCTTCCTGTTAAATTTGACAGGGGTCAATAGGAATGTCTTGAAATGGTCTGATTTATTTTCTTGAGGACTGTACCCGTAGGGTGCTAATGGGCAACCACTCCTGTGTCAACAGAACTTTGGAGTACCATCTGGTTCAGGCCTCTCTCCTGTCCAATTCAGTATCTACTTGCAGCTGATGGGATAAATACTGAGATATAATGGATTCAGATACCAATACTGGACAGACAGCAATCAACTGTTTATTCTTCACATCATAAACACCACCAGCACCATTGCCCAGCAGTCTCCGTATGTGGCAAGCAGAAACACACGGATGAGGATACAGTGGCTGAAGCTAACACCATGCAAGATGGAACTTACTCTGGTAGGCAGGCAGAAACACTTTGAAGTGCTTGTCACGTTATGATATCTCTTCTAGCTGAGGGCATTTAGCTTCAGATTGTCAAGATAGCTTACAGTATAGGAGTTCTCTTGGACCTCTCATTGACACTGGAATTTATCAAATTTATCATAGCACTGGGCACAAAAAACATTTTCTGTGGCTAGCTAGGAAATTGTGCCCCATCATTTTCAAGGATGACCTGGTCTTGATCATACATGTTCTGAATAACATGGCTGAATAATTGCAACCAATATGCCTTGGCTTGAGAGCATAAACCTTGAAGAAGCTGTCAATGGGCACTGAATTTGGCAACTTGCTTCCTTAGCAATACCTCTATCAAGAGCACATCACCACTGTATGCTGCTTGCTTCATAAGATCCCTATTGAATGCCAGGTTAAGCTTAAAGTCTTTATTTTTGAAGCATTCAACAAACTAGGTATGGGAAGCCTATAGAAACACCTCAGCTACCCTATACAACAGTACTAGAGAAGAACAATGGATGTTCTGGCTTAAGAGAGATGTATATATGCGCAGGAGACAAGGCTATCTTAGCAGATGCTTGTAACTGAAATTCATCCCGGTGAAACTAAAAATAATTGCATGCCTCACCACTTTCAACAAAACTCACTCCTTTGGTCTTGGTTCCCAATGGCAAAACAACCTTGGCCTATTAACACCTAATATAAGGATAAAATACCTAATAAACAAAACATTAGGTAATTTACTGAAGTTTCAGGGCATGGAGCAGAAACTAGCTTGTTGACAAAAGTCATCTTGGTTTGTGTTAGTTTCCCCCACCTTGATGGTACAATGATGGCTGTTGCATAAAACCCCATATACAATAGGATAGGTTGACATAAGATAAACTTGTCTCCTTGGAATGAGAAGGTATGATATGCTATCCTGCAAAGTCCTTTCAGAAAGATAAAATATACACACGTCTGTACAGTGAAAGACAGAGAGAGAGATTGTGTGTGTTGGGGGCAGAAGTGAGGGGAGGGATGTGTGTCTGTTAGAAAAGTCTTGATAAGTTTCAGCAGAGTTATAGACACAAAAATGAAGGGTTGACTTGTACACATGTGAAATTAAGATCTTGATTTTAAAATGTATTTGCTGAATACCTGATTGAACCATTTGTTTTTAGTAAGCTTAAATCCCCTCTTGCCCTACCAATCTTGGATAAGTGGTTTAGAGGAAGGATTATTTTAGCTACATTATGGAAGTACTGATCAGCTAGATGCTTTCATAATCCAAGGAAGAATTTACTGCAGCTGTATAACACATTTACGCTGGGGCAGATTTTCAAGAGGGGGAAGTGGGAACATTATTAGTTTAACTAAAGTCAATATACATTAAAATTATTCTACTGCTTTGATGAAGGAAGTGATGCTTAGTAGGCCCTTCTAAGTGGAGGTACTTGAAATATGGATAGATCAAAATATCACAATGTAGATGTTCCTTGATAGTAAAGTCAAAATATAAATATGATATTTTTATCTGCATTTGGATCAAATTTTCATAAACCCATAAAATTATTTGCAAGAGGCAAAGGTTCCTGTGGGGGATATCTTTTTATTGGATTAACTGTACAGTTGGGAGGGACATAAAGGACCTTTCAGGTACCACTATACCCTTCAGTTCTCTGAGGAAAAAAGCAGGCACAATATGCCTCCCTACCATATAACTAGTCTAATAAAAGACGTCGCCCACAAAAATTCTTGCCTCTTGCCTTTTTTCCTGAGGCATCATGGCTACAACATTACCCTAAAATTAATTTAGTTTCCCTGGCATATACATCACGACACCCACATTTTTCAAGCTGGAAAGGGGACCACTAAGCCTGATGAGAGATTGTTTTGCCTTTTTAGATTGGAGCAATTTTGGAGGAAAACTGTGATATACCATCCTAGTTTAGGATAAAAGTCTTAGATTCTATTTATAATTCTAGCTTCCCAGGAGAAAAATAAACCTCAGATAATGTTAGTCCTGATGTGGATATTAATTGTTACACACACACGCGCGATAGGTTTCATCATGTCTGTTTGAAAGATAAGGCAAAAACCAGCTGGCTTTATTCTGCTCTCAGTTATGGTGGTATAAATCAGAAGTAACTCTATTATGCAAGATGGTATTATACATGGGTTTTTAATCAATTTATCATAGGTCAGTATAGTTAAGATGTTTTAAAATTTAGTTGGGAATGCAAATGAGTAAATGAAAGAGGCTTCTAAGTCATTATTAACTTCAAATTAATACATTTATTAATTAAATAAAATACTCTCATCATATGTTCAGCTTAATGAAGTATAGCATTTGTTTCAGCTTATCATACAGCTGCGAAACCAAAGGACACATATGTCAAAAGATCTAAAGCCCAGTCAAAACTAGATGGTTTATTGAGCTGACATGCTTAAAGCACACCAGTTTCTATGGGCTAGTGATGTGGCTAGTATCACAGCCAGCCAGCTTTGAATCCCCAACCTAATTGACTGGGTACACATTTGCAGTTAGGGTAACAGAGGTGTTGAAGGGCAGCCTTTGGCATGAGTTTGGGACAATATATGAGCTCATTGCATGCCTGGGACATTTTTTAAATGTACTTTTACTATGTCTGGAATTTCCTTTATGAATGACACGGTAAATAAAGCTTAAACATGGAGTATGATACTCCACTGGAAGAGAAAACAGGTGCCAGAACAGAAACAAAATCACCAATATTCCACCTTGTACCATAATCACAAAATAATCTATGCTGGCTGCCTGCCACTGCTAGTCCAAGATATTTTGACAATAACTAAAAATAGGAGCTACAGCAGAAAGTAAAGTAGCTCTCAAAACCACATTCAAACAGCAGCAACAAGGCAGATTCTGCCCTCAAGGCTAGTGTATCTCTCCCTAATGCCTTGAGAGGTTCTGATATCAGTTACAGCAGGATAACAGAGTCCAGAAACTGCCCCAGTCAGTGTAGCTGCGAGAAAATTTAGCTCATAAAATGTAGAAGGCAGTCCAGCAAAATTAAAATTCTAGAAGAATACTTATGTTATAGAACAGAGATAAAGGGGAAAATGGCTTTTCAATCACTCTCGTCTTCCTCAAATGGAATTACCGATATCCCCTTAATTAGCACCTATGTATCCTTTTAAGAATGTAATAGAAATGTTAATTGAAAACACAAAGCAAGTGTCCTAAACTACTCTAAAGCAAATTATGCTATTTTATCACTCCATCAGTTGAATGAGAAATGATGTTCTGCTCAGAGTTCAAATCCAAAGTAGTAAGGCTATTATTCAGGACTCAGTTTTTACAATGATTGATTGGTCTCATTACATATAAATATTTATATTTCTGTTCTATTTTTCTTCTCTGATCATATTTTCAGAAGCATATTTCCTGCCTTACAATTGGCTGATTCACTACTGTACCATTTAAGACTATACGTGTTCATCTGGGACTAGGAGATTCTTGTTAAAATTATTCAGAGTTATCAAGAGTTTGTCTCAAAAATGAGTATGGAATTTCAGACATTTTGGATAGAGATGATATTTAACTCTTTTTCCTGCCTGCAATGTTCTTTCACAAAACACCAGTAAATTTAGAGTCATGAGATGTGTATGATGCAGCACTAGCAGGATGTTTGGCATTGTATGTGGCACATAATACGGCATGGAATTGTCTAATCCGATTTCCCTCCCTGCAAGGACTGCAGTTTGTGGTGAGCTTTAAGTTCTTGCAAATGATCAGCTCCAAAAGTGTGTGAAATGGTTCTGGAACTTTAAATAAAATAAAGGTCACTTCCGCGGTAGTTGTAGAAATGTAGTTTCTGTGGTGTGCTGTAAATATAGTACTTTTTACAGGTATTCTTGAAATGCTTCATGTAATTCTGCTTCTTTTTGGTAGGGGAAAGACAGATTGTGTGTTTAAATCTTCTCATTTTAATTAAGTACAGTCACGCTATACTGAACAGTGTTTAAGGAGAAGTGAAATCAAGCTTCACAGTGTTAACAGATTAACAGATTAGTTAACAAGGGCACACAGATGATTTAGTCCATTTAAAAGAAGTAGCTATTTTAAAACTTTAATCGTTGGATATTATTTCACTCTTACTTGGTCTGAGTTTAGAATTTCCTCTGTTCGGTATTATTTATTCCTCACAGCATCTGTGTTGTTCTGATGCTCAGCATCTTAATAGCTTTTTTTAAATATAGTGTTTGTGCACTCTGCTGATCCTAGTAAATGACATTGGCACGCCCCTTGCCATAGACACAACCCTTAAATCCAAGATTATATTTGATCTAATTAAATCTGACATCCTCACAGGAGGATCATGCTACAAGTGGTAGTACTGTGTCATGGAATGACAAGAACAGTAATTTAATAATGAGGAAGTTGGGAGCAGATTGAAAGAGGAGTTAGAGGATTAAATCCACAGAATCAGCATGGAGGTTAAGAATGCCATATTTGAATTGCAAAGAAAACTTAAGTATTGTTATAGCACTGACAGTTCGTATCTTGGTTATCATGGCTTGACTCAGTTAAAAATAACACGTGAAACTGAGTTCAATATCTGTCCTTCAGGTTTGTGGGGGGGAGGGGGATTTTTAAATTTTATTTTATTTATTTATTTGCTGTTTCAGTTGATTTCTATTCCTTTCCATCCTAAATTTACATTTATAGACTAGGGTTCATTCCAAAGTTCCTGAATTATAAAAACCTGCTTCTTGTCATGTGTTGCAGTCTTACCTGGTGTGTGTTGATTTTTGTGCCACTAACTAATCAGAAGGACAACAGATCAAGATTTTAAAGACTATTTACTCAACTTAGTGCTTTTAGCCATATTTTGTAGCCAGTTATATCGGCACATCTCCACTGATTTGATTCTTTTCTTTGTTTACAGAACTTACTTCCAGTGTTGCCAACTTTCACAATTTTCTTGGGATTCCTTTAGTATTTATTTTCAAAAGCTAGGGCTTCAAAAAAAAATGACTACACAAGAACCTTATCTTTCACTGCAAAGAACAAGTATATTTCTAGTTGTTGTAGTTGACCTGAATGTGAATCAAAAGGTTCAGAAAGCAGAAGGCAGTTAGGAAAGAATCCCAAATGTGTATTTTAAAGAAATCTCATGATTCTGAAGCCACTCCTATTATTTTTGAGCAGCTTTATCAAAGGTTTTCTAATGTCTGAAGTTGGTAATCTTGTATATATTCATTTACTGAAGAAGTAAATAGAAAACTGAGTGTTTATCAAACTTGTGTTACTTTGATATGTTTGAAGAAATGTTATTTACAACAAACAAAATCAGTGCACTGGTGGCTACTTCAGTTTCAGAGAGCAGGATGAATGGCTGATCCTGTCTTACCACTGATGTAAATCATGTAAATTATTCATAAAATGCTCTCTTGCAGCAAAGGGTGCCTTAGGTTGCAAACTGTCTAGCCTAATCATGGTTCCTACGAAAACTGTGAAGCACCAGTTCTATGGGGTTCCCATAATGGAGAAAATCATTATCTCAAACTAGTGTAGCTGTAGATTCCTCACATTGTAACCAGAATCTGGCACAGAGAGAAGTTGCTTGGGCAAAGTGAAGTGGCTGCAGGGGTGTGGGCAGTGTTTTTGTTTCTGAAGTACGTGGCTCAACAGGTCAGCTATTAAGCCATATATAAGTGCATACACTTTATATAGGCAGACAAGGTTCCTTGGCTGAATTTGATATCTTTTATTAGACCAACCCAAATAGTTGGAGAATAGTTATTAAGCAAGCTTTCGGGTTCAAAAATATTCTCCAACTATTTGGGTTGGTCTAATAAAAGATATCAAATTCACCCAAGGAACCTTGTCTGCCTATGTCCTTAGACCAACACGGCTACAACCTAAACCCCTACACTTTATATATTCTCCTATGTGGGAGAGGGAGGGCTGGGAGATGGCTACCATTCAGATTAACTTGACTTTTGCTTATTTATATGCATCCATTTTAGTGGCATTGAACCATTTGAGCAGTGAGAAAACAGACTAGCCATAAGCCCTTCTAAGCATTTGTAAATGCTGTATTCAAAACTCTGGGTTTAAGTCTTCACTGTGTTGCATTACTGTAAAGCTACTGTAGCTAATGGAAGTTGCCTTGGCATCTGCACTGCCCAGGTCATCTTTTCTGCTCAGAAGTAGCTGAAAAGATGACCCACCCCTTCCTGGGGTTTATAGAATAGACTTGTTCAGATTAATGATAATGGCATTTACGTGCTGGATGCCAGGAGAGGCTGACCATTCATTTTAAGTCCACATTTCCTGGGTTTGTAAGGTTTATTTCAACCTAGGGGTTAGCCACTTGTTCTTTGTTGGTGTGTTAGTTTCCCAGTTTTACTGCAGTGTGTTTAAAGAATAGAAATTGTCACCCAAGGTATTATAGGTAACACACACAAAAAAAAAATCCAGTAGTGGCTTCTTAGAATCTTTCCTGTAGGTGTGACAACCTTACTGTTCAGTATAGCGCTTTCTCATTAACTGAAATCTATTTTAGGTTTCCAGAAAAATGTTTAATGTTTTCATGAGATTGTTGCATGTATTGTACGTTGAATTTTAGAACAGTTGTTCATTTAGAATAAAATTCTATCCAGCAAATAATTATTATAATGTGCTTGCATACTTATTTTGAAGGGTTTTTTTTTAAATATTATTATTCATCTAAAAAATTCTCCTAATTCCTTCTGTTTGTGTAAATCCTACTTAGTTTGTGGATTACTCATTACTCCCCCAAGTGCTAAAACATTTCTGGAATTTTTGTTGAGAAATACCATGGCAGAAGCAGAGCAGCTGATTTTGTTTTTTAAATATTACTATCTCACATTGGGTTTGTTTTCTTTGTGTTTTATTTAGATAAATGAAATTCCAAAAGCAATGAGCTAATACATTGATGCATTTCAGTTTTAAAGCCAAAGCCATATGGATTATATATAGGCAGAAAAGGAAATGGGCAGGCCAAATAAAGCTCCTTATTTCTTGCACATACCTATCTTTCCTTGAAGTGGGTGGGGTGTGCCAAGAGTGTAGGATCAGGGCCATCTTTAGCTGTAGATAACATTGCGAACTTGCAATCAGTGATTTTTCCAGTGACAACTAATATTAAGCCACTGGAGGAAAAAATATAAGGTTTTTTAATGCCTGTGGTTTAGAATTAAAATAATTAAGAATTGTCTGGAAAAAGAAGTATGGTAACAAGGGAGCATTATTAAGAATCCTAGATTGCTCCCATTATGTTCCAAAGGGAGTATGGCTTGTAATCTTTGACACTGTGTTTCTGTTCCCTTGCCACAAAAGCTAGGGACAGACATTACACATAAACCAGTTTAAGTGATCAGAAACTGGTTTAAACCTGTAACAGAAGAGATGTTCTGTGCACATAAACCAGTTGAGCAATGGCTGAAACTGGTTTGAGATAAACTTGGTTGAATGTACTATCAGATGGAACTGATTTGGGTCAAACCAGTTTATGTAATGTCTGTCCCAGACCCCTTGCTGGTTTAAATTAAATCAGACACTCACAGCATCCCGGCATGCTCTCTGGGCTGGGCTGGGCTGGGCTGGGCTGGGCTGGGCTGGGCTGGGCGCTCTGCTCCACAGCAGGGCTGGCCCCTCCCTCTGCTGCCTGGCTGCAGCTCCTGTAGGATTCTGCCTGGGTTCTACTCCCCACCTCCCCTCCCCACTCTGCTAAGCAGGCATTCCCCCATCCTCACAGACACCTCTCAGCATTAGCTTGCAGACCTCATACTGACTACCTCAGAGCTGTTGCATACGGGACAGACGCAGAATCTACAGATAGCTGTTAGTGTCCCTCCATTGTTTTTTTAATGGGCTGATAAACACTGAATTAGGGGTGATAAACATCCCCTGCTGGGCTGCTCAGGAGGCCTGGAGATGCCCCTGCTCAGATTAGCCCTGTGAAAGGGAAGGGAGGGCTACTCTTGCACCCCCCGTTTTCTAGTCTGAGCCACTGCAGCGATATGCCTGCATTTCTGGGATGTCTGTCTGCTGCAAACTGATTTAGCCTAGCCAGGTTAGACTAACCTGCAAAGATTGAATCAGTTCACACTCAGGCTTTTTGAATATCTGTCTCTTGCCAAAGGCAGACAAGGTTCTTTTGGTAAATCTGATATCTTTTATTAGATCACTTAAATAGTTGAAAAAAATTATTAACCAAGCTTTCAGGTTTAAAAGCCCTTTATCAGGCTAAGAAAGTTCCTGCAGTTGGGGTGTGCTCTTCCTAGATGGAATGAAAAGTAAAGAAGCCAGAGGCTGGGCTGGTATGCATACAAGACAGGTAGTCAGTGAAAATGTAGATTGAAGAGTCAATGGGTGAGAGACAGGCTGGGAGGTGGGGTGGGGAGAGAGAAGGGGAATGAATAGTGGAGAGATACCTGGGGAGTCGGATGTCAGGCAGGTTATAATGTGTCATAAAGCCAATATCTATATTCAGTCCATGATTTTTAGTATCCAGGAGGTTGATGAAGTGGAGTTCATAGGCTCATCTCTGGGAACTGTTTTGTAAGTTTCGTTTGAGGATCAGGACTGAGAGATTGGAGAGAGAGTGGTTTTCTTGTGAGAAATGTGCCCCTACAGGTAATTGGGTATTTCTGTCTTTGATAGATTTCCGGTGTGCGTTCATTCTGGTGCGCAGTTGTTGTTTGGTCTCTCCTACGTATTTTCCATCAGGGCCCTGGTGGAAATCTATCAAAGACAGGAATACCCAATTACCTGTAGGGGCACATTTCTCACAAGAAAACCACTCTCTCTCCAATCTCTCAGTCCTGATCCTCAAACGAAACTTACAAAACAGTTCCCAGAGACGAGCCTATGAACTCCACTTCATCAACCTCCTGGATACTAAAAATCATGGACTGAATATAGATATTGGCTTTATGACACATTATAACCTGCCTGACATCTGACTCCCCAGGTATCTCTCCACTATTCATTCCCCTTCTCTCTCCCCACCCCACCTCCCAGCCTGTCTCTCATCCATTGACTCTTCAATCTGCATTTTCACTGACTACCTGTCTTGTATGCATACCAGCCCAGCCTCTGGCTTCTTTACTTTTCATTCCAGCCAGGAAGAGCACACCCCAACTGCTGAATCTTCCTTAGTCTGATGAAGGGGTTTTGAACCCGAAAGCTTGGTTAATAATTTTTTTCCAACTATTTAATTTGGTCTAATAAAAGATATCAGATTTACCCAAAGAACTTTGTGTGCATATGTCCTTAGACCAACACAGCTACAACCTACACCCCTGTCCCTTGCCAAAGACTTAAACTAATAGCTGCATTTAATACATAGACCTGTGGAGTTGGGGAAAGTCTAATAAAAGTATCTTTTCCCTTAATCAAGAATTACTGAATTGATTGGATACCACCCAGAAGAACTGCTGGGCCGTTCAGCATATGAGTTTTATCATGCCCTGGACTCAGAAAGTATGACCAAAAGCCATCAGAACTGTAAGTCATGCTAACTTGAACCTTGATTAATTGCACATTGTTGCTGCTTTTTTATTCTGCATATATTCTATGAGGATGAAACTCATCTCTGTACAGATAGCTAGCAAAACATCTTTGCATCCCTTTAAACTATTTTGAGGCCTAATGCTGGCCTTTGCATAGAGATGGATAGCACTGTCATTATTGTTAATATCTTCATTTTTAGGGTATTTATTTGTAAGACACGGCCTTTGTTTCTCTAAATGAATTGATGTCACAAGGTCCATCCGAGAAGCTGAAACACTGGGTATGAGCTGGGAAACAATAAGAAGGAATAAGTGGTCAAGTTGTGACATGGCAAGAAGTGAATAGTGGCATGCCACAGGGATATGTCTTTGACAAGTTATCTAATAGAACAGAAAAAGCCTATTATTCAGGTGTCTTCCTCAATGTTTCTCTTGCTGTCCTTTATCTGTCCCAACCAAAAGAAGCAGGTAAGGGAAAATAGTTTTATTTAGATTAATTCCAATTAAGATAGATTGTGAAAATCTCCCCAGAGAACCTAATATAATGGGGTAATGAAGGAAGGCAATCAGTATTCAGATAATGCCTATTGGAACGCACACGATTAAGTTCTCCTTGCATATGTGGTTTCCAAGTCATTTCATCTCATAACTCTTTCATGTAAAATGCATTCCTGGAATAGGGTTTACAATCCAGATCTCCTCTTGCCCAGATGAACACCCTAAATCACATAGCAACAGTGCCATGTTCCTTCTCTTTGGCCCAGTGAATCTTGCTTTTTTCCACACAATAGTGTGACTGTAAATGAAGGGATAGCTAACAGTCAGGTGGCTAAAGCACTGTCTTGGGAGGTGAGCGACTCATTCTAATTCCCTATAGTCAGGAGGATCTAAAATCCAAATTATGGATCCAGCAACCGAATTATTAACTACAAGAGGTGCATGTAACATTCCCTCCCCCATCCTTTTCCTGGTACTGCTTTCCCATTTTGAAAAAGGAGTAACCCTAGCTCTGTTGCTGAAAGACTGAACTTAAAAGTCCAGGAGCAGGTTTTGGGATGTGAATTCCAACCTAATTCTAACTCCTAGAAAGGAGCAAGATTTAAGACACATTCCTCTCTTTAGTGCTTCCTGGTGGGTAGTTGCAGCAGCTGCCTGCTCAGTGTGGAATCCACACAAACTAGCGTTCTGCGGTGTCTACTTCTCCCCTCCCACTCAACTCAGATTGGTGTAGCCAAAGCATTGTGATGCTCAGCAATGTGATGCTTGAGTCCCTTTCTGGATCCAGCCCAAACAGACATTCACTACTATAACAATTTCACAGCAGTTCACAGGATCTGTCAAACTCACATATTATAGAGACTGTCCAACATACTACAACTGATGGCACCATATAGGGAAAAATTGACATAATGAGTTTTTTCAAAGAGTATCACATGTGTAATTTAACCACATGAATGCATTTTGGAAAACTAAATTCAATCCAAGTTAATGGTTTCCATAAGGAAATGCATATTAATGACCCAAAATACATACAGTTATAATCAAGCTATTACATAAGTCTCTCTGAGTTCTCTGTTGTAGGTAATAATTGCCATCTTTGCAATATAAAAATAACCCCTAGAATAAACTAACCACAACATTTCTTCTCTATCCTATGTGCACTTCAGATTTTCAAGCTTCCTTTCCCCTCTTCAAAGTGATCTTCAGCACTAGCTTCCAAAAACAGTGCAACAGACTAATTAATATACAGTTTTTGTGACAGTCTTACTGTGAGTTGGAATAAGAATTTCATAAGCATATAACGAAGGTCTTATATGCGTCTTTCAAATGCATTTCTGAGGAAAGGCTCAGCAATATTATGGTTGTTGTGGCATCCACTAATAGATAATCACCTTTTTCTGTGACCCTTTCAGAGTAGGTTTTAACTTATAGCGGTGAGAACACATGAATTAGCAACAGCAGGCAACTGCATGACCATAAGTGGGGATTTGCCTTTAGCGGTGCTAGACCTTAACATCCCCAGTGAGATAAGAATCCAAATGTTTGGCAGGAAAAACAGTCATCTGTGTTGCAGAGCATTGTTGGTATGAATCAGTGTTTCCAGGAGCAGTTCAATTTGTTCTCAGACAGCTCTCCATTAACTGACTTGGTGTTTGTTACAATCTAGTTTTCCCCAAAGCAATCTAGGTCTTTTATAGCAAGGAGCAATTAACAATATTGTCTCTGCTCAAGCAACCCGTGTATATTTGTCTAAGAGTCATCACAAGCAATCAGTGGGTATGCTGCATTAAGTCATTTTTAAGTCCCATAGATCAACATACCAAAATAACAGCCATAGGCCAGTTATTTTTGAAACAAGGCCAGAGAGGAAATAAAACGAGCATTGGCAGCTTCTTTGTTTGGTAATGTGAGAGAGCGGGAAGGAGTCCATGTTTGTAATTAATTATTTAGGGCTCTGTTCAGTCAAACTTGGTCTGCAGAGGCTCCATTAACGTCCTTGGCTAGGCAGCCATGGAGCCTGTGCTTCTTGCCTTTGCAGCATTAGGTTTCTCTCATACACAGGGCCAGCACATGCACCATGGAAACCCTCAAAATAGGACCTCATCCTCCGAGTCCGTGCTGCTGGACATTGGTGCTGGTTCAGAAATGCACTGAAATCAATGATAAACCCAGAGGGGTGATTAACAAAAGTAGTACTCTTGAAACAACAGAGAGCTGCTCACAGCAGTGGGCATTATGTCAGTAACAAATGTTGGTAACAGATCAGGCCCTTTAATACTAAGACTCGCCTCACACCATCTGAAGATGTGTGAGGAGGTAGGGTGCAACCTACCTTTTGCTACTGGGGGAGGGGGGGCGGCAAATGCTCTAGACATGTAAATTAGCGCAACTCCTCTGACCTCAATAGAGTGTCAGTTTAAATCACGAGAGAATTTGGTCCAGTAGACTCACCGTCAGACAAATTACTTCCTAGAACTTCTACCATGGCAGTAAGTCTTACTGGCTAGGGAAAGATGTTATAAATAAACCAGTTTAATCAGAAACCAGATTAAACCTCTAACAGAACAGATGTTCAGTGCACATAAACCAGTTTGAAAATGTCTAAAACCAGTTTGAGATAAACCTGGTTGAATGTAGTATCAGACTTAACTGATTTGGGTCAAACCAGTTTATGTAATGTCTGTCCCAGACCCCTTGATGGTTTAAGATAAACCAGACATCCCCAGCATCCAGGCATGCTCTCCTGGCTGGGTGGGGCTCTCTGTTCCACAGCGGGGCTGGCCCCTCCCCTCTGTTCCCCAGCCAGAGCTGCAGCAGAGACTTGCAGCGACAGAGATTCTGCCTGGCTTTTCCCTGCTAAGCAGGGATTATTCCCCCCTCCCCTCTGCCTTATGCAGATACCTCAGCATTAGCCTGCAGACCACATGCTGGCTATGGTCTGTGCTGTGGGAGACAACAGCCAGACAGGCTCTTCGGAGCTAATCAACAGGTAGCTTAATGTTGTTCCTTGGAAGACCTGTTTAAGAAGAGCTCCCTTACTTAATGGAGAGAGGCTTTGTTTTCTTAATGGGTTGATAAACACTGAGTTAGGGGTGATAAACATTCCCTGCTGGGCTCCTTAGGAGAGGGGAGAATAAATCAGTGTCCTGCTGGGGCCTGGCCTTGCCCCCCATCAGATCAGCCTGTGGAAGTGAAGGGACTGCTGCCCTAGCACCCCCCCAGTTTCTAACCTGAGCCACTGCAGGCATGTACCTGCATTTCTAGGATGTCTGTCCGGTGACAAACTGATTTGGCTTAGCCAGGTTAGACTAATCTGCAAAGATTGAATCAATTCAGGCTCAGGCTTTTTGAATGTCTGTCCCTAGCCATTATGAGCACACAGAAGGAAGAAGAAGAATGGCACATATCAAACCAGTGTTGACTAGCCATCAGGGCACCAGCAAGTTTCAGTTCAGTGGTTCTCAAACCTTTTTGGACTTGAGGCACCCCTCCATAACTTTTGTGAATTGAGTGGCACCCCATTTCAAAAACAAAATTATGTATTATAGTGCTTACCTGCTTAAAGAGGGGCCAATTAACAGGGGGAGCAACTGGCAGGGGAACAGGAGGAGTGGCTGACAGAGAAAAACCTGCATTTATCTCTTCACTGGAGCCTGCATTTATCTTGTTCATCTCCTCTTTCCCTGCGGCACCCTTCAAAGCTGTCATGGCACCCCAGAGTGCCACAGCACCCTGGTTGGGAGTCACTGGTCTAGTTGAACAAGGAATCCATTTGAGAGCCTGAGTGAATATTCAGAAGTTGTGTTCTGTGACTTTATACACCTTGAGTAACTAAACACTAATAGCATAATAGATTTAAAATGGATAGTATAATTTGATAAGTACAAATAAGTTCACACACTTCAAGTAATTTTACTTGCTGAGAAAACTCAGCCATAGTAATCTCTGATTAACAAAATCCTTCCCAAAGCATAGGCACAAACAATTCAAAATGCAGAGGAAAATAATACTCCATACTAAATATATTAAATATTCATCTTTTATTTAGCCTAAATATTTCATCTAAAGTAAACATATTCTACACTACAATATATATGTTGATTATGAATACATCAGTGCCAGCAATTTAGTGTTACAAGGAAAAATAATCAAGTTCAACAACAGGATTTGCTTTTCATAAGGTAATCTGCCATTACACACAAAAGCCAAGTGAATGGGTGATAGGGAAGGAAAAATCTGAAGGCTGAACAGACAGATAAAATGAGTCTTTCAGATAGACACAGAACCGTTCCCTGAATGTATTGGTCAGTGAATAACACTCAACACACTTGTTGCACATTTATAATAGTGTAATGCTGTTTTGAGATGAGGTAACGACCCTTTGCTGAAATAAACTATAGTACTGTTCAAATTCTTGGCTGCAAGTATAGCTTTTATACAGTATGAAAGACTTAACTGGTTGTCATCAAATGCAAGGTTAGAATTTAATTTGGAAGTGGTTAGCATACCCAATCTTTACAAATTGTGTGAGGAGGAGATGAAAATCTTTGTCATACTACATAAATGTGCACAGAGGCTTCACTGCAGAGCTATACTTTCCAACTAAGCAATTAATATTGTATAACTGTTTCCATTTAGGGTCTGGTCCTGTTCCCATTAAATCCAGTAGGATCTTTGCCACTGATTTCAATGGGAGCTGGATCTGGCCATCTGGGACATGTCAATAGGAAGCACATAGGAGAAGTTTGACAACTTCATATTTTTTATCTATTTCAAATGTATATTAGCAGTGAAAATGAACAAGCAATTAAAAGCAAAACAAAGTAACTGAGCATAAAGAGATATATCTGTGGGTGACTAAATATGATGATATAATTCCTGCTACCAATGCCATGAAGCTGTAAAATTCTGGTAATACACATATAAAATAAAAGTGTGTAAAACATTTTTAACTTCCTAACAGCTTGGAAGTCTGAGACTTAACATGCACAGATCACTGAAAGACAGCATTCACAAGTGCATTAGTAATTTATAGTGTTACTCCAAGGAAAGTGTTCTGCCATGCTTTGTTGTATCAGAACACAATGTGCGTTGAAAACAAAAATAAGATTAAGATAGTAAAAAGCTTTTCTGTAATGTAACAGGCGCCTTATTATGACTCTTACTGGTGAGCTGATGATTAGGAAACCACATAATTATGTTTCACAGCAGAGCAGAACACAGTCACTAAAAGACACTGAAATAAAAGCCTTTTGATTTTGTTTCATACAAGTATTTAATAAAAAATGATAATCTTGTATTTTATCTAAATAAAAAAGTCTAAGTTAAATAAAGGATGGTGAAATACATTTTGGAAAGAAACTTCAAAGAGAGGAGAATAAACAGTGTAGAAATTACCCTGATTATTCCCCCCACAAAATTAAAGTGCCCAGCTCCATGGTTTTTATGCAGTTAGAGCTTCCGCTTATTTTAGTAGCTTCCGCAATGGTCCAGTACACAGGCAACGTACCTGTGAAGAGGATGTAGAATGAAATGACTGTTCCCATGGTCAAGTTACCATAAAGGGATGCTACTTTTAATGACCTAGTTCAATAGCAAGAGTGTTGTTCCAGTAAAAGAAATTTAAAGGGGAAATTTGCCAGAATGTTCATTAAGGGCTTGATTGTATAAACTCCCATAGGAGAGCACTTAGCAGCACTGCTGGTTTCAGTGACTGACTTGGGTAAGCACTCATTTATTGCAAATATGAGTAACACACTCAGGCCCTAGTATTGCATTAACATAGAAACAGCTGTCAATTAGGATAAAAACACTGTTTCACTTGAATGAGAGAGTGCGAGAGAGAGAGTTCATATTAGCTGTTTTGAGGAAAAGAAGTTTCATATCAAAAAGAGCTTCCTAAAACCTTAGCTTCTCAGCTGTCAAGGACTCTACACTGAAATATCTTACACACCTCCAACTGTATGTCTCATTTGGGATTTAATCTGTTAAACATGAAACTGTAAACCTGAACAACACCTTTTGAGCAGTGTGCTGCTATGCAAAGATTAATTCTGTCTTCCGTAATTCCAGCTGTTGAATGAAAGTATTACATTGTCCTGTTAGTATTACTTGACTTTTATTCTTTGCTTGAAACGAGTAGGCAAAGAAGCACTATTACAGAGGAATAACAATTGCACAGTTGAAGCAGCCAGGAAAGCAGAATAGTTGAACTCTCCATTTTCTGTATGAAACAAAAAAAACACCATTGATAATTCTTCACTCTCTCACTTTAACTACTTTTTAGAAAGTTTTTTTTTCCTCCCCTCCCCCCAACTTCATGCTACTATAATGACACAGGTTTTAAAGCAACACCATATCATATGTTGTTTTCTTTGGGTGTATCTACATGTGCAGTTACAGTGCCTGAATAAACTGCGGAGCTTATTGCTCCCAGGTGTGCCATTTGAACATGTGCCTGGGAGCAATTAACTCTGGAGCAATAAGCTCCACAGTTTATTCAGCCACAACACACAAAGCCCAGGCGGAGCAGCCCCAGCTTGCAGTGGGCCCCAGGGGTCAGCCTACCAGCTTCAAGCTCAATATGCTGTGGAGGGGCTGGCATGGGGCATAAGGGAAATTAAGTGCAGGACAAGCCAGCAGGCAGTTCCTGCACTGAAGCACCCATACCCCAGCCAGCTGGGCAGCCCCTACTACACATGTGCTACTGTGGAGCTTTTTACTCTGCAGTAGGATAGCACTTGTAAATATAGACGCTGTCCTGCTGCACAGTAAATTAGTTTACTTCAGCTTAATAGGGGCATGTGTAGATGTTGAGATGTTTAATGCATAGCTAATTAGTCAACTGCACAGTAAGTGTCTCATATACAGGCACCATTAATAACAAAACCCATCTGGAATATTGATGTCATATACTCATGATTCCAGGACACCAGGAAAGGAAAAATGTTCATTTAAGCCAAGATCTATTTTTTTTTAAACAAGAACTTAAAATTAGGCTCCTGTATTCAAAGAAGTCTAAATAAAAATGGAACTGGCAGATGGAAAGAGTGGAAAGCCACAATGTCAGGAGGATGGATTCTGTGTCTTTGACTTGTCAGTTTCTTTCAGGATCCCATGTAAAGCTGGATGTCCAGAGCCCCAGGGTGTCCTTGGGCCGAGATGGACAGTCAGCTGATTGTTGGCCCCAGCACCACCCGTTCAAGACTCCCGTGCAGTGCTGGTTCTGGGTCTGACAATTAGAGAGCTGTGCATATTAGAGATCGTAGTAAACATTAGTGTGTGACTGCTCAGAACATGTTCTAACTTTAATACCACAGAGATTTAACATGTACTAAGTATCCCATATGGCAAGGGCCATTGAGACATGTAGGACCTGATGTTCATGCGTTCCCATTTTAGTGCTCACCATCTCCAAATAGCAGATTGAAGGGATCTCAAGGGATGACTCAGAATCCATGGCTGCTTTTGAAAAACTTACTACATTTGTTCAAGGGAAAAAAAAAAAAAATCAGACTTAAAATGGCTAACTCCATTGCTATTGTTGTACATGACAAACTCAAAAGCAATTTTACTGGTTTAAAAGTGTTGCATTAATATACTACTTTCTTATAAATACTGCTACATTATTTACGGGGTTTTTTTCTCATTTGCCAGTGTGTGCAAAAGGTCAAGTGGTAACTGGCCAGTATCGTATGCTTGCAAAACATGGTGGATATGTATGGCTGGAGACCCAAGGAACTGTCATTTACAATTCCCGCAATCTACAGCCTCAGTGTATTATCTGTGTCAACTATGTACTGAGGTAAGTTGCATTGAATCCGCAGGCAAGAATTCTTCTGGACGATATCTTTTATTGGACCAACTGTAGACATTGGCAAGCTTTCAGGAATCGCAGTATGCTTCCTCAAAATCCATAGCTCTTGAGAACTTTTATGCTATCGTGGCAGCTGGCTGAATTTTTGTAGGGACCAATTCTACCAAACAACATACAAATATCACTGGCATTGGTTAAAAAACAGCACACCCATTCATATAAAATGTATCTAAATATAGGCACCTAAGGCTTTTATTTTGTCTGTAGGACAGAATATAAATGTCCATGAAAAAAATTTTACTGTAAAAACTAGTCTGCCAATATTTGCTCTTTTGCTATTATTATGCCCAAGGGGTTAAGACTAGCTTTTGTCCTCATTGCTCATCTCATGAGAAAGAAACAGTTTTCCTTAGCAAAATCAGGATTATAGAATAAGCTTTGCTTGGTAAAAATCAAATATTGTAATGATAGACTAAGCCAAAAGCTGTAGTCTTTACTCATTTAAAACTACAGTGGGTCACAACAACACTACTACCTAACTACAGAAGCTGTAAAACCAGAACAACGTTTTTCCCCAGAAATACAGAACAGTCCCCTCATTTCATATGAAGTTAAGGGGGCCTGGCAACTCTAGGACCATGCCTGGGTATCTCGAGTGGAATTTTGGGGCTTTACCTTTCAAGTTGTAACAGCATGTCTCTACACTGATTTTGTTCAATTGCAAAATGCCTAACTCATGTAATTACTTTGTTAGTGAAATTGAGAAGAATGATATTGTGTTCTCAATGGACCAGACAGAATCTCTTTTTAAACCCCACCTACTGACAATGAATACTATTTTTGATAATGGGGTCCCACTGACCGAAAAGAGTGACTTCCTGTTCACCAAATTGAAGGAAGAACCAGAGGAACTTGCTCAGTTGGCACCAACCCCAGGCGATGCCATCATTTCTCTGGATTTTGGTTAGTATTGTACAGTCAATTGGGGCACCATAAAAATAGCCACATGGCACTTGCCACAAAGAACAGGAAATACAATGGGTTGGATCCTGCTCCTTTTTGTGCTTAAATTGGGAGTGACATGAATAGAGTCAGGGATTCATACCAGTCTAAAATTTCTAAGAGTAAGGTCAGAATCAGGCTTATTTGTTTTTCTTAATTCACGCCAAAACCTTAAATATGTATAGCCTTGATATCCCTGCAGCAGGCACAGCTGCAATTGTGTCATTGCAGAATTGCTACGCTGAAAGAAGTGTTAAACTTGTTAATGTCTATGCAGGGCCACAAACATTTGCGGAAACCTCTACCTACAACAAGGCAGTTTTGCCTCCAAACAAACAGTGGCCAGTGGAAGTGAAGAGTCATGACTCCCAAAGTGAAAATTTGACCATACCATCATTTACAATGCCACAGGTTGCTCCTGGCAGCAGTACTCCAAGCGCAAGTAGCAACAGCAGCTGTTCCACGGTAAGAAAAGCATTTCAACAAAGAGTTAAATATTCATCTTCAAGCTGCAGTGCAAATAAATACATAGAGTTGAATGTTTTTTATACTGCATTACATATAAATATATAAAAGCCTGTTATTGATTAGGAAATGAATAAGGCACCCTTATATGCATACATCTTAAGATTATATTATATACATCTTAAGAACAGATGATGATATATTAAATGGGAGACTAACATTTCACTTTGAATTCTTCCAGCCACCCTCACTAGTTTTCTGTCATTACAAACAGCTGCTAGAACATGATAGCACTAATAGTTGCTGATGGCCTGTATAAGTGTTGTTTTACATGGTTTAGCTACTATCAAAAACCCCAGAACATCACCACCTATCTTCTTTTGTACATTAGTTAAAAGCTGTAGCCTTTGTTCATGATTTCCAAACACTAATAGACCTATTCGTTTTGGTAGTTCCTTGCTTTCAAAGCTAACAACATGGATTTTCTCTCCTTATGGAAAAAAAAACCAAGCTTCTGTGCTGGGTTTCACTGAATGTCTGATGCCTTCCACCAATTTGCTTATCTAACACAACACCAGCTTCATTTACTCAAAACTAGCTGGACTGTGCACAGTTCTGTGACAGGTGGTACTTAGTTTAATTAAAAGGCACAATTGCTCCCCAAAACTGGAAAGCACTAGCATAGCAGCCCATTATGAGGTGATGCCCCATTAACTTAGGCTGATAAAAACTGGAGCTGGAGCCTCAAGAGAAAAACAGAACAGGAACCATGCTTAAGTTTAGGTTTATATTCTGTGCCTTTCTACCCTGGTCACTTCCTATCCAAATAGTTGACTGCTTTTACTAGTTATTTACTGTAAATGTTTTCACCATTTCTTCATGAAGAAACTAATTTTCTGTTGGAGAAGGGTGTGTTTACAGCTGTGAGAACACAACAGGCTCCAACTTGCTAGCTACCTGTTAGAGCCGACATTCATTTTTGTACGGCACTGTGCACCCTGCGACTCTACATCACGTCAAATGCACAGGTCATCTACCTTTTTCTCACAGGTTTCTTTTTTTATTCCTGTGCAGCCAAGCAGCCCAGGAGACTATTACAGTTCCTTAGATGAAGATCTTAAAATTGAAGTAATTGAGAAGCTCTTTGCCATGGACACAGAGTCAAAGAATCAGTGCAGTTCCCAGGTGAGGGGACAATTATATTTTCTCCTATAAACTACAAAGCAATCCCGCACTACTCTGTAATACCAGTGCTCGTTATGTCATAATAAAGCCGTGAAGTGTCAGAACTGTCAACAGCTCCCATTCCTTGAGAAGATCCCCTGAAGGTTGGTATAGTATGAAGATGCTTGGAGAAGGAGCAAACAATTAGGTTTGCAGAGTGAATTTATCTCCTCTGAGACCATCTTGAAGGAACACTTAAGCAACAATTTAAATCTGTAGAGAGGTTATGTTGTAGAAGCTATAATAGTGTCTTTTTCTCATCTATTTAAAAAAATAGAGCTGCAGTCAAGGACAGGTTTGTGCAGGGAATAAGACCAGATCATTCCTACTTGTCCACCTTAAGCTACCACTGCTAGAAGTGGAAAAAGATCCTGTGAACTCATTTTGCTTGCTGTTGAAGAGATCCATTTGAACTGGCAGGTTAAACTGGTTACAGGGAAGATTTGCAAGGGCACCTCCACAAAAATATGCTTATGCACTTAGCTTCTGATTACATACAGTCCTCAGTTTGCAGGGGTGCTTACCTATATGACATGCAAACTGAGGATATGCATCAGAGCTTGCATATACAACATATGCAGGAGAGCACAGGTGTGTGCACTCTTGAAACTGGTTGAAAGCTAAGAGGCAAACCTTTTCAGTCTTTTTTGCATGTGCCTGCACTGCTTGATTTAAAGAAAGAAAACTAGTTCTTCAAAGTGCTGAATGTGTATTCAGATCAGATACAAGATATATGCAGCAGAAGTAATAAAGATTTCCTGCTGGCCCCAGGGCCAGTGAGGAACACTTTTCAGAGAAAGTTGGGAATACAAGATCTGTTGCATCCTCCAGTAAGAAGAGTGTTCCACCTCCACATGTTACACCCCACTTTGTGGCAAAATCAGAATTATTATTTAGGACACAGCTCTCTTGCCCTTTCTTTTTTCAGGTTTTTATGCAGTGAGACAGAAATGGAGGAATGTAATGAAAACTACTACCATGTGAAATACTACTTCCCTCCATGCTCTAGTTGGTGGTTTTTTTGTATGTACAAAAGCTCCCTCCAGAGCTGGGGGTGGGGGAGGATTATTAGCATTATTTAAAATGTACAAGACAAATTGAAGAAGTAGGCCTCATTCTGAAGAGACTAGTCTAACTTTGGATATGTAATTCAGCAGTGATAGAACTATATGGTAGGAAGGATAGGGAAAGAGAAGTAGAAAAGGGTGAAGAGCAGGCAGAAAGGGGAGAAAGAGATTATAAGGGTGGAAGATGTAATGCAGGGCTATCCAACTGGTGGCCTGCAGGGTTCATCTGGCGGCCTGCAGGGTTCATCTGGCATGCTAGGGGTTAGCCTTTGGACCTCAGGCTTTTGCTTGGCTGCCCCTCCCCCTACTGCTCCTACCATCAGGGCAGCATAGCAAGATGGGGCTCTGAGCCTGTTTCCTGTGTGGCAGCTCTGAGACGGCTCACACAGCCCGTGTAGTCCCAGGGAGGCCATGCAGCATGTGTCCAGGGGGCCATGACTGGTGTGACGTCCAGTAAAAAGCAAATGGTACCAGAGTCTATTCAACATTCAAAATCCATTTTCTCAGATGACTTCCAGGGGATGCATGTTCAGAACTTTGTCATGCTAACAGGTTCTTCTGCTGATGATCGTCCAAATCCTCCCTGCAGCTGTGGCACAACTAAGGCTTAGAGATCAGGGAGTTTTCTGGTGGAACCAGTGGTGTGCTAGAAGTGTGAGGCTGTTGGCATTTTCTGTAATGGTCTGAATGGATGGGAAGCACACTCTCATCCCCGTTTCTAGCTTTACTTGTTTCCAGCCACGGTGTGTGAGAAGATGCATTTGGATGTAGTCAGCATGCTCCTGAAAATATAGAAATGAGAGTTAGTCTCCTTGCAAACTGTATTTCAGAAGTCTTGGAATTTTTGTACTACATTTTCTGTACCGCTAGGTTTTGAATAATCTTTGCTTTTTATTAGTCAGTAATAACCTGAACTGAAATACATTTGAGAGCAATTTGAGTCTTAGTGGAGAAGTTATTCAAAACCCAGCAGATCAGCCCAAACTGGCATGATAAACTTACAAACCAGCATTAGACCTTAGCAGGTATCATGTATATAGGAGCACTGCAGGGGTGTGTGCAGCATTATGTTTTCATTCCTGCTGCCCACCTCTCATACGCTACCTTACCTCCAGCAATATCAAGAAATGTGCAACTGATGAAAACAGATATTTCAGTAATGATATCTTTAAATGTGTCTGCCACTTTCACTTAAGTCAATGAACAATGATTCTTCAGTCTCACATTTACTGAAATTTCATCTTCCAGCTCATATTAACCACCACAAGTTTGTTATTAGCACTTTTATTTCCTGTTGACCTTTTTTTTTTTTGTACAGACCGATTTCAATGAGCTGGATCTTGAAACCCTGGCTCCTTACATTCCCATGGATGGTGAAGATTTCCAGCTCAGCCCAATCTGCCAAGAAGAACACCCTCTCTCTGAAATTGCACAAAATACCCAACAGAGCTTAAGTAGCATGAGTACCATCTTCCAGCCCCTTGCTTCTGCCGCACAGAATCAGTTCCTCTCGGAGAAATACTGCCAACAGGTGTCAGATAAAAACATCAACCCCAATCCTGGGCATCTATCATCTGTGTTTTTCAACAACATGAATAAATCATTGTTGCCACCATACCAGGCACGAGCCAGCACCCCCCTGTCTTCTTTGGGTGGAAGGCCGAATACTCAATGGCCACCTGATCCACCATTACAATATGTTCCTACTAAATGGAGACTAATGGATAAATACTCTGGATCCTTAGCCAACTCTCCATCTGGGCCACCAATCCACTCTCCCCACACATCTGTATATAAGAAAAGGTAATTTCCTCCTAGTGTGAAAATTCTGAAATCTGTGCTTTATTGAGAGAAAAGAGCTCTTTGCTACAACCTTGAAAAATTCGAATTGCTCCCTCAGCTAGAGCAATTTATTTCATCAGGTGGCTAGAATAGTTGTGACCTAGTTCTGTTTCCACTAGCATGCTTGTTCCTTTGACTTTACTGGGAGCAGGACAGGGCTGTTTGCCTATCACAAAACCAGATGAAAAAGCTAAATCAGGAAAATTTACCTAATTTAGAAAAGGTCAAGGAGTGGGAGAAGAAGGATGATCTTGGGGGTAGAATCTGTGCTCAGTTCCCTGCTCGTCCACAGACTTCCCTTGAAAAAGTCTCTTTGTGAGTCAGATCCCACTATGGGAAATAGGGATGATAGTGTTTCTCTTCCCCACCAGGGAACTGGGAGGATAAACATATTTAAAGACTAGGAGGTAAAGACTGTGAGGTAAGACTGGGGACCACATACTTACCATATATAGCTACAGAATAGCTTTTGTTCTAGATTTTCAGTGCATTTCATTTACGTTGATCACTATCCAACACACAAGAATGATTGGTGTAGCATAAGAATTGTGGTAGGCAAGCCAAGTTAGTCACAAATGGTAGTCCGCTTATATTCATCAGTTCTGCCACTGATTTACTATTTTCCCATGAACAAGTTGCTTAACTCCTCATGCTTCATGTTGCAACTCTAAAATGGCAGGAAAAATGTTACCCATTTTTATAAGGTTCTTTGGGATCTTCATGTGTCTTGTATTCTTTTAATAATAGTCTTAGAAAAATTACCTATGCTGGGACTGTGATTCTGGTTTATACGAGCAATAATTTGCAAGATCAGTTAAATGGTAGACACAAAAAGCTAATCTGCGTATTTGTATTTATTGTTTAGTATATTAGTATTGTGCCTGCATAATGGAATACAGAATGAGCCTCTTATGGATTAAGATCGTAGTTTTTGCAATCTATTAAAAAAATTGAATGTAAGGTGCTGAGTACACTAGGTTTTCATTTATTGCAACATAAAGCATGAAAGCATCCAGGAATTATGGACAGTGAAAACACTGGGTTAACTGACAAAAAAAAAAAATCTGTGTTTGCACTGCAGTCTAACATGAGTCCCAAAGTATCTTAATTTTGCAACCGAACAAGACTTTTTGGTTATGGTTCATTTAAGGAGAAGTCTTTTCTTGCCAGGTCACTGGAGAGTTTTGGGCAACGGGGCATAGATATAAATCCAGCAAGAATTGCTCTGTCCAATAGTTTGAAACTGAAGCGACAGCTGGATTACGAAGAACAAGCATTTCAACACCTGACTGGGGTAATCTATTAATTCACACATTTCACATTATAGCCATTGAAAAGATTTTTCATTTTGATTATTTATATCTGTTTCTGGTTCCTTTAAAAAAAAAAAAAATTTTAGGCAGATGCATCAGCCATTAACGCATCTCAATTAATGTGGAAAAGAATGAAAATGCTGAAAGGGGAAAATTGTTCATTGGTTGCAGAAAAAAAGTCCCTCAGCACAAGTGTCCTTAATGGTAAGACAAGAAACTGATTTCATGTTGTTTGTCCTACAACTATATCTAGAAATGAGTTTAACAGAAACAAAGACTATGCATGCAGGGGTTATTTTGTACCAGAGGCATCAGAACTACAGTAAGCCAGACTGTAAAGCACACTTTCATTAAGAGGCCACTAATGGTACTGCCAAATTAGCAGTGTTGCTAATGGTATTGTCCTGTAAAAGGAAAGTTATTATACTTGGATTTCTTTTTCAAGGGATGTCAGAGGAAGTGATTTCACACAATAGCATAGATGTTGACCTAAATCCTGTTTTAATTTACTCACCTAAATGTAGTTTGTGATTCAGTCCTAGGCATGTGAGCTTCATGCACCCACTGAGCATACTGCCAAATATGGCTGTGCTCTGGCCAGTCAGGTATGTGGTAACATATGATGGCACAAGTATAGACATGAGACCAGTTTAAGTCCCAACATTTTAATCAGGCAAACTTGTGGCTAGTAGATGTTAGGAGGAGGAAGCGGAGCACCTAATAGATAGGGCATTTATCCAGGGAGTGGGGGAGACAGGCTCTAAGTTGTTCTCAGAGAGAGAGTATGAACCTTTATCTTCTGCTTCCCACCACAAGCTTCAAACTACCAGGAGCGTGCTGATGTGCCCATACCAGACCAGCCCTGCATGCTAGATCCAAGGCCAGTCTGGTACAGACCCTCAGACTGGCTGTGAGTGCTGGATCCAGCACGCAGGGCCAGTCTGGTATAGACACCACAAGCAGCATGTGCTACAAACTGGCCTTGCATGCTGGTTGTAGCATGCACTCCAGACTGGCTCCATGTACCATGGGCCACCTGCAGGTTTGGGGCCAGTGCATGTTGTATGAGGTGTGAAGGGCTGTAGCCAGTTTGCACTGTAAGCAACACCTGAGGGCCAGGCCAGGGTCTGCACTAGCTCTGGTTCACAGGGCTGGTCTGTGGGCTTGATCCAGCCTGCAGACTGGTCCCATGACCCAGGCTCAGATGAGTTTAACACGCCTGCCTTAGACTATTAGGCTAAAGCATGCGAGGGCCCTCTTTCCTTTTCCCTACTGACAGGTATGCACACTCTTTACATCTCTGTGGTTTTCTGGTATTTGCAAGGATTTCTATCAAAACTGTATTTCCATTTTTAAAAAGCTGACAGATCTTCTAGTTTGCAACTATGACTTCTCGCTGTTCTACATAGCTCACTCCTTAAAAAAAGCAGCTTAACGCATTGGGGCCAATTCCTCCATTGTCCTGCAATTTATAGGGCAAAAATCAGTGCAAACCTCTCCCATTTCAATTTGATTAGGCTTTGAACATTTTGTTTTAATGCATATGACATTGCAAGGGTTAGGGTAGAGAACTGGGCCCTAAGCACTGCCAAATTCACAAGCTGAAAAAAGAGAACCATCTTATTTTTCTAGAATCACTTTCAGCTGGGTTCAGTTAGTGGGGCAAGAGCCATCACTAGCAAGGCTGAGACTTAACAGCTTGCTTTGCATTTCACTTGCCTTAGTAGATGGTAAAAAATTATTTTGAATGGAAGTGTAATAGGTATTAAAGGACAACATTTTTAAGTATTATATTTTGGAACCAGATGTTCCAGTTTTTTTCCTCTTCATTTAGAAGTCACAAATGGCATTATCTGTGATACACAACCCAGACATTATATCACCACCAGTTAGGTCAAGAGTGTTTGATCAGTCAGTGGTTCTGAAGAAAGAACATTCAAGCACTATTGAGGGACCAAAGTAAGGTGGTTATCCACACCTACTGTTCATTTCTGAATTGCCTTTTATTAAGAAGAAAGAAATAATCTAATTTGTTCCATGGAGAGGAATAATTCAACGAGTACATTAATCCCTCAAATGAAAAAGGAGGTTATAAAATTAGCCTCCTGGTCTTCAGCTTTTTCACAAAATGACTCTGTGTAGTTGTATAACCTTTGTTTCAGTGGGGGCTGGGACTGAATAAACAGTGTGTCCTGGCACAAATCCATGTGATAAAATTTGCTACGGAGACATTTGTTACAGTAGTGAAGACCTCTGGTATACTCATTCCCTGCACCTGTGCTCCCAGAAGACCCGTTGGCATAGCAGGTCACAGTGATAGTTTTTCTCTCCGTTTTAAATGCACACGCAAACACAAGTAATTGCTTTTTCCTCCCCCCATTTTAGATGAGTTTATTTGCAACCCGCAAAGAAGTCTGAGCCAACCAATGAATCAACTGCAACATCAACAGCAGCAAACCCTCTGTGGAAGTCCTGGTGTGGATCAGAAATCAGCATTTTCCCCTCAGTATTACAATTCTCCTTATCAGGACTTTAATGTGTTACAATCTCATAAAATGTCAGGTAAGGACTACCAATAACCAATAAAAAAGTGGTTTTGATCTAGGGTTCAATACCAGCTGGAAGACCGAAGGCTTATAGGAGGGAGGTAGAAAACAGGCTTAAAACCTGTTTTCTACCTCCCTATTTAATTTTATTAAATATAGTGATTAGAGGTTTCTTGGGTAAAAAAGAAAACAAATTATTGTAAAACTAAAATTTTAGATGCATCTGGCAATAATTGGATAAAAATCTCAGATTTCAACTGAAAAAAATTGAAAGTTGTTCTATGAATGGCATCTTGTGTATTATGGAGTTTTTTCCTTGCAACTGAAAATGTGAAAAAACACTAACATATTACAGAGCTGAATTACAGTTTAGCAGATTGAGGTCTGACTTAATTTTATGGTCTTTTTTTTTTTCTTTTTTAAATGGAGCATGTTACATGAGAGGTATATAGATGCTGCAGTGGGTGTTAATTGTAATCTGTGGTTTGCTATAGATGATAGTGTTTTGAGGGAGCTCATTCTAGCTCAAAAACAGGAAATCTACATGAAGTGCAAAAGAAAACATGAAGTTTCATATCTAGCCAAAATCTCAACATATGAGATTGTTCTTATCATTTTATATAATTTGTTCTGTATAACTGACCTGGAGGATGCAAAGTTGTTTTCAGTTCTCTTAACAGAACATACAACATCATTAAATGGGAAAAACCACTTCATCTTCTAACTTTAGCCATGTGTAGGCATCAGCCATAAAGTTACACTATTTTCTTCTAATGTTTTTTTTTCAGGTCTGAGTCGTCTGCTTGGGCCGTCTTTTGAACCATATTTGTTGCCTGAACTGACCAGATATGACTGTGAGGTTAATGTCCCTGTTTTGGGCAGTTCCACACTTCTGCAAGGAAGCGAGTTGCTCAGAGCTCTTGACCAGGCAACCTGAGCAATCCTGTAATATTCCTTGGCCTATACTGTTCAAAACAGCCTCAGTTTTTAAATATATTTTTACAAGTAGACAATTTCTAATACCAATACACTTTTTGCAAGATTTTACTTTAGATACTGAACTTGCCCATGTTACCAAATAGTGGCCTTTTTTGAAGTTACTCATTTTATTATTCATATTAAAAAAATATAAAATCTACTGTATTTTTCTCTATTTCAATAAAAATGTTCTTTAGATAGACTGATTTTTCCCTACCTCTTCTCTCTCCCTCCCCCCCTCCCACTGCTTGTAATTTATATTCTCTGAAATTTTTTCTTCGGCGTACATGCTAATAAAATCTGTGGTGTAAATGCCTTGCCATGCAATCTTTTGGCTGCAGTACTGCATAGATTTATTTTTATTGCCAAAGAAACAAGCAAAACAAAAATCTGATTTTATACCATAGTTTCTGTTGGACCTGGTAAATTAAAATCCTGTGTGCCCCTCTGCCTGTCCTCCCCTCTGGTTTCCAGCGCTAAACACAGTGTATCATTAACATCTGTGAAAAAAAAATTAAAGATAAAACCCACCCCTCTGCCTCCCTCCCATTCTTCTCTGCCCCCGCCCCTCCCCCCCCGCCTTTATTTGATGCTATCTGTTGAAAGCAATGTGAAGGGTGAACTGCAATGTTTGTGGATATCTGTGAAGCCGTGTGTATAAGCCGGATCTTCGGCTGGTGTAAGCTGACCTAGATCTATTGATGTCAAGGACGTCAGTGACTTACCCTGGTAGATGATCTGGAACTGGATCTTCCTTGGTTTTGGTTTTATAATTTCTTTTGTTTTTACACAAAACATAACTGAGTTTTTAAAATGTTTATCTGGGTTAAATGTTTATCATATATTGGTACTTTTGTTATATCTCAGCCACAGAACCAGAATTACTTCTTAAAAGTTGTTTTTGCTAGAATTTTGTAGCGTTTGCTATGGTGTAGCTGATATTGCAGGAATCTGTCCAAAGGCCGATACTAACACTGCTAATTATCAGTTAAGTTGTCTTTTTTGCATTTTACGTGCTAGGTAGCAACATAATCCTCAATAATGAAGTAATTACAATTAAAAGTTGAAATAGTATTTCCCTTCGCCTACTTATAAAAAGGGTGGGAGTCAGAGGGCTGGCTGAAAACTGAGCTTGCCTTGTACTGTTAATAGCCTTTCAAGTACACATAATCTTACAGCATGATGTTACAAAATAAATGCACATCTTCAGAACCCCTGTTAAAAACTTGTGTTGCCATGAATTGAAAAGGGTGAGGATGTGGTTTTGGTCCTATAAATCCTTTTGCTGGAACAATATCCTTGCAGAGCCATAATAGTCTCATAAAACATGGAAGTGAATGGAACAGATTTTAGTATATTCATAAGCCTAGCTGTTTAGTGGACAACCAAGAGTGGAAGGGCAAGGATCAAACCCACTACAACAAAAAATGTGAAGAGACCATCAGAGCAAACCATGTTTTCTTGCCACAGGGTTAACAAACCTTTTTCTCTTTGTAGAATTACTGTAACTTCACTGAAGGAACTGGAGCAATTACAAATTACACTAAGTAAAAATCTAGCCCCAAATCAAAGTTATTTCTATTCAACCTGCCAGCTCTGCTATAGCTTGTGATCATATAGAATCCCTCTGTATATTTGCAGATAGGGTGCACTGCATTAATTGAGCACTTCATAATGTCTTGTATTTAAATGATACTTATAAGCTATTCTATACATTAAGGTTGCATATAGACATTTGGGGAGGTTAGATCGAGTTAAAATAGCCACCTGATTTAAGGTGATTTGGAATGGGGGGGTAGTGGAGGGGAAGGGGATTGGGAGGGAGAAGCAGGCTTCTGGAGGGGAAAAATCAGGGGTCTGTGGGGAAATCAGGGGGGCAGGCATCATCTCTGGGGTCCAGGAGGGTTTGGTGGGATCAGGGAGGCTTGCAGGGGAGCTTGTGGGGGAGGTCAGGCACTCCTTTCCCCCATTCTCTGGGATCAGAGGCTATTATTATAGCTCCCTGACTCCCCCACCGCCAAGCAAACAATCCCTGGGGTGAACCTACCATCAACATCCCTTCCACCCCTCCCCCCACCAGGACTTACTTCCTCAGCTCCCAGCATCAATGAATGCTGATGAAACTGGCACCAGAACTGGCTTGTAGGATGGGTGGTAGGGAAATAGCTGGTCCTGGGTGTGGGGGGGGGGGGGGGTTGTCCATCTGGGGATGAGGCACTAACAATAGCCTGGTGTCAGGAAGGGAGTAGGACAAGTGCAGCCCAGGGGTTGGGGCCAGCAACTGGGCTTTTCCAGGATATACTGATCTAAAAATTGCTAACCCAGTTTAAGTTAGGTGTACCTCAGAGGCAGGGTTAACTTGGATTGGGGCGGCCATTTTTAGACTACTCTAACTGTCCTGAACTTCTGTACAGTTCAAACTTAGATCAACCTAACTTATGTAAGGTCCACACCCAGGTGAACTAAGTTAGATCAGGCAGCCTTAGGTAATCTACCCTCCCCAAATGTCTGCACACAGCCTAAAAGGAAACTGAAAGTCTTTTCTGTCATTGGTACATTATTAAAATGTTACTGGGGTCTCCATCCATGACTGAGCCTTTAAGGACTGCTTACCAAAATAAAGTTACTTTTAAAAAGAATCTATAGCAAAAGAAAAAGTACATACATTAAAAACATCTTATGATGCATAGCAAAGCAACGTTGACAAATCTGCAATGTAATGACTTGAAGGGTTAATGACACTTAAATACTCCTCTTATTTTCTGCTTGTGTAGTTTCAGCATTAAAGAATGTTATACCCTAACAGTTTACTAAAACACTCTGTAAAATATTCCCTGCTTAATATTAACCATACCTATCATCATAATTATTTCATGATCTATATTGCTGAATTCTTATTGACAATATTATAACTGTATGGGAACTTTAACTTGATAAGGAAATGTAATTTGACACTGATACCTTATTAAAGTATACTGATCCGAAATTCCTTGCGACTCTTGTTTGCTATGAATTTGTCATTTGTTGTATCATTGTAAAACAAAGTATTTATTAAATTATTTATAGAAAATAAAGGTTTGCATTGATCTTTAAAAGCATGCAAAAGGAACAAAAATATGCATATATATTCATAGTTGAAAATGGAAGAGAAGACAAGGGTGCTATAATTAACAAAGGTGTATCATCAACTTCTTTGACCTATTTCTCAAGTTCAGCAGGGTCCAAACCAGACCCTCATCCTATAAGGAGTTAGGAATAAATCTTCACGTAGGTAAAATAAAGTAATTTATTCTGGAGCAGTGGTTTACATCAATGTCAATACAGACTTTGGTTTAAATGGTGATCATGTGATAGGGCCCAATATGATTGGAAATAAGAGAAATAATTATCTTAACTGACGAACTACCAGTCATTACAATTCGATTCACATTTCTCTTTGACTTGTCTGGTAATTGCCAGAAGTGATATAGTTTCATAGTTGGTAGAGTCGGAAGGGACCTGAGCAGGTCATCAAGTCCGACCCCCTGCCGTGGCAGGAAAGAATGCTGGGGTCAAACGACCCCGGCTAGGTGATTGTCTAGCCTCCTTTTGAAGACCCCACCATTGGAAGTTGGTTCTAGATCCTAGCTGCCCTGACTGTGAAGTAGTGCTTGCTGATGTCCAGCTTGAACCTACTCAGTCAACTTATGGCCGTTATTCCTAGTTACTCTGGGTAGTGCTCGGGAGAACAGGGTCTCTCCCATCCCCCGCTGGTCCCCCTTGGTCAGTTTGTAGATGGCCACCAGATCCCCTCTCAGCCTTCTTTTGTGGAGGCTGAACAAGTTCAGGTTCCATAGCCTCCCCTCATAGGGCCTGCACTGCTGCCCCCTGATCATGTGAGTGGCCCTCCTCTGGACCCTCTCGGTGCTGTCCACATCCCTCCTGAAGTGCGGTGCCCAGTACTGGATGCAGTACTCCAACTGCAGCCTGACTAGTGTTGCATAGAGGGGGAGGATCACCTCCTTGGACCTGCTCGTGATGCATCTGTGGATGCATGACAAGGTGAGGTTGGGCCTACTGACTGCGTCCTCACATTGGCAGCCCATGTTCATCTTGGAATTGATAATGACTCCAAGATCCTTTTCTGCCTTAGTGCTGGTGAGATGGGAGTTCCCCAGCCTGGAGGTATGCTGCTGGTTCTTCCTCCCCAGGTGCAGTGCTTTGCACTTGTCAGTGTTGAATCCCATCCTATTCTCATCCACCCACCCTTGTAACCTGTCCAGGTTTAGTTGCAGCCTGTCCCTCCCTTCTAACGTGCCCACTTCTCCCTACATCTTAGTGTCATCCGCAAACTTGAACAAGGATGCTTTTCACCCCCTTGTCCAAGTCACTGATGAAGATGTTGAACAGTGCAGGCCCGAGGACTGAGCCATGGGAAACCCCACTACCCACATCCCTCCAGGTCAAAAATGACCCGTCCACCACCAACCATGCTGCTGGTAATCACAGCGCCTGTGTGAATCATGGCTTTCTTGATAGAACTTAGGTTCTGCTTCAGGAACTGTGACCATTATCCAAGCTTTCTTAGTTTAGACTGTAGTCATGGATGCATTCCCCTTGCCTCAAGGCTTTTATTAAAGCGTATCCAAAGAACAACACCAAGTAGAAAAACTGATCACTCCAGAAGTGGATGGACTCCTTCAGGGCTGAGCACCAGCAACTTAAACCAAAATTAAGTCAATGAGAGCATCAAGTAGCTAGCACTTATGCACCAACTACAGACAGTCAAAAAGCCTGAGGCTGAATTGATTCAATCATAGCAGGTTAGTTCAAGCTGTATAGATTGAACCAATAAGCAAGTGAACAAACACTGACTTTTGATTCCAGAAATGCAGCCACATGCCCGGAGTGGCCCAGGACAGGGGGGTTGCTAGAGCATGCCTCCCTGCTTGGCTGGAGCAGGCAGCTTGAGCCAAAGTTAGCCTGCCCACCCTGTGAGGGTTGGTTTGAAGGGGGAGGTGCAAAGCATCCTGGGATGCTGAGTGACTCTGAGTTAACTTGAATCTGGAGGGGGGTCTGGGACACAAGTTCAATAAGTCAATTTAACCTAAATCAGTCAAGTCTGATATTACATCCATCCAGGTTTACCTAACACCACTTTCAAAATGGCTGAAACAGGTTTATGTGCATTGAACTTCTGTTGAGTTACCGATTTGAAACCAGTTTCCGATCACTTATACCAGTTTATGTGTAATTTCTGTCCCTAGCCCAATGATTAGGCCCGTAATGTACCTGATATATACCACCACTACTACTGCTACTAGGGTGTACCCAGTCCTCCTTGAAGCAGGTATGAGGAAGGGGGAAACCTCCTGCCCTTTGCCACTGCTGCTGTCCCCAGATGAATTCAATAACACCCCATTTCAAAAACAAAACTAATTGATTACAGTGATTACCTCCTTGCACAGGAGCCAGGTAGTAGGGATAGGGCAATGGCTAGGAACTGAGTATGAGCCTGTGCTTATCTAGTTATCTCTTCACACCTCATGGCACCTTTCAAAGGATCTCGTGGCATCCCAGGGTCTCTCAGCACCCTGGTTGAGAATCACTGCTGTAATCTTTACTAAAGTAAAATGGCTACCAATTTTAATAGTGCTTTTGACCAAAAAGGTGGGAATCAATATATTTTCCTGTTGCAGAAAAGTTAACTTTTAGGGGGCCCTGACAAAGTTTGAGGTTCAGGTTCCCACTCTTAGCATATTAAAACAGAGTAGAAATGTACTGTGGGGCCCCTGACCACTTGAGGACCTCATGTAGCTGCACAACTTGCACTGGTCTAGTACTACCCTTGGCTCATTGAACCCAGATCCTGGTGTGACTGACTTCAATGGGAAATTGTCTGACCATGTGATGAATTCCTTCTCACCTTCAAGGTTCTGGTTACTTCTCTATGTTTCCCCTTGAATTCAGTTTTACCTAGATGTCTTCTCCCACCCCCACATATTTCTCATAATGTGCCTGCTGCTTTGAAGAACCTTGAGCTCCTCCTTCAGCAAAACACCCTTCATCTCCACACTCAGATGTTACCTAAAACATGCTTTCCTTTTTAGCTGTTAATAGCCAGTACACTTTGGAGACCATTGAAGAATTTTCCTCATACTCAAGTTTGCATAGACTATGTGTGTGTTGGGGCGAGAAGGGTTGCTTTCCTCTATAGCAGTGTGTGTAGTCCTCCTCTTTGGATCTCTTGAGCATATTTTAACAAAACTATCTTCTTACAGAAGCAGGACATTGCTAGTCCCTAGCTTTAGCAGTAGCAAGTTAAAGGGTGATTTTGTTTTGGCCGTTGTGCCTTGTGTGAGAGCCGTTTTTGAAGGGTTTTTTTAAGAGCAGCTTAGATCAATACTTCTCTAGGATGGCTTAGAGAGTAGTGATCTTACCTTGAGCAAAGGGTTGGACTAGATGGCTTCTCAAGGTCCCATCCAGCCCTACATTTCTACAATTCTTCTCTTGCAACATTGTGCCTCACTACTTATGTATTTATTTTATTTATGTGATTTATATGCTGCCCTGCCCAACACAGGCTCAGGGCAGTTTACAGTAAGAGAACAGGACAACTTATATGGGGAAGTGGAATATCATATATATATGGTATTCCTAAGCGAGGGGCACAACAAGTCTCTCACTGGGGTTGTAGAGAGGCAGCGGCAGCAAGGAGCCAGACTTCCACGCGTAGACCCTGAGATGGTGCAGAGTCACTTGGAAGAACTGGATGCCTTTAAGTCGGCAGGCCCGGATGAGCTCCATCCGAGGGTGCTGAAGGCACTGGCCGGATCTATAGCAAAAATCATCAGCCAGGGCCAGAGGCAGGATCTCTGGGCTACATCCAGGACAAAATCCAGACTAACAAGAATCCAAGAAACTAATGACATCCAGATAAGCTGTTGGGTAACAAGTCATTCAATGACCTTTCCCAAAAAGGAGTGGCTGGCAACTGTATGGGATCCATAACTGGCTAGGAAGTCAGTGTCAGGTAATTGTTTCTTTAGCAGGGGCTGGACAATTAAAGACTTAAGAACATCTGGCACCTTGCCCTCCCAACAAGAGGCACTGACAACCACTGCCAGCAGTGGCCCCCAGTCTCCTCTGGCTGGTTTTTAGAAGCCAGGATGGGCATGGGTACAGTTCACAACTGGCTGCCCTCATCCCCCCAAGTGCATCTTCTGCATTACTGGGTAACAGGAATTTAAAATAACAATTCATATAAATAAAACAAGGTTGGATTTCCTCAACCCCAAACTCTGACTGCACCAAAAGTGATGGTCCCCAATCTGTATGGGTAATTTGGGCAATTTTGATATGGGCAATTTTGTCCACGAAGTGGCAAACTCATCACAGTGGATTGAAAATGACTCAGTTTCCACGTAGACAAGATGGATTAACAAGGCCATTTACCACCCAGAACAGTTCCACTGGATGACACTACTATTCTATTATATTTGTAAGTATACTCTCCCTAGAACAAACACCTGACTATGGGTTTCCCAAACTATAAGGAGCACCAAAAACGGTAGCCCAACAGCATACTGTACACATTTTATTCCTTCTATAGTCAGTGCATATATGTATATAAATGTGTATATTTTATACACATTTTATGGTCTCAAGGACAATGAAAGTTCCTAACAGTTTATTATAAAAAGGTAAATTAAAAGAAGAAAATTGCTGCTCTGGAATTTACTCTAATTTTATTTGTACATGATCTCATGGGTTTAATTACCAGTTTCACGGAGATTTTGGTGATCCAGCATTTTTAAAGAATCACCACCTAAGACTCCTCCTTTCCCCATTAAGTCTTATTTAAAAACTAAACGCCAATTTACTCAATACCTTTAAATTAAAGCTGTGAAAAATATTTACAGGTAAATGCCAACCCAGAATTTAAATACAATACTTAGGTCAAATAATAGCTTCTCCAAGAGCAGAAGCTAGAGAAGGAGGAGAGGGAAGCGTGGGATGGAGATACTCTGTCCCCAAGGGAGGCGAGATGAAAGAACAACAAACACAATCTTTCAAATGCCATCTGGAAATGTAACTTGGTCAGGGCACAAAACAGACACTGAAGATCACTGCCCTGCATGTGTGTTTGTGGTGGAAACTAATAGAAATTTCCCATACATTTCTCCTAAACACTGAAAGCCTCTCTCACTCAGCCTAGAGTGAATTAGACAATGGATTTTTTATTAACTAATGACACTACAAGGAAATGTTAGTTTACCTCAGTCTTTCCGGGCTCATCCTAAAACAATGGTATTTGTTTATCACCATATTTTTAAGACGCAGGGGTTTTTTTGTGATATCTTTTATTGAACCACCTGCATAGTTGGGAGAGATGTTAAACAAGCTTCCCAGCACACGGTGCCCTTCCCACAGGTCTCACTTTGTGTCTAAACGCTTGTCCAAGGTCTCTCAATTATACAGTTGGTGCAAACCCCCCCCACCCCCCCCCACACACACACACAAATAAGTTCATAAATACTTCTTGCCTCTTCTACAATTCCTGGACCTTCATGGCTACAACAACACTCCAACCTTATTCTTAAAGATATTTAGGTGGCCAATCTCCATCAATAGTTTTTTCCCCACCTTAGTGGAAGTTAGGTGCCTTAATACCAGTAAAAATCTGGACCTATTCTTGATAATGCAACTACATCTATCCAACTTACAAACATTTTTCTTCTTTTTACCAAATGTGTCAGCCTCAGTCATTTCATTTGTAGCAATAAACCAGACTGTCATCTATAATTCAACAGAACTAGAGGGAAAAATCCTTTATTTTTAAAGGAGTGTTACAGGAATTGTATGATAGCCAAAGATTTTCTGGGTGATATCTTTTATTGGACTAGCTGTGCAGCTGGGATAAGTTAAACATGCTTTAAGAATGCCTTACATCCAAAAGCTATCCTCTTGCTTTGAACAGGTACCAGGAACAAAGTATAGCTCCAGATCACAGGCCCTGGTTCTCATGGGGGCTTCAATCACCCTGACATCTGGTGGGAGGACAATACAGCAGTGTGCAGGCAATCCAAAAAGTTTTTGGAGAGCATTGGAGACAACTTCCTCGTGCAAGTATTGGAGAGACCAAGTAGGAGCTATACTCTTCTTGACCTGGTGGTCTCAAACAGGGAAGAATTGGTGAGGGGTTGTAGAAGTAGATGGCAAACTGGGCAGGAGTGACCACAAAATAATTGAGTTCAGGACCCCGAGACAAGAAAGAAAGGAGAGCAACAGAGTATGGACCCTGGACTTCAGAAAAGCAGACTATGCTTCCCCCAGGGAACTGATGGGCAGGATCTTGTGTGAAGCCAGTCTGAGGGGGAAAGGAGTCCAGGAACACCGGTTATATTTTAAAGAAACCATACTGAGGGTGCTGGAACAAGCCATCCCAATGTGCAGGAAGAATATTAAGTATGACAGGCTACTAGCTTGGCTTAGCAAAGAACTCTTCAGTGAGCTTAAACACAAAAAAGAATCTTACAAGAAGTGGAAGCTTGGACAGGTGACTAGGCTGGAGTATAAGAATATTGCTCGGGCATGCAGGGGTGAAATCAGGAAAGCCAAAGTGCAAGCAGAGTTGCACCTAGCAAGGGACATGGAGGGTAACAAGAAGGGTTTCTACAATTATGTTAGCAACAAGGTCAGGGAAAGTGTCCTTCAGGGTCCCTTACTGAATAGGGGAGGAAACCTAGTGACAGATGAGGAAAAGGCTGAAGTACTCAGTCTTTTTACCTCAGTCTTCACAGCCATGGTCAGCTCCCAGACTACAACACGGGGCAGCACAGTTTCAGGAAAAGGTGAGTGGTCTTCAATGAACAGGCTAGGCACTATTTAGAAAATCTGATCATGTTCAAGTCCACGGGGCCAGATGCAATACATCTGAGGGTGCTGAAGGAGTTGGCTGATGTGACTGCAGAGCCACTGGCCATTATCTTTGAAACCTCATGGTGATCAGGAGAGGTCCTGGACAACTGGAAAAGGGCAAATATATTGCCCATCTTTAAGAAAGTGAAGAAGGAGGATCCACGGAACTACAGACCCATCAGCATCACCTCAGTCCCCAGAGAAATCATGGAGCAGATCCTCAAAGAATCCATTTCTATGCACTTAGAGGAGAAAAATGCGATTAGCAACAGTCAGCATGGATTCACCAGGGGCAAGTCATGCCTGACCAACCTCATTGCCTTCTATGATGAGATGACTGGCTCTGTGGATGCAGGAAAAGCAGTGGATGCGATATACCTTGACTTCAGCAAGGCTTTTGATATGGTCTCCCACAGCATTCTCGCAAGTAAGCTGAGGAAGTATGGGCTGGATGAACAGCCTGTCAGGTGGACAGAAAACTGGCTGGATTGTTAGGTTCAGTGAGTAGTGATCAATAGCTCGAGATCTAGTTGGCAGGCAGTGCCAAGTGGAGTGCCCCAGGAGTTGGTCCTGGGACCGGTTTTGTTCAATATCTTCATTAACAATCTGGAAGATGAGATGGATTGCACCCTAAAAAAGTTTGCTGATGACACCAAGGTGGGGGTGTAGTATATATGTTGGAGGATAGGCCTAGGATTCAGCATGACTGAGACAAATCAGAGGACTGAGACAAAAAATAATATCATGAGGTTCACCAGGGACAAGCGCTAAGTCCTGCACTTAGGATGGAAGAATCCCATGCACAGGCTTGGGATTCACTGGTTAAGCAGCAGCTCTGCAGAAAAGGACCTGGGGGTTACAGTGGACAATAAGCTGGATGAGTCAAGAGCGTGCTCTTGTTGCCAAGAAGCGTAACAGCATACTGGGCTGCATTAGTAGGAGCAATGTTGATAATCTGTTAATAGCACTGACATTTAACTGCAACAAGAGCAAAACTACACCCACAAGAGCAAGTGAGGGTCAGCTGCAAACAAACCAAGAGACTGAAAACAAGGAACCCAGGCAAAAATGCTCTAAAATAGAGCAATTATAATGCATTGAACTATGTTTAGATAATTCAGTGGCAACAAGTTTGCATTCAAAATGACTGAGAATTAAGTTGTAGTGAAAAGTGAGGGAGATCAAACAACCAAATCCAGGAACTTTAGCTGTCTATTAGCAAATGACCAGAACTTTTCCCCCAGATAGCAATGTCTTGCAATCTTTAAAACAGTGGGTTCAAGGCTTTTTTTGTATTTACAGGTGAATACCAATCCTCATGCATTAAGATTAAATTAGATGGAGAACTAGATGTTTTCAGCTATACATAATTTGTTAATAGTGAGAAGTGTCTTCAAGCATCAAGTAGCCATCCCTGCTAAAAGCTTAATGTCTTACATAGCTATACTTTCTTAAATTTTGTATATGTCTGTTTTTAGGTATCTTCTCTTCTTAGTACCCCCCTTATACCAAGAACGACTCCTGTGCTTAAATGCTTTTTTTCTGGATCAGTGACTAGGAAAGGAGGTGGCATGTAAGGCAGCGTATTATAAGTTAGTGGTTAGAAAATGAAATGTGGGGGGTTTGTGGAGTACACACATATACTGAGCAGTGCTCAGCTGTGGGGTCACCATAGCTTAAAATGTTGTTGACCCTTCTGGGGTCCAGCTTAATAAACTATACGGTAAATCATAAGCCTTTTGACTTTGGGCTAGTTTGGCTCATGCATAGTTTGTATACTTAAACGTATGTTTATGGAGTACCTGTGCTAAAACAAGAAGCAGTTTCAAAAAAGGTAAGTGTATCAATTCTGTATGAACTAAGTCTATGGGTACTATAGGCAAATTGCTACAGGTATGTTTATTTCAAGGTCAGGTTTTTCAAATGTGTTTCTCACATCCATATGCTCAGGGAGCAAAGGGTCTGCCAGTAAGGAGGGGGAGAAAGGGCTTCAGGGGAAAAGTTGGAGAGGCAAAGGGGCTATCTGACCCCCCAGATTTATTTTCCATGCTGTAGTAGTGGGAAGAGGACAAATTCAAGATAAACCTCCAAGCATTAGATTCTATACCTGGAAAATGATACCAAATTTATAAATTTTCCATATATAGAATCTAATTATTGGGGGGTCATCTTATAATCAGAGTCATCTTATATTCGAGTAAATATGATATGCATTATGATTTAGTAAACCTACAGAAGACTAGAGCAAACTGTGTTGTTTGATTCTAGCACAAGTCTCATGAACAAAGCAATTAAGTGCTCATTATGAAATCTTTGTCATCAATGATAATAGATTAAATTATGTACACACACACACACACACACACACACACACACACACATTATTAAGGGTCCCAGTACTCAGAAGTGAGGAAATACCAGAATGAAACTTGTCTGTGCCATATTATTATAAATGGAGTTGATAGTAATGCCTATAGCTAAGCTTATCCAAGTGTCTCTATTATAAGCCCTTGTTTTCAGTTCTATACAAAACTTTGCTAACAATAGCCAGGCCATTGTTAAAAACACTGTTGTATAAGATAGCGTACTCAGGCTTTCAAGCTTCACCTCAAATAGTTCGGCCAGTTGAAGAATGGGTTTAGGGAAAAAAAAAAATATATACTGCTTTGCCCTTGTTAAAAAAAATATATATCTTATGCGCCTTCATCTGATCTTCCTCAATATTTGAGTTTCAGTTTAGGTGAATGTTCAAAAGGTCAAAGCAAGAGCTTGAGTTTTCCTTTTGTTGCTCAGCAGTGATTTAGCAGGTCCTTTGATGGCTTTGTTTCCATAGCAAAGTCTGCTTAATGGATGTTCAGCACTAATTAAATAAGCCCATTTGCAATGCTGGAAAATAATAACAAGACTGCAGGATTCTTTCAACCCCCTCCAAGTCCTTTGCTCCCCTTTTCTGGGCAAGGACACGACTCTAGAAGAAATAATAAACCTTTAAAATGAAGGGGATGATGCTGCATACATTTCACCATCCTAGAGCCTTATCCAAAGCCTGCCGACATTGATAAGAACATTGCCTTCACCGTACTTTGGATCAGACTTTCTGGCACTGTTAAGAAAACAGGAGATGGTCCCAATCACCTGCAGAAGTCATGGCATTTTTCTCAATTATTGTGGGGGTTGTAATCCAAACATGCCAAGCAAATTCCAGCCTGCATTTTTACTTTCTTTGTATCTAAATTCTCCCAGCAGTGTGAAGATGATACAATATGCCTCTGCTCTTTTGATCCTAGACTGTTGGTACTGTCTGTTGTGCTGTGTGCTTTCACATCCCCCCAAGAGATCATTTTTCAGAGATGAGTGATGTGACCCAGATTAGAAAGCACTTGGGCACAGACCAGGAAGAAAGTCACTTTAATTCACTGTCTGTCATACAGGTCTTCCCAGTGTTGCTCATGTGCCACTACAAGGCTTATTAATGTTACTAAGGGGTTAATATGGGCCACAGGTGCATTGCGAAGGCACAAAACACCTTCCTGGAGGAAATATGGCAAAAGGCATATTTCTTTCCAATGGAGTTAGCTGCCTTTAATACACCCAAACCTATTTCTTTGGACAGGACCTGCTTAATCCAGCCCCATTGTTCCTTATCAGTGCTGAGGTTTGTTAATAGTAGTAGATAATGTTATACATTTGCTACAATGTTACATGTTTCTCTGCATTATACCACATAACCTTAACATGCTACTCCAATATACACCAGTTGTTTAATTAAGCACTTGGAGTGATGCATATTTATTCACCTTTGTGTAAAATAAATCCATATTTTTTCTGGCTCTCCATTGCAAGCCTCCCAATGGAAGGAATTTCCAAGTAAGAAAGCAACAAACATTACTTTTAATATTTGTCATGCTTCTGAGATGTTTCTTCTTCTTCAAAAGTCAACATTGGACAATGGATGCTTTTTTTTTTTTTGCTCACTTCTGTGTTTCTATGTTGGAATTGTGACATCACTCATGTCAGCAAGGGGTCTGCCAATTCTGAAGGATTCCTGTTATAGGTTCCAACTACCATGAGCTCTCTTCATTGTTCTTCCTCTCTGTCATAAAGCACTATCTTAGTCAGCTACAGCAAAAATACATCAGGAGAAGCTGTAGCCATAGAAACATGCTCCATTTTGGTGTGATCAAATTAAATATGCTTTTACTTCTAAAAGGAAAAGCAAACTAAGCAACTGTTTTTAAGAACCATCACAAGTTAATTTTGAGAAATGGAAGGCACACATGCAGTTTCAACCACCCTCGTGGTTTTATCCTCTTTTGATCATTGATGTTTTTCCTTAAAGCCCAGTCTCCTAGAGTAACATGATTACATGAGCTTCTCAGTTCCGTTCTTAAAAGTTTCTGGTCCTTATGGTTATAGAGAAAAAAGTTTGAAAGTAGCACTGGCACCAGAAGGTACATTTGAAAAGTCCATCATTTATCAGCTAATTATTTTTAAACTAATCCTTTGGTTTTTGGATCTGAATGATTGAGAGCATGGCCAATGCCAATAGGGAAGTGTCAGACAGATAGCCTGTGACTGAAGCTCTCATTTTCCTGAAGATCAGATACATTGCAGTTAGCCAGTTTGTAAGCCTTCCTGCACGGCCCATCCAACATTTCTTTACCTGGTTCTAGAGGGGCACCACCTCTCAGGCTGGGGGTGCAGGCTCCATACTCTTTTCCTCTTTATGACTCTGATGATGGGATTTTAAATGTGGCCAACGCTAACTGATAACCAGAACAACACACATTCATTTAAGTTATGCTACCTACCTCTAGCAATGGCAGCAACTAAAACTAGCTACCAACTGTGTCAGGTATACATGGGGCCATAAAGATGTACAATGTTCTGGCAGCTCATAAATAACCCTTTAGTTACTCAACCACCAGGCAGTCCACTTCATGGAGAACAATTCCAATTTCAGAAGTGTGCAGGGTCATCATTTTATGGTGCAGCATTTGACAAGTCTCCCAAATTCTTTAGGTGTTTGAGTCAATGATGTCATGTAATCTCAGACTGTAGGATTTGTTCCGTCATGTCTCGGCCTCTCATCCCCCCAACCACTTATACTTCAATATTTGACTTATCCTTAGTTCACACCTCTACCACTGGCATTGTAGGATGTCAAGAAATTTTACCAAATACAAAGCCAGAGACACAAAGGAGGTTAACTGAAAATATTTTTAAGCTGATTCTTTTATGGAGGCCTTCAGTGACATTCCAGTAAGGCCCTACACAATGAGCTTTCATATCATGCTTTGTGCTGTGTGAAAGTGCCAGTCACATGCAATACTAGTGCCGATGTGATGTCTTCATAATGAAGTACAAAAGATATTGTTAAGTTTCTCCACTACTCTGCCAAAACTGTTCTTTATAATTAATGTGCAAAGAGAACGAACCAAACACTTTTTGAATTGTGCTTACTTCCTCATTCTCAAGCTGTCCAGTGCCCGTAGGAGTTATTTTTTTATTATTATGGGGTTTTACAACATGATATTTTTTACAATATGATGCCCAGGTCCGCTGTCCATCTCAGATATGGCATTCCCACATGACTAGGATTTAATTCACAGTCTGTCTGATTAGTATCAACTCCTTGCTCACCAACCTCATTCTATGTTCAGTGATTGCTGCCATTAAGGTAAAGTCATCTACTTTAATGACTTTTACTCCTGTTACTACTGCAGAGGTAATGCAGAAATGGAGGAGCTGGACTCCCTTCTGACACTCACCCCAGAAGCACAATTGTTAACTAAGATCCATATGTAGGACTAAGTTCAGGCTTCAGCTATCTGGATATGTAACCCACTGCCAAGTGTGCACTACAAGTACCCCACAGTGCCTGATCAATGAAAGCTGAAAATCTGTTACAACTTGAGTCTTGGACCTATAACCGCTCATGCTCTTAGCCCTGGAGATCTCTGGTTCAGTCACTCACCAAAGTGTTGGCCATCAGAGATACAATCCCATTAAAGACTTCTATCCCATTGGGAAAACTGTCCTATAGAATCTTTCTGGGCATGTGATTCATATGCCAGAGTGGAAAAAAAGTTCAGTCACATTGTTCTTGGAAAACTAAATCCAACTGCCACATGAGTTAGAGAGACCTAATGCCAGACTGCAAAATGCTAATTTTGAAGGAGCACTTTTGAGGAAAAAAAGTAAAACTTCTCTAAGGGTCTGTACAGAAGTTGCTTTTTTGCCATTTGAAATGCCATGACTTAACAGAAGTGCATGGTTTTACAATACTTTTTGCTGTGTCAAGTTCAGTTTCCAGTTTCACCACTGACTTTACTGAGGATGCACCGGCGAGTGGAGAGGAGTGGGAACATCCTGTCTCTTTTTATAGACATTCATAGAATAGCAAGTTGTATATTGTACACTGAGAAGCAAATCCAAACACATATCAGAGACAACAGTTTCCTGGCCTCATTCCAATCCTGCATCATTTTGTCAATTAACTATTTATATAATTTGTGATTTAGGCTGCATCATCTGATGTGCCAGTGATTATTTTTTAAACATTTCAAAATTCCTTATTATCCTTAAGTCAATGAGGCATAAAAAAAAAACAAAAAAAACCCATTCAGTAGTTGTTCCTTTTTAGGATGTCACATGACAACACAAGAGACTAATTGTACCACTTTACTAATATTCATGATGATACCACTGCTTGCAACCTCCGAATTCTGTTACGGATATTAAAGATGATGTTAGTAGGAGGCAAAAACAAAATGCACTATTAAATGGTAAACAGATGCCATCACTTCAGATACAAAGACCGGTCTTAAGAGGAAGTCCTTCTGTGCCTACCTATCTATTCACATTTGTTAATGGGGGACAATATGCACATTCTTATAGTGCTGTTTGTTGTGGGGCATTTTATTTTATATTCTTTTTACTGTGTATTATTTTTACCTTGCAACAGTGTCAGAGAAGATTGTGACTATTCTTTTAAAGCAAGTCCTATTTATAATAGAAATCTAAATAAATTGTGGAACCATCAAAAAAGTGACTCCAAATTGAGCAATTTAGAAACATACTTTTCTGCCTGAAAACTGTTTTTCAATTATTCTTTCATAAAGATAAATACTAAATTCCTTGTTACAATCTGCAGAATCTTGTATTACTCAACTGCCAGAAATTCTGTTATTTGCTCAATAGTAATAACACCACATGCAATTGGTACAATTCTTGTTTACTTTGGGCCAACTTCTGCCTTACTTGTGTGAGTAGAACTTTAATCTCTACATAGCCCTATACTTTCTGAAAGGTGGTTGGAATCTTTTTGTCTCCACAAATCAGCTTCCCTCCATTTTCAAGCAGCCTTCCCCATCACACAACAGGGCTAGAGACAGACATTCAAAAAGCCTGAGCCTGAATTGATTCAATCTTGGCAGGTTAGTCTAACCTGGCTAGGCTAAATCATTTTGTAACCTCACAGACATCCCCCCTCTGGACTGAAAAAGTGCCAGTACATACCAGTAGTGGCTTAGGCGAAAAGCCAGGGGGTGCTAGAGCCACCCTCCCTTCCCTTCCACAGGGCTGAGCTGAGGGGGGATGGCCAGGCCCTGCAGGATACTCTGATTAGGGTGGGGTCCCCACACTGATAACAGAGTATTTATCAGCTCTGTCATCAGCATTTAGCACCCCATCGGAAAACAAAGCCTTGCTCATTAGTTCGAGCTCTTCTTAAACAACTTTTTCCAAAGGAAGGAATGCAGGGACATTGCCAGCTGAGCTGTTGACTAGCTCCAAAAAGCCCTAAGCAGACACTGTCCTATCTGCCTTACACAGCATTAGCTAGCATACCACATGCGGGCTACAGTCCGAGGGGCACGGGGAAGCCAGCAGACCCTGCTATGCCTGCAAGTCTCTGCCAGAGTTCTGGCCAGGGAGCAGAGGGGAGGGGCCAGCCCTGCTGTGGAGCAGAGCCCCGTGCAGCCCAGAGAGCATGCTGGGGGTGTCTGGTTTAGCTTAAACCAGCAATGGGTCTGGGACAGACATTGCATAAACTGGTTTGACCCAAATGAATTAAGTCTGATACTACATTCAACCAGGTTTATTTCAAACCAGTTTCAGCCATTCTGAAACTGGTCTATGTGCATTGAATGCTTGTTTTGTTAGAGGTTTAAACCAGTTTCTGATCACTTAAACCAGTTTGTGTGTAATGTCTGTCCCTAGCCCAGGAGAGCTGCTGTAACACTTCAGCAATTCCCAGAGGACTCGGGGAAAAACTATATGACAGTGAACAGATGTTCAAGTCAGTGGTGTTTTGATTCTGCTTCTTGAGGCACAGTTCTTGTTGGACAAGGCTTGTTTTTTATTCTAACTGCATTATTAAAAAAGGTTTCAAGTACAGATAAAAATACTGGATTTTTTTTTCTGTTCCACTGTATTGTATTTAAAATTTCACAATTCGGTGCTTAAAAAATGGGAAGACGTCTCCCTATGGGATGATAACATTCAGGGCTGGAGAATCAGGGTAGATGCCAAGGTGAAGCACTTGCTCTACAATTCTGCACATAGGGAAACATCTGTGTCTCATAACCTGCAAGCTACTCTTTGTGGGGAGACTGCTCAGTGTAGATTCTTTTTAAATCCCCCAGGACTAAGTCTCAGCTCCCTTGAGATATACTGTCATGTGCATGCCCTGCTCAAATTAAATTAAGGGAAGGCATTACCCCAGCCAAGGGTTGCACAACTGTTCAAAATGAAGAGATATTCAAGAAACAAGAAAAAAAGTGGAATTCCTCCCCTCCAGCATATTTAGTATTTTTCCATGGAAACATGTCAAGAAATATTTTGAGCTCTACGGGCAAAATCCTATCTACCCTCCTGTCTTTAAAATAAATAATCTTGCATGTCTACAGAAGTCAGAACACCAGTGAAATCCACTGCTGTGGAGAAAGCATTCAGGGAAGCTTTATAAGCCCCTGGTACCTTGAAGCCTGGCAGCTCACACCAGGAATCTGCAAAGCCTGCGAGGTGTTCCTGAGCTAGACATGAGGTTGTCTACTATGTATCTGATGGTGCTAACAATTTTGTTTATTGCTAGCATGAACTCTACTGCTGAGCATAGCATGAGCAGCTGCAGGCTGCCTATGTGTTAGGGGAAAAGATTTTCTCCCCCAACATCCACATTATGGCCAGGTATATGCAGGCAAGGTGTTGCTGTGCTAAACAGGAGAGGGGAGAAAAGTGAGCATAGCAAAGCATGACTTTCACTGGTCACTGTGATATTAAAAATGAATATCACAGCTTGATGTTACAGACTGAGGGGGCTGCTACTATAATCTGCCTCAGGAGACATCTAGCACTGCCCATCAGCTAGCAATACCTTTCCTATTCACACTCTGTCACGAAGCTAATACACTCGGACTGCTTAAGCACCCTTTAAGCTACATTTAAAAATTAAATTAGCTGATGTGATGAAGACAGTAATACAACCTTCATAATGTTTGGAAACTCCTATCTTGTCCCCTAAGTTATCTGGATGTTTGAATCATCACTGTAATTGACTCAAAGCTGAAGAAATATTGCCAAATTGCTTTTCAATTACTTAGTCTACGCTTTCTGAAGAACCGCCCGAGAATGATCTATAAACCTAATTGTCTTCTCTCTATGCCCAGTCTTAGTTGCCAAACTATGAAGAGTTCTGATCTTATTCAGCAGTCTTCCCTCGTCTTTAGAGCTGATCCTACATTAGCATCAAAAGCTGTATTCAAAACTCTTTGTTCAGCATCAAGTTACCTACAGAATAAAAAGATTTTGGAAAATCATACACACACACTGAAAGCACAAGACAAAGTTTGAGCAGGCACAATTTTGGTCTGTGAGCTTACAGCACAAGTAAGAGGTTTTCAGTGTAATTCCAACTACTACCCAAAGAAAGAGAGCTTGATTAAGCTACACTTCATCAAGAACACTAGATACTAAAAAAAAAAAATTGTGGTTCCAAGGCTCTAACAAGATGTGAAACACAGAGCAGGCCCTACACCATACACAGGCAGCAACTAAAGAAATAAGAGATAAAGAAGCCATACGAGGGATTTCCAGTCAAGATGCAGTTTTCAGGCAGTCTCCAACATACATGTGCTGAGCAAGGAAATTCAAGAAAGTACTTCAGAAGTCCTAAGTGGGTAGAGCAGTTAAAAGAGCTCCCAATGGTATAATTATGTGCTGACTTCACATCGAAACTGTTTTCCCCATGTTTACATTAGGATTAATCAGTACAGATTTTCATCTCTTTTCCCATTACACTTTCCTGTGCAGTGTTTCCTTAAGAGGAGAACGACACCACTTCCTCACTGGGTTTACACATTCAACAAAGCCAAGTCTTAAACTCTTCTAGCCTCTCCCTTTAACAGGCTGCAGGAAGGTTGTTTACAGGCCTTGAAAAAGTGTTTTTAAGTTGTAAAGCTGCTTGGGGAATACTTCTATCAACATTTTTCATTTTACAGTACGACGCTGGTGTAGCTGCTTAGTACAAACAATTCATGTCAATGTCGTTTCATTTTCATGCTTCATTTTACCCAGCCCATTAATCAGACTAATGAGGTCCAGTGTAAAAATCCCTTTGTTTCAAAGTAAACTGTCCCTGAAACCAAATTTCTCATGATCTTCATTTGCTTATTCAATTTTTATTTGCTAATAAAAACAAAAATGCATTGCAAACACTGTATCCTAACCATCATAAGAAAGACACTCAATTTGTGAGCAGCTGTAGGTTTAATCTGCAAGCATTGTGACAACATATTAATGCCTCAGTAATTTAGTTCGGTAGACTGCATTTAAAATAAAGAAACAATATACTCAGAATCCCGCCCAAAGAAAGAAGACAAATGTTACAAATTTGTAGCAAAGATGTATAACACATTCCTTGGGATGTAATGAACAACTCACTAGTCTACAGAAAAGAAACAGCTGAAGTTATGTTAAATAGTACAGGATTAGCCAGAGCAAAATGGAACTGTTGTAACTTCTCAAGAGAGGTCCATGCGTACCTTGAAGTCTCAAGTGTGTTTCATACACAGAGCTCTGTCCAGTAATAAAAAGGGACTCCATTTGGGCTGCAGAAACTTGGATTTTTATTTGATGTGCAGTATATTCATTGCTGCTGCTGACAGCCATGAGACGCATTGCGTGCTCAGAGATAATGCCAAATTCCCCAAGCACATGGAGTTCCTGGAAGCTTCCCGGTGTCACCTTCCAAATAATCCCTTCTACAACTCTTGTTCCAACCTGCAGGGAACCTGCAGCTTGTTACACAGTGCGTCTTCTGCCAGACCTGAATTTTACCAGTTGTGTCAGTAAAGGTACGCAAGTGTGGCTTGTTTTTCTAACATGGAAATTTTCTGCAGTCTGGTAATTTATATAATGACATTGGTTTCCTAACCTTAGTGAGAGGCAACATCTCAGAAATCCTCAGCAGAAGAGTGACAGGCTGTAAGTTTGGAATGGCTTGTACGGAGTAGACTCTGTTTGGTTGGAGGCTGGGTGTAGACATCCATTTGTCATGTCTGACCTTAACCTGAGTTTTGCATTAACAAAGAGGAATCGTTTGACTTTGGGCACCTATAGATATGCTCCAACACGTTCTAAGGAGTAGACTTGATTAATTTAATTAGAACACTCCAACGTGCCTAAACATCACGTGTATTAAATGTCTCACATTTCAAAATGGCTGCAGGGGTGCTTTAACTAAAACTAGTTGAATGGGCTTTAGTTAAAGCGCCCTGTGGCCATTTGAAACACAGGATACTTATGCTTAATGCATGTGATGGGGAGGCATTTTAATTAGAGCAGCTTTCTGGGAACCACTCTAATTTAAACACCCCGTCTTATCCCGAGCATGTCTATAGGCTCCCAGTTTGCTCTACAGCACTCAAGTGTGTTGCTTCCATAGTGCATACTGGTAGAGCTGTAATGGGTGCAGTTATTGTGCTGTGGCATTGCCCAGAAGTGGGCAAGGTAAGGCTGTGTATAAGTTCATCCTTGTTCCATATTCTAGAAAGGCATGAGGCAACATGGGCAACCATGCCTGACTAACAGAGGTTTGAGCTTTAAATTTCCTCAATTCTTTAAAAAGCATTTTTTTAATGCATCTTGAGCATGTGGAAAAAAACTTGTAAATTATTCGTATCTCTATGTGCTGCAACACTGGTGCCCAATCTTTTCAACTCACAGGCTGGATGAACAGTGCCAGACACATCTGTGGGTTGGATCCGGTCTGTGGTAATAGCCCAGCTGGGGCTGATCCAGTGGCACAGGGCTGGGGCCCCATCCAGCTACATGAGAACAGCATGCACCCAGCTGTATCAGGCTCCAGCCCCATGTGGTTTAGGCCCCAGCAGAGTTGCCACCACTCTCCCACTGCCAAATTTTCAGACCCATGGGGAGCCCCACAGGTCAGATTATATGGCTCTGGGTTTGAGCAGGCCAAGGGTTGAGCACCCCTGTACTACCTGCTGTTCTTTCCTTTCACTGACTCTGGCTTCTTGGCAATACAAGCCACTGGGTATGAGTTAGTCCCTTCATATCATCTCCTATATTTCTGCTTGTCCAGCATAGCTTCGTTTTCCCTTTCCCATCCTCCTCCCCACAGACAGCCTAGCACTGGCATGAAACCTACTATGTAAGGTGCTAGGAGAGGACGCAGGAACAATTCAGTTAATGGAAACTCTTTTAAAGGCAGCATTAGGGAGACAAAGGCATCTTCCACTACACAGCTCTCATCCCCTGCCTTATAACCCAACAGTTCCTTGCATTATTACAAACTGCCATGCCTGCTCACACCCACTTCCCACTGTTTCGAAACTGCTTCAATATTCCTTACTTCACAACTATTTCTCTAAATAACTTTTGCATCTCACTATCCCAGGATGTCCTCCATCAGCTACATCAGGGGCTGGCAATTATTTTGGGCAGAGGGCTGCTTACCGAGTTTTGGCAAGCTGTCAAGGGCCTCATGGGTAGCGCTGCACTTTGACTGGCGCCCCTCCGCTGGATCACCATCTTGTGACTGGAAGTCCTGCCCCCTAACCTGCGACCTTTGCCACCACAAGTCCCTCCCCTTGCCCCCCAGAAATACTCCTTTCAGCAAGGGGTTTTGCCACCTCAGAACCAGAAAAATACCAAATTATGTTCTAAAATTGAACATCTCCAACATTCATTAATTTAAATTTCAAAAAATATTTTTGTTCTGATTTACATGCGTTTATGTAATGTACATAGAGGTGGTTGCAGAATAGCTTAAAATTAAGTCTTCTGCTTGTAAATTGTGGGGGGGGTTGGGCAGCATGAGGGGTGGGTATGTGGGGTGTAGGTATATCAGTGGGGTGGACTGGTGTGGGGGTGTGGGAACGTGTGTGATGGAGGGCTATGTGTGGGGGGAGCATGGCTGGCGTGTTTGAGGGGGCGTGGACATGAGGGTCTGTGTGTTAGACAGTACAAGGGGGGTGTGGGTGCATGTGTATGGTGAGGTGTGCATGTGGGACTCTCCCTGTGTGCACACCCCCCCCTCCTGGCCCTGGGTTACCCGTGCAGCCCCATGCTCCTACAATCCAGCGATGCAGCTGGGGGCCACATGGTGCTGGAGCAGCCTGAAAGCTGCGGCAGGCAGAGACTTACAGTTGGGAGCCTGGGGGTGAGGCGGGGCTAGACTGGCCTTGTTGGCGAGTCCTGCCGGCTCCCCCTGCATCCTACTGCCCCTAGCTCCTGTCATCTTTGACAGGCAGCCAGGAGCTTATAAATATACATTTTCTACATTTTTGGGGAGCCCTGCGGGCTGGATAGAATGGCTCGGCAGGCCAAATCTGGCCTGTGGGCCATATTTTGCCCACTCCTAAGCTACATCATTACCAGGGGCATAAAGTGGCAATGAGAAACTTGGAGGAGCCATACGAAGGCATGAAGGGGATGGTAGGGCAAAGAAGAGAATCTGCACCAGCAGTAGGCAGGAGAATAGAAATGCAAAACCCCTACCCCTAATCACATCTATTGTCAGCTACAAACTCAGTCGTGTGCAATGTGCTACACACTGAACATATCCCTTCCCAGATTCCCACCCAGTCTTTGCATCTTGTGCCTGTGCAATACATGAAGCACACACATTCATGCTTTTAAAGGATAATAATCAATTGCCACAATAAAAACTAACCTTTTGTATTTATCCTGTTTGCTTCTTCTTTACTACTTTCAATTTCTGTAACTTTGACCACTCACTCCATACTGAGTTCCCTGAAGAGCTTATGGTAAAGAACTTTCTTAAATAAAGTTAAAAGGTTCACCCAAATGACCAAAGGATTGCTACAAGTGTGGTTAAGGCACACTGATAACATACCAGCCAGTGATGTGACTATCCTGTTTAGATGCCTTTGACTCCCCAGGTACCCACTTACAACTGGGGACAGCCATTGGCATGAGTCCAGGGAAAGGCTTGAACTAACATCTCTGGAGTCATCTCTGGAGACCTTGAATGTTCTGTTACTACACCCCTCATTTTGTCTACTGCTTTTGGAAAATCCCAAGTACATTTCAATCCAACATTTTGTTGATCTATAAAACAGTAGTACTAACAGATACAACCATCCTCTACCAAAGCCCTTAGTAACGTTGGTGGGGGTGGGGGAAGCAAAACTTTAAAAGGTATGTATCTAAAGAAACCTCAGAAGAGATGAGTACTACAACATTTTAACCAATAGGATTGAAACGCACAAAAGGAAGCAAAGACAACCACTCAGCAATGATTGCCTAAGATACTTGGGTCACATTCCTGGAACTGTATACAATGACTTGAAACCAAAGCTTTAAAATCATTTAAAATTTGAACAAATAGCTTGATTGTCATCATCATCAACATCCTTTCCCTCTCCACTTTAAGCTGTCAGCTCCAAAATCCATTTTAAGAAACCAAAGAGACATATACTGCAAAGTGGATGGCTATTGGTTCATAATAGCAATTAGGAGAAAGGCTTGTTAAAAATCTCTCTGATCTGCTAAATACATCAAACACAATCCAGGAAAACTGATGAAAAAAATGAGAGGCACGTTTCTGGGCTATGAGAAAGTCACAGAGCACTCCCGATTCACAGTCATGGTTCCCAATGGGTGTCAGTTTCAGGCTGCACACTGACATTGTAACTTACAAGAACCTGTAAAATAATGGATTTCTGCTCACAAGGACCTGGTATCTGGCTCCAAAAGGAGAAATGTGTCTGTCAGCCTGCTGATTTCAGAATCAGTATGTTGCAGAAGCTTGAACCCTGGCTTTACCAGGGAGCAGTTCCCATCCCAATCATTAGTAAATAGGCTTCACCTTCCTCTGGAAATCCATGGCCAGGGCATAGGGTAAGGAGACCACCACCACCAGAGATCATTCCAGACTTTAGCTTTAGTAGATGCTTTCCCTTCCCCTTTGCCACAACCCCATCCACTTCACTTGCAGGAGAAGCAACAGGGTTTCAATTGTGGTTCCTCTAAGTCTGACCCTAAAAACATAGTCCTGTAACAGCAGGCTGAGGTAGTGAACGCGCTTTAGAAACCAAGTTCAAATCCCCTTCACCTTTCTCCCCTAGCACAGTAATTCCACACTTGCAGTTCACCATCAGTGAACAAGAAGCCAAGGAAACCAGAATGTTCTGGATGTGAAGAGTAATAATGATTATTTCTTCTGAATAGGAATTTAATCTGAGGCAGGAGGCTCATTTCACTGTGGAGGGGGGAGGGAGGAAGCAAGATAAATGCACCAAGTAAACAGAGCAACAATTAGGTGTCAGTTTTCTTCTTAAACCAGAGACATTTTTTCTTAGGTGCTAAAACTGATGAACTCCCAAGTAAGTGTAAGCAAGACACATGTCTAATGACAGAACAAAAGCAGAGTGCATCTCTAACCCAGAAGGCAAAGGTGCTATTTAAAATAAATGTCTAATTTTATTGAAACCTTCAAAACATTTACTTGTCATCCACAAGCAGGAAGAAATTAAAAGCTGCCTAGGCAACTTGTTTCTGGCTTGGAGAAAGAGAGTTAATTATGGGACTAGGTTATTCCCAAACTGTTTAGGCAGTCTGGTTATACCTGCTACACAATAGGTGGAGTCCTCTTTCTTTCAGCAGTGCTTATGTAAGCTGTTAATTCAAGAACATGGCCTGCCCTAAAAAAACCTCCCTTAAATCAGGCCATCTTGTAAACAGTGGCTGGTGGTGAAGAAAGCCATGACCCATGGTAAGGGAGTCATTTTTAATCCAGGTCACCTCAGTCAGTTGGCAGCTCTTTCCATTGCACTGCTCAGTCAAGGTGAGTTTAAAGAAACATAACATGTTACTTGGGGCTTAGCACAGAAAGTGGGGACCAGTGGCAAGGAATAACTGTTTTCTTTAAACTGGCAACACTGGTTGTGCTCACTGCTCCTCTTTTTCTCCCCACATCATGCCCCCAGATCTGCCCTTTGCCATGCCTACAACCTCTCTGTTCTCTCTCGCCACAGCTGTGCACCCAAGTCATCTCCATTTTCAATGCAATTTGTTTTTCTCACCACTCAAAGCCACGTGACCTGACCCAGAGAATGCCTCCTTGTAATGTGGAGCACCCTGAATTCAATGGGAATTGCAAGTAGTTACCACCTCGCAGACATCTCCCCCAATCACAGTGGCAGTGAGCAAGACAGCAGGATCACATGGCTTTTCACAGCTGCAAGGGGCAAAAGGAGACATCAGCAGCATGTCACCACGCTGGCAGCTGTGGAAATAGGCTGCATGGGCCTTTCTGTGGAGGGTGCAGCTGGCACAGAACATTGCCATAACTTTCTTCCAAACAGATGGCCAGCTGTGCATTGCAGCTGGACAGGGAGACATTGGACAGAAGAAGCTACTCAATCTGCACTGAGAGGAGGCAGACAGACACCGCGGTGCACAGGGAGGCTGACGGGTAAGAGAGAGGCCAAAACAAACCAGGAAAAAACAAACAAACAGCTCCCTCGACAGAACAGTTGTTTCCTCTTAGGAAACCAGTTTCCCATAGTTTTTTCAAGACTTATATTTGGACTTGTAAAAGCCCTGGCTGGCATTCAGACCCAAGCTTCCAGTGTATGGCTCAGGAAGCCGATCTCCAAAACAGCATTTGGGTCAAACCCAGGATGAGGAAGAAGAAGGTAGTACTGAAGGGGAGCCTCTTGCTTTCCCTTTTAGTTAGTATTTCTGCCAGCAGGGTTCGAATTACACTTTGACTCTTGGATTGGGGGGTGGGGGGTGTCTGCAGCGGTGGCAGCCGGAAGGAGCTGCTGCCGCCTGGGCTGCTTAGAAATGTGTGGGGTGGGCCAGGGCCCGATCAGCCCACGTGGGGGTGCTCATTCCCCCCTGAGCTTCCCTGCAATTCAACCCCTGTCTGCCAGTGTTTCCAGCACCATGGTGGCAGCTCTAGGAGGGATGATTATAGAAAGAGGCAAAACATGCTGTACCAGAGATCAATGGGGTGGGAGGCAGCAGCACTTGGAATAGAAGAGTAATAGAAAGGAAAAGGAGGGGTTGTATGTACAGACTATAAGGAGGTAGGAGGATCTGGAGCTGCATGCATAGAGTCTGAAAAGGAAGTAGCGTTGCATCGTCCCCCGTGCACACCACTCTCCTTCATCCTTTATGTTCTTTGGCCATTTTTAGATTTTAAGCTCTCTAAAGCTCTTCTCTCACTGTGTTTGTAGGATGCCTTGAGCTCAGAAGTGGGTCCTCAGGCATCGTCATACATACATATGGAAATCAGCAAGGAAGAAGAGGTTCTGCACATGCAGCAGTATGTGAATAAAGAGGCGGTAGTGTAAGGGTTATGGCACCACTGTATTCATAGCATGTTTCTATTTTTTACCTGAAAGGCTTTTGCTCTATTGTCATGCATGTTTTAATTAGACATGCATTGCATGAACAGTACAACATAATCCTCTAGGTACTTATTTAGTTTAGCTTCTTTGTGCCCATCCCAAGCTCTGGGCACTTTGTACCAACTGAGACCAGGTTTCACACAAAGGATTCATAACCAACTCTGCTCTTCCAGGACCACACCTGGGCAAAGATGAAAATATCCCGGTTTGTTAACGATAGTAACCTCTCAACAGAGCCACCACCTCCCCAACTATCAATCTAGCTCCTTCCCTATCACCTGAGAATATCTGATGCCTGCAAAGTTTGATTCATTGCAACAAGGGCAAAGGGAGGGCTAGGTTGTGCTATTCTTACTCATGTTGAATGGTGGTATCTGGGTCTGTGAATGGCCATGAGGAACATATGGACCTATGGCTGCTGTTGCAGATATATGAAGTGCGAATTTGGAGTCCAGGTATCGTGGTTGCACTGACAGGTCATATTTGGTAAATGTTTAGGGTTTGTTCTTTACTTAGATGTAGTCTATAAAATCTGGGTTCTGAGAATTTGCAAATGTGACCCCAAGTGTGTCAGTCAATTTTAATTCTACATGCAAAATGGTGTTGTGCTGTGGAAGCCAGCAGAAACACTCATGTAGCATGGAGTGCTGCCCAGTGAGCGTACAGATAGCTAAGTCTGCTGCCAAGATTGAATTCAGAGCCAGTTACAGAGGCTGCAAATAAGCAAATGAATTCTGCATATTTGAATTTGTGTGGGGCTCAGCTGGCACAAAAATATCAAAGGTGGCAGCTGCAGGATAGGTTTAGTTTTCTTAGGACTTATTACAGGTGAGTGGGTGGGATTCATATTTTTTTTTTTTATTTCTTTCTAAAAATTAGTTATTTGCATGGCAGCATCTTCTTGTCTGCTGGGAGGCACACTGCAGTTCTATTGCAGAATTACTCCCTACCCTCGGCTGAAATCTTCTAACTTCAGAGGAGCCAGTAGGTAAAGATAAGAGAGCAGATGTAATTCCACCACAAAGAGGTAGTGGAGAAACACTTGGTAGCCCCCAGGCAGTGCTGAGCTTTGTTATCTGGCAATGTTCTCATGGCACTGGGGAATCTGGAGAGGCAGAACACTAACTTGGGAATTCTCATAGATTGTAGATGTTATCCTGAATGAAAAGCTAGGATATGAATGTGACTCACCTCTGAAGACCTTCAAGTGGGAACCTGTAGACAGATGCTAAGGTCACAGCTAGCAGATTGTGAAAACCCCTTCTACATGCCATAAAATGCTAGTGGTCTTTGGACCTAGTTCCAGCCTTCCCTGTTTTCCATCTGCAGTTGTTTCACACTGCTCCAATACATTCAGCACTCCTAGTATTCTCTAGAAGCCAACTGTCTCCCTAGAGAGAAACAAGTTTACGGAAGTCCATAACCACGATTATACAGATCACCGTGTATGACTCCTGTGGCTTTATTGGGTAATAATGCAGCGAGCGCACATATTTGATTCAGAAACAGAAGGAAAAATAAAGAAGAGTTCTCTCTTTTTTAAAAATGTTATAGAGCCATTACAAGGACAAGGACAAGAACAAAATAATTCTTAGCTTCTGTCCCCGAGTGATTTCAACCCACTGCTGTATACTTGTACATGCAGATATGAGGTTTTTAGGTTTCAGTCCTATGCATGGCTGAGTTCTTTGGCCCCAGTCCAGCCAAGCCTTTAGGTATATTCTTCACTCTTAAGCTAACTGCTTAAATGTTTTGTGGGCTCAAGGCCAGAATGCTTAGCATCTTGCAGGATCAACCCTCTAGGCTGTTGACAAAGAGAAGAGTGTGAAGGCAGTTTACCCTGTGTTAAGAGCTGTAGCTTTGTGACAGCTCCTCTTTTGTGTGCACTCCAAAATGACCAGATGCCAGCTCCTGAGTCATCAGGCTCCAGTCAGAATTCAGAGCTGAGTTGTTCTTGACAGAGCCCTTCACGGCAGGTAGTCACTTGATGAGCTACAGGCTGAGACGAGACCTACCAGTTCTGTGACCTTCCCCCACCCCCCGCAATAGGTTTAGATTAACAAGTTACTTTGATGCCTGTACTGGTGTGTGCTCCTAAATTGTAGCATTTTCCCCTCAAACCAAGGAAAAGACCAAAAATCAAGCAGAATGCAAGGACCTGGCCATGCTCCATTTCAGAGCTAACAGCTATGACACTAGGGATGCAACGCCATGGCAAGTAACATCTTGTATAAAAGGAATTTAAAAAAGAAGAGCATCAGTGTGGGAAAAAAATCCCACTTCTAATTGGTGAAAAGATTCACAGCATAGTTTTAAAACAGAGTTACAATTTCCTCCCCTCTTCCAACAACTCTGTTGCAGACTCATCCAGTTTTCCCTTGCCTTCACGTCAAACATCTTTGTACTTTCAGATCCCTGTGGATAAGTTCCAGTGTGGAGTCTCATTGACCTCAGCAGGATGCTATATATGAGTAAGAACCTGCTGTTTTGATCTCAACATAGGAGTGAAACCTTAAACACCATTGTTAGTTGTATCATGAGGACCTTTAACTAGTAGTAGAAGTTTCTGATCCATAGGATTCTGATCTATGCCTTTTAGGACCAAAGAGATACAGGAATACACACACACCTAAAGTAGTTTTAGGAACTTCAAACCAAAAATCTTTCTCCAAGTTATCCTAGAGTGTCATGAGGAGAAACTGTGTTTCAGTCATGCAGAAGTAAGTGCATCTGTATTTCACTTATATCTGCGATAGCCAAAACAGATCAACTCTAGTAGGCAGTCTGTGAGGGAATTTTATACACATTCATAGGAGTTTACCTAACAAAAAAGTGATATAATAAGGCACAGTTGCCTATTTACATATATGAATACATGTGCAAACCTGAACATGTGCACCAGATACAGAGAATATGAATCTCACACAGAGATAATTTGAATGAAAACATTGAGATCTGGTACAGATGAGATCTGAACTAAAGGTGCTGGAGTTTACAATGCTGTCATGATGATGAAGTGGTTGTGGGTAGGGTACATAGTTCATATCAGATTTCTGAATGTATTTGTTCGGCATGATGCATAATACATAATGTGTATTGCATATATATCTTGTGAATTAGCCAATAGTATATTTCCAGACATACTAGAGACTCCATAAAATTTAAAAAAACCTAAATAAAACACACATTAGTCATCCCCTTTTCCCACTGTTACTGTGTCTACATATAAATTGGGTAAAGAGAAGGTTTTCAACCATGGAAGGCAGAGTTGATGAACATCTGTTTCCACTTTCCAATTTAGAATAACTTTCAAAAATATCTTCCAGTTTCACACCTGTCATGTTGGGTGTACAGATAGGGAGAGTGAAACTGTTTTTCTTATGCAGTTCATTGCCATTTATGAGAAACTTGCAAAATCTACAGGGCCAATACTCAAGATGTTTCAAGGGTAGTCATTCAGTGGAATTGTAGGAGTATCTAGGTAAATCAGGGACACAGGTGAGTTTCCTGTACGGTGTCATATATATTTCCCCAGGCCAGGTCTAACACTAACTTGGTTGTTTATTACCAAAGTTCACAAACTCCATCTTCTTTCCTCTTCTCAGATTTATCTGGAGATTCAATCTACTCATACTTCAAGGATTCCCAATGAAGAGAAAAGAAAAGCCTCTGGGTTAAAATTCCCACAATCTAGAGTTAGGTTTACTTGAAAGGGATACAGCTGGCATTACTAGTGACCTTTTCTGACACAGTGGGCACATCTACACGAGACATTACTATAGAGTTTCCTAGTTAGCTTCACAGTAAACGTCTCACATCTACACATGGAGAACTATTAGGCCCGGGAAATTAATAAACTCTGCAGAAGGGTAGTACTTGTAAATGCAAGAACTATCCTACTGTGGAGTTATTTACTGCGCAGCAAGGCACATGTAGATGCTGGCCTGCATGTAAATTGCACCTAGTCAGCCCAGTCAGCAGGGGGTGACACTCCTGTCTGCTGCCTCTCTACATGGCTGAGTAGGTATAGGAGCCTTGGGGCCCAGCCAGCTCCTCTATCACCGAACACAGTCACCCACTGCCCAGGCCTGACCCCCCTATGTCCCCTGCCAGCCAGGGGCTGCCCCCTGGAACCTGGGCCACACTGTTGCCACTACCCAGGGCCCAAGGCTGACACCTGTGTCCCCTGCCAGCCTGGGGCTGGCACTCAGGCAGTTGCAGCTGCAGGCTGGGGCTCCCCCAGGCTGTTGCAGGGGGGGGGTCAGAGCAGGGCAGGAGCACCCCTGACTTAAACTGTTCCTTCTCAGCTCAAGTTGCTGCTGTCCTGGGTGCACATGTACACGTTACACCTGGAAGTAGTTTACTGAGGTGCAAATTGCTCCACATTTTAAGTTTAATTAATTGCATGTGTAGACATATCCATAGGGAGCTGCTCAGGAGTGGGTCCTACTTGCTTTAGGACCTCCATAGTTTCAGAGAACAAGCTCCTGCCTCTTTGTTCTCTCATTTGATTGATGCACATTACTATAGGCAATACATGGCAGGGGGCAAAATGTGGGCAGGTTCCCCCCAGATTTCTGGGCCAATGGTGGGGCACAGGGCTGAAGCCAAGCCAGAGCTAAGGCACAGCAGCTGCAGAGGCATGATTTCTGCATTAATGGTGGGGTGTAGGGCTACAGCCCAGCCAGAGCCAGCACTCAACTGCAGCAGGAACGGTGGCAGCAGTGCAGAGTTGTGCCCCCCTACCCCAATATAAACACTTATGCATTGGCCGTTTACATTACACTGCAGCAAAATTATTTTGAGAGTATTTTGACATAACTCCCTTCCCTACAATCCCACGAAAAAGAAAATACATAAATAAATAAGTTCATAATGCCTAAAACAGTGCTCCCGGCCAACAGGTTGATAAAAAAGCTGCTTCTTGAACATCTGGCTTGAACTCTTGCCAGGGGCACAATTATCCCTTTTTCATACAATGGGCCTAAGATATTGGCATGAAACATACTTCCTGCTAGGTTCTTTCATTTCTAAGCAACTGTACATCCATCACTATTTGCAAATAGGGAATAGAAAATACTCCCTTCTAGATCCAAATTGTAAGAGCTGTCATCTTCAGGGACAAATCTTGTGCATCAGGGCCTCAGCACCATATACACCATGGGCAACTGAAGATTAGGGAAGTCTTTGGACTGGTCTACCACAGGCTACTTATACTTGTTGAATTTCTACTCTGAACCTTTACCACGTGGTAGGAGGTCTGGAATATCTTAGTTCAAAGGTATCTGTAGTTGTGTTGGACAAGTTTGGTCAGATTCTCTGCAGATCTAAATGTAATCCTTGAGAGAGGAAGTTCAGGTTGCAATTTTTTCTGTCTCCTCTGGGATACTGTAGCCATTAACTTTTGTTGCCAATTGGAAGCCTGCATTATTCTACCTTGCATGAACATGTACAGAAGTGACAGCAGTGAGCACACATTTCCTTACACATATGTACTGGACAAAGACTTTTCTATCTGGGGTAGGAGTAAGTCTTGTGGATGCTACATGGTTAGGTGTGTTGCTTTTTAAATGGAAGAAAAATACAGATGTAGTACTATAGAATCTGGTCCACATCTGTCAGCTTCCTCCTTGCCTACAATTGCTGGTGCTAAATACTTTGTACCATTATGTTGGGACTGACCCTGAGGTCCCCATGCCTTTGAGTACATCAATATTTATGCTCTCCGAGGCCAGAGTTCAGGGGTCTCTCTCCCCCCCCTGGGCATCACAGTGTAGATTATTCTAAACAATGCCAAATATTATCTCAGTAAGAGCATGTTTGTGAGAGAAAATAAAGAGAAAGCCATTAAAAAAAAAAGTTTAAGTAAACAAACATGCCTCAGATGAGAATCACTAAAATATCACTGGGTGAACAAAAACTTTGTGTCACACAGTTAAATAGCATTGGTATAGGATGAAAGATTTCCATTCAGTCTCACTTTATCTTTTTTTCCAAAACTGATAATTTCCTTATCAACAATGGTGGCACAGTGAAGAACACCCAGTCCAGAATGGTATTCACTGTTTGTATCTCATTTATACTGCCTTTGTTGGTTAAAAGGCACAGATGTATTCGTCTATAAGAATGTTAATTACTAATTAAAACAAGGAGATAAATGAAACTAATGAAATCAAAATCATCCTTCAGTGAAGAAGAAAGGATAATCTACTGGACAGAAGAACAATACCTGGAATAAGGTTTGGGTGGGCTAGTTTTACTCACAGGTTCACAAGCTCAACTTCATCTCTACCACTGGCTGGCCAAAATTATATTTTTTGCCCAATTCTGAAATGGATTTATTAGGTGACTTTGGGAGGAAAATTACTTAACCTCCAGCAGTAAAATGGAAATATTATTTACTTACTACACAAAGTCATTACCTAATATCTACATGAAGTGGTTGGAGATTCCCAGATGAAAGGCAACATGTATGTGCGTTTTCACTTTCTTTACCATCTACAGTACATAATTATTGCCTGTAAAAGCATAATGCTTTTCAAGTCTGTAATTATCAGTTTCTCCTCCTGTTCTGCAGTTGTCAAGATGAAAGAGGAGAGAATACTTTAAAGCTATTATTCATTAAAAGACAGTGACACTACAAAAACAAACCATTGCTTCTTGTTATAAATATTAAAAAGATACTGTCGAAATACTGACATCCAAGCCACACCCAGATCTGAAATTTCAGACTCGGCCCATGTAACTTCTTCATGAAAATAATATTTCAAAATATTCTGTGTGCCTTTAGGCAGTTGCCACTGTACAATTTTTGCTGTTATTATTTCAAGCATACAACCAGTTAACAGAAATCAGGTGTTTTACTCAGAGTAAGAAAGCAAAAACAAATTTTCCCTTGAGCATGGAAATGTTCTTGGTTGTTACATTGTAACGAAGTAGCAAAGCAACAGCTATTATCTCAGGGCCACACACTAGCTAAAACACCACTTTTAAAATTTCCCACCCTAGTTGTGTCCAGGCTCCCAATATAAATCCAGATTCAAACCTATATTTCTGAAAAAAACCTCAAGTACCGAGATCCATGGTTGTATGTAAGGCTCTATTACACTTAGTTACTAACCACACTAGGGAAAGGTATCTGGGAGGACCAGACTGGTATGTTAAAGAGAGACAGAGATTGTTTTACACATAAAAATTACTGCTTCTTCAAATCTCCGGTACCCCAACCTTAGAATGCTGAAAATCATGACTGTTGTTTAGGAGACCTGGCAGGGACAGAAGACAGACCACCAACATCTGCTACCTTGAAATCTAATCAAGTAGAAAAGAAAGAAAAACAAAACAAAACTGGAATTTCCTTTCATGACTCCCCCATTAATATAATTTTTCCTATTGTTTTTACATATTGTCTCTCTCCCAGCCAATGTGTGAAAGGCCTTCCCAAGCAGCAGGGGAAATCGATTAGGGTAAGGAAGGAACACTGACATTGACTATACCTCATCTGATGATGTGAACTCAGGCTTTCAAGAGCTCGTGCATCTCTAATTGAGTAAGTCTATACTGTACATCTCTACCTTGCCTTCTGCCTGACTTGAAACCAGCCTGGCTAACTACCTGTCTCCACCCCCATCAAGCACACTCTTAGGCCCCCTCTACATGTGCAGGTGAAGGTATGATGGGATCTCACGTGCAATTCACACAGCAGTGCCTCCTGACATGCCACATGTGCATGGCTGGAGGCACAATTTAGGGATTAAACATTAGATCCCTTTGTGCCTTACTGACTGTTCAGGGGGAGTCCAGTCCCAGGTTCCCCCTGCACCAGCAAGAAACAAGCTCCTGAAGCTGGGAGCCCCAAGCACATCAGTTGAGGGGCTCCTAGTTGCAGGGACATCCCATCCACCCCCAGGGTGGTGGTCCCTGCTACACATGCAAATTAAAGCTGGATAGCAGCCACCTATAAAGTTAGTACACCTTTTTGAGATCTATTTATAGCTGGCTGGAACTTTTTATTGCATGATAAGCACTTTGCATGTGTATCTGGTCTCAAGGTAACTGCGCAATTAATTGAATGATACCTGTAACATGTAGAGGGGGGCTTAGAATATATTCATTTCTCATCCCATCTTGTAGCTTAGAAACACCAAAATTGTAAGACAGCTTCCTAACTTATAACAAGGATCCTGATTTTCTCCGATTTTAAAAAAATCCCCAATTTTCAGTTAAAAAAAGTAACCCCAAAGCCACATTTTTCCATGATTCAAATGAAACACGACTATATATATATATATAGTTAACCATGATTCAAATGAAACACGACTATATATATATATAATATATAATATAATCATGGAAAAATGTGGCTTTGGGGTTACTTTTTTTAAACTGAAAATTGGGGATTTTTTTAAAATCGGAGAAAATCAGGATCCCTGCTTATAAACCAATGGCATTCCTTATTTCATGGGTGTAAGGTTTCTTTTAAAAGCATAGGGAGGGACCTCTTTTTCAAATTTCCCTCCCAGAGGAGAATTGGTGAGTTTTCCTCAGGTGACACTGTGAAACTCGCTGAGCATTCAATTCAGTGCAAATCATAGGTGAGGTCTGCCATGAGCAGGAAAAGGCCTGATTCTGGGTAGAGTCATTTTCTGGTACAGAGGAAAGGAGGAGGCCACCCTTGATGTCACCTTGCTGCTTTGAAAACTAGAGTTAAATGGGCTAAAGGGGGAAAAAAAAGGCAAGTTCTTTGACTCAGCCAGGTAACAATAGTGAAGGGTCACAGAAAGAGCTCAGCATCATGGAGTGACGCTGGCAGGAACTTCCTTCAGGGTACATTTAGTAACAACACAATTGGCAAAAGGCACAGTAAGAGAAGCTTCCCTGTTTACACAATAACTTCTCACCAGTGCTGCCTACAATAGGAGCATTAACTCAGACAGGCTCCTGGCCTCAGAAGCCATTTTTTATACTGTCATGTAACCCTGTTCAGAGTGGAATTTTTCAGCTTGTTTATCCAAATCAGTGAAGCTTCTTATTTTATTTGCATTACAGGAATATCTACATGTCCCAGACAAGACTAGGGGCCACATTATGCCAGGACCTATGCAAACACACAGTAAGACGTAGTTCCGCTATGGAAAACTTAATAATCTAAGTAGACAAGAACAGAAAAAGGCTAACTAAAGGAAGGCCCAGGGAGATCAAGCAACTTGTTCCCGCTGACCAGGAGGTCTATGGCAGGTCCATCTCCCATGACCCCAAGTCCACAACATCCATCTTCTCTTCATGTCTGAACAGCTGTTAGCAATGGAAGAACTCTCCCCTATAGAGGCAAGGCTTTGCCCTGCATGTTCCTGCACCTTTAACTGCCACACAGCCTTGTCCTCTACCATGTTATTGAGCAGAGTGGCTTGATTTACAATGTCTTAAAACCAGAGCCTGGGTTATACAGACCCCACAGTGATTTCCATTAAGCAGTTATGTCTTCATTGTATAGTAACAGGAAATACTGTGTTAACTGGCAGACTGGTCAGGGCAGCCACAACACATCATTACTTTCTACCATCATGTTCATTTAAAGTGAAGAGTAGGAGCAGTGGATAGGATCTGTCTCTAGTGGATAGCAAGCACTTTGGCAGAACTGAACAGAATTCCCTAGCTCAGGGCTGGATAAACAAATGACAGGTGACCTTTACTTACTGTTGTGGCAACTGAGCAGAGAAAGACCTCCATAAGGGTTTCTGGCCAGGGATTAGCCATTTCTGAGACTTGACATCACCTTAGCCAACTGAACATGCTCAGGGATATGTTTGGTCCAGTGTGGAAACTGCTTCCCTTCTTAATGTGGTCTTTATTGGAGTTAAGAGATTTTATTTTGCTGTCTTCCTACAGCAGGGAAGAACTAAGCAAACCAGAATTTGCTTAGTTATACATAAGATGCTTTACATGTTTCAAAGATGCCCTGAAAGGCAGATGAATGACTCCAGAAAGATGCCATTCTTCTCTGTCCATATGATATATTTCCAAATAGCCTAATTCAGAGAGGGAAAGCTACATCTCAGACAGGGTTGAAGGCTGCAACCTAAAACCAGCAAAAGCACTGAGATCATGATTAATGCAAGAAACCTCCTGAAGTTCAAACCATTAGTTGTGCTTCTCTTACAGCTCTACAATACAAGGTCAAACTGAGTGTCTTTGATTTTATTGATTAGCTCTAGATTACCCATTTAATATAATCCACATCTCAAAGATAGCTAAACCACGTCCAGGTAAAAGAGACACTGCAGTTTCTAAGAAAATTCGATACCAGAAAGTTAATGTATCTGTGTGACCCATCTGTAACCTACACACTATGGTTAATAGGTTTCCTGTAGCTAGCATGTGATGAGACTGTTCTTGCACCTGTTAACATATTTAGGCATAGATTTGTGTGCTAACGGCTACTGTGTGTTTTTTTTAAAAAACCCCACTACATCTTAAATTGCTAAAGTCAACTTCCTCGATTAACCACAAAATGAGAGGTTCTCGTGGGAAAAAAAAGCGGGGGAGGAGCTTCAGTTTTCAGATTAGATAAATCTCAATGAAATTTACAGACTCTTTGATTACAAGGAAGGGGGGAAAGCCCTGGCTGATCAAAAAGTTCACAGTAAATGAGGCAGAACAAAAAATGTAGAGGTAGGGGGCAGGGTGAAGGGAACTAAAACAGTGTCTATACTTAGAAGCTTTGCTTTTTTAACTATGTCACTATATGTTATATGCTTTTTTAACTATGTCACTATAAAGTTAACAAACAAACAAACAAACAAGGCCTGCAAAACCCCCTAGCATGAACCTATGTATATCAGTGTGAAGGTGCTGACACTGGCAGTGGCTGTGCCATTCAGAGAAGGAAGATAGTAAATTGATCCCGAGACATATTTCTTCTTTCCCTCATAATAATAAAATAACAGCCCTCATTCAATTTCCTTCTGCCAAATTACAGCTCATAGCCAGATTCTGACACCTATCTTGGGTAGGGACTGCACCAATAACCCATATGAATCCCATTCCTATAAATAGTAAAGCTCCTTTACAGCTTTCTGGCAGAGTAAAGAGAACTTGAAACATCTTTCATTTTAAGGGCCTCTCTGTGCTGCCAGGATGGTATAAAGTGGCATCATCATGACTGAGAATCAGATCCACTAACTTCAGGTAGATTAATCATCAGAAATGGGACTGGTCCACAAAATTCATTATAAAAGTTAGTAGCTATATGTCAGTGAGATGTGGAGTGGTTTTAGATAGTGGTTACACTAGTACAAACCTGGTGCAGGCAAAGTTATACCAGTATAAAGATGTCCTTGTACCACATTAAACTTAATCCCAATTACTCCCTGTTCTATATGGAGGACAGTAAACTGCTCTAAGTACCTTGATACTAGTAAGACTGGGTCCACACTTGCATATGCAGGTAGTATTACTACACTAAAATCATTGAAGAGGTACCACTTTTTAGCACAGACAAGACCTTGGATACTATTCTATCAGCGTACCAGGATCTAGTCCTTAGTGAACAGATCCAGTAATACTCTTCCTTATTACAAAGCTCCTTCATGAACTCCATGTAGGCAGACCCAGGAGAAGATCAGCTCATTAGCACCGGGGTTGTGACCAGTGGCAGAGCGCAGAAGATTCAGCAGTGGAGAACTCATTGCACACGTTCTGAACAGTCAAAATCCAGAAGGGAGAATGGGGAGGGTGGAGGGGGTAGAACTATGCTACCACATCCCACCCTACCAGATCCACCCCTGAACATATTCACCTACTCAGGCTGGCATCAGCACAGTTTAGAGTCCTAGAGAAGTAGGGCTGGAAGGGACCTCCACCGGTCGTCTAGTCCAACCCCCTGCCTAAGGCCAAATCATCCCTATCCAAACCATCTGATACAAATCCATGGTCTAAACTTTTAGCAAAACTACACAGTCAACCCTGACACAACACAAGACTTAACGCCCTAACCTGCCACAAGGAAAGCAGAAAGACCATGACAGTCCTAACATCCCAGGAAGAGAGCCACACCCACTGCTACAGAGGAAAGCAAAAACTCCCCCAGTCCATACCAAGCTGACTTTGGGGTAAAATGTCTTCCTGACTCCAAATATAGCAATCTTGTATGACACCGAGTAGAGGGGCAACACCCTCTAGCCAGAAACCTCCAGTTTAAAAACCCAGCAGGAACACTGGCACATCCCAGTCAAAATCCCCAGCCTTGGCTGCAGCCAACATCCAATGCCTCTGAAGAAGGCTTAAAAAAGAAAAAGCAAACAACTAAACCCTGACATGTGATGGCAAGGAAGGGGAGAAGAGTGAACCATGTATTGGAAAAAGGATATTCCATGCTAAATATGCACATGCTTATATTGCAAAATGGACTTTTTTTTTGCAGATACAGAATTCCAGAATGTGGGGATAGCAAACAAACTCATTTTCAAATATGGCATTCATCCGGGTTGCCAGGTGGGACTGGCAGGTGGGACTGGGATCTTTGCAGCAAAGATTGACAGTCAAACATTAAAGGGCAGGGGGGAGGGGAGGAGAAGAGAGCAAGAGAGAGAATGCATACTATTTTGTCCTGTTTCTTTATTAGTAGCCAATGCACCTGCAGCCTGAACTTGCACAAAGACAATGGCAGCTTTGCTATTAGGAGAGATAGGATCTGACAAAGTAAGCCTTTGCCTACAGAAGCTTATACCTCTCCGAGCAAGTTAGCCTATAAGGTGCCACCCTGTCCTGTCTCCTGCCAGCTTTACTATGGGCATCAGTAAATGCAGGATTATGCCCTTGGTTCTTAGTGTTAAACCCATGCCTTTCACAAATACTTCTCTCTCTCACTTTCACAAGAAGTCATTTATGTTGACCTCCAAGAATCAATTTCAGTATATTGATAGCACGTACGTCAGACTGAAGTATAACCCAGTTAGTTTGTCTTGGAAGGACGGTTGGTCTGTGTTTCATGATATTGCATCCTAAATGTTTATCTAATTTATTCTTAGCGTCCTATTACACTTTATGCTATAGGCTGTATAAATGTTAATCAACTTAGTGTTGATCAGTTTAGCGGAGCAGTTGCACCTTAAGGTGAAAAACCTGCTCTGACTGTCCTTTACCTGCACAGCTGTGACTTGCCACTAGAGGCTTGGTAAGCAGGAGCAGGACTAGGAGCTAGGGGTAGGACTAGGACCTGCCCACAGCCCCAGGTGGAGGTGGTACCCATGGGGCCCAGGATGTTGGTCAGAAGCATCCTCAGCAACCCCAGGTCCCGATGCATGCAGGGTCTGGGGAGGGTGGGGCACAGGCTGTGGGCAGGAGGGGGTTGGGGAACCTCCCCCCCAGCTTAGCTGCATCCTGGACTGCACCCCCCCCACCACACACACACAGAGCAGCTGCAACAGCCCCCAGCTTGGCTGCTATCTCCTGTCCAAATCCTGCCTGGCTGCAATGGGAAATCCCCACCCCTCCTCAGCCATCAGCTCCCTCCCTGGTGCATCTGAACCCTCTGCCTGAGGAACAGTGAGGCATCCGGGAGGCAGGGGCACACAGTGCCCATGCCCTTGCCCTGGGGGAATGGGGTGACTGGTGTGGGGCACAGCAGAACCCAGGTACAGCAGGAAGGGATGGAGGAAGGAAGCCTCTGAGCAGGGTGGTGGAGGGGGCACAAGGAGGGGGCTGGGCCCTGGAGGCTGCCAGATCCTCCTGAGACCCCATGATCTCCCAGAGACCCTGGTGCAGGTCATATAGGAGTTGGGTGAAATCTGGAATCTGAGCTACTGAGCCAGGAGTAGTTGCAGTCAGACTCACCCAGCCTGTATGTGCCCCCATGGGTATATATCATCAAGCACATGGGGAAAGGAGGCATAGCTCTGGGCTCCACCACACTCCCAAACACTCCCAGCCAGCAATGTGTCCCCTGCACAGGGCAGAAGCTTCTGGCAGCACCACCCTACCTATATTAAATGCCTCCTGCTATCTGGTCCCAGGGTTTCCAAGATTGCCACCACTGTCTCATGTCCCTGCTGAAAGAAGCCCAGTGAGTGGGCGGGGGCTGGGACCGGGGCTGGGGCCCAGCACTATGACCACCTGGTGCTGGTGGGGAGTAGTAGCTGCCACCACCCCCAGGAACTTTGCACCCTGTGCAGACTCCACTGCTGCTGCTGGGGTCAGGGTTTACAGTGAGATGCCCCCAGCGCAGCATGGTGGGAGCAGTGAGCCAGGCCCGGCGGTGGCAGGAGGCATTGCAGGTGCCAGGTGCTCCAAGGCTGTGGTGCTCACTCTGCCTGACACACCTAGGGAGGGCCAGGCATTGTGCCCACCTCTGCTGCTCCCTGGCATCCCCGCTATCCCTGACTCACAGAACAGGAGTGTGGGGAGGGAACACTGCATCCTGGGAGACTGGAAGACTTCAACTTGGGCAGAACAGCTGTGGGGAGTGGCCGCACCTTAACAGAACAGGAGCAAAGTTATGTGGATTAGTGACCATCCTGCCCTGGAGTGGTGTAACTTTGAGTTGCAGGAGTGCTTTAAGCCACTCAAAGTTGTTAACGTGCAGCCAGTTCAGAGGTTAAGAGATCCAGAAGCTGCCTAAAATGGTGAGACCATATCTGTAATACTGTGTCCAGTTTTGCACCCCCTTTCCCCACAGAAAGGATGTGGATAGGTTGGAGAGTGTCCAGCTGAGGGCAACAAAAATGGTTAGGGGGGGATGGAGCACATGACTTCTGAGGAGAGGCTGAGGGAACTGGGTTTATGTAATCTGGAGAAGAGAAGACTGAGGGGGGATTTGATAGCAGCCTTCAACTACCTGAAGGGCGGTTCCAAAGTGGATGGAGCTGGACTGTTCTCAGTGGTGGCAGATGACAGAACAAGGAGCAATGGTCTCAAGTTGCAGCAAGGGACGTTTGGCTTAGATATTAGTAAAAACTCTCTCATGAGGAGGGTAGTAAAGCACTGGAACAGGCTACCCAGGGAAGATGTAGTATCTCTATCCTTGCAGGTTTTTAAGACCTGCCTAGACAAAGCCTTAACTGGGATGATCTAGTTGGGGATGGTCCTGCTTTCAGCAGGGGGCTGGACTAGATGACCTCTTGTGGTCCCTTCCAACCCTAATTTTCCATGATTGTATGACTGTGTAACAATGCCCTTAGTCTTTTAAAGAATTAGGTATAAATGGGGGGGTGGGGAGGGAAATGATGCAACAGGGTAACTTTGAGATAGCAAGCATCCCAGATGTTTATTCCTTGCATTAAACTTTACTATTTTGACATGAGAAATGCATATAGATGTGGGATGCTGAGCACATTGACTGATCTTGAATTAACCAGCCATAGAATGGGTTTCCACTGCTTATTCACAACCTCCCAACTGTTCCACTACAGGACTTGAATGGTTTTCAAATATTACTAGAATATAAAGTAGTGACAATTGTCCCTACTTCTTAATAGATACAATATCCCACTAAAATATACCTGATGTTTAAGAGGATGCCATGTAACAGCTTACTATTATTACTACAAGGTCCTATGGACACACACTAAACTTAATCCCAATTATTTTTTCTTTTTTAAATGAAGAAAAGAAATAAGCGGTTCACAATTGTGCCTTGAAACCCCCACTGAGATCAGTGCCTCACTGAGCAAGACACAGAGTGTGTGCATACTCACACATATATTTCTTGCTGAGAAGTTCACAATCTATATAAACAGGAAAGGAAACAGAAGCAAAGCATCTTGCCTCAGGTCACACAGAAGGTCCATGACAGAGCCAAGAATAGAATTTAAGTTTCCTGACTCCCATTGCAATGTCCTACCCCGTAGACCAGACAGTCTTCTAGGTGGCTAGGTTACAGCCATTTCTTGCAGACAGGGACACTGTGCCAGTCATACCTTTGTCACCTGGAGATTAGACTGCTGCAACATATTCTGCATGTGGACATTTTAAACCTTCAAGGAACTGAAGCAACAGTAGAGATCTGCTGTATTTCGGTTATTATGTGGCATATACACCAGCTCTGTGATCTGAACCGATTAAATTCACGGGTAGAATATATAAACTTGCAGAGAGTTTACAAATCCTAAACAAACCTGCCCGTTCAAGTGATTATTTCTGTCTCAGGGTAATACCACCACACTTGAGATGGAGTGCTTCTGCTGGCAGGACATTCAGTATGAATGATCTGGTCAGTACGATAACAGTGCATGAGGTTTTGCGTTCCTACAGCATAAGTGAAAGTAAGAATGAAAGGTCATACTCACTAGGCAACTACCTGTATTAGCAGACTACTGTATCCCATTCCCTCAAACACTGGGTTCAGTTCTACTCCAGCTCAATTAGAAAGACCTCTCAGCTTAAGCAGCTGGATTTTTTTGCACCGAGGTAGTTACATAAGGTACATAGTTAACTGTTATTGAAATTCTAGGCCTGTAAACACAAACAAGGATTTCATATACATTTAAAGCCAAGGCTTTGCACTACTTTGTCAAGCAAAACTCACTGGGGATGTTGTTAATTCAGAAGAGCAAAACCCAGCTCTTCAGGCCCTTTAGTGTAAGGTGTTGCTCAGCCACTGGTGACCTTCACAGTGACTTGCAGTAGGGGAACAGTCATCAGCTCTTCATTCATGAGTAACACTTGATTTATTCACAGCCACACACAACCTGGGAGTTTCCTTTCAGACCAATGCAGAACAGGGTTAGGAGTAAGGTTGTGGGAAAAAGCCTAGCACTTCAGTTTTCTCACCTCTGCTTCCGTACAAGGATTCTGAAAGGATTTTGAGGCATCGCCTAAAGAAACCACACATGCAGCTTGCTTTCAGGCACCTGCGGTTTTGTTTAGCTCAGATATGCCTCAGTTTCCATCAGCAGATTATTATCTGAAAGAGCAAATTTACTCAGAGCTCAATCAGACTGTGGAGCATCTCCCAAGCCTGAAGGGGTTGGGAGACCATGGCATATGCTTCTCTTTGCATTGTCACCTCTGCTAGAGGGATGGGGTTATGGTTGGACCTACTTCTTTCCTAGCCACCCTTCAAGCCTCGTGCTCTCTTCCAGAAACTGGAAGGACTGCAAGCATAATCAGAAGGGTGCTGCAATGAATTAGGAAGCTGCTCCTCTTCTCTTCCTGCTTTGAACCCCTAAGTTTTCCCTTGAAGAAAAGAAGATATGATCAGAGAAACCCTATTACTTTTTAGAAATGTTCCTTTTAATGTGCTAATGGCTTGTCACTGCTAGAGGAAACTCTATCCAGTTATTCTCATCAAATGTAAACTGGAGCCTGGACTGACAAGTAAAGGACTGTATCTTTAACTGTAGCCATGAACTGCAAGAAGACAGGCCAGAATGGATTAAGGTCTAATAATGATGTACCTGAGCAGTTAGTTACATATGCTGATACTAGCATGAGGCCATGAGCCAACTATCATTAATCTTCCAGGCATGTCAGATTGCTGTGACAACCTGTCGTGTCTCATTGCTTCATTAATGCACTTCTGATGAAGGCAGTGCAGTCACTGGCACAAAATTAGCAGAGAGCAGAAGGTATGATTTTCCACATGTATATCAAGGAGGAAAGAAAGATTTCATTCTTATTATTATTATTATATGGCTAGATATTTATAGGGGGACCCAAACCCTGTGCAGCAGCAACTGTCTTTATGTTGGAACTAATCCAAAGCTCATTTAAGTCAGTGGAAAGATTCCCATTGATTTCTATGGGTTTTAGGTCAGACCCCTTATGAACTTGTAATTGGCAATTACATTATTGCAAATGAGAAACTCATTTCCTCCCACCCATTCCTTAAACTAAATTAGTTGTTTCCCAACCCAGGAGAAACCTGCAATGAACAAACCCAGATATTTGTATGGCTAATGAGGTCTGTCTTTGAATCTTCAAGAGTAGCATATAATTATATTTAATATAATTTATTTGTCATTAGAGAAGTTTTGTTTCAACAGTTTTGCAACATAGACCAAAGAAAATAAGACTCTGGGTCTGTTTCAAAACGTGTGTGTTTGTATAACACGTAACATTCCATAGCTTGCCTTGCTTTGCTTGTCTATCAGTAACTTTTTTCCAAACGGAAAATTTTGCCTTTTGTGACTAATTTCTTCTGTACCACATGGTTCTGATGTTTACAACTTTTTATTTGGACTACCTGTTGGGTCCAGGTCTTTTTTTTTTTTTTAAGTGAGAGACAGTGTCATGTAACCGAGACCTCAGTCCTTCGATAAGCAACTGATTTTTTTTTTTTGTTCCGTGTTTGTACAGCAAAGACAACTGGTCTGTAGTCCATGACTAGGGCTCCCAGATGATGACTAATATAAATAATTACATTTAGTTGAAAAAAGGAAGATTAAAAATAAGGATATAAATATTTTCACAGTTGTCAAAAATGCCAGTGAAAACAAATCTGTCTGCGTTTAAATATCACCTGTCAGAGTTTACAATCCAAACACTGTGCTTCTACCAAAGAAGGTAAAACTATTTTTACTGGTCCAAGGAAAGTCATGAGCAAAACGCAAACGCTCCAAAATGTTTGATTCTTTTTAACTTTCCTCAGTGTTAACAAAGGTTTCTAATAGAAGAGATTAATTTTCCCTGTCAAATACCAGGGAAGAACCTTCAGCAAGAACTGGGATATTTGCCACTTCCCAGGATCAGAGCTGTCATGAGAAGCTGCAATATCCTAAGCCAAAGACTTGGGGAGGGAAAAGAGAGGAGAAGTAAAGTGAGAGCTGCATCATTTCGCAAGCATTTTAGATCATTTATCAAATTTCATGTTTCCATTTTTGTGTTTATACCCTTGTCTTTTAAATGAGAAAACCATTCAGAAGCCAGGATTGCACTAAAAGACTTTGATAATGATGCTAGCTGAGTAATGTAATCAACCTAGTGATAATTAAGTATATGGAATATATATATTTGTTATTTTAATGGATTATTTAACAACAGAACATATCTGCAATCAGTCCTTGGGTTGATGGCTTTCCTGTGGGCCAACCCCTAATGTGAAGTCTCCCCAAAGTAGATCATTTTGGTACTGAACAGTGTGTGTCATGCCAAAGTAACTTAAAAAAAACAAAAACAAAAAAAATCAGCAGTGACATCAGTGTTAGATTCAAACTGTACTTTAGTGATCCATTTAAATAAAAAGGAAAAAACAAAAACCTGGAAGTCTGACAGACACTAATTACTTTTTTTGACAAGCCAAAACATAGAAAGCCTGTTTTTAAGACATCTGGTTTGGGGAATCAAACAAACATACAGATTTATTATGCCATTGACATTTGGGTGGGAAAAAGGCCACTGCAAAAGAGAAACAACACTGTAAGCTCTTCTGCTCTGTTAAAAGCCCTTTCTATCAGCAACACACTGGCTTGAATTCTCATTCACTAAACTTCTTTTATGTCATCCGGACAATATAAAAGAGGCTGACAGTGAGTGCTAACAACCAACACAGGCCTCTTGTACACTACCAGAGCAGTGGAAATGAGAATCAGGCCCAATATATTTTTACACTAGTACACATCTCAGTTTCCTATGCAGTTTAGTTGAGCAAACACCTAGCTCTGTTTTCAGGAGGGTGCTCCTTGTAAGCTAGCTGACCCCAGCTCCAAGCTATTAAAACCTTTATACAGGATGAAGTAGAGTCAGTTTGTACCTTAGAAAGCTGTACAAGGAAGAGACCTAGCACAGGTACATCTCCTCTACCCAATGAGAAGAGACAGTTTCTTGCTTCTTCAGCACAACTGGAACTGGACGAGAATGCTAGACCAGTGCCAGGTGAAGATACAGGGACAAAATACACACCATCTCCCACACCAGCCTGACAGATTATGGGCTTTATCCCGCGAAAGGCTCAAAGAATGGTTGAGTGTCCTCACCTCTTCCTGAACAATTAGGACAAGTGTCATAAAGGGACTCAGTATGGGATGCTCACCCTTCCCATGTCTGTATTTTAGGCACCTGGCTCTAGGAGTGGAATCCACAAGCCTGAGCTTGATGCCTAATTCTAACCATGTCCCAATTTAGGTGCCAAATCCTACCTGTAATGCCTCCAGGACTTGCTTGGTGTCTTGCAGGATCAAGTCCCAGGCAGGAAAGGTAATGCAAACTGGAAAGTCTACGGAACTGAACCCTCCTTTAAGAAGCATATGAAACACAACTTCATGGGTACCACATTGGTAAGAAGAGGGTGCCATGGACTCAGCACCAAGACAGAGATTGTCCTTGACTTGTGTAGAGCCCTTACAACCCAATGAATGTAAAGGCTGGAAGTCAACAAGAATTCTGTGGGTAAGAGGAGTGCAGAATCAGGGCCTTGTAACCATCTTTGAAGAGATCATGAGGTTATAATACACAGTTGCAGAGGTGAAACATTTAGGGCACAAGTTCTAGTAGTTTCTGTTTATACAGGTTAGGTTTAAAACAAACGCATGAAAACAGTAACTAAAACCAATTCCTTTGTGTGTGGGAATCTGCTCCAGTCTGACTCAAAGGTCATTTAAAATCTGTATGCATTTACAGTACTACACAAATATTTGCCAAACACACAAGCTGCTGCTGGTCTTCTTTGAAAGATAAAGGTTATGACAAAAAAGAAAAAAAACAAACCCTCAAAAAACCCAACCCACAAGTGAACCAGTCTTAAAGAAAAATCTGCCTGCAAGAGAACAACAGATTCCTGCTAGCAAACGCTGCCACCTTTTGGACAATCGTGTAGAGTACTGTTGCCACCTGATTTGCTTCTCTTGTAAGTTTGCTATCTTGGTTTTATATTTGCCTTGCAAATCACCTGCTCACTTAGAACTCTGCTCTTCTCTGTCTAGTTCCTGTAAGGGGAGAAAGGGTGTTTGCAAGGGCATCCCTCAACTGATCTCATCTTTTTGCCAGCACAGAGGTGGATTCAATGCCTGAACAGGAAGCAACAGTTACACACTTTAGTGGAAGAGAAGACAGAAATAACATTCAAGGTGACTTGTGAGGAAGAATCAAGATGGGATAGGATTAACTGGATCTTCAAAAGAACTTAAGTCCCTTCCTAACATCAAAGTAAGTCACAGAAGTACCTGGAGTGCTGTGCACTTTTGCCAACCTGCCCAGATGCATTAAAGTAGGAGCTGAGAACCTTAGAAAATCTGGCTTCAATGCTGAGGATGGTCTTCTGTCTTTTCTATCTATTTTTCCTTATTAAAAAAACAAACAAACAACGAAGGTTTAGGTTTGAACAAAAGATTTCCTCAAGACTGAAGCTATTAAAGATGGGAAAAGGCTTCTGCTTCATCTCTGCTACAACCTCCTAGCCTCTGGCTCTGTATCCAACAACTGATAGGAAGTTGCTGAATGTTATAGACTATGGGTCATTTAACAGCGGGGATAATGGTTCTCTCTGATTTAAAAAAAATCCCCAATTCTCTGTTAAAAAAAAAAGTAACCCCAAACCCATATTTTTCTGTCATTTAAATGAAACGCCACTAATATATAGGTATACATAGAGTGGTGTTTCATTTTAATCATGGAAAAATGTGGATTTGGAGTTACTTTTTTTTTTTTTTAACCAAACATTGTGGGGGGGAGGGGCTGGTTAAAACCAGGATCACTGTTGATCAGTTGGTCATTTCTGTTGTCCACATACAGGTAGAACTGCAAATTCACCCCTCCTCACAATTTCAGAACAATCTTGAAATCCAAGATCCAAACCTTTTCTGACAGTTCTTGTTTGGATCCATGGCATAAGAAGCCACTGTTACAGTTCCAATGCAGTAAACAGTCAGTAGGACAACCAAGCTTGGAAAATTGTCACTTATCGAAGGGTTGGGGTCTCAATTATATGACACTGTCTTTTTAAAAAAGAAAAAAAAAAGCTTGTAGGAGTCCCCTCCCCAATACAGGGCTTATCAAATAGTGTAGTGACATATTAAAGTTAGTATGTGCCTGAATGTATTACCATGATATGATCTTGAAATGATCCTCACCTGAAAGTGAACACCACCACAGTGGCAAGGAGTATCTCTAGATCATGGTAAGTAATACGTGTTGAGCAAGTCCCTGACTGCTCCACAGAGATAAAAGGAATGGTCTTCACTGGGTCTGGTGTGGTGAGGCTGGGATCAACAAACAGCTGTTTGTCAGTCCCGGCCCCCATAGTGCACTGGAGTCTTGAACTGGCTGGGGGTGGGGGAGCTAGGACAGACAAACAGTTATTTGTTGGTCCCAGCCCTCCCACTGCGCTGGAATCTTCCCAGGAAGTTTCCAGAGGTATTAGCTTCTCTGACATCTTATATTTAGGTTGTTGTAAGTATTATCTTGTGGCTGTGTGTGCGTGTTTGCTCTTCCCAGAAGAGTGAATCTTTTTTTTTAGCATGGATGGACTCTTCATAGCCATTCTTCTCAGGAACCACAGTAACAGGCTAACAGCAGATACCAATATGTCCAGTTGAAGGATGCCACTTAGAAAACTGAATGGTTAAAGACTTCCTCATGAGGTCAAAAGGCTATGTCATGAGGTCAAAAGACTATTGCCAAACTAAGACCAAGCTGGGGTGATCCTGAGCCATTGCTATCCCTATTGCCAAAAGCAGATGGGCCTAATAACATTAGGTATCCAAAGGCCACAAAGAAATCAGTGAGATCTGAGCACCTTTATTCCATGGGCTGGGATTTCCAAAAGAGCCTATGTGCCTTTTGGCATACACCTATTAAAATGTTTGCTATTCTCTGCCTGATTGCTACACATGGCTGGCCATCAGTTTACTGCGATTTCTCATGGATGTCTCACTGGAACCAGCAGACTCATGGGCCAAGGTGAGTGCTGAAGCATTTATTTGCTATAAAGACCCTTAATATTTTTTTAAGTTGCCTAAAACCCAAGACCCAGGTTTAAAAACCTATTATTATCAAGAAAGTAGAGGTTTGAAAAATATGTATGACCCCAGTGCAGTGATTAAAAAAATCCAAGAGGGGGCAGCCTTGGACAAGTCAAGTGTTTGTAATGAACTCTGCCTCAGTTTTTTCTGGCATATTCCCCTCACTTCCCCCTCCCCTTTCATGTATTTGAATAAATCTTGAAAGCCAAGTAGCACCTTTCATCAATGAATCCCAGCATAGTTTGTTAGTTATAACCATGCTTAGGAGGCAGGAAAGTACAACCCACATTTACAAATGACAATCCATGAAGCCAGAGGTCATTATACCAGGCCACATAACCCCTCCAAAACATTTAAGCACATGCTTAACTTTAAGTGTACAAACAGTCCCACTGAAGTTGATGGGCTTATTTTTAAAAAGTGCTTTAAAGACAAGTCATTTGGGTTCTGAAAGGCCAAAAGACAGAACGGATAAAGAAAATTGTTACTTTTCTAATTATATTTCAGAAAGACTAACTTTCTTTCTACTTCTAAGCCAGGTTTACTGTATCAATGCTTATTTTCATTTTCCCTCTGAGCACATGCCTTTCTGTGTAAGAACCAAGAAGGACAAAACCATATTGTTTCCCAGCCCCCTCACATTAAAGTCTGTATTTTCCCGTCTTCAAATTTCTCCCCAAGACCCACAAACTTAATGGAAACCATAGCTGATATTCAAGCCAAAGGTCACCTACTCTCCTTTAGCCAGTTAGTGAGTCAGCTAATTACTAGAAAGTAGCATAATCTCACACTAATTCATACATTCCAAACCTCCAAGTCAACATTTTAATAAGAGGCTTTCAGACCATATCCAGAATGCTAATTAACATAAAAAATTGTTTGGGAAATCCCACAAGCAACTTTGGTCATAATCACGCCTTAGCCATGCTGGGCCAAGACAGCCTAAGTGGAGCTGTGAATACCAAAGTGCTGAGTGTGATACTGAGAATAATGCCAGAGAAGAGATACAGATGCAGTGATGTTTTGTCAGAGTCACCAAGAATTGAAAAAACACACTGAAGAAAACACAGAGCTCTCTATCAACACTTGAGCAGTGAACATAAAACAAGGAGTAATGGTATTATTTCAGACAAACCTGTTAGCAAAGATGAAGTAGAAAGATGTGCAAGATGATGGTTTTTTTCTGCGTGGGAGAACATTTATAATCTTTGAATTCTCCTTTGCCTGAAGAAGGGTGGGGTTTTTTTGTTTGTTTTTTCCAACTATTTTAATTGGTCTAATAAAAGATATTGCCTCTACCCCAAGAGTTTGGTCTGCCTATGCCTTTAGACCAACATGACTACAATCAATATCCCTGAAACATGGAAGATACCATCATTACTTAGCCGTTTTGAAATGAAAGCTTCACAATGAGGAATTCTTACCTTTCCCCATTTCAAAATATGCCCCCATGGGTGTCTGGTGCCTCTTGAGTCAGGTGGGGCATGTGCCCCCCCCCCCCCCCCACCAGTCAGCAACCGAGGGAGGGTGGGGGAAGTCCCCTGGCAGCCAATCCTGCCGGCCACAGGGGCACCAATCTCATTCACTGTAAAAAGCAGCTATGCCACTTCCGGAGCATATGCTGGTAGCCCTGCTCCCCAGCTGGCATTCGCAGGGAGGGCACTGGTGCTCCCGCCTGCCCCCCTGCTCACCAGCTACACAGGGAGTGCAGCCTGACAGAGGGTGCACTGGCGCTCTCAGGGGGTGCACGTGCACCCCCTATGCGTCACCCCTGTATGCCTCTCTGGTAGGGACTGTTTTCCCTGAGAGGGGCATGATGGCAAGAAAATGGAGTTTAGAGGTTTCCTTTTTGGAATTGGCCTATAAAGTAGATATGCATTAGAGCAATGGTCCAGGGCAACAGCAAGAGTTAATTGATTCTAAAAGTCTGGGTTTTTTTACACAGTTTCTGACCCTTCAAGGCAGACAGGGACAGACACACAGGCTGGGAAATTGTAGGCATATACCACACTGTTCCATAACATGAGATAAGGTGGCACCAGGTCACAGTGCCCAACTGAGAGCCCTGGGATTTCTAGTTTGGGGGAACAGGCCAAATTAGAAGGACACCAGGAAAGCCTAAATTAGGGTGTGTGCATATGATGGGTTTGTGAAACAAAGGAAGATGCTGACAGGACAGAACGTGAACATCATGACAACCACAGAAAGACCAATCAGCCATGCCCATGGATGAAGAGTCATCAGGAAGGGAAAGAATACAAAAGAAGGGATTTTCAGAGCAACAAAGGGTCCCTGAGAGGGAAACCCAAGGCACCATGGACAGAGGGCATACCACCAGCCCATCTCATCCACCCCACTGTGGGGATGGGGTGGATCTCAGCCCTCAACCTCCAGGCTGCCAACATGTGACATTCAAGAGAGAACCTCAGAGTGAAGCTTGCGTCTTGGCTAGACGTACCTTGACTCTGATGACAGCCCTGGAATTGGTAGATATAGAATTGCTTGTATTATTCTTACCTGCTATCACTATGTTTCAATAAAATTTGCCAATTGTCAAATGGAAAGGTCGTAGTTGGTCCGAGGGTTTGGGTCCACCCAAAACAAAGTATCTGGATCATAAACACAGGGCCAAGAGGGCAGACATTGCCCCTGATCCCAGGGGATATCTTCTTTTTCTTTCCTGGGTCAGTCCAACACATATCTGCTTGCTCTTTATTAAGTTACATCACTGGCACAAATAAACCTAAAAGCCTAAATATTTTAGCAATAAAAGTTGTACAGCCTAAACCTGAGGCAACATCTCACTGCCAACCACATAATTTTCATTCCACTAAAAATGTTTTAAAAACTGAATATAAAAAGAAACCCTCAAAAGACCACTCAAGAATAAGACCCTCTTATGTGCAATCCTCTGATGAGGATGCATGTTTACTTCATCAAAAACCAGTGGGAACATGAAACTTTGCTAGTCTAATGGAGGACACTTCAGATGCTTTGGGTAACTAATGTATTCACTTACAGGTGATACACAGCAGAGAGCAGAATTGTTACACTCACTAAGGGTAGAATTTGGGCTGGTGGACACAAAGCTAAAGCAATCTCTTTACAATCAAGCCAAAAGATGAACTTCTTACTTTTGATACAGTGCACAAAGGCCAGTCCTAAGCCCAGCTGTGCTCCTGGAGAACTAATATTTGTAGTTACCTCCCTATTAGGAATGCAGGACTCCAGGTTACATTGTGCAAGAGGCCAGGGTAACTTTACTCAAATGTGTAATCTCCTTGATTTTAATGGAATTAGTGAATAGCATTACTTGTGTCACAAACAACTCTGAAAGTCACAGACAACTTTGAAAATCAGGACATTTGAGACAACCACGGTTCATTTCAGTTCACAAAATTGATCAAATGTTGTTCCAGGCTGTTTATAGGATGTCCTGTCTTTAACTCCTCATTTGAAACATGAGTCATCCTACTCTTTTTGTGAATAGTGACAATAAATTGGCTTTCCACCCCCCTAGAAACCAGGCTCTTAACAAAAAAAGAAGCGCTCTTATAATGCAGTACAACTTGGGACAATTTGTTTTATTAGGTCACCTTTGTCTAAAATGCTGCATTAACAGAGTGTGGTATGACTGTCTGGCGGTTTACAGCTGTGGTTGTTTACATAAAAATGAAGTTTGTTTCTGCTTATGCTGCAGTAAGACTGAAACAAACACTTTCTACAGACTTGTGAAGTGCATAGTTTTGATACCTTGGATGTTCTCTACAAATCAGAGTGGCTGACACACTTGATTCCAGTAAAGCAGTAGAAAGACTCCCATGGACTTCAACTGAAACTGGAGCTGATACTGGGAAAGAGGTTATAAACAAATTATGTGCTTTGGAAGAAGGAGTTCAATCAACTTTTTCCAAAACCCCCCCACCAACCCCAATGCTTAGCGTGAGAAAGAATTAGAGGAATTTCTAGCTAAAAAGAAAGTATTTTTTCTTCTACTAATTAGCCTATCCAAAACAATTATTCACTTTTGCCCATAGTCAATATTTTACAGTATTTTTCCAGAAAAACCCTCCATACCAAAAGAATGATCTTGGCAGAATTATTACCAAAGAGGGTTTTTTTTGAGGAAAGGGTAAAACCTTTAGTTTTTAAACACTCATCTGTATCAAAGCTTACCAGCTCAAAAATAGTAATTCCCAGACATTTCCACAGTTTAATTTTCATCATTTATTATTTTAACAGTATTTTTTTTTCACATACGTTTTGTAAAAGAGGAAAGACATAATTCTGATTGGGATTTAAACTCAAGTGACACTGTCCCAAATTCATTCTTGGGTTCACCACTCATGCTGATAAATTATGCCCACATAGAAGCGTGTATGCAGGATCAGGCTCTAATCCAGCAGCAAGGCCAGGGATCATCCATTTGCAGACAGTGAAAGATGTCCTGCCAGGCCTATCCTGCTAAGGGGAGCAGGAAGATGTCCATGGTGTGGGGCGTGCATATGAACTGAGAATAGTTCTTGTGACTTTAGTTGCAGAAGTGCAAACAAGAGCAGGATCTGGTTCCATACAAACCACAAGTCATGCTAATGTCTGCTCCACAAACCTGAAGCGAGCAGATGAGCTCTAGAAAAATAATTCTACAAACACAATTGTATTCCTTTCATAAATTCAAAAAGCTTAAGAAGAAAAGAGTTTATGGGAGATTTGCAGCTTGGCTACACACAGCTGCTAAAGGGTATAGCTGCTGGCCTTTGAACTTGTTCATGCCCCTAGATAAAACATCCAATCAGGCTAATAAGAGTAACTTTTAGAACTTCCTACATTAAAGAGTGAAAAAGCACTTTATCATTTCCTTCAAGAAAATAGCGTGTGATAAAATAGGAGAGAATAAGAACAAGGAGAGCAACTCTGCAGTGCAGAGAGATCAATACCACAGATGCCACTATCTAGCTTAGAATTGAGACACAATCAAGAAAACACCACACAATAATCGTGACTAACCATTTTCCAGAGCCTACTACCCTGTAAATCTCCGATTCTAAACAGTGTGAATGGTAAAGTATTTCCTTCACAAAACAGTACTCTCTTACCTAGTCTCTACAGAATAAAACATCCAGCTGAGAGTGTGGGCCAGATGCAGCTACAATTAGAAGCCCTGGATAAACACTGAGTCCAGGTTCCTGATCTAAAGTACTTCCCTTCCCCATCACCTTGTCTTCCCATATCAGGGTGAATCATACCACACTTACCTTTGCCTTTTGTTGAAGCCCCCAAAACAGTGATAGTTGCAGGTGTGCCCCTTTTTCTAGCAGAAAGGAAACTATTTTCCTTCAGCTGTTACTCTTTATTCAGTCCCATTAACAAGTTGCCTCTCCTCTGTCTTCTCCAAAAGAGGAGCTGCTGCTGTTGCTGCTCCTCAGGAAGGGGTGGAGCTTTTTGTCAGATATGTGATGCTATTATAAAATGCTGCAGACCTCTGGGATGTTTACTGGGGCAGTAGGTTATGCATGAATTTAGTGAGTTGACCTATTGCTAGGTCTAGCAGAAGACTGCCCTCTTAATGCACTTGGAATTGCCTGGTCAGAAAAAAGAAGCTGCTTAAAAAGACATTGTCAGATTAAAGTAATGGTGTGGGGGTTCTGTTTTTATACATTCTTGGCTGTGTAGTAACATTTTAAATTATACTGAGCACAAGATTTTTTTTTAATTGAATTTACTTTCTACTCCTAATTGTTTTCTATGGGCGCATCTACACACGCAATTAATGTGAAGCAGTCAGCTCTGGTGCAGTTTGCACCTGAATGTGTTGCTCCTGGGCATGCATCTGCATGTGCTCCCAGGATTGCAACATATTGAGCCAGGGTAGAGCAGCTCCAACTGGCAAGGGGTCCTGGGGTTCAGCCTTGGGCTGCTCCCCCTAGTTCAACATGCTGTGGAAGGGGTGACTGGGGCATGAGGATGCTTGAGTGCAGGGATAACTGGCAGGCAGCCCCTGCACTGAAGCACTCACATGCCCCAGCCGGCTGAGGCAATGGCTACAAGTGCACCCCTACAGAGTTTTTTACACTGCAGCAGGATAGTACTTGTATTTACAAGTACTATCCTACTGCAGTGTAAATTAGTTTACTCCAACCTCATAGCAGTGCACACAGAGATGTTGAGATGTTTATTACATAGCTAATTAGTCTACTCTACAGTAAACATCTTGTGTAGACGCATCCTACATGCCCTATGTCTGGCACTATGAAAGCTGATAGTTTCACTTTTGGTTTGAGTCACTTTATGTTTACTGCTACTGGCTGTTTGTAGCTAATTCTCTTCTCTCTCCCTCCAAAAAAATCCTCTGAAATTAACTGGGGGAAAGCCACACTTTGATTAAACTTGGTAAAACCTTGTATTCACAAAAGTTCATTTTCAATTCAAGATGTACTTCATATGGGTCTGGGTTCATTGCCAAGGTAGAGACAAATTCCTACGAAGTTCTCAGATATGCAGCTGGACCTTCTGCATAAGGAAGAAGTTCACCTTTAATTAAAAACAAACAAGCAAACCTTTCCAGACTGCTGCTTTGCAAAGAAATTCAACATCAATGTATTTCTAGAGCAGAATGGATTGAGCAGTTGGGATTTTCTAGTATAGTAGGAAGCTTAGAGGGGTCTACAGATCCCTCCTGGCCCCACAGACATGCAGAATTACACATGCACCTTAATTCATACTCAGGCATGTAAATTAGGTCATTTCATTCAGCATCACTGTACCACTTGGGTCTAAAATAATAATTAAATAGTAAATAATATCAATAGCCCACTGCAGCCTACTCCTGTCTGGCTTCCTGGCACAGATTTAAAGAAATAGCATGCACATTTGATTGGGGTCCAAACTTTCCCAGTTCAAGCCTGGAACTTTGGCCCATTAGGAAGTCAGGAAGCAGCTGCCAGATCTGAATCCAAATACAGATCTAAGCTTCCCCTAAAATTAGGGGGCTGTTCAGATCTGGGGTTTTGCTTCTAGCCATTTAGATCAGTGGTGCTCATCCTCCAGTCCGCAGACCAGATCTGACTCACAGAACCGTGTTATCTGACCTGCAGGGCTCCCCACAGGTCTGCAAATTTGATGGCTGGGGGAACAGTGGCAATTAATACTGCCAGATTTCCAAGACCCAGGGGCAAATGACATAATCCTGTATGCCATATAGACCCAGCATGTGGGGCAAGAGTGGCAGGCCCAATCCAGCATATGCAGAGTCAAGGCAGCAGGCCCGACCCAACACTCACAGGGCCAGGACACAGGGCCAGTTCACCAGGCCCAATCTAGCTCGTGTGGGGCCAAGTTAGTGGGCCCAATCCAATGTATGTGGGCCAGGGCTGAGAGCCTGATTTGAGGTACACAGGGTCAGGGTGGCAGCCCTGAACTGGCACATGCAGGTCTGGGGCAGCATTCAGGCTCTGGGCTAGGGCCATGTCCTGGATGGTGCCTGCATGCTGACCTCCACAATGATTGGGGCCCAAAGACTGATCCTATGCACTAGATCTGGCCTTTGGACTGACCCCTGCCCCACTCAGAGCTAGGGAGGCCATCAGATTAGAGGACATCCCGGTTTTCTGCTACTCTGTTCTCTGCCCTCTATTGATACAAAACCCAACGCCTTTATGTCCTCTATTTTTCTCTTCAATAGCAAAATAGAGGACATAAAGGCGTCCAGTTTTGTATCAAGAGAGGACAGAGGACAACCAGACTGTCCTCTATGATGGCCACCCTACTCAGAGCCAACAGCCCATAGTGGTTGGGCACCACTGTATTAGATGCATTCACTCCATTAAACTATGTGGTATGTAAGTAGTTCCCTTGTGACATCTTTTTATGTTAGTGTCCTCCCTATGAAAGTTTTCTTTTTAATTTTCTTTCCTGTTTCTTCTCATGTTTTTCAGCTGATCACAAAAGAGTAAAATCTCCCATCAGAGAAAACCAGCCATGGTTCTTTCAGCTCAGGTAGGATTTGGGATTTTCATTAAATAGTCTTTTGGATTTAGAGCTGTGGATCTAGCTTGAGAGGCTTAGACAGGAAGTTCTGTGAAACTTGGTCCTGTGTGTCAAAGAATATTTTCCTGATTTCAGTACCAACCTCAAGCATTCAGAACCAAAGAGTCTGACCCCATAACTCCTGAAAGCCATGAAATGATTATACAGCATTCATCTGGGGCTCCTCTTATTGACTTTCCAATTTCAGAGTCTTCAGGGTACAGTCCCTTTGTGTTTCCAAGATTTTTGCTGAAACCAAAATACATTTTTGTGTCCTTTTTTCTTAAGACACATACAAACTGTTGCCTCCAGTAGTGGGGACTTTCAGAAAAAAGCAACCATAACTGTAAGTCATGGCAACACTGACTTTATTCAGCACGTGTGATTTCATAATGTGGAAGTTTTGCTTTGGGTTCAAATACAGCTGTCAAATTCTGCCTACATTTGTGCTCATAAGAGCATGAAACCACCAAATTTCCTGTGGTTTCACCCCAAACCATAAAATCCTGTCTTTGTGGCAGGTGCCTGCTGTTGTGAAGTGAAGGCATAGATAGTGGCTGGACATTTCAAAGTGTCAGCATTAGAAGGCAAGGGAGTGATTAGAAGAGTGAGCCACCAACTGCTAGGTGTGGACTTGAGTTTCCATGCTCCGAGGGGAATGCATCAGACAGGCTCAATTAAATGAGACTGCTGGAGCATGTTAATTAGCGTACTCCAGCAGCCTCCGGATCACGTGTATTCAGTGCCCTCACATTTCAAAAAGGCAGCAGGGATAAGCTTTAGTTAAAGTGCCCCTGCTGCCATTTTGAAGTGCGGGATGCTGAATACATGTAATGTTGAGGGCACTTTAATTAGAGCAGCTCTCAGGGCACCTATACATGTGACAGACCTCTGCTCAGACACATATTATTTAGTACTTGCTTTTTCAGAAAGAGAAAGTAGGCGTTTGGCATGTGTTGGAGCAGACTAGATTAATCAAGTCTGCTGTAAGCCTGCTGGAGCATGCTAATTAGCACACTTTAGCATCCATGTCACATGTATTCAGCATCCATGTGTTTCAGAAAGGCAGACTACTGCAGGCCTGGCTGCTAAGCTACTGTGTTACCAGTTACCAATCAATCATGATTCACTCATCCAAAACCCCTCCTACTCCTCAGCCGGTTATTTGGCTTTTGGATTTAAATTACACAAGCGTTCAGAGGACTGATTTCGCATGTGTGCCTAAAATGGCAATAAACAAAGACAAACTCAGGGGATGCAAACAACACCAGCATGTTTAAACACAGTAACCATTGATATCACCTACTGAAAGAGAAACTTGATAATATGCATGAAGATGAAGTCAGAGAAAAATAATGCAAATTAATGATGAACTAGCTAAGGCACTGGAGCTCTTCTTTAAACCATGAGAGGAAGAATGGTCAGTGATATTACATGATCATGTTGTTGATGTTCCTGGTCACAAACACTACAGCTCAATGCTACCCCAGTCCCTTCTGCCTTAGTTGCTAAATAGCACCACCATTGTGGTCCACGTTCAGCTGGGACATTTATATTTGTACAGAGATTCCATCAGGCTATACATGGTTGAAGGCATTGTGCTTAAGGGTGCACATGCTTTTCAGGCTTATGTAGCCCTTGGCAAACTCTTTGAGAAGAGGGAAAGGCCCTATATGCTTCAGGACCCAGAGCAGATTATTGTGCTTCAGTCCAAGACAGGCTACAGGTTTCATGCCAACTACAAGTCATAAACACAACAGTGCAAAATGCTTCTTTCCCCAGGAACCTTATGTCATGTGCACAATGTAAAGAGAATGTGAAGATCCATTAAATAAATAGAAGACTTATGCACAGAGTTGGGGATTTAAAAAAAAGTGCCTGAGCCCACGCGCCCTCGGGTATTTCCACTTGTGCTCGGTTGTAGTGACTGTTTTGAATAACTATGAACCGCAGATTGATAGGGACTCTCCAAATGACTGAAACTCAAGGGCTGCTGAACAACAGCTTAAAGACAAATTAGATGAAGTGCTTATCCCATCATGTGCCCTGTTTATAAGCAAGTTATCTTTGGGAAGCACATTCAGATCTAGTTAAAACAAAGACTGAATTTCTGCTCTCTGCTGTAGGGGGACATTTCCAATTACTTCAGTGAGTGAGGAATGTGACCCAAAATTCTTAACACAGAAAAGGGAGGCTTCTTGCTCTCAGTCAGATTACAGAGAAAGCCTGAAAGCCTGAAAAACAGAGCATTAGTGTAATTCTTAGCACACAAGATTTAGGCATGGACTGGGGACAATGAGAAAGGAACAAAGCCAGTGACACTGGCTTCTCAGACAGAAGCCTTAGTTTCACAAGGATCCCACACTGCTACCAACAGACAGTTCAAACCTTAATCACAACTAAACTGATTATGTAAAGCATCTCACTGATGTCATCGTGATGCCACCATCAAACACTCCCTGGGGCTACAACATCTCACACGGACCTTTGACCCATGTGTTACCTGTCCTCTCAGTGTCCTGAGTCATAAGAAGTGTATGTCCCCTTTGGGTCCATTACACTTTTAGCCGTGGGCACTCCCAAGTAGTAGAGAGAGGTCATTAAAGATTTATATTCATGTTTGTGTGAATAAATATGAGCCTCATAATTCACATCTTACTGGGAGAGAATAATCTTTATCAGCCATTCAGATCCCACTGTCAGTCTTAAAACAGCTTCTAATTATCACAGATACACCTATATACACAGGTCTCCAGGTACACTTCACTCAGTGTCTCTATATTGGTACTGATAGAAATGCCAGCCTTGGTCCACAAGGCTCACCCATTGGCTGGATTTTTCATGTGTGATACCCCACCTGCATGAAATATAATAAAATCCCAGTTGGATAAACAGCATGCATTGGACTAAAACTGGTTCCTCCTGGCCATTGCAGAACCCGTTCACTGGAGGAGGTATCTTAAGCAGCACCTTCCCCGTTCTGGCAAGTATGCCAAATATTTGCCCATGTAGTTCAGACATCAGTAATTGCTACATTTGAGAGGAACCATGAAGTATAAACAGTGAGTATGCACAGGTCACTCTACTGGAGTTGGCATGAGTTGACAGTCATTTACCTTGGGAGAAGTGAAACTCTTAGTTGTAAACAAAATTTTGCTTTATTTAGCCCATGTAAACAAACACTCATGTGTAGGTTGTATCTATAGCACACAACCACAGTGTACCTGCCCTGTCAATCTTCTTTTCAGGAAGATTATGCCACAGATCATAAGGTTTTCTGTGAATAGACAACCTTTTGGATACTCTTCTGATCTTACACTATTTCTAAAATATAGGACATGTGGATCTAGCTGTAGGATGACTTTGGCAAACTTCACTTATGCTGCATTTGACCAGTAAACTACCTGATATTTAGACATGGCTCTGAGATACTCTTGTATCTATGGCCTTGGTGCAAAGAATCTTCCCCTAGCTGTCGCGGATGGCATGGTTTCTGTAAGCATTCTGCCATTTGAATGTGCACAGAATATCATCCTAACCAGGACAGAGCATATCAGAAACACATTCGAAGTAAGGTGAAATTATACCCATATCATCTGCTAGACCAATGGTTCTCAACCTTTTAAGACTCAAGGCACCCCTCATAAGACTCAAGGCATGCCTCAAAAAAATGCCAGCTTTTACCTTTCATTCATTTTTTACTATGAAAAATAATAAAATAATTCTTCTGCTGTGCAGAACTTAGGAAGACCACACCAGGTAAGAATGTTTTTGACACTATAGGTTTCTGTTTGAAATCTCTGGGTTTGTCTTGTGAATTATGCATAGGTGTTTGCACACCTACCAGTGCTACTATTATGCGGCATCTTATGGCACCCTTATAGGCATCTCATAAACTCTGGTTGAAAATCACTGTGCTCAACCTTCGAGTTGGGCAGTTTTTTGAGCACCATCTTTGAGAAACCCAAGCACTTTTAGTTTCCATATTAGGTATACAATGTCACCTGGGAGAAGAACAAGGACACAGAATAATAAATACAATATGGCTAGGTGATTTATGCTCTAATTCTAATCATGTGGGTGATTTATGCTCTAATTCTAACATAGAGTGCTAGTGAGATTTTAGTTGCTCATTGCTAACGTTCTATATGGCATATAGCTTCTACCTTTTCCAGGCACATAGCAAAAATGCTATATGACAGATGCAGTGGGAAAGGGATATAGCCATATTCTGCATGGATTCAATGTGTCTGACCTTGCTATTAGAATTATATCCTAAAACCCTTCTTATTAGTACTGGGACCTAAGCATTCATAAGACCTCAGCTGCAAGGAGAATGTCAGTTTTTGTTAGTGAAATTGTTCTATCCCATTCTTGAAAGAGCATGAAACTCAAGACTGTGGCATACTGTAGGTAGGAACAAGTGAATCCTCTTGAAAACAAAACACCAAAAGTAAGTTGCCATGTGGTTCCCCATCCATACAACCTCGCAGATATAGGGTCTGCAGCTATGTCCAAGAAGCTAAGCATATATGGAAAGACACATTCAAAATGGCTTTCTTATCACACATAATTTTATTAGTATTGGTGAATGTGACAGAATCATGCTGAACATGTTAACGAGAGAGCAAGGAATGTATGATATTCAGCAACAACTTTTGAAAGAGAGAATAAGTTACACTTGCACAAGTTACATCCTTTTTCATATAACAATAGTGGAAATGCTCAGTGTAGTTAGGAAAGAACAGCAGAGCTGCAAAGCAGGAAAAGTAAAGAGAAATGGGAATAGATCAGCATCTTTAGCTGTAGAGAATGTGCTGTTGATTTAGGAACATCTTTTCTTATTTACGTAATCCAGAAAAATCTTCTTGAAAAAGAAATAGAGCACAATGGAAAAGCAGAAGATGTAATGCCTCATAACGAAATAGAAAGCCAGCTCCCTCGCTGTGTAAATGATGTGTATAAAGATGAAGCAGTATAAAAACAAGGCATACTGGTTCTGCGGCCGGGGTAGACCATGGAGTCCTTGGCTAAACTGTGGAAAAGAAAGAGATACGTAATGTTCACCCACCCTCCGTTCAGATGCCTCTACTGGGTACACTTCACCAGAGGCAGATCCAGGAGGTATGTAGTGGTGCAGCTGCACCCCCTGTTGATTCCTGCTCCGCCAGAACTTTTAAACTAACTGCCTGGGAGGACCAGTGACATTTCTATTCAGGCAATGCTGAGACAATCAGTTGACTTCGTGGCTTATTATTATCTCTCTGATCCCTGCTACTCTCTCTCCATTGCACAGGTGTTAACGGCCCTCTGTCCTTTTTAATGGTCTTGATATTTCACTATTTGGACTCTCTTTCTTCTGCTGTTTTGCTGACTGTTAGCCATTCCTGGTAATGCCTCTATTCTGTTTAGTTGGCCTGCAGGCTGTTTTTAGCTGTATCTAAAAACCTTAATTCATGTGATAATATTAACTCAAGGTATTTAAATGACTGACAGTAAAGTATTGAAGGTACTGTCAGGACCCTCAAGGAGGCTAGATTTTGTATTATGAATCTGGATAAGAAACATACTTTTAACTTTAATGAATATGGGGCTAATGACATAATATCGTTTTGAATATTTTGACTCTTTTTTCCCTAGTTTGTGGGGTTTTTAAAATTTAATATATGATATAGCAAATCAGTGCCCCTTGCAATAGTGTTCCCAGCTTATTAGTAAAGCTAGTTTCTCTTTAACTGGAGAAAAACATGTTGTGTTATATGTGATGAAGTAGTGAACCATCTGTAACCCCTTTTTCAAAATCCTAGATCCACCATGCACCTAGTCCTTCATTTGTAAAATCTGGCCACCAGGGAGGTCTGAGTTTGCATTAGTTCATCTCTCTGGAGAGGCTCATTCATCTCCGAAGGTCTATTATACAGCCCAGTTATACAGCCTATTATACAGTTATTAGGTTGTAAATTAATAAAGGAGTTGGCAGTGGGCCTTTTTTAATCAAGCTCAGAGGAACTCCAGTCACTTATCCAAATCTACACTGGGACTGATTCTGATCTCTTTTACACTGGTTTCACTCCATTGGTTTCACTGGTGTTACACTGCTACCTACCACCAGCGTAAGTGAAATACCATCTAACCCAGAGGACTTATTTCGAAACTAAAGGTGCTATAGGCAACACTAACACCTCCTTCTTTGTATAGCACTTAGCATAATGCAGCCCTGATCCACAACAGAGGTTCCTAAAAGCTACTGTAGTATAAATAAATAACAATATAAAACAATATGAAACACATGCCTATCTGCTTTGTGCTAACCCACCATACCAGGCCTACAAGAAAAGCTAAGGATACACGTGCCTCTTCCCATATCCAGGCACTGATTTTTCTCTTACATGCATCAGGGATAAAACTATCAAGGTAAGAGAAGAATCAAGCCCAAGACAGCAAGAGTGATGAAGAACTCACCCATCTGATGTCTGAAAATGACACATCTGCTAACCCTACTGGCTTTTTCAGACTGGACATGTAATAGCAGTGGATCAAATATTACAAATATTTGGACTTCAACAAAGCTAATTAGCAAGGGGTGTAGCCCATCCTCTGGAACATTTTTTCACAGCTCTTGGCTCTGATATATTTATGATGTGCAACTCAGGAAGTTTAGCAGAAGCCGTTCCAGCACTATAACCTCTTTGACCAACTCTGTTGTAGAGGCAGATAACCATTCAATCCATCCATAAGATCTGTTACATGGGTATAATCATCATTTAGAAAATAATCCTCTGGATAAC